>NC_132916.1:17307199-18507199 GCF_047675955.1 Chlorocebus sabaeus | reverse complement strand
AACATTAACTAATTAATCAAAACACCAGAAAGAAGAGAATATTATTCTTATTTTATAACTAGTTTTATGAGCTTAAAAAAACTTAACCATAAAACATTCAACAGATGTATTTTATTAATTATCTTATAAAATCTCTGCATATTGACTCAAGAATGTTAAAAGAAGAAAGAAAAATACCACACTACAAGCTATCATTTTCTAGATTTTTTGGCACTCTTATATTTATTCCTAAGAGCATAGCCAATTTCCTCAGTCCTTAGCTGATATACAGTACTTACAATTCGAAATCTTACTTAACATATCACGCATTTATGCATATGTGTATTATGATGATTTGGAGGAACAAAAGCAATCATTTAAAATCTTTGTATATCAACTTCTTTGTGGTGCTGAAAGATATAGCAATGAACGTGGGTTGGTTCCTGCCCTCTGGGGGCGCACAGCTGCTGCTTAGGAGAGATTAGGCATGTACATGAAACACAGCTATCCTGCCTGAAAGACAGTGATGAGTGCCAAAGACAGATAAAGATAAAATGTTCTGGGATTTCAGGGGAGGTAGGTGTATTTTCAGATAAGAGGAGTATTTACGTCTACTGAAAGCCAGTTGCTCTCCTATACATACGTTTTTTTTTACATGTATTATGTTCTAAATCTTCATAACCACCCACTTTATGAGAAAAGTGTATGTCACTGTCCACATTTTATCCAGGAGAAAACAGAGTTTAAACAAAGTCAGACAAACATTCCAATACACATACCCACACCCACATACATACAAGAAAGAAACCCTCAGAGGAAATGCCTTCGGGGCAGGGCTTTGTAGCGTAGTTCACTTTTTTTATTTTATTTATTTATTTATTTTGGAGATGAGTCTCGCTGTCACCCAGGCTGGAGTGCAGTGGCGCGATCTCGGCTCACTCCAACATCTGCGCCCCCGGTTCAAACAATTCTGCCTCAGCCTCCCGAGTAGCTGGGACTACAGGCGCACACTGCCACGCCAGGCTAATTTTTTGTATTTTAGTAGAGACGGGGTTTCACTGTGTTGCCTAGGCTGGTCTCGAACTCCTGAGCTCAGGCAATCCGCCCTCCTCAGCCTCCCAAAGCGCTAGGATTACAGGCATCAGCCACTGCACCCGGCCTGAGTTCACTCTTAATATTAACACAATGGGAAAGAGGAGGCCAGGTGTCTGGGACAAAGCTGATTCAAATTTGTGAGCAAAAGCAAAAAACGAATATATTTTTCCATGTCAAATAGCTTAAGTCAGTTATTTCCCACGAAAGCAATCCTTTCTGTACCTGGTGGAGCTTCTCCTGGACGGCTGGGATATTGGTTAGCAAGTCAGTCCACTGGCTATCAATGTGCGACAACTCAGAGCGCAGCGTGGCTGTGTCCACCTTTTTCAGTCGAAGGAGCTGATTTCCAGTACTCAGAACAGACGATTTCAGGGAAGATTTGGCATCCACTTCTTTAGAAAACTCCTGAAATAAGTAGCGATGTTCAAATTAGGGTTAAGTAGCTAGACCATTCATTAAAAGGAAAGCGATCAATTTAGTGCATGAAACAATTTCCTTTACATCCTGGAGGGGGTCATACTGAACACTCAAAGAAAATGACAGCAGTACACCCTTGCCCTCGAATGAAAGCAAACTACGAAGCCCCTACTTGAAAACTACTCTGAAGAGGCAATGTTGAGTCATGGAACCCTATTATTTTGCATAATTATGGAACACACATAGTTAACATTAATATATTCTCTATAGCTTAGTTTTTTAAGTATATCCACTGATGGTTGACTTCCTTCCTTCTTTTTTTTTTTTTTTTTTCTAGATGGAGTCGCTCGCTCTGTTGCCCAGGCTGGAATGCAGTGGTGCAATCTCAGCTCGCTACAACCTCCACCTCCTGGGTTCAAGCGATTCTCCTGCCTCAGCCTCCTGAGTAGCTGGGATTACAGGCACACACCACCACGCCCACCGAATATTTGTATTTTTCGTAGAGACGGGGTTTCACCATGTTGGTCAGGCTGGTCTCAAAGTCCTGACCTCATGATCTGCCTGCCTTGGCCTCCCAAAGTGCTGGGATTACAGGCGTGAGCTACCACGCCTGGCCTGACTACTTTTCTACTGGTGCATGGGTCAGGCCTAACTTACAAGCCTGAATCAAATGCCTTAGATTCTTAGACTTACCAGGAAAGCATTTAGATGATCCCGGACCATTTCCAGCTCTTGTGGGACTGTCACAGATTGCTGAGTCCAAAATTCTAGCCTGTCTTTTGCAGACTGTAACCAGTGAATTAGATCTGCAGATTCACTTTGATATCTGTAAGTACATTACGGAGTCTATTAAGTAAACATTTCATCCCTATCTTCTGCTCACCTACATTACTCACCAATGCCAACAGTTTTAAAACAAGAGGTCTGAAGATTTAGAAGAAAAATGCATGAGGTTGGCACTCTGAAATTTTCTTAATATTGATACATTTATCAAGCCCGTCTCTCTGGGTTTCCGCTTGTCTGTCTTTCAGCTGGGTATAAAAATATCTTTCCCCTACTCCTTCACATTGATGCTACTTAGAAAATATCAGATGATGGTTACAAAAGGTCCTTTAAAATAAAGGCAGCTTAGACACAGACTATGTCATTGTGTAAAAATCAATCCACCCTGCTGAATGTTTCCCATTGCCCTTGAGAAGCTTCCACTTCTCAATCCACGTTTTCTCTTTCTCTCCTCTCAGGCTTTACTGTGATTTCTCAGACACAGTCATTAGGCAAGGGAGGGTGAAACTCAAAGGCAAGGTGCCTTATGCACCTGCCTCCCTGCTCACTTTTAATTATATGTTTATATGAGTATACAAGAATCCAAGTGGGGACTTTCTACTTACCTTTTTTTTTTTTTTTTTTTTTTGAAACGGAGTTTCACTCTTGTTGCCCAGGCTGGAGTGCAATGGCGCGATCTTGGCTCACTGCAACCTCCCCTTCCCAGGTTCAAGCGATTCTCCTGTCTCAGCCTCCCAAGTAACTGGGATTATAGGCATGTGCCACCACGCCTGGCTAATTTTGTATTTTTAGTAGAGATGGGGTTTCTCCATGTTGGTCAGGCTGATCTCAAATTTCCGACCTCAGGGGATCTGCCCGCCTCAGTCTCCCAACATGCTGGGATTACAGGAGTGAGCCACTGTGCCCGGCCTCTGCTTATCTTTATTTTCCAAACTACAATAATTTCCTAGAGGAGCCATGTCACTTTCAAGTGAATATCTACTTGCCTAATTTATTTATTTTTGAGACAGACTCTCATTCTATTGCCCAGGCTGGAGTACAGTAGCATGATCATGGCTCACTGAAGCCTCGACCTCCCAGGCTGAAGCAATCCTCCCACTTCAGCCTCTCCAATAGCAGGGACCATAGGCATGTGCTGCTATACCTAGTCCTTTTTTATTTTTTGCAGAGATTGGGGGTCTTACTATGTTGCTCAGGCTGGTCTTGAACTGCTGGCCTCAAGCAATCCTCCTGCATTAGCCTCCCCAAGTAATGAGATTATAGGTTTCAGCCATCATCCCCCACCCCCACTAGCCTTATTAATACAATGTAGCACTTATCTGAAAATATACAAAACAGTCATGTATTACCTGGTCCAGTGTTTCAATATTGTTTCCAATCTGTGAAGTTCCTTAGACACTTTGTTGGTGTTACTTAGCCAGCGCTCTCCAAGTTGATTTAGTTGACTTTCTAGATCTGAGCAGCTGATGGATATCAGAAGTCGTTTGCCATCATCTAATACTTGATATAATTTGGGCTGGTATTCATTAAGGCTAGATTTTAAATGCTAAAATCATTGAAATTATTAGGTTACAAGTTTGGATATGCAATTTTTGTCTTTAAGAATTATAATTTCTCCAGTACCTACAATGTTCCCATTACCTGTTATTGGAACTTAAACTATACTCACTCAAGTAACACTGAAAACTTCAAGATGTTTCATCTATATTTAAGTATAGATGGTCTCCTTTTGTTTTTTATTATTATTATTATTATTATTATTATTATTATTTTGGTAGTGACTTTAGGTGGATTTAAAACTTTGAAATTATTGTTATTATTTCAAGAATTGTGTGGCATCAGCATAAATTAATGCTTGGTGGAGGCTGAATTTTCAAAAAGAGCTCTCATTTAAAAAAAAGAAAAAAGAAAGACTTTTAAGAATGTCCAACTATAAATAACAGAAACATTATCTCCTTTCAATGCCAATAACTTGAAAGAAAAGTAAAAGTACTAATAAAGTAATTGATCACAAATTTGTTTACATTCTGTTAAAACTATTGGTAAGGTTCTAAAGGCAATGTGGCGGATTGTCACACCGACCTGGTAGAGTGTTATGCGGTCAATAAGCCTGTCCTCGTTCTCCTCCACCAGACCCACGCTTGGGATGCTGTTTTCCACCACCTCCAGCTGTCTGCTAAGCTCCTGCTGGTCCTCATCCAGATGCGACCACGTCTAGAAACACAACATTTGTCTGTGAGCTAAAAAAAATCGCTCATTAGGGAAAGATATTCTTCCTTGTGTGCAAAATACGTGCTTGACAGATTCTCCTTAAAGTTACATCAGAGATGTTTGCATTGGGGCTTGCTTTGGGAAGCAAAAGATGGCTTTAAGGCAAGTAATCAAATGGTGACGCTTGAAAGCATTGTGAATGGGCTCTGGAATCTGCCACTGAGCCCCTTTATGGTCGTGAGTAAGATACCAAACTCTGTACCTTTTTTTCCATATATTACAACGGGGATAATAATAGCTGTCTTCTCCATCATGAGGATTAAATGGAATAATGTGTGCAGTGTACCTTCTATCGGGTATGCACATTTTTTTTTTTTTTTTTTTTGAGACAGAGTCTAACTCTGTCACCCAGGCTGGAGTGCACTGGCATGATCTCGGGTCACTGCAAGATCTGCCTCCCGGGTTCACACTGTTCTCCTGCCTCAGCCTCCCGAGTAGCTGAGACTACCGGTATCTGCCACCACACCCGGCTAGTTTTTTGTATTTTTTAGTAGAGACAGGGTTTCACCGTGTTAGCCAGGATGGTCTCGATCTCCTGACCTCGTGATCCGCCTGCCTTGGCCTCCCAAAGTGCTGAGGTTACAGGCGTGAGCCACCATGCCCGGCCTTTTTTTTTTTTTTTTTTTTTTTTCAGATAGGCTCTCACTCTGTTACCCAGACTGGAGTACAGTGGCACAATCATGGATCACTGCAGACTCGAACTCCTGGGCTCAAGGGATCCTCCTGCTTCATCCTCCCAAGTAGCTGGGACCACGGGTGCATTCCACCACACCAGGCTAATTAAAAAAAAATTTTCTGTAGAGACGGGGGTCTCACTACGTTGTCCAAGCTGGTGTCAAACTCCTGGCATCAAGAGATCTTCCTGTTTCAGCCTCCCAAAGTGCTGGGATTACAGGCATGAGCCACCACATCTAGCCCAGGTATGCATGGCTTTATTCTTTACCACAGTAAGGATTTAAGTAAAAAAGATGGGGATGTTTGCCTTTCATGTAACGAGTAAGCAAAACAATTACATTTGCAAGTGAAACAGATATCTCTAAATATGAATATATAGTCTATATATTCTATTAAAGAAAAATAGCAAATCACTTATTCCTAAGTTCAGACTTCTATTTTATTTAAAACTGGAAAACACTTTTAAAAAGATGAGTTGACGTCTTTTCCAATAATTTACACCGTGGGTCAGCAGTTTCTCAGTGTGAGTATGCTCACTTTACTCTGCCGTTGGAGTGGCAAGAGGGCACAGTAGTAGAAACCCAGGCTTTTTAAATACACTCACCAAATATCTATTTCCTGGTACTTTCAATGCCTAGGAATCTAGGAGTAAATACAACAGACACAGACCCAGGCCTTCTAGTGAGGAGAGACAGGTAATCAATAATAAAGAGTAAATCAAAAACAAACAATAAGTTATATGGTATAATAGAGTTCTTGTGCTGTGGAAGAACAAAACAGAACTGGGTAGGGATGGGAGGGAGTGCCCAGGTGTGTGCCTGGGGCGGGGGGGCTACAATTTAAATGGTGTCATCAGGTAAGTTTCACGGAGAAACACACATTTCAGGTTGTGAAGTCAGACAGATGAAGGTGTGATCACTGACTCTGCCACCCATGAACACGTGTCTTGGCAAGCCATTGCTCCCAGACTCGTTGCTGAAACAGGGATTCAAAATACCACCTCAAAGGGTTATGAGAAAGATGAGATGGATTCATGCAAGTGTAAGAAGTCTTGCCACGGGCCAGACACGTCAATAAAGCATAACTATTATTACAGAAATTTCGAACGTTAAAGGTAGATGTCTCTCCCAAATACAGGGAATTCCACATCAGGGAATTCTACATCTGGGATTTGGGGGTTAGCTAGCTATGAAAATGTTGGCCCAGGGAAAAACCCATTTGGAAAAAAATGCAAATAGGACCTGCAGACCACCCAGGTAAGATCAGCAATATTCAGTAATATTGTGGGAGTGGGTGGGGGAGCCAAAAAAGCGGAGAGAGATTATAATCTCTAAAACTTCCAAGGGAAAGAGGAAGAATGAGAAAGCAGGAACAGCTCAGGGCAACTGATACAGTTACTGAAGAAAGAAAGGAGGGCACTGTCCCATCAATAATGTCCTACATTTCCACAGGGTTCTACAGCTTGCCAGTGGTCACTACTGAGTACCTATTCTGTTCCAAGAGCAACTGCATTTGGGACAGAAAAAAATATTTCTACATTTTTCTTTTTCTTTCTTTTTTTTTTTTTTTTTTAAGACAGAGTTTCACTCCTGCCAGGCTGGAGTGGTGGCATGATCTCAGCTCACTGCAACCTCCACCTCCCGGTTCAAGCGATTCTCCTGCCTCAGCCTCCAAAGTAGCTGGGATTTCAGGTACCCGCCATGACTTCCAGCTAATTTTGTTTGTATTTTTAGTAGAGATGGGGTTTCAACATGTTGGTTTGTTTCATCATGTTGGCCAGGCTGGTCTCAAACTCCTGATCTCAAGTGATCCACCCACCTCAGCCTCCCAGAGTGCTGTGATTACAGGTGTGAGCCACTGCACCTGGCATATTTCTATATTTTTCATACACTTAAGTAAGCTATCAGTCTGAATATCAAAACCCCAAATATCTTCATGCATAGTCTGAAGTCAGTGTGTATATATCTTACTTCCAACATGGCACAGTAGATAGCCAAATGTAAACAGAAAACACAGGGGGAACAAGCAACACAGAACCATAGGAAAAGTACAGTCCTGAGCCGGAGAGCACAGCTAGCTCTGAGGTTACATGAGGCAAACTGCATGGATCAATGCGTCTTGCATCAAAGGTCCATTTTGCAGCAGGAAGTCTGCAGCACAGAAGACATGACATCAGTGGTCTCACCTCTAGAATGTACTCCAGCTCCACACCCCTCTTGTGAGCCCGTTTCAGTACAGCAGAAGCCTGAGCCATCAGCTCTGTATGGAACTGGGTTTCCTTCTGGACTGCAAAGCTGATTATCTTTCTGAAGAGTGTTTCAGTCAAGATCATATGAGATTCCAGGCCCTGAAAGTATTCCTGCAATTTTTCAGGGAGAAAGAAGTCAGCAACTCATTCATGTATTACATTAGAATCAAAATTGGTTTAGGGCCGGGTGCAGTGGCTCACGCATGTAATCCCAACAGCTCGGGAGGCTGAAGTGGGTGGATTACCTGAGGTCAAGAGCTCAAGACTAGCCTGGCCAACATGGTGGAATCCGTCTCTACTAAACATACAAAAATTAGCCAGGCATGGTAGCATGTGCCTGTAATCCCAGCTACTCAGGAGACTGAGGCACAAGAATCGCTTGAACCTGGGAGGCCGAGGTTGCAGTGAGTCAAGATCGTGCCACTGCACCCCAGCCTAGGTGGAGAGGAGTTGACACCAACCTAGCCCTGGAGCTGAGTAGACAGCTTTGCATTTCTAGAGGAGAGTGAGGAGTGAGTGAGAAGTCCTTGAGCAGGACAAGGGAGGGCAGAGAGAGCAGCTAGGACCAGGTGGACAAATGGGCAAAAAGGAAACACAGAGAAAGGTGGAGTTAAGAACGAAGGCGGGCTCCTTTGAAGAGAGGCTCTGAGTTTTCCTTTGCCAAGCTCAGGTTGGAGCTCTGGTTGGAGACTCTGTCTCAAAACAAACAAACAAACAAACAAACAAAAAACATTGCTTTAAATGTGAAAGTTGACGGAACTCAGTTAATATATGAGCAATATCCTCTCACTCCCACTGGTCTCCCCCTTGGCCCAGGCACTTGTCGCCGTCTACAGAGAAGGGAGCTCTAGACTCCTAATCGGCCTCTCCACCCTCTCCACTCAAGTGCATCCTATACCTGGCTGTGCTGCACATATAGTGTCCCCAGAACAAGGATCTTCACGTGTGCCAACTGCAGAGAAAACTCCTCTACCCTCGTAACACCTCGTCCATGTGCAATCTGCCTTCCTTACTTTCCTGGCATGGCCTCTCACCGCCATGTACCTCCATGTGTTTTGGACACATTAGCTCCCGTTCCCCACCTTTGGCCTCTGCTTCTACTCTGTTCTCAAGATGTTCTCACTTGACACTTTTCGATGACTTTCCTTCCTCCATGGCTGGGCTTGGGCTCTACTTTCTGAACTTCTAGGATGTTTGGGTGCTCATTCCATGTTGTCAAGCACAGCTTTATAGGCACTGATTGATATTAAAGATTTGCTTTCCTTGTATTATACCCACACATAACAGAACTGTAGGCCTTGCGCCATCCTCCAAACGTTTTTGAAACGTTACTCTTTGTGTATAATAGACCCTGGAGGATGGAGATCGACCTTATCCCATTTCCTGTACCCAGTACCATGACAGAATGGAAGAACTGGGAACTGATAATGACAGTTAACATTAATTGTGTGCTTACTGTTTGCTAGGCACTCCATAAATACTTTATCTGACTAATCTCATCCTCCTAACAACTCTATAACTCTATGAGATACGCAGTTTTGTTCCCAGTTTTACAGATGAGAACACTGAGCCTCACCCCCACCCCCAGGCTATGTAGCTCGCCCAAGGTCACATAGCTAGTCACGGCAGAGCTTGGTGTTCAAACCCAAGGGCAGTGTGGCTTTATCTGTGCTTCTCACCAGGACTGCTGACCTTTCCCCCAGAAAATGGGCTGGTCAGTAGAAGCTAGAATCATTATTTTTAACCAACAATGACCAAATCACAGAGTCCTAAAGTTGGAGGAGACTTTGAAGTACATCTAGCCCAACGTGCAATGAAAGCTGAGATTCCCTTTATAAGTCCATCTCCCCTGAAAGCCTTGGCTGGACTTCTCATGGCCAGAAGGGCTGTCTGCTCAATGGCAGTTTACTCCTTTTATAGTTCTTTTTCTATTGAGGTTTATTTCCCTGTTATTTATACTCATTGATCCTAGTTTCCCCTCTGGAATAACTCAGAATGATCTTTTATTGCTATGGTCAACAATTTGAGAAACACCAGCTGTGAACTTTAAAGCAATGGTTTCAAAGCCAAATGATAAGGCTTTAATAAATCATGAAGCTTTGGACAAAAACGTCTGGGAAAAAATAGGAAGAACAATTTGAAAAAGACAAAAAAAAAAAAAAAAAAAATTCCACCTTTACAAGCCACCAGAGAGCTACACAATGGTAGAAGATTTAAACTTCTATAACCCAATGGGATTTTTTTAGTTTCCCTGCTGGAAATTGCCATAGTCTAGAAGGCTGGGTTTCTGGACTAGCAAAATTGCTCTTTCCGTAATCATTGCCAATAATGCAAGAGGGGTATGTGTGTGTGTGTGTGTGTGTGTGTGTCTGTGTGTGTGTGTGTGTGTGTGTGATAGGCATTCTTTTACCATGGAGTAGTGTCCAACCTGAGCTTTGTTGTGGCATACAACGATGGAGTGATTTCAGGCCCCCCAAGTTTGATTACATAGTAAACGGCCTTGCTGTTACCAGGAAGAAAGTCTGAGGTCTACAGCAACTAGAGCAGCATATGTGTAAAGGTCAGAGGATCTAAACGATGCATGTAAAAGACACTGACTCAACCCTGGAACTGAGTAGTCAGCTCTGCATTTCTAGAGGAGAGCAAGGAGTCAGTGAGGAGTCCCTGACCAAGACAAGGGAGGGCAGAGAGAGCAACTAGGACCCGGTGGACAAATGGGCGAAAAGGAAACACAGGGAAAGGTGGAGTTAAGAACAAAGCTGGGCTCCTTTGAAGGGAGGCTCTGAGTTTTCCTTTGATTTTAGCTCATCTAGGGAGAAAGCCTGGCTAATACTAGTGAGGAACTGATTAGTAAAATTACAGGTAAGTTGATCTTCTTTTTAAATTCCCAACATTATAGAAACATATCCCCTGTAATTTCTCTGTGCTACTGAAAGCCAGTTGGTTTGAATATACATTTTGGACCATTTTAAAGAATAACTATACAAGTAAGAACTCATAAAATACTGAGACTATTAGGTTTTACTAAATATATATCAGGGTTTGAGACTATGCTTTCCAATTACAATCTCTCTCTCTCTGTTTCTCTCTCTCTCTTACTCTTTTTTGTTATGTACCTTATGTTTGTCAAGTAGTTGCTGGATTTCCTCTTTGGAAGACACGATGATTTTCTGGTCTCCTGCCATCTTCTCCTGACCAGTTTCTAGCAGGTCAGCCAGATCTTGTAGGGCCCTCTCATACTGACTCTTGAGTGTAAGGTTCTGGTTCAGGCCACTCCTCCGAGAGCCAATGGTCATCATGAGCTCATCATACATGTCCTAAGAGGCAAAGACCACAAGACTCACTCTCAATTCATATTCTGGCAACTCTCTAAAGGCATATGAACTATGAACGCACTAAGCCCAAGACCCCACCAAGAAAACGCCTTCAGGGATGTGCCCTGTGAAAATGCTCTGCTTGTAGGCCATCTGCTTGTCTTTCCTATGAGCCTTACTTTGAAAACACGTTTCACAAAAAAATAACCTTTGGACCTTTATTCTCATGCCTGTGATATATTTGCTGTGACTTTTCAGTGTCCTGATACCTGGTAGTTCAAGTTCTTTCATTAATCTTATTTGGTATTCTTATCTTTCTGTTTTAAATTTTATTTTATTTTTAACCGACAATAAAGCACAATGGAGAAACTGAAAAAAAACTGAATTGATAAAATGTAAGTATGAAGTGACTGAGTGAAAAGATAAAATAAATATTCAATAAATAATGTGGAAATAACTCAACTCTTTGAAGAAAAATAATGTCTTATCTCATGGCACATATCGAACTGTAATTTAGATTGACTACAAAATAAAAATTTAGTAAGTTAAAATATGAAAGGAAATAAAGATGTGTCTACAAAAAGTAAGCTTAATATTTTAAGATTTTAAAGGACATGAAAAAGTATTTCCTAGAAATGATATATGAGGGAGATTTGACAACTGTTTTCTCAAGGTATTAATTGTTTATGATGAAATGTGGGGTAAAACTGTTGAAAAAGTGTCCATGGGGCTGAGGGACATGTCATAGAAAATGTAATTCCTATTTAATTTCAGAGCAACTGAATATAGTATACTTAACATTTTCCTGCTAAATAATGATCATATTTGGGACTATCCATCCAACAAAGAGTTAGAGAAATAGGCGAGTTGAATGTGAGCAGAAAGAGTCACAAACTGAAGAAGGCAATATTTTTGCCAAATGTGGTGGGGTAAATAACTATTTAAACTGGAAAGACATTTTAGGAGATGATGACACACCAAACACAAAATTTATTTGAGGCATATGGACCTGATTAACATATCACATTAAGGTTTAGCCTGCCAAAATGGCTCGATCTGGAAAAGTTCAATTTTAATGCCTATTTACGGCAATGACATTTGACTCTTACACCTGATGCTTAAGTGCTGTTGGAAAACTGTCTAAAAAAGTACAAAGTGGGGGTGGTGGGCTTATGACATTATGAAATGTTAGATAAAGGAGAGATACAGTTAAAATAAAAATGTTCTTTTGTTTATAAGGCCTATTTTGTTTTCTCAAAGAAAGAACTCATAAGCCTATACTGGACTGAGGTTACAAATTCTCAATAGTTCTGCATACAGAGAAAATCTAACATGTGTGTCTGTGTGATCATACATAATTGTACACAATTTCTTCTTGATTGAACATAACTGCATTGCCTAGCTGATACTAAATTTTGCTGGTTCAATATCCAAAGATCTTCTTCCTACCCCAATATCAGATTCTTGCCTAAACGTCAGATCTAGGAAAGGAAATTAACCCAAAGCATTATTCTCTATTCCTGAAAGGATGATAGGAAGTCTGTTTAGATTTCAACTACCTTCCAGTTTAATTTTTGTTGTTGTTGTTGTTCTAGAATGGAAACAATGTCTCCATTCCATTCAAACATATATGAAGGATAAACTATAGTTCTTACCTTAGAAAAAAACACTTTCTAAAAAGTATTACTTTGATTATTTGCTTTTTAAAATAGTATTTGAAGAGATAGTGCAATACAAAGATAGATATCACTTTTTTAAATTTTTCTAGCTAGGATTAAAAATTATTCTATTTTCTACAGTAGAAAATAATATGCCACAACTAAACTATACTGCAATGTTTAACCATGAGAATAATAATAAAGTAATTGTCAGAAAAACATATAAATCTTAGAAGCATGAAAACAACTCACTTCCTTGTACTAAACATGTTAAGCTTCAGAAAATTTTCTAAGAGTTACTTGGCAGAAAGGTTAGGACCTAAGTGGCATGAATTTTATAAAGAAAGCCTAGAAAAATAAAGAAAGTGATTTTTTCTCGACTTCAAGTTCGATGTACCCCTGCAGCTGAATACTACTGGCTGGAGGCTGCACCTGGAGTTTGGAGAGTTCTTGCATGGACGGCTGCTCAATCTGTAACTTGTCACCACGTCTCTTTAATTCAATGATTCCTGCATCCAATTCTTTGAGTCCATCTTCAGCCTGTTGTATTGCCTAGGTAAGATCCATGACATTTTATTAAAACTCCCACGAACAATTTCCCCACGGAAGATGTGATTATTGTGCTTCTTTCTGTGTTCCTCCTCTCCACATAAAACATTCTCAATATATACAAAAGGAATTATTTCAATGAAACAAACAAACCAAAAGCCATGTTTACAGACTATATAGAAAAGAGAAGAAGGCCCGTTATTAGTACAGAGCAGTTATCTTACAGATAATGAGGCAGGAGAAAGTCAGAGTAGAGGGCTGGGAGAAGGATGTCTTGCTTAAACAAAAAAGGGAGTTTTTGAAAAGCAACACTTAAAAAAAAGGAGCATGATTTAGGACATAGTTAAAAAAGGTATTTGCCTGAGATTTTCTAAGGGACCATGTTCTGCTGCCCTTGAAATGCAGTTGTGAGCATCTTTGGAGAGAGATTCAGCGAGGCAACAAAAAGTATATTACAGCATGGTCAAGGAATCTGTGCTTCTTGTTGTGAAGTGGAAAATCAATCAACAAGTGTTCAAGTGGCAGTTACTGCTAAGCCTTGTCTTCCCAGTGTGAGGTCTGTAGAAGCAGAACAAGAACTCATCCTGTCCTTCAAGGAGCTGATGGTCCGGTTAGGAAGCCAGAGTAAACAGAGAAAAATAAAGCAAGGCTGACTATCAGTAAGTACTAAACTCGATAATGCAACTCATCCCCATTAGTGGCGATTAGAGAAGGGAGACACCAGCCCACAACCCCTGGAGCAGGCATTTGGAAAGAGGGCAACAGAGGTTGCCCCTGAAGGAGGACAAAAACAAGACTCCAGATGGCAGATGAAACACATGTGTCCAGTGTCCTCTTTCCTGAAAACCCCCTACAGCCAGAGTGAGTATTTTGTTTGCTTGTTTTTGGCATATTTTTTCCCCATAAATCTAAAAGGACAAGGGAACAGAAAAGAAAACAATGCTAACAATATGTTGGGAGCTAGAAGTCAGAAGAATACATGATAATTGGCTTAGGAAATCTGGGGAAGCTGAATTCTAAACCAGTGGAGGATCTCCACCACCCAATTCAGAGCAACAGAAATCTCCAGAACTCTGGGTGAAGTGAGCTGGGGTGCTAAGTAAGGAGGGTTAGTGAAGAGCTGCTTAAAGGACAGTTAACCCACAGATGCCCCTCCTTATTCCATACTGTCCCTTTTTCTTCCCATGTAAAAGACTGAAAGTTTGTTTTCTGGAGAAGGTCAAACAGACTGAGGGATACTGGACACAGTTGTGAGCTTGAATGCTGGACTGAAAGCAAGGTATGAAATAACTGGATGCTCCCTGAATGCTGAATGTGGGGCCCCTGAGTCTTCTCTTCCTGGAGCAAGAAGGGCTGCAGCCAGGGCTCTAGTCTCCAGACAGGAGAGGGAAAAATATCTGAAAACACCAATAAGACAGGCCTGACAATTTGACAGAAGGATTCTCTAACAAATAAATGGTCCACAGAGACCATCCGGCAGGAACTCTTAAAATTGTCATGTTCCATCCACACACACAGTTCCCTTTCAGCTGTTTAGTCCTCCATCCTAAACCTGAATAGATAACAAAAGATTTCAATATGCCTTTCGATGACATGAAAGATGGGGACTAACAGAAGCAAACAAATAAAAGCAAGCTGGAGGAAAATAGATTATACAGGAAAAGTAGAACTTCAAACATGGAAACCATTAATACACCCAGAAAGATATAAACGATAATGTATTCATTAAAAAAAAATCAAAAATACTACAAAAAGGATCATTCAGAGAACCAAAACGAATTCTGAGAAAATTAAATACAAGACAGCAGAAATGCCAAACTCAGTATAAGGGTCTGGAGTTGAAATTGAGGAAGTTTCTCAAAAAGCAGAGCAAAAACACAGAGAAAGGGCTCTTGGTAAGACAATTCAAGGATTGAACCAGAGTATCTGACAAAAAGGAGTTCTCCAGAAAAGAAGGCAGGTAAAATGGAGGAAAGAAACATATTAAATAAATCACTAGAACATTTTCCAGAACAGAAAGATGAGAGCTGCCAAATCAGAAGAGCTCCTTGAGCTCCCAGCCCAGCGGATAAAAATAGATCCTCCCCAAGGCATGTGATTGTGAAATTTCAGGACACTGGAAACCTTTGGGAATTAGAATGTCTTTAGATTCCTTAAGAAAACACTGGGAGCTAGAAAACAATGGACAAAAAGCCTTGAAACTCCAAAAGAATTCATATTCAACAAATGACCCTGAAGGATGACATAAAAATAGCAAAGTGATCAATAAAGTGTGAACATAGTATAAGAACATTTTCAGACATACATCTGGAAAAACACACTTATCATACACCCTTTCTAAGAAAGGACATGCACTAACCAAACAAAGAAGCAATGCAGTAAAGAGAAAGAGTTGGGATTCAGAAGAGAGAAGATCCAACATAGGAAGAAATGAAGGGATTCTCAGGATGGTGGTGAAGGGAGATCCAAGAAGACAACTGTGCACCAGGGTGATGAGGCAAGAGAACTGCTCTGGATTGGAACAGCACGACTCAAGAGATGACTATATTGAGTGAGGTGTGTCTTCCCCATGCCTTCTGCTATTATTGCCTTTTTAATCTAAGTTGGGTAGGCACGGAATTAGCACGTTCATTAGTTGCGTTCCATTTATTCAAAGAAAAAAAACTAATTGGTTATTTCTTCATCTGTGACATTCAGTTACATTGGTCACAAATTAGTGAAAATGATTGCCTGTCATCATACATATCTTATAATTCATATTAGAAATCCAAAGCAAGTCAGCACTACATTTGCTCCAGTCTTTTTTGGAATCACACATTATAAGCCAAGAAAAAAAAAGGTCCCTTCATGTGGAAGATATGACAAAAAATAAAGAGATTTTTAATGGGGGGAAATGAGAAATCTCTTTAAAAAGCAGATGAAATTATGGTCAAGAAAAAGGCACAGCCGGATGCAGTGGCTCACACCCATAATCCCAACACTTTGGGAGGCTCAGGCGGGAGAACTGCATGAGCCCAGGAGTACAAGACCAGTCTGGGCAACAAAGTGAGACCCTGTCTCTATATTTTTATACACACACACACACACACACACACACACACACGTATATACATATATATACACACACATATTTTTTAAAATAATTAAATAAAAAGAAAAATGCACACTCACAATTTTGAAAACTATTTTAGATTCCTTAAGACAACACTGGGAGCTAGAACACAATGGAGAAAAAGCCTTGAAACTATTTTGGGAGGTGTTAACACACACACACCCACACACACACATTATATGTCAGATGATTCTCTATAGTCTATCCATAGATTCCTGGGAAGTTCACTGAAATTAAATCAGAAAATTCTATTCAAACACATACTTTTCATGATTACTTAGCTTATGAAACAGGAGATATTCTAACATCCCTCTCATTTCTTCTATCCTCCCCATTTTCACGCCACCATGCCAGTTTTGGTTCTCATTCTTTCTCTTCAGTACAGCTACATGAAGCCTCATGATGGATCTCCTGCTTCCTGACCCTGGTGCTGTCATGTAAACTATCCAGAAGCAAGATCTAGAACTGCCATTCATTTTTACCTGCAAACATCCCCTACAACTTTCCATGGCCAGGGATCTCCCAGCTGAGTCTAAACACGCAAAAGTGCACAAGATGATCTACCAGGATGAAACACTACATCTTTCATTTATATTCAACCACATTCATTTTCTATTTTGGTTGCAGCAAGTACACAAACAAAAATTGAAAATAAATGTGGCTGAATTTAATAATGATTTATAACATAAATTGCTTATAATTTATAAATAAATAAAAATATATACATTTATGCTGCGTATTTATTTCCTTTTTTTTTTTTTTTTAGCTAATGAGGCATGCAACAAATAAAGTGTACAGGTAACTAGTTTATAGAATAAAGTCCAAAGTCTCACATTCAACAGGCCCTACAAACTGCCTTAAATTTACATGTCCAATCTTGTTTGTCCTCAGTCACATTCATTTATCTTAAATTCAGCTAAAATAGGATTACCTGTGTTTCTCCCTAAGTGCTCAGAATTCTCTAACAATTTGTGCCTTTATTCTTGCTGTCCTCTTTACTGCGATAGCTTTCTTTCCTGTCATTGTGTGTCCAAACTCTCAAGTTCAGTTCAAATTTCCCTCTACAAAGCTTCCCTAATCCTACCCCTGCTGGAGGTCAGAAGGGTCTGAGTATCCACAGTGCTTTGTCAGTACCTCTCCCAGGACAGTCTGACTTTCTGCCCTGTGTCATTGAGGTTCATATCTAATCTCATCATTGGGTGGAAAACTCCGTCAGGTCAGCATGTGCCATGGATACCTTTTCCCAGCTCACATTTCCTAGTTCTGTGCAGATATAAGTGACAGAGTCAATGTCACCTGGTACGTTATTCAAACCCAGTACTCAAAAACAAAAATACTACAAACCAAAGTGCTACTGTGAGCCATTAATCTTTCATAGAATATTTAAAATTTCACAGTCATATCTCCTCGATGCATTTTCTCTTCTAGGAAAAGGCAGCTATAAATACCTCTATTTGTTCTGCTACGGGTTGTTCAAACACATTTGCCAGTTTTTGCAGAATGATGTATTTGTTGTCAGCCAATGATGTAAACAGCACTTTCAGATCATTCTAAGGAGGAAAGCAACAGGAAAACTCAAAATGTGTAACAGGGAATTCGAAATACTTGTAAATATAACACAGATTCTAACAAATAATATAGAGGCATAGAAATTTAATTTCCAGGAGAAACAATACTGTGCTACAGGGAAGTAAAAGGAACTGGTAACAATTTGCTTATGTGCTAAAACTGACTCCTGAAGAATCTGTTACCCAAAGTATTTTCTACTTAATACAAATGAAGCTGAACCATACATGTAAAAAGCAATGCTTGTCACTCTAATCTCATCACATCTGAAATAAATGAGCACATTCAAATATTGCACAGAAATATTATGTTAATGGTTCTTATCTAGGGAAATAACCTGTAGGTGTTATCCTGATTTGGGAAATAATATGATTCTTTTTTTTTTTTTTTTTTTGGGAGATGGAGTCTCACTCTGTCGCCCAGGCTGGAGTGCAGTGGCGCCATCTCAGCTCACTGCAAGCTCTACGTCCCGGGTTCATGACATTCTCCTGCCTCAGCCTCCGAGTAGCTGTAGCTGGGACTACAGGCGCCCGCTACCACGCCCGGCTAATTTTTTGCATTTTTTTAGTAGAGACAGGGTTTCACGGTGTTAGCCAGGATGGTCTTGATCTCCTGACCTCGTGATCCACCCACCTCGGCCTCCCAGAGTGCTGGGATTATAGGCGTGAGCCACCACGCCCGGCCTATGATTCCTAAGAATCATGATTTCCACTTTGCTCTCTCCTCTCCTCCCATTACTCTACCAGTTTCTTCTATTTTTGGAGAATTTGCACAAGCTTTTAAAAAGACATTCGGAAGTTTAGAAAATAAATATTATCCATGATGACCAAAAACATGTGAAGAGACAACACAAAAAGATCTTGTTAGGTATTTTGTTCAAAAATATTACTCATTTAAATGTCCAAATATATTCATATTGAGTTAGATTTGTACAAAAAGGAGACAACTATTAGAATGTTGGTACTTAATTCCAGAGGGAATAATAAATTAGAAGATATTTAAATTATAAAAAATTAGGCCAGGTGCAGTGGTTCATCTCTGTAATACCAGAATTTTGGGTGCCTGAAGCAGATCACTTGAGGCCAGGAGTTAAAGAGCAGCCTGGGCAACAAAGTGCACCCGGTCTCTACAAAAAGATTTTTTTAAAAAAAATAAGTGGACACAGTGGCATGCCTGTAGTCCTGTTTACTTGGGAGGCTGAAGTGGAAGGATCCCTTGAGTTCAGGAGTTTGAGGTTGCAGTGAGCTACGATCATGCCACTACATGCTAGCCTGGGTGACCTTATCTCAAAAAAAAAAAAAAAATTATTTTTTTTCTCTAAAATATCAACAAATAAGTTCTATTTCATAATAGTCAGCAAACATATATTCATCAGAGGTTAAAGCTCAACTCAGGACCTCTTCACCAGGGCCTGATCACACACATCACCTACATGCAATCATTCTGACTGTCTAATGAGGAGAAGGATAATCGTACCAAGAAAAATATCTGTAAGAACACGTGAAGGCTTTATAATGCAAATTCAGGTCTTAAAAGCCAAATAATGGGTGCACTGTGCAGTAAAAAATACAAAATTGAAAATATAGTGCTGAACATGAGAACCAGAATAGTTGCCACTAACCAAAACTCAAAGCAACCTGCAAGCCTAGTGGCTAACTAAATAGGAAATTATAATAACAGCCCTGGAAAAATACTAGAAATAATAGTTTTACATATGAGTTACTAGGTCTATATCATTCACCTGTGTTCAGGGAAGGTCACATGGGCCACTAAAACCATCACACATTTATCTGTTTTTAAGCCTAGTAAAAGATGTCCTGCATTCATTTGAACAGAAGCCGACATTATCTACATATGTATGTATAATGACATTAGTCCAGTTAATCTAAATGAATAGCTAAGCATATATAAAATAACATGGGTCAGAAATGAAGAGTGCATATATAGATTTTCTATATGCCATTTTAATGCTTTGTTATGTTTTGTTTTAAGATAGACTCTCACTCTGTCACTCAGGCTGGAGTGCAGTGGCGTGATCTCGGCTCACTGGAACCTCCGCCTTCTGGGTTCAAGCAATTCTCCTGCCTCAGCCTCCCGAGTAGCTGGGACTACAGGCACCCACCACCACGTCTGGCTAATTTTTTGTATTTTTAGTAGATATGGGGTTTCACCGTGTTGTGCAGGCTGGTCGCGAACTCCTGAGCTCAGGTGATCCACCCGCCTTGGCCACCCAAAGTGCTGGGATTACAGGGGTGAGCCACCACACCCGGCCCATTTGTATGCTTTTAATAGCATATTTTCTCTCTTAACTATGTTCTACTCAGGGTAATAGGAAACACAGAGTTCATATTTCTGGAAGTCAGACTAATTATTGGGAGAGACTAACCAAGAAGATAGTAAAGCAAAGAATATGATTGACTTTAAAACTACTAAATAAAAATTTTAAGAGGTGCTAGAAATCACATGGTTAATGACATTTTCTTAAAAATAAAAATGCAAAGAATTTAACTGTTTTTGTATTATTACACTTGTGATACAACAGGCTAACTAAGGTATCCATATATTACAAACATAAAATACATCACTTTTTTTTTCTTATAGTCACTGGAATTATTGGCAGGGCAAAAAAGAGCAGGATTCTAGCCACTGAGAAACAGATTTGTAGAAAGTTACAGGCTTAAAAACCAGTTGTGTCCAGGCACAGTGGTTCACACCTGTAATCCCAGCACTTTGGGCGGTAGAGGCAGGCAGATGACCTGAGGTCAGGAGTTTGAGACCAGCCTGGTCAATATACAGTGAAAGCCCATCTCTACTAAAAAATACAAAAATTAGCTGGGTGGGCATGGCGCACATGCCTGTAGTTCCAGCTACTTGGGAAGCTGAGGTAGAAGAATCGCTTGAACCTGGGAGGCAGAGGTTGCAGTGAGCCAAGACCTCCCCATTGCACTCCAGCCTGGGCAACAACAGCAAAACTGTCTCAAAAATAAATAAATAAATAAATAATAAAATAAATAAAATCAGTTGTGCTGCCTCACTCATTCATTAAAGAATTCTTTACTTCATTTTCCAGTTTTTAAAATAATTTGCAATCCACAATTTTATATTTGAGGAATTCATTTGAGGTTACATCCATTGGTAAAACTTTTAAAAATACAAAATAGTTCATAACTGATTTTATCGTGATTCTATATATGTAATGTACATCTACATAACATCTACGCATTTCTCAAATAGCCTTTTTGGTATAGAATAATGTTAGCAGTCTGGTAAAAGCTAATCCTCAAAGATTAAATGCAGAATGAAGGCATACCCTTCCAGTAACTGCTGAGGATTGACAGCATACCAGGTGTTTGATGCAAAGTTAAAAAAAAAAGAAAATGGTTTGTGACTTGACCTTTAATTAAGTTAACATTGGAAACTTTCTCTCAACTAAATTGGAACGCAAATATTTTGAAATGTCTTTTTGTTCGTGATCTGGCCACAAACAAATAGAAACTTGTTGGCAGAAGTAAAATAGAGAATGTGATTTAAAGAGAATTCCATGATTCTCTTAGATCCTTCAAACAAAATGAGTTCCAGAGCATTCATGCCTAATTCATATTTTACTGTGATTGGTGATAACTACTAATAAAATGTAAAAGTATGAAAGTACTAAAGATACTAAATGCAATCCACAAAAGATATGGGGAATGAGAGCAAAAGGGACTGCTGAGGTATTCAGGGATTCTGACTTGATCATCTTGGGGGTAGTAACTAACAGGGAAGACTGCTGAAGAGCAGCGCCACTAACTCAGGGACAACACTGAGTTGCTGTTGGTACCATCAACTGGCAAAGGATATTGGATAAAATTTAAGAGACTCTAATGAAGGCCCACATTCTCCATCTTCCCTGAGATCACTCTAATATGATAAAATACAAAAAAAAAATTATTTGAGTAAAATCCTGGCTGTAGTTCTTAATGATTGAGTAACATTGAAGTAATTTAATCTTTCTCTTGGTTTTAGATCCTATATCTCTTATAATACTATCATTAATAACAATAACAACACTTGCTGAGTACTTACTATGTATCAGGCACTGTTCAGAGCATTTTAAACACAACTCAACTCATTTCATCCTCACTACAGTCTATGAGGCAATTAATATGAGTATGATTTGACAGTTGAGGATACCAAGGTTCAGGAAAGTCAAGCTGCTAAAGTTATACAGCAGTAAGTTACAACGCCAGAATTTGAACTCAGACTATTAGCTTCGGAGACTACATGTTTAATTTTTACTGTTCTGACTTTGCAAAATTAATACTAGAACAATGTTTGCAGGATGTTGCAAAGATTAAAGCCAAGGAATATGAGAAAATATTTTGTGAATAAAAAAATGAAACTCATATGTTTGTGATAGTTTTACTCTGTGGTTTAAGAATGCGGACTACCGGAAGGCAGTGGTGATTTGTGCCTCTGAATGAATGTCATAAAAATTCCGTGTTTCTTGGTTAATGCTACATTTATTTGACACTTCGTAGTATTTTGGTTTTTTTGCAAATCAAAACTCTACATTAAACTCTTGGCCCTAATGACATGTCTCTATTTTATAAAATCTTTCATGATGGTTAAAAATAACATACAATTAAAACTTATGTATTCCCAAAGGGTGCTTTTTATTAGAAATGAAAAATCAGCACTAAAAGTTTATCAGCAGCTTTTGCATTTGTTCCAGTATATAGTCATAGGAAAAGTTTCCTAAGCATGCATAAGAATTCTAACATGGGGCTAAAAGGCAGTAAGTCTGAGGAGTTAGGATTGGAAAGTAATGTAATGCATTTTAACACAGGTAGAAGTAATTAGACCATATTCACTTTCAAAGACTCTTAGGTACTACAGTCTATGGCCCTTTCTATATTCCAACACTTTCTGCATACTATCTTTTTTTTTTTTTTGAGACGGAGTCTCGCTCTGTCGCCCAGGCTGGAGTGCAGTGGCCAGATCTCAGTTCACTGCAAGCTCCGCCTCCCGGGTTTACGCCATTCTCCTGCCTCAGCCTCCCGAGTAGCTGGGACTACATGTGCCCGCCACCTCGCCTGGCTAGATTTTTGTATTTTTTAGTAGAGACGGGGTTTCACCATGTTAGCCAGGATGGTCTCGATCTCCTGACCTTGTATCCGCCCGTCTGGGTCTCCCAAAGTGCTGGGATTACAGGCTTGAGCCACCGCACCCAGACTTTTTTTTTTTTTTTTTTTTTTGAGATGGAGTCTTGCTCTGTCACCTACACTGGAGTGCAGTGGCATGATCTTGGCTCACTGCTACCTCTGCCTCCCGGGTTCAAGCGATGATCCTTCCTCAGCCTCCAAGTAGCTGGGATTACAGGCCTGCACCACCACACCCTGTTAATTTCTGTATTTTTAGTAGATATGGGTTGCACTATGTTGGCCAAGCTGGTCTCAAACTCCTGACCTCAAATGATTTGCCTGCCTTGGCCTCCCAAAGTGCTGGGATCACGGGCATGAGCCACCACGCCCGGCCATTTTCTGCATATTCTTTCCCAGTGTGTTTAAGCTCCAGTATTAGCAATTAAAAATTATACTTATAAAGAGCCATAAATTTGACTTTTATTGATTGCATTTATAATTCTATTCCATCCTTAGTTTGAAGTGGGTGGTTTTCTCAACCTTCCATTTCTAGGAGCAAAAAATCTTTAGTTTCTAATCCTTTAATTCCAACCCCTTCAGTTTCTACAAAGCTCTCGTTCTTCATTATACATTTAAAAAAAAAACAACCAGGTACGTAACACAGACTCATGACTGACTATTACTGAATACTTAGAGAATGGTCAAGTATCCTTTGATAATGTCTTACTTACCTGGAAATTTAGTATTTGCTGAAGTCTTTCTTTCATCTGATGACATCGTTGATTCACTACTGAGTCTAGCAAGGATAACCTGCCCAAAAGACAACCCAAAGTATCTTCAATAACATCTCGATTATCACCATTCTCTGGAAAAGCTTGCGAAAACAAGTTTTTGTTCTTATCCATTTCTTCAGACATTTCCTTAATGTCTTTGGCAAGAATCTAGAGGTGACAAAAGGGCATTTTTCAGTGTTTAGATACATGAATTGATATGCAAATCAAGTTATTTTCTCATAGAAAGTCAACTAAATCTCCCTGGTTGCTTAGTAATAATTAGACCTAAGACAACTGGAACCTCTTTCAAATACTTCTATACATTTCAGGCAAGTTGCTCTCAGGGACTTTACCTCATTCACTAGTAATAATGAGCACTGTAAAGTGCTATTTAGGAATGTGGTACTTTTTTAAAGCATGTGTTTCATATTTGGAAGATCTGTGATACATAATAGTGTTTCTACAGAGTTTCCCATTTTTCCCTCTTACATACACAAGACAAAGAATGAAAATGCAAACTAGAAATATTCTGCATTCAAGCAATGATGTTCTGCATTATTAGAATTGTTTTATGTTTGACTTTCTTCATGCATAAAATTAATTATCCCATCAAAACGTCAAGTGCTTTGTAATGTTATACACACACAGGCAGAAACTACTAAACTTACCTCTTGGTTGAAGAGACAAGTTTCTGTTTCTTCTGGTAAAAGTGCTGTGGCAACAAATAAACGTTCTTCAACATCATCCAACCAAGTAGAGGTGGCTGAGACCCCATCATACAACTTCTGCTCCAAGTGTATACTCTGCCTCTTTGTCCCTCCACTCTGGGAAACACACAACAGGGTCAAATAATCAACTTCAGTTTTTGAAAATCCGGGAAAAATATCAGGATGGGGCCAGGCACGGTGCTCACACCTGTAACCTGAGCACTTTGGTAGCCCAAGGCAGACAGATCACTAGAGGTCAGGAGTTCAAGACTTTGGTGTCTGGCCAATATGGTGAAACCCCATCTGTACTAAAAAATACAAAAATTAGCCAGGGATGGTGGCATGTGCCTGTAATTCCAGCTTCTTAGGAGGCTAAAACATGAGAATCGCTTGAACCCAGGAGGTGGAAGTTACAATGAGCCAAGACTATGCCATTGCACTCCAGCCTGGGTGACAGTACAACACTGTCTGAAAAAATAAAATAAAATAAAATATAAAAGAAGAAACAGGACGGGCCTCCAGGGTCCAGTGACTCTTTGTTTCAGTGATCACCCCCAGGGTTGGGTCTCAATTCATGCTCAGGGGTAGACGGAACAGCCTCACAGAGGCCACGCAAATCAATACAAGCAAAACATGGGTCTTATAAACCAAGCCAAACACACTGATAACACGGCCTTACCTGGGATGAAACCTCCTCGAAGGCTTGGTTCAGTCCATCCAGCAAAGACGTAACTGCAGATTTATCTTGGATCGGCACGTCCCCTTTATACAGTGGCACACCAGACAAGAGTCGATTTGGCCTGCTATAAAGCTGTAGGCAAACAAAGGCAGCTTGTTGAAGAGCATACGCATTATGTCCCAGTTTTCTCATTTGGAAACGCACACTGAAATAGATGCTGGAAAAACTGTCCACAGGCAAATTTCTTCTAGAGAAATATAACTTCTACAACATACCATGTCCACTGAACACAGTGGCCAGATACATCAATGGCAATGTTTCCATGGATGGATTTTTTTTTTTTTTTTTTTTTTAAGCAGTGGAAAAAAAATGCCTGAGAGATAGGAAGAATAAGTTCTGGTGTTCTATTACACAGGAGGTCAAACATAGTTAACAATGACATATTGTGTAGCTCAATAGCTAGAAGAGAGGATTTTGAATCTCCCTACCACAAAGTGATAGATGTTTGAGATGATGAGTCTGCTAATTACCATGACTTGATCATTACACACTATATACATGTATCTAAACATCACACTGTACACCAGAAATATGTACAAATATTATGTACAAATAAAATTAAGCAGGCCACCCACGATGGCTCATGCCTGTAATCACAGCACTCTGGGAGGCTGAGGTGGGAAGATCATTTGAGGCCAGGAGTTCAAGACCAGCCTGGCCAACATGGCGAAACCCTGTCTCTACTAAAAATACAAAAATTAGCCAGTTGTGGTGGCACACACCTACAATCCCAGCAATTCAGGTGACTGAGGCACGAGAATCGCTTGAACCCAGAGGCAGAAATTGCAGTGAGCTGAGATCACGCCACTGCACTCCAGCCTGGGCAACAGAGCAAGACCCTGTTTCAAAACAAACAAAAGGTGACATTATAAAAAAGAAAATTAAATTAAAAGGTGGCTTGCAAATTTTATGAAACAAACAACATTAAGGCACAAATAACTTAGAAACAGAAAGGATGAGAACAGAACAGACATTGCTGAAAATGGAATCACTGGCATAGAGAAAAAACTTGCAATAATCAGATGAAAAGTGAATCCGAATTTTAAAAAATAGAGATCAGTACAACTAAAAAGAAGTCAATAGGTATAGAAAAAAGATGATCTAACACAAGGATAATTGATGTCCCTGAAGCAGAGATATAATAAATACAACATAAAATACATCTCATACCAAAAAATTCCCTACAATTAATAAAAAAGCAAACCTTGATTCTTAAATATAAAAAAGTACATTGTGTCACAGGAAAAATATGATTGGAGAACACTCAACATCAGACATAGCCTAGATAAGCTGTTGAAACTTAAAAAAAAAACTAAATAATTATCCTGGCATCCATACAGAGAACAACAACAAAAAAATAAATAAGGGAAAAAATCGTAGACTTATGTTAGATTTTTCTGAAGCTTCATTCAATGCCAGAAGACAAAAACAAATATAGATACAAATTCTGAAGGGATAAAAGTATGACAGAAAAATGCCCATCAAATATAGAGACAACTGGCTGATACTCCCAAATATGATAGAACCTGAGTTTTCTTGAAAAAAATTACTTGACAATGGAATTAATTCCTGAGAGCTGGATCAAAATTTAAAATTTAGGAATTAAAAAGATATGCTAAAAGGATTGGTTATGAGCACTAAGGAATTTAAAGATTAAATTGATTTACAGTATATGGGAATTGTTAATTGCTCTTTTTCATTTTCATCTTTGCACTTGGATGCATTATGTGAATTATTATAATGAATATATGTAATTTTTCAAAATAATAGAGTAATTTTTCTTAAAATTGACTAAATAAGAAAGTTATTAGCAATCATAAAAAAAATCTTACCACAGCTTTCCTCTCAATTTTTCTTCTTGGTTTTAGCAACACCTATAGTGAAATAATCCATCCTAAATACAAGACCTAGGCTGATCTCTTTGCTTTCATTATTAGCCCTATTTCCCCTAAACTCTTTTATGTATACATATGGCTTCCCAATAAAGGCAATGATAGGGTGTAGCATTCAAACTTTTGATCATGTTTTCAATCAAACTCAGTCCCCTTTTTTTTTGAGATGGAGTCTTGCTCTGTCACCCAGGCTAGAGTGCAGTGGTACGATCTCAGCACACTGCAACTTCTGCCTCCTGGGTTCAAGTGATTTTCCTGTCTCAGCTTCCCAAATAGCTGGGATAACAGGTGTGCACCACCACGTGCAGCTAATTTTTGTATTTTTAGTAGAGTCAGGGTTTCCCCACGTTGGCCAGGCTGGTCTTGAGCTCCTGACCTCATGTGATCTGCCTGCCTCAGCCTCCCAAAGTGTTAGGAATACAGGCATGAGCCACTGCACCCGATCATCAGTCTCTTTTGACTTTTCAAAATACCTCTTCACCTTTCAGGCTGACTACTCATGATCCTGTAAATATGTCAAGCCCACTCCCCATTGCAGCTGGGATATCCACCACCTGGCATCCCCTTAAAATCTGCTACTTTAATTTCCATACCTATCAGAGCAACTTTTGACTATTTTTTCTTAACCTTTGTTTCCTTTAAATTCCTGCTTATGGATCCTGTCATAGTTGCCTAATTTTTTTTAGAAATGTATGCGCTATTTCCCTATTTGGGTTATAGGTTCCCAGGAGCAGGAGCTGTATTTCACCCTGAAGCCAAGAAGGTTGTTGTGCATGGAAGCACTAAATACATTGGAAGCAAACAGATTAAGAAAAATTGCTCTAAGAGATTAGTGCCCTTTGACCTAGAGAACTTTAGGCCAAAATGTACCTGTTTTTACATAGGAAAGTAGTAAGTATTTCTAGGGTATAAAATTGCCATTAAGGTGGTATGAAAGAGGAGGGACTTAGGTAACAGAGAGATTGGCCTCCTGATTCCAGATTCACTTCTTCTTAATCCCAAGACCCTCAGAAATTATCCAACCTCTCTAAGCCTCAGTTTCCAGGTCTACAACGTAGAGATAATATTGGCCTCACCACAACGTTGTTAGCTATGTTAACACCTAGAACTTAAAATGTGTTCATTATATGATCACTCCTTTTCTGCCTGGAAACTGACAGCTAAATTGCTTCTTCCCTTCCTTTTCCTTCACCTTTTCACACCACAGAGAGGAAAACAACCTGTGAGGCACTTTGTGCAAATGACCAGTGATTGCTGAAACAAAGCACTCAAATGCAAAAATGTCATTAAAAAAGAGCATTCAATGCTTTTATTTCTAATCCAAAGGCAAGGGAGATACAACGTGAATCTAAACTTGAACAGTCCAGGTATTGTGGAATGTCAGTGGCAGCAGGGCAAGGTTTGTTCAGTAAGTCCAGCATGGAGGACGCTGGAGTGTCAGCTCCGACTGAGAGCAAAAGCAGCTCTTGAAGATCAAAGAGGGTAATGGATGAGACCTCCAGGAGGTCTGTAGATGCCCAGTGAATCACACAGGTGCTTTATGAATGGAGAATAGTAAGCAAGCACGGAATCTAGAAAATATCGTAGATTTCTCTAACTTAAGATAGTCAGAAAAGACTGTAGTCCCTGATTCAGAACTATACATACCTCTCCTATTCAAAGGATACTGGAACATGAAGGGAGAGCTAGCAGTCAAGTCCAGGAGATCCATATCAGGAAAAAGGAATTTGAGCTACGAGTCTAGGGAACATTTTATCAGGGATTTGAGGAAGGATGAATTAAAACACAGGGAGGAGGTCCACACAAAAAGTATAGGGCACCATTTGCCAGGGTGGATATGATTCTGGGACAACTGCTTCCAGAAATACAGTGCTTTAAGTTTCCCAGGGCAGAGCTGGTGACTATTTCCACAGACAGAGGTAAAGAAGCCTCCTGGCCAGAGAGGGAAAGTGAGGGGGCAGAAAGTTCACAAAAGCATGTGCTTTTATAAAAACAGAAGAGAAAGCATGGCTCTGGAGAGACGTATGCACGGCTACCCACAGATGACAGGACACCTCATGACCTTCAGACCACCAATCCCCAACCTTTTTGGAACCAGGGATTGGTTTCTTGGGGGCGGGAGTGATGGTTTCAGGATGAAACTGTTCCACCTCAGATCATCAGGCATTAAATTTGCACTGGAAGCGTGAAACCTAGATCCCTCACATGCGCAGTTCACAATAGGGTTCACATTCCTACGAGAATCTAGTGCTGCCACTGATCTAACCAGGAGGCAGAGCTCAGGCAGTAATGCTCACCTGCCTACCACTCACCTCTTGCTGAGAGGTGCAGTTCCTAACAGGCCACGGACCTGTACCAATCTGCAGCCTGGGAGTTGCGGAGCCCTGCTTTAGAGCGTCTCCTTCCACTTAACTCTGGCAGATTGCACCTGCTTTCTAGTGCCTACTTTGTCAGCTTCAGCCTTTCTGTCCTGCAGTTCACTGCAGTTATTGATACCCTTTGCTTCCAGTTCAGCCTCTCCCAGCCCCTAAGCTAGTTCTGGCCAGAGCAGAGAGAATAGCAGCTTCCTCAGACCAACAGGAAAGGTTTTAGAATTCACTCCGATAATACTGTTGACTTGGAATGAGCCTAGATGGACACTGCTGGCCCAGGACAAGGGACTAGTCTTGTATCTGAAGAATTCCTCTGGGCCACAGCTGCGGTAGGCATCCCAGGCTGGCTTGTGTTCCTGACTCCCTCATTTGCCCTCTAACTTTCTAATTCCTCTGACTTCCAGTTGTTCCCTGGCTTCTGCTTAGAGTGAAGTAATAGCCATTACCTGGAACCATCTGTTGCTGTCTTCAATTCCCTTGGATTTGGCATGCCTGGTGGAACCAAGCCCGACATCACACAGTATCCCTCCCAGGAACCAGCCTCGCAGATGGGTCCGTAACTATTCCAGCTGACCACTGGCTTCACTTCCCTACCCTAGACCCACTAACGTCCCAATATGTTTCTCATTAAGATCTCCTGAAATTATTAAATACTGGAAGTGGCAATGGAAAATAAGATGGCCTCACAATTGTGTTCCAGATTTGTGGAAATCCTTCTGTCCTAGATGTGCATATCCTTGATTTCCATCCTTACTTTTTCAAGTTTGCAAAACACACACAAAATCAGAGGGCACTTAAAATGTAAGGGTTTAGGCTAATACAGAACCAGATATTAATCATCTTTGAGGAAAAATATTGTCTAGAAATCAAATTTTCACATATAAATATATAATTATGAAGGGAAATGTGAAATAGACTTGTTAAGAAAAATGTAGAGTGAAAAACTGGCTTCATGTCTTAGTTTGAAATTGATCATGAAAATTAAGATGATTGCACAGTTATAATCCCTCAGCATAAACTCTACATCTTTTATATTTGTTAATATATAATGTAAAATATTTGATACCACTTGCTCTTGTTCCTGTTCCAGAACATTCTGTAGTAGTTTCTGCTTGGTACTAAATTCTTGATGTAAGCTTTCCCATTTCATTCTCATCTGGTCTTCAGCGGATGATTTCTCCCCTTCCATCCCCAACTCCTGGGATAACACATCAGGTTTTTCGCTATTAGAAGAATAAATAATCTAAGTTTACAATGTGCACAAAAAAGTGATAAGATAGGTAACTTATTGTGTGTACCAGACCTGCTTTCTCAAATGAAATAAGATTACCTTGGTTATTAGCTTATGCTTTAAAAATAACAAAAATGTTTAGGCCAATCACAAAGCAACTATATTCCTACTCATTGATAAACTGAACCATGTGCAGAAGTGATACTTAAAAATGCATTGAATAAAAATAATTGTAACATTTGGAATAAAAAATTATAACATGATTACAGACTAGTATCCTTTGGCAAATAGCAGAAAAGTTACTTCAAAACCTTAAAAATGTGTTTGTCTAGGGAGGGTTGCTATTATGAGTTCAGAGAAAATATAGGACACAGGAGGGCGGTGCAGGACACAGGAGGGTAGAACAGGACACGAAGAGATAGTACAGGGCCTGGGAAGGTAGTACAGGACATTCAAAGGACTGTACGGGACCTGGGAAGGTAGTACAGGGCACGGAGGAATAGTGCAGGGCCTGGGAAGGTAGTACGGGACACGGAGAGATAGTACAGGGCCTGGGAAGGTAGTACAGGACATGGAGGGATAGTACAGGGCCTGGGAAGGTAGTACAGGACAGGGCCTGGGAAGGTAGTACCGGACACGGAGAGATAGTACAGGGCCTGGGAAGGTAGTACAGGACACGGAGAGATAGTACAGGGCCTGGGAAGGTAGTACCGGACACGGAGAGATAGTACAGGGCCTGGGAAGGTAGTACAGGACATGGAGGGATAGTATAGGGCCTGGGAAGGTAGTACAGGACAGGGCCTGGGAAGGTAGTACTGGACACGGAGAGATAGTACAGGGCCTGGGAAGGTAGTACAGGACACGGAGAGATAGTACAGGGCCTGGGAAGGTAGTACAGGGCCTGGGAAGGTAGTACAGGACAGGGCCTGGGAAGGTAGTACAGGACACGGAGGGATAGTACAGGGCCTGGGAAGGTAGTACAGGACACGGAGGGATAGTACTGGGTCTGGGAAGGTAGTACAGGACACGGAGAGATAGTACAGGGCCTGGGAAGGTAGTACAGGACACGGAGGGATAGTACTGGGCCTGGAAAGGTAGTACAGGACACGGAGAGATAGTACAGGGCCTGGGAAGGTAGTACAGGACACAGAGGGATAGTACAGGGCCTGGGAAGGTTGTACAGGACATTGGAAGGATTGTACGGGACCTGGGAAGGTAGTACAGGACATGGAGGGATAGTACAGAGCCTGGGAAGGTAGTACAGGACATGGGAAGGATCGTACAGGACCTGCGAAGGTAGTACAGGACACAGGAAGGATTGTATAGAGCCTGGGCAGGTTTCTACAGGACAGAGAGAGACAGTACAGGACCTGGGAAGGTAGTACAGGACACAGAGGGATATGGGAGGAAGACCCTCCAGTGTCATCCTTAAAGATAGGCAGCAATTGACATTTGAGACTGGTATGGCTTTTATTTATTTATTTATTTTTGAGACAGGGCTTCACTCTGTCACCCAACCTGGTGTGGACTCGTGTCATCACACCTCACTGTAAACTCAAACTCCTGGGCTCATGCAATCCTCCCACCTCAGTCTCCCAAATTTGTGGATTTCAGGCGTGAGCCACCATGGCTAGCCAAGTTTGACTTTTAGAGTGAGATGGACCTGGATTATGACCCTCACTAGAGCACATTATTTGTGACATTGGGTAAGTTGTTTCACTTCTCTGTGCTTCAATCTTCTCATCTTTAAAATGAAGATAGTATCTACCTTGCATAATTATGAGAATGAAAGAGAATACATGCATAAGGCCTATAACCCTATCTGGGAAATAGTGGTCGCTCAGTAAATGAGAGTTAATAATGATGAAAATGGGCTGGGCACAGTGGCTCATGCCTGTAATGAGCACTTTGGGAGGCCGAGGCAGGTGGATCACCTGAGGTCAGGAGTTTGAGACCAGCCTGGCCAACATGGAGAAACCTCATCTCTACTAAAAATACAAAAATTAGCTGGGCATGGTGATGCACACCTGTAGTCCCAGCTGCTTGGGAGGCTGAGGTAGGAGAATCACTTGAACCCAGGAAGCAGATGTTGTGGTGAGCTGAGATTGTACCACTGTACTCTTCTTGGTGACAGAGCAAGACTCCATCTCAAAAAAAAAAAAAAGAAAAAAAAAGAAAAAACACGAAAACAGGAACAACCTAGGGTGGCTGCATTTCCATGGATCTTCATTTTTCAGGACCTTTGAACTCCTAACTAAAACCATGTCATCTAAAAGGAATAGTAGATATTAATTAATATTTTGATACAGGGCCTTTTGCTCAAGTGACAAAAAAGAATAACAAGTGTGTTGGCAGGATGATACTCTATGGTACCCCAAAGCCAATTATTCTTAGAATAAATGTAAGCACAACAGTGTCTTTAGATAAGTCTCTAGAAATAAGACTTAAAATTTCTGTAAACGGGCCAGGCACACTGGCTCACACCTGTAATCCCAGCACTTTGGGAGGCTGAGGCAAGAGGATCACTTGAGCCCAGAAGTTTGAGCCCAGCCTGGGCAACATGGCCAGACCCTGTCTCTAAAAAAAAAAAAAAAAAAAAAAAAATTGTAAAAATTAGCCAGTCATGGTGGTAATCGCCGGTAGTTCCAGCTACTTTGGAGGCTAAGGCAAGAAATTCATTTGAGCCCAGGAGTTCAAGGCTGCAGTAAGCTATAATCACACCACTGCACTCCAGCCTGGGTGACAGAGTCAGACCCTGTCTCAAGAGAAGTAAAACTCTTTAAATCTGTGATGCAAGGATTCCACTCCTAGGATATAATGCAGAGAATCTTACCCATCTGAGAGACATGTAGGAAGTTAATTTAAACAATGCTAAAAGCAGCAATCTTAGGGCCGGGCACAGTGGCTCACACATATAATCACAGCACTTTGGGACACCAAGGTGGGTAGATCACTTAGGTCAGGCGTTCAAGACCAGCCTGGCCAACATGGTGAAACCCCATCTCTACTAAAAATACAATTAGCCAAGCATAGTGGTGGGTGCCTGTAATCCCAGCTACTCGAGAGGCTAAGGCAGAAGAATCACTTGTACCCAGGAGGCGGAGGTTGCAGTGAGCCGAGATCGCATCACTGCACTCCAGCCTGGGCAACAGAGCAAGACTCTGTCTCAGAAAAAAAAAAAAAACAAACCAATAGTAATAATAATAATAATGGCAATGGCAATATCCAGCAATAAGAAAATGGGTGAATAAATTATGTTCACAAAATAAAATACTATTAAACAGTTAAAATGAAGAACTAGATCTACACATCAGCATGAATATACCTGAAAAAATAATGGCAAGTGAAAAAAATGCCAAAACATAATTGATACCTTTAGTTGAGTGTCTATAATATTAGTATCTGAATTTTTCTACTTTTGAAAAATTATTTTTAAAAAGCTTTGAAGATCCTATGAGGTTAAATTTCTTTATTGCTTTTTTTCTTTTGTGGTAATAGTCAATAGTATAGCACTTTTAATTCATTTGTATTTACATAAAAATCTGTAATAAAACCAGAAGAATATTTAATATTTATATTATTACATTTAATCATTGACACATGTACAACACCAGCAGCAAACATTTTAAAACATAGCCTTTTGTTCTCCATGAAAATTATTCTTCTTTCTTTTTATATTTACTTCAACAAATTTCCAGTTGTTTTTCCTTAGTAATCTTGGAAGGCACCCTCCGTCAACCCTCTACAAGTAACATAGTACTTACTCCTTATATGGCAAATGTGTGACTATATGAATTAGGTCATGTCCTTCCCACAGGGGTTTCCTTACACGAACCAAGCCACATTTATAGTCTTAGAAAAGCAGCCAGCAAGTTATGGGCTGAATATCAGGCTTTTTCCTAGCAAGGTTTATATACATATACATACATATTTACTTTGGAATGTAGATATCATTAATTCATGGTTAATTGTTTGCTTGATACCCAAAGGCTTGACAAAGGCTGAACTGTTATCAACTGCACGTAAAGGGGAAGTTTCCTAAACATTTGTATAAAAGTTAAAGAATGTATAAGTAGTCTTTAAAGTGAATCTTATCTAGAAAGCCAGCACTGCACTGCCAATTTATTTTTAAAGTATTTTTTTATATTTGAAAGAGCAACTTACAGTTGTTTGTATTTCATTTAGGTCCTTTCCAAAGCTAAAGGCCAAGGAAAGAAAAAAATATATATGGCAATAAAGTTGCAGAAGATCCCTTCTGCTCCTTTTGTGATGATCCATACAGAGAGGAGGCAATGCTGGATGGTCTTTGTCAAAATATTTGTTTGGCAAAAATACTCAGAAAACTACGCAAGATAAGTAAACATTTTAGAGGAGCTGGAAACAGGTAGGAACACAACGTGAAGGCAAGTCTCACCTCAATCAACATGAAAGAAACAGTCTCATTTTGGGTTTACTACAGACACGTATTCATGGTCTTATCAGCATCTTTAAGCATGATACACAACAGAGAGTTTTTAAACTCCTTTATATTTTTAAGGCAATTTTTACAGTTTTAGGGTTAAAGTCAATCCCTGCCTATAGATACCATAATACTATTCATTCCTATTCTTTTACATTGATATTTATTAGCCATGTCAAAACTTTCACAGATTTTTGTTTTTTCATTTTCTTGAATGCCTTCCTATTTCCTACGTATTTTGTCACAATATATCTGCTGCCATTGCATTTTAGTTTGTTTATTCTTCTATCATTTGCCCTCAGAATCCATATATATGTGTGTGTGTGTGTGTGTGTGTATGTAACAGACTGTATGTAGTCAACATTGATGTCATATGTCAGCACTGATTAAACTGCAAGAAAAAATTTTTAATTCCTATGTCTTCCGTCTCTAAAATTTTTTTTATTATCGATGGTCTAGTTCTTATCTACACACATACTCTACTTTCAACTTGATATCACATTTTTACTTAGCATCATACATACATTTTCTGATACGGTTACATCGTTTTGGGTTAAGATTATACACGTATAAAATTTTCTTCAACTCTTTTATACTAGTGAATATTTATGCCTTTTTAATTATTTGGTATCACAAATAATATTTCCAAAACCATCTTCATAATACATATGTCCTCCTTTATGTTATTTCCCCTAAAAATAAATATTCAGAAATGGGAAATGGAGTCAAAGTTATTTGCCAAAGGATACTGTCGAATTCCAACTTTTAGTAATACATAAACACAGGTTGCATGAAAACTTTTTTTTTATGTTTTAGATTTCAAAGAAAGTTTTCCTGTATATCTTCTCAGTTGACATTTATAATTTTCACAAAACTTCTGTGATGACATTAGTGGATTATTGTTCTAAATTCTACAGAGGAGGCTCACAGTTGAGTGACTTTTCCAAAGTGACCTTTGTGGAACTAGACTAAAACTCAGACCTGCCTCAAAATATAGTGGTGCTTTCACACTGCTGCAATTCCTCTATGACCTTTTAAATAAAAGTCTTCAACTTGAAAATTCTCCAACTTCCTTAATTTTTCTTTTAACATTGGACTTTTCTGTGTAGAAGACTTTCAAAGTCTTCACTCCAGACCAAGATTTCAAAATATTTAATGGGCCCATGCACTTATTTTTTAGAATACTGTTAGGGCAAGATAAGAATGCTCTCCAGTTAGATGTAATCATTCAATTAGAAACTCATGTATCTCATTTCATAACGCATTTCTCATTTGATTAAAAAAAATGAACTCATGAGCATCTTTGGACAGACAGGCTGCGCACACTGGAAGGAGGGCAAAGAAGTTAGCTTACTACAGGCGTTATGTTCAGGCGATGCAACAAAACGTTCAAAACGCAGGTCCATTTACTACCCTAAAGTAAAAACGAGATGACTAAATTTTGCTGACGATGTTTAAAATAAAATTTTGAGTGAGATGTTTACTTTTCTTCAAATGCTAGGAAAACACAATGAAGAGAAAATTGAAGCATTTTGAAACATACCCAGCGTCACCAGAGGTCTCTGCGGCCGAATGTTGAATTAGAATCTCCTCTCCACGACTGGCTACTGAGCGAAGGAGACTCTTCTGCTCAGCTAATTCCTGTTCTAACTCCTGCTCAAGGGAAAGGACAAATGCAAACACATGTGTTACTTTATGATTATTGCCTACAATCATAGTTCAAGGTATAAAATTCTCAGAGAACTTTAGTAGTGAGCTTTTAAGTTTGCACATTTCATAAAGCGTGTGGTTTATGTAAATATTCAAATGTGTCTCCAAAGTACTCTGTAGTATTCTTTTGCTTTGATATAGGATACCTCTGAAAAATCTGGAGGAGCGGGGGAAAAAACCCATGGGAAAAGAAAATTTTGCCAGGCAATAGTGCCCTCAAGTGGTACAAAATACTCTCTCATTTTTCAAAATCAATATTGTCATGCTAACAGGATAGATCCTTGGGAAAAGTAACTTTTTAAGTTCTCCACTTACTTGAAAAATTAGGTTATCAATAGATTTGGCTTTAATTCTTCATTATTTATAATAAATGCTCTTGTTATTTGAGAAAATAAAATATTTGAATATGCTTTTTACATATAGTTAAGGTACCAATGAGAAATCATTCTTATTCATCAAAGTTCATTTGTTTCAATAGGCAACAATTAGCAATCCAATTTTGTGGTATCATCTACTTGAAAGTAAAAATACAAACTGCATTCATTAAAAAAAATAACAAACAAACATGCAACTTAGACTTTCACCAAACCTCAAAAGCTTTCCTGAGATTTATATTAAAATTAAATAGATTCAGAGGGCAAATCTGAAAACAGAGTAGTTATCTCTGGTAAAGCAGATGATAGCCGTGTTACACTATTTGTAAACCTAAACACAAGCTTTTCTTAAAGACTGGATTTTCAAATGACCAATCATCCCAGCGGTCATGAGTCAATACATTGAAACAGCCACATCCTGCTTCATTCAAAGAGAAGATAAAGAGACACTCTGTCTTTAGTACAGAAGCAACTTGTCCTTCTGAAACATGCCTCTCAGGTTCTTCCCTGGGCAGATCTGCAGGCTACAGAGAGGTAGGAAACACTTTACTTTTTGTTGCTGGAGACTGCTCTGCCGCTGGTGGGTCCATGTGGTGCGAGCTTGGGCCAGCCATTCCTGGACGCCGGGGCTCTGCGTGGCTGTTAGGTCAACATCGCTCTCCTCCTTCTCCTGTGCTGTTCCCTGCTTTTAACGAGGCAGAAATCAAGTCATGCTACACACCGGAAAACCTTAACCAAAAGGGAGAGAAGGCTACTTTGGTGTGTTCTATGTAATGATACTAAAGTGGCTCCATTGAGATGTGAAACCACATTTTTTTAAAAAAAACAGTAACACAAAACCCATCTAAGTTATGGCATTTGCAGGAGTTCTGAAGAACAACAAACAGATGATCACACATAGAACTGTTTGAGGACAAAACCCATGTATTTAGAGGTCAGTCTTTTAGCTGACCAATGTGGTCATCAGATATTCCAGAATTTTTTTCCACAAAACCGTAACTCGAGATTGTTTTTTAAGTCACACAAAGGTAAACTGTTTCTCAAATGATCATTACCCACAATAACTGTGCCTCTCCCGTGAAAGCACTGCCCCTGCCCTATGCCACTTTCTCTAATCCAGCTCTAATGAAACAGTTTTAGAATAATCTTCCTAAAAACTTTTCTAAAAGATTATTAGTCAAAGACATTTTAATATCTGTGAGGTTCTAAAAGATTATTAATCAAAGACATTTTAATATCTTTGAGAAGCAAAAAGTTCAGTTCCATAAGGCATCATACTCTCTGGAATTCAGTAAGAACTTAAACTTGATTCTCAGTTCATATGGCAGAAAATGTACTGCAGCACAGAGGCAAGGAGTCTAAACAAGAGTTTCCCAGGCCAGCTGGACATCCTCTGTTCCACCTTTCACAGCCCAGGGTCTTGACCTCTGTGTCACAGAGCCGCAGCTTCACTGCAGGTAACTCAAGTCCCAAGACACTGAACTAGGCAGGAAGCCTCATCCCTGATACTGGTCTGTGTAACCTTCAGTGTCTACCCTACTAAGGCGATAGATTTAAATTATTCCTAGAATTCTCTATCTTTGAGAGTCTGCTATTATATGATAATATTTATAGACTGACCTACATAATCAATAGACTGTACTCAAAGATGAAAACTCTTGAAGAGTCTTTCTTTCAGAACCATCAATTAGCACATTAAAAAAAGTCATTTACTGTAGGCACATGTGGTTACCATTTTACAAATTCAAAAGTTGAATTGAGCCTTGAGAGGTCAGTGGTGTGATAATTAAAGGTGAGATCTCTGAAAAAGTACCCCTTCACCCCGTCTATCACCATCACCAGAAACTGGCCCATTGCTAAGCTGGCTTACCAAAGTAATGACTCAGCACCTAGGCAAGAGTTGATCCTTCCTGCCTGATTATTCTAATGGAATTTGAAAGGCCCTAAAATGTTGCACATCAAATGGGATTAGTTCTGAATGAGAGCTTTTCTACTCACACAGATTCATCTGTCACCGGATAAATTATAATTTCAATATAACTCATTCACCACTTATTAAGCACTCACTAGATACTGTTCTAGGAGCTGGGAGTGTTCTGCAAAGAAGCCAGATGAGGGCCCTGGTGGAGAGTTAGACTATAAACAAATAAGATAACCGAGCTGGTGATAAGGCCTACAGAGAATGTTAAGACAGATAATAGGATAGAAAGTTTTAGGGAGGTCTAAGGAAGCATCTTTAGAAGAGACAATTGCACTCTGCATGATGAGAGACCACCAACCTGGCAAAGATCTAGAGTGAGGGCATTCAGACCCAGGGAAGAGTTGGCACAAAGACCCTAAGGTAAAAGAAATTTGCCATTTCAGAGAGAACAGAGCAGTGAAGAGGACAGTGGGGCTGGCGTAGCATGGGGAAGAGGAAGGATATTTCACAGGTTGTTTCTCCAGAGGAGCCTCCTGCCATCTATTTCTGGAGCTGCTGCTCCCCTTTCCACTGGTTCTTCTTTGCAATGTCTGAGCACAACATGGGACCCAGCCATTCTAGCTCATCCAACCTAACTGCCCACAGACCCTTCTCTCTCTCTCTTATTTTCGGAGTTTACACTCACAATTTTGGGGAAATAGATGGGATCTGTTTACCCTTCTGTTTCTTCTTTTTTTCATTAGAATCTCATGATTAAATTGTCTGAGATAATAGATCTTATCTTTATCTTTGCAACGTGGTGTTGGTGCTTCAAGCTAAATGAACAGTAAAACCTGTAGGTAATAGTATACATAACCTTCTCCCAGATCCTGAGCCCACCCGAGCTCAGACTTCCTTTCCTTTCAGATGATCCAGCCAGAGATTGCAGTTTAGGTAGAACAACGGGGGTGCAATGGTCTAACATATGCTAGTTGCATTTTGAAAGACCTTCAGAATTGGTGGCTAGTGACACTAAATTCTCCACCTTCTGCAGAATTTCTCAAAGATAAGCAGTGATTTTCCTAAAGATGGGAAGTTTGGGTGGATGGGCATTCTCCCAGAACTGGAGCCCATGATTTTCCGCATGAAAACAGATTCTCTCTCATCTAAGAATCCACCATCTTCTAAGAATAAGCTCTAAAAGAACCTGGTTCTTCCAAGCAAACAAAGTTGAAACAGCAGTTCAAAAGGAACCTGTAGAGAATGACCTCAAGAAATCAGTGGATGAGACTGAAAGCTGTCCCCATCAGAGCTGCTCCAGCTGCCAACGTAGTGGCCCTGGCCATGACCTGCTGACTTGCTTTTGTGGGATCCAGGCCACTTCCTCTCTGCTTTTCTCTTCAGCAAAAATTTGTTTTTCAGAGCCCGGCCTCAAGACTCCCTTGGAAACTTCTCCCAGCCCTGAGCCCAACACACTCTTCTATGCCAGTTACTATGGTCTGATTGAGAGAGGTTGGCTCAAGTTCCTTACACCAAATTTGGTTTGGAACAGTGACAACTGAAATGTTAGGTCTTAACAACTTCCTCACTTTTATATGCACAGATATATATTCAGATTCTATGTGGTTAGATTCAGTTTTTCAGTGAGTGAATTTTTCTCTGAATGATTTAGTCATTTTGAAACATAAGACTTGGACCACAGGAAGCAAACCATGATTAAGAATCCAGTTCAAATTTCATTCTCTTTCCCCTGGGGATAAGAAGGCGCAACCAGAAGGAAAGTAATTATGATAATTACTTTCTCTGAGGTGTGATAACAGTTTTCTGCCATACCTAGGGAATGGGGAGGTTAGGTGACTTCTGTCATCAGTCCCCACTGGGTGGGGCTATATAAACTGTTTATTTTGGAAATACTAGAACAGTTACCACTTTTGCCAGGAACATTCCTTGGAAGATGAATGAGGACTGGGCAATGCTAAACATTAAATAAAACATTTCTTTATAAAGCTTTTTATTATTTTATGGGGCAATCTCTCTGTTCCTTTAATGAATGATAATGTGTGAAAAAGACCTAGCTTCATGAAGATACCACGTAATTCAGGAGATCCTATTACATACCCTTAAGATCTGTGGTTCTTCATATAGAGAAGCAGTCTATTTGATAGGAAACAAAAAAAGCGTAGTCATTCACTGATACCCATGTAAGTCAAATTAGTGAAAAAGAGTGGAGGTAAGAGGTATTACCATTTCCCAGCTTCAGTAGCACTAAGTAATGGTGTGCTTACAGACTTAGGAAGGTATTCCAACCCTCCTGAATCATCCAAGTCCCAATTAAAGGGCATTAACATTGCTGACGGCTGCATTTAATGGAAGATTTGTTTTCTGCAATTAACTTAATTAATTTCAGATTAACTCCAAATTATTTTTAGTTTGCTACATAAAGGGACATGATCCTTTTCATAGCAATAATAACGTAAACAGGGCTCCTTTTCTTCCCACAGATGGAAAAGCAATCTTCCAAGAAGCTCTAATTATTTTAAAAGATCTATTAATATTTTATATGCTGGGAACTTCATTAGATGAAAGACGATGGAATTTATAGATAGTTTAAAAATAAACAGTAACCAATTTCCATGCAGTAAAACACTACCACATTTTTCTGTATTTACACTTCACCCAATGTGGACAGAGTCAGGACTTTACTCAATTTAAACAACTCCCGCGGACCTGGGCAGCATCTGCCGGGTATGGAAGCCACAGTGGTGTGCGCATGCTCAGTCCAGCCCGCTAAGTCTCAAGCCCGGCCTTTCGGCATAGCAGAAGCTTCTCCGTCTCAAATAATGTGATTTGGAAACAGTTGGTTATTGTTATTAATTATTTTAACTGCTGCAATTTGAGCATTTATTGTATTACTTGCATTTAAATCCTCACTATTTTTTTCCTTTTTATTTTTTCCACATGTTCTAAAGAATTTTTTAAAGTTAAATATTATTATCCATATTTTACAGATGAGAAAACTGATCCGTAAGAAAGTTGTGGGAAATTTAAGGATCTTGCCCCAGGTCACCTCGTTAATACTGAATGAGAAAAAGATAAACAGATTTCAATCCTGGCTTGTGGATATGCTTTCTTTGGCACAGAAATTATTTAAAAATTTTAGATTTAAATGTCAATGTTTAAAAACTGGGAGGCTTAAGAAATAAATCTAAATTCCCTATCTCTTGAAAAAGTAGAAGATCCAGCAATGCCACTTGTAAATTCTTGTGTGATAATAGCTAGAGCTGAGTAACAGCTGCTCCTTAGACAGGAGCCTTGCCAAGGGCCAGGCTGGGCCTGCTTCCCTCGTTGGTTTGCCCTTCCCAGGCCACGAGGCCTTGGAATTTGTGGTTCCTGCCTTGTTTAATCTCTTCTGTGCTTGGGAGTATCAGGCTACTCGTTCCCTTACTACCTGCCTCTAGGGGTAGGTAGGTGGGGTAAGGGAGTATAAGAGCTTTATAAATGATTGCTATCCCTATCCCTATCCCTATCCCATTGCTAGGCAACTTTCAAGGCTTTCCCTTTATTTTAGCTTCTTTAGAAATTAAGTTCATTCACAGATCACCACTGAAAATAGCAGAAAGCATTACGTATTCGACCTATAACAGTTGTTTACAAAACTAGGTGAATTGCTGTCTACTTTTACAGCTAGAAAATCATTCTACTTTTGTTCAGTTTTAGTATCTGTAACCTTTTCTTTTGACTTTAATTACAAAGTCATTGCATGTGCATTTTGAAGTGTGTAAATCCAAATGAAATATTGTATTTTTTATTTGCATCTATTTATCCAACACAGAGTTCAAATGTCTTTTCATATGTTCATTGTCCATTTGTATTTCTTTTCCTGTGAATGATCTCTTCATATCTTTTGTCCATATTCTACTATTTGATCTTTCCTTATTGTTTTACAAAAGATTTGTGAATTATATAGTTTCTTCCCTGTTTGTCTATGTCTTTTATTTTGTTTTACTCATCCCTCCTTGTCTACGTCTTTCAACTTGGTTACTTTTTTTGGGGCGGGGGAGGGGGATCATACAGAACTTTTCCATTTTTGTGTAGTAGTTTTATTTTTTTTAATTTATTTATTTACTTATTTATTTTTGAGATGGAGTTTCACTCCTGTTGCCCGGGCTGGAATGCAACAGCGTGATCTCTGCTCACTGCAACCTCCGCCTCCTGGGTTCAAGTGATTCTCTTACCTCAGCCTCCCGAGTAACTGGGATTACAGGTTCCCACCACCACACCTGGCTAATTTTGTATTTTCAGTAGAGAAGGAGTTTCACTATGTTGGCCAGGCTGGTCTCGAACTCCTGACCTCAGGTGATCCACCCGCCTCAGCCTCCCAAAGTGCTGGGATTACAGGTGGGAGCCATGGCCCATTTGTTTATTTGTTTAGTTGGTGTCTCACTCTGTCGCGCAGGCTGCAGTGCAGTGGCACAATCATAGCTCGCTGCAACCTCAACCGCTTGGGCTTAAGGGATTCTCCCACCTCAGCTTCCTTAGTAGCTGGACCACAGGTGTGTGCCACCATGCCTGGCTAATTTTTTTATTATTTGTAAAGATGGGGTTTTGCTGTGATACCCAGGCTGGTCTTGAATTTCTGGGATCAAGCAATTCTCCCTTCTTAGCCTCCCAAACTGCTGAAATTACAGGCATAAGCCACCACGCCCTGCCCATGTACTACTTTAAAAGAAGCTATAAAATTCTGGATTTGGGGTATACTGACAAAAGTTCTCCCTATTCTAAGATTTAAAAAAAAAATCATACATTGAGTACCTTGCAGACTTAATTTTTATATTTAAATCTTTGATCCATCTGTGATACATTTTTCTGTAAAATATGGGGTAGAAAATACAGTTTACCATGTTTCAAGTGATTATTTACAGAGTGAGTCATATTTTGTCCACTGATTTATAATGCCACCTAAAATATTTATCAAATTCCTTTATATACCAAATCTCTTTCTGGAATAGTTATCATTTAATTTTCTGTTCACATATTTATTGTGTCAACATCAAACTATTTTAATTATTGTAATATTGTATTTTAATATATGATTAGATTGGCCGGGCATGGTAGCTCATGCCTATAATTTCAGCACTTTGGGAGGCTGAGGTGGGTGAATTACTTGTGCTTAGGAGTTCAAGACCAGCCTGGGCAACATTAGGAGACCTCTATTTCTACAAAAAACACAAAAATTAGCTGGACATGGTGATGCACACCTGTAGTCCCAGCTATTCAGGAAGCTGAGGTGGAAACATTACTTGAGACTGGGAGGCAGAGGTTGCAGTGAGCTGAGATTGCGCCCCTGCACTCCAGCCTGGGTGACAGAGCGAGACCCTGTCTCAAAAAAAACCAAAACCTACACACATATATAAAACTAATAACCCCTCAAAACTCTTTACAAAATTTTATATGGAATATTACATTATTCCTCTAACTTGCTTTTTGTCTATATAAAAACTATAAATTCTCGACTTTTTTTTTTTTTTTTAAATGAGACAGAATTTCACTCTGTTGCCGAAGCTAGAGCACAGTGGCACAATCTCAGCTCACTGCAACCTCTGCCTCCCAGGTACAAGCAATTCTCACATCTCAGCCTCCCAAGCAGCTGGGATTACAGACATGCCCCACCACACCCAGCTAATTTTTGTATTTTTAGTAGAGATGGGGTTTCATCATGTTGGCCAGGCTGGTATCAAACTCCCAACCTCAGGAGATCCACCGGCCTTGGCCTCCCAAAGTGCCGGGGATACAGGCGTGAGCCACTGTGCTCAGCCGATTTCATTTTTTAATTTTTATTTTTTGTTGGATTATTTTATGGTTTTCAATGACCTAACTTCATATTTTGTAATAAGCCAGTCATCTTCCTAAATTTCTCCACTGCTTCTAGTTTTTAGTTGGTTAAGTTTGGTTTTCCACATCATATCATCATATGATCAGCAAAAAGCTGAAGAAAAATATATAGGTTAGTCCTAACAATCATCCTCACACTGAGAAAATAGTAGCAATCACAGTGACCTTCCATGAAGTTTCCATGACAATATTTGTGTCCTACTTCCTACCAGTATTTGTATTCCAACATAGATGCTTTCCCTTGCTCTTCATTTTACTTGGAGAACAGATTGGCCTGGTCTCAACCATTATTGCAGGAGAAAGGTGTAAATGGTAAAGGAAGGCACAGTTTGGATTAGGCCACAAGAAGAAGCAGATGATACCATCAGATGCTTATAGGCTTGAGGCAGCTAATGGGCTTCTCAACTATTTGGTCCCTGGCTTACTTAGCAAGAAGGGTAGGGAAGACCAAACTCTGCACTTTTTTTTTTTTTTTTTGAGATGGAGTCTCCCTCTGTCTCCCAGATTGGAGCGCAGTGGCACAATCTCAGCTCACTGCAACCTCCACCTCCCGGGTTCAGGTTCAGGAGATTCTTCTGCCTTAGCTTCCCGAGTAGCTGGGACTACAGGTGCCCACCATCATGCCCGGCTAAGTTTTTGTATTTTTAGTAGAAACGGGGTTTCACCATGTTAGCCAGGATGGTCTCCATCTCCTGATCTCATGATCCACCCACCTCAGCTTCCCAAAGTGCTGGGATCACAGGTGTGAGCCACCGTGCCCTGCCAGTGCACTTTTTATCCTATCCGTTCCCTCCCCAACAAAATTTTTCTTGCAATCACACTCCTTTTTCTTTCTTCTTTCGTTTTTTCATTTGTTTATGAGATAGAGTCTTGTTCTGTCGTCCAGACTGGAGTGCAGTGGCATAATCTTGACTCACTGCCACCTTCACCTCCTGGGTGCAAGCAATGATCCTGTCTCAGCCTCCTGAGTAGCTGAGATTACAGGTGTCCACTACCAGGCCCAGCAAATTTTTTTTTTTTTTGGCTAACCATGTTAGCCAGTCTGGTCTCAAACTCCTGACCTCAAGTGATCCGCCCATCTCGGACTCCCAAAGTGCTGGGATTATAGGCGTGAGCCACAGCGCCCTGCTCATATTCTTTTTTCATCAATTTTTCCTCTATTGAGTTATTTCCATTAACGTGTAAACTTACTATTTTTCTGATCTTAAAATGAAATACTCACATTATGATTAATGTATAAGAAAAAAAAAGAGATAAAATTTTCTTTGACCCACTTCTCCTTAGAGCTTATCTCATTCCTCTGTATAGCACTTTACAGCAACACTCCTGGAGCAGCCTTTACTTTCCCTCTCCAGTTCCTCTCCTCTCATTGTCACTTTCATGTCAGAGTGCTTTCTGCCTCCACCACTCCGCTGAACTGCTGTTGTTAGTAGTCCTAACAAAATCTATTTGCAAAGTCCAAGAGTGTAAACTTAAAACTGCACACTAAAATGTCACTGTAAAGCAGGTACATACACGAGTATGTGTCACCGCCAACCTGTTCCTTTACCTGGCACACCTTAGAAGGAGCACGTGAACAGTGCGCCAACTTTCGGCTGTGGGCCAGCGGCTGGAACCCTCACCTGCATGTTGAGCTGCTTATCGTGCAGGGCTCTCTGCAGCTCCAGCAGGCTCCCCTTGAGCCTTCTCAGCTTTCCAGCCAGCTGCTCGGCCTCGTCCTTGGTGTGAGCTTTGCCCTCCAGCAGCAGGTTCTCATTGTGGACTGACAGCTCTGATAAAGCCACCACCTTCTGCTCTATTTCCACCAGCATGTTCTGCAGCAACAGAAATAAGGATGAACTCACACATCTCCCCAGCCTCTGCAAAGACTGTTTCCCACAGTGCAACACAGACCTCTGTAGTCTTTTACCAAACGGACAGGCTTTCATGATTTTTTGTAGTTTTCCCACGGCCTTGACGACATTTTTTTTTCTTTCTTTTTTTTTTTTTGAGGGAGGGTCTTGCTCTGTCACCCAGGCTGGAGCACATAGTCATAAATATGGCTTACTGCAGCCTCCACCTACTGGGCTCAAGGGATCCCCCTGCCTCAGCCTCCCATGTAGCGGGGACTACAGACATGTGCCACCACACCTGACTAAATTTTTTATTTTTTCAACAGAAACCAGGTTTCACTTTGTTGCCCAGGCTGGTCTCTAACAATGTGCTCCCACCTCAGCCTCCCAAAGTGTTGGGATGACAGGTGTCAGTCACAGTGTCTGGTGACTTTTATTTTTAATTGTTATGGTATTAGAGGGGTCTATAAAAAAAATTACCTGAGCCTCTCAATTTTTCTTTTCTTTTCTTTTTTTTTTTTTTTTTTTTTTTGAGACAGGGTCTCACTCTGTCGCCCAGGCTAGAATGCAGTGGTGGGATCATGGCTCACTGCAGCCTTGACTTCCCGGGTTCAGGTGATCCTCCCACCTCAGCCTCCCAAGTAGCTAGGACTACAGGTACATGCTATCACACCTGGCTAATTTTTTGTATTTTTGTAGAGACAGGGTTTTGTCATGTTTCCCAGGCTGTTCCTGAACTCCTGAACTCAAGCAATCCGCCTGCCTTGACCTCCCAATGTGCTGAGATTATAGGCATGAGTCACGGTGCCCTGCCAATTTTTCTCTATCTTAAAATAGAGAAAATTTAAGCTGCCTTTGTTCCTCCAGCTAATCATTCAACTTCTCCTAATGAATTCAGTAAAACGTAACATAGATCACACTAAGGTAAAATCTTTTTTACCTTTTTTTTTTTTGAGATAGGGTTTTGCCTTTGTCACCCAGGTTGGAGTGCAGTGGCGCAATGTCGGCTCACTGCAACCTCCCTTTCCCAGATTCAAGCAATTCTCCTGCCTCAGCCTCCAGAGCAGCTGGGACTACAGGCACGCGCTACCACGCCTGCCTAATTTTTGTATTTTTAGTAGAGATGGGGTTTCACCATGTTGGTCAAGACGCTCTCCATCTCCTGACCTTGTGATCTGCCCGCCTCAGCCTCCCAAAGTGCTGGGATTACAGGCATGAGCCACTGCGCCCAGCTGAAAAATATTTTTATATAGTCAACAGATAAGGAGAAAAGGCCATTGCCTTCGTGTTATCCATCATTATTATGTTATTTTTGTGTTAGATTATGATAATTATGGCTAATAAAAATAAGACATCACATAATCAACTCTTTCCTTGTTAATTTAAAGAGAATCCTCTTTTTTGAAACATTACTGCTTTGGATTGATTTCTTTTTCAGGTGGCTGCTCTTACATATTTTTTCAAATTTGGTATACTTTTAATCTTACATTTCCACAAGTTTTCCCTACATTTTTACTTTCATGTTCGGGAATAAGTCTCTGGTGCTACAGAGTTTTCCTCTAAAATGGAGACTATATTAGAGAGGGAGAAAAACAGTCTTCCTTTTTCCTAGATAAGACTTAAAACAAAAAACAAAAAAGACTTAAAAAAAAAAAAAAACCCAAACATGTTTTACTTTCTACAGAAATCATTGTTTTTATATTCTTTAATTCTGCATCCTTTGGTACCTGGCAGTCCACAAGCTGGGCCTCCATGTCCATGGGCTCCTTGGGTGTACCCAGCGCAGTATCCAGAGTGGCCTTGGTACTCAAGAGCCAGCTGTCCAGCTCATCGGCTTCACAGCGATACCTCTGCAGGGCCTGTTCCTGCCTTTGTTCCTCCAGCTGATCATTCAACTTCTCCTAATGAATTCAGTAAAATGTAACACAGATCACGCTAAGGTAAAATCTTGAGAATTTAACATAGTAAAGCGATGGTTCCAGGCCCTGGCTGCACATAAGAATCACCGGTAAAACTTCAAAAAATTATCTTTGCTTAGACCACATCCCAGAACAACAATCAGAATTTCTAGGGGTAACTCTCAAAATTGGTATTTTTAAAAAGACACCCTCGTGATTCTAATGTGCACCTAGAGTTGAACAAGGTATTCCCAAATAATATACCTATACGACCAGGCAGCAATATAAACAGTGGAAATCAGCCAAGGATTAGAACAAAACAATGGCATAAAGCAGTTGGTAAATGGCAGCAGACACTGGACCTCTATGGCTGGGAATAGTAGCGAGTGATGGAGACTGTGGCAAACTGAAAAACACGTGGCCTGCCTAAAACGGCAGCCACATACAGTTTCAGGCAATTGATCCCTGTGGGAAGGGGTGGTCCACTATTAACTTTCATCTCAAGTGAAGGCAGAAATCTAAATTTCTAGGTTAGCTCTCTGAGTTTTTCAATGATTGCAAATAATTCATGTTAAAAAAAAAAATCAGGCCAATCACTTCATTTTGAAACCCCCACAAGTTTTTCATAGAGTTACTGGGGACAATATAAATGAATTAAAAGTTAACTTTGAAAATAAATATTTTAAAAATTATTTTATGAATAATTCATTATTTTAAAATTTTATTAAACAATTTGAAATGGAAATTAATAAGTAGGGCAGACACATTGGCTTTAAATTTCTCTAATACAAGAAGTATTAGGTTGGTGCAAAAGTAACTGTGGTTTTCGCCATTATTTTTGCACCAACCTAATATATGAATAGATTATTTGACTAATCATATAATAGGTAAAACTAGAGACAGACTACACACCCCACAACGGGGTCATGGTTAATTGCATTATGTTATAATTAGCAGCTAAATAAAATAATATTTGGTTCATATAATAAGAAATGTATTGAGAACCCATTATGTGTCAGAGAAGCTGCCAAAAGATACAAGATGATAGATACTATAAAGGTCTTTGGGGAGCCTCCAGTCTAACCAAATTATAGAAGCAACAACAAAAGTAGCCTAGAAGCTTAGGGCCAAGAATTTATGAGAAAACAAATAAAAAAAGGAAGATAGCTGATTTTTAACCCAGATATTACTGCTGCCCAAATTTGTCTCTATATTAAATAATATTTAAATTAAGTAATGTGGGAACCAGAATTGCAAGAGTATTTTCATGAATTACTATATTTGAATTGGCTAACAGTGACTGAGTAGGATTTATTCTTTATAGTACTAGTAATATCATCCGTCAAATGCTGTCATGTAAACACAGCAAACCATTATGCAAACCTTCTACAATTATTCTACACAAGGCTCATGTCTACCAAGAATTTGCTTTCCACATTCTCAATATTTCACGCCTGAAATGAGTCAGAAGGGGGTCAAAGGACATATTCATGGCTACACATCGACTGTACTCTCTTCAGGAGACCTTTTTTTTGAGACAGAGTCTTGCTCTGTTGCCCAGGCTGGAGTGCAGTGACGTAATCTCAGCTCACCACAACCTCTGCCTCCCAGGCTCAAGCAATTCTTCTGCCTTAGCCTCCCAAGCAGCTGGGACTACAGGCACACTCCACCATGTCTGGCTCATTTTTGTATTTTTAGTAGAGACAGGGTTTCACTATGTTGGCCAGGCTGGTCTCGAACTCCTGACCTCATGATCCACCCGCCTCAGCCTCCCAAAGTGCCGAGGTTACAGGCATGAGCCACTTCGCCCAGCCATGAAGACCATTCTTGAAACACAATCCCAGTTTGGGAGAGGGAAGCAATGAAAATGTAGATAGGTAAGTAACCCACATACTTCGTAACATAATGTTAAAAGTTAACTCAGAAGTGAGGAGGCCACTTTAGAGTTATTGGTTACCTCCAAAAGCTGCCGTTTCCCTGAGGCTTTCATCCTGATGGTGGACATTCGCTCGGCTAAGACAGTGAGCGTGGACTGCAAGGCCAGCTGCTCCGCGGGGTCGGCCTCACAAGACTCGGATACCAGCTCCTCTGCGAGAGAGGACTGGAGCTCATTGATTTCATCCTGGAGCATGAGAATCTCATCCATCAATGCCTGGAGGAAAGACTGTGGAATCACACTGATGTATTGATTTTCTTCACTGAGGGATCATTAGCACAAGCTGAGTCTCACATCCATTGGGATTAGCGAAAGATATTTCACCTGGGAATCATTATCAATCAACAACCTAAGTTTCTAAATGAAAGGCCAGGACTTTGCTGATTTTATGTATGTATCACTAACCAAAGTGAGTTTGAGCAACTTAATTAATCTTTCTAGTTTTCAGTAGGATCATCTGTAATACAAGGATCATCTGTAATACCAACTTATTATTTTATTTTTTAGAGACACAGTCTCACTGTCACTCAAGCTGGAGTGCAGTAGTATGATCACAGCTCACTGTAATCTTGAACTCCTGGGCTCAAGCGACCCTCCCGCTTGAAGCTAGGACTACAGGTGTGTGCCATCACACCTGGCTAAATTTTTTATTTTTTATTTTTTATTTTTTTACTTTTTGTAAAGACAGGATCTTGCTATGATGCCCAGGCTGGTCTCAAACTCCTGGCCTCAGGGAATACTCCAACCTGGATTACAGGCACGAGCCACCACATTTCTCAATCATTTCTAAGAGTCTCCAATACGATGTTGAAAATAAAATGTATTACTTTCTTACTTAACATGATTTTCCCACATTCACCTATTGCTTTCCCCAAATCTGAAACAGCATTGAACTCTAGTCCAAAACTCACATCGTTTCTCACAGGATGGGAGAAACCTGTAACCTATTTCTATGTGGTCACTGTTTTTATCTGCTCATTGTTTTTCATTTATCAAACTCTAAAAAAATAAGGGTCTCTCCCAAGTGATGTCTTCCATTCCCAAGACTTCAAATGCTTTCTAATCCTGAGCACTTCCAAAGGTACCTCCCTAACCCAAACACCTGCCCTAAGTTTCAGGCTGTGTGTCCGACTTACCTAGTTCACGGGTGCCTGCATAGTGTTAAGTCTAAACCTGCCTCCCCTGCTGTCTTCCAACACCTCTCATTATGGCTGAAGCTGGAGACTTGGGAGTCACTCTTCACACCTTCCTCTCCTTCACTCACCAGATCCAATTCATCACCCAGTCCAATGGCTTTTATCTCAAAACTATATCGTGTATATCTGAATATCCCCCCTGCCCCCACCTGAAGCCAAAGTCAACGTCCTCTCTTGACTGAGTTGCTATATAATGTTCTACTGATGAGTCTATCTGCTTACACTCTCGTTGCTCCAGTCCAGTCTATATGAAGCAATTACAGCAACCTTTTGAAAATATCAATTAGGTCTTCTCACTCCCCTTCTTTAAAATATGTACTGGATTCTTGCTGTGAAATAAATCAAACTTGTGTGGTCTCACTCTTCCTGCCTCGTGTGCCACATTCCCTTCTTGCTCACCATATTCCTGCCTTCTTCAGCCACTCCAGGGCCCCACTTCAGTCACTTCCTGGCCTCAGGGCCTTTGAACATGCTGTTCCCTCAACGTGGAAAACTCTTCCTGCTCTGTGTGTGATGGCTCTATTCATCCTTTGCTCTTAGGTTAATTGTCATATCTTCAGAAAGGCCTTTCATGACCACCCAATCCTAAGAAAATCTCCATCATTCTCTCTCAATAGCGCCCTGTTTTCCTGTCTATCATAATTATACTTGATTTTATTTCTCTTTTTTGGGGGGTATTTTACGACTTGTTCTTTAGATGGAATCCACACAGGAGAAATTTTTATTTAGGATTTCAATGAAATTGGAAAAACAGGCTCTATCACTACAGAGGCAACTATGATTTCAGGTAAAGTAACATAGGCTTTATATTTGCCAGCATTTCATAGTTTCCAATGTGCCCTTATTTGCATAATTCCTATTTTTCCCACAGGACTGGAGGCTTTGCTGTAAGCACAGTGCCTCCTCAGAGTGGGCTCTCGCAATGTTAAACAGCAAAAACCCCTTATCTTTTCCTAATATCAAATATCCCCATGACAATTTTTAAATAAACTATTAACATTATATACATCTAGAAAAGTGAACAGATTATAAGCACACCAACTATATATATATATCTCCATGCTGCTGCTACCCAGATCAAGAAATGGAACATTTCCAGGATTCTACAAGCTCTTTTGACCTCCTCCTTCTTGCTACTGCTGTCCTCAAAAATCACCACTGTGTTAACTCGTAAATATCAGAGGACTTTGGCCCTTATTTGAGCTTTATAGAAATGGAATCATACACGGTGCATTGCTCTGCGTCTGGCTTCTTTCGTGATTGTGAGAGTCGTTCATTTTGTTGCATGTAGAAAGAGTTAATCCATTTTTATCATTATATCATATTCCACTGTCACCTGGCTATGAATTGTTTTCACTTTAAGCTTTTCTAGTGAGTTTACTAGTGCAATCTCATTGTAATTTTAATTTCCATTTCCCCAATGACTAATGAGATTGAGTGTCTTTTGTGACTGACTGCTAAACATCTTTTGCCCATTTTCTACTAGAGTCGTTCCTTTTCTTACTGATGTATGGAGTTGTTTGTATATTCTGGATAGGACTGCCTGTGTTTCTTTTGGTTCTGCATATTGTAAATAACCTGCTCCCACGCTGAGGCATGGTTTTCCCTTAATGGGGAAATATTTCCTTAATAATATCTTTTGATGGAAAGAAGTTCTTAATTTTATCATGGTCTAATAGAATCAATATTTTCCTTTACTGTTAGGGCTTTTGGTGTCCTATATAGGAAATCTTTTGCCTAACCCAAGGTCATAAATAGAATACAATCTCATAGGTTATCTTCTAGAACAATGCTACTCAAAGCATGGTCCACGGAATAATAACAGTCTGCAAAATGTTTGTTAATGGCTTATGACGAGATAAACATATTGAGAGCAAGTGCTAAGAAACTTTTATAGTAATTTGACAGTTATGACATCCAAGCAGCATTTGATTTAATTTTACTAAAGTATCAGTCTGTGATGGATTAGAATGTTTTTTAAAAAGATCATTCACCACAGATATTTTAAAATATTATTTTCAAACTTTTCTTTGGTAATAACGTCACACTTAGATCTACAAACCACATAAACTTAATTTTCATGTCCAGTGTAGAAAAAGGTGAAAATTCTTTTTTTTTTTTCTTTTCGCCCACTGTTTTGCAGTGTAATCTTTGCCACAAGCCAAGTGTCTGTATAAATGTGATTCTGCTCTGGCCTCGAATTCTGTTCCATCAACTCATTTGGCTGTTTGTGCAAATACCACGCAATCTTAATTATTGTAGCTTTATAAATCTCCCTATCTGGTAGGATAAGTCTTTCAACTTTATCAATCTTTTTCAAGACTGTCCTGGTTATTCTTTACTTCTGGTATTTTTAATACATGTTTTCCCACACATTAGAAGTATACTTTATTATTATTATTACTATTTTTGAGACAGAGTCTTGTTCTGTTGCTCATGCTGGAGTCAGTGGCGAGATCTTGGCTCACTGCAACTTCTGCCTCCTGGGTTCAAGCGATTCTCCTTGCCTCAGCCTCCAGAGTAGCTGGGATTAGAGGCATGCACCACTACACCTGGCTAATTTTTGTATTTTCAGTAGAGACGTGGTTTCACCATGTTGGCCAGGCTGGTCTTGAATTCCTAAGCTCAAGTGATCTGCCCACTTCAGCCTTCCAAAGTGCTGGGATTACATGCATGAGCCACCACACCCAGCCTGCAGTGTACTTTAGAATTAGCTTGTCAGCCTCCACTAAAAAACTTGCTGCAATTTTAAAAATGTGATTGCAATGAATTTACAGATGGATATTGTTTATTACATATTCAAAGTATTTTTTTATACATTCAAAGTATTATACATTAAAAAAACTTCCATTCAGTATTTTCTATTATTTCATAATAATGTTTTGTGCCTGAATGCTAAAAGTATCAAATCTATATTTGGTCTGATTTTAAATGCTCCTCCATAATTAGATGGATCTTATTATGCCTTTGTTTTTTTGCTTTTTTTTTTTTTTTACACTGATCCTTCTGTACAAGCAAGAAGAACCTCCTAACAATTTCACACTGTGTTCATTCTCATCCTCTCTTCTGTGCTTTTCCACACACATTTACATTTATAGTGCCTCCTACCCACTCCTGTTGCCATTCCAAATTTTCAAACTCTGTCTCCTTAAAGTCCTGGTTAGATCTCGTTTAACCTACTTTCCACCAAACGTAGCCCACAATCAGATTTCTGTTTTCTGTCTGATGTGTTGGTAACTCTCACCAGCACTACTCATTAAATCTCAGTGGATTTGACCAACCAGGTGCACACTGAAGTTATCAGCTTCCATTTAAAACTCACAATGTTCTAAAATAGCTCTCTGAATGTTCTGCAGTCAGTAATGAAGGAATTAGGAAAATCTGGAACTGTTCACTTAAATCTTTTTTTTATTTTTTGGGGGGACAGTCTTGCTCTGTCGCCCAGGCTTGAATGCAGTGGCAGGATCTCAGCTCACTGCAAGCTCCGCCCCCTGAGTTCAAGCAATTCTTCTGCCTTAGCCTCTCAAGTAGCTGGGACTACAGGCATGCACCACCATGCCCAGCTAATTTTTGTATTTTCAGTAGAGACGAGGTTTCACCATGTTGGCCAGGCTGGTCTTGAACTCCTGACCTCAAGTGATCCACCCGCCTTGGCCTCCCAAAGTGCTGAGATTACAGGTGTAAGCCACTGTGCCCAGCCTCACTTAAATCTTGTTAGAGGCAGTCCTCTCCGCTCATGCTTGAGTTTACTCTTAAAGGTGAGTGGACATTTTTGGAAGGTAGCTAGAGTTTTTAACTTCAAGATCTAGCAGCCATGCTCAGGGGGCATGAAATTTTCTTTTGGGGTCATAAAAATGTTTTGGAACCAGAGAGGGACAGTGGTTATACAACATTGTCAACGTCCTAACACCACTAAAATGTACAATTTAAAATGGTTAATTTTATGTTATGTGAATTTCACCTCAATTAAAAAAAAATTCAGCCATCAAATATGTCTTCAGTCCCACAACTCTCTGGTGGCCATCAGCTACCTGATAATATATGATTCAAGATAAGGAGAAAGAGATGAAATGCATGCTTTTGGGTTTCTGATTTGTAATTGCAAACTTGGCATGCGTATGACACTCACGTAGCTTAGAGAAGTTCCATGAAGTTCATGGAACTTCTCTAACATAAAAACTCTTTAATAGCAAGGGTGAAAAGAAACACAGACCTTATGTTAAGTGACTTTCAGAACTATCTACATGAACACAATATATATATATATTTTTTGTAGGGGATGGAATCTCGCTCTGTCACCCAGGCACCATCTCGGCTCACTGCAACCTCCACCTTCCAGGTTCAAGCAATTCTCCTGTCTCAGCCTCCTGAGTAACTGGGACTACAGGTGTGCACCACCACTCCCAGCTAATTTTTGTAGTTTTAGTAGAGATGGGGTTTCAGCGTGTTGACCAGGCTGGAATGTTTCCTTTCCTTTTTTTTTTTTTTTTTGGAGTCTCGCACTGTCACCCAGGCTGGAGTGCAGTGGCGCAATCTCGGCTCACTGCAAGCTCCGCCTCCCGGGTTCACGCCATTCTCCTGCCTCAGCCTCCCAAGTAGCTGGGACTACAGGCACCTGCCACCACACCTGGCTAATTTTTTCTATTTTTAGTAGAGATGGGGTTTCACTGTGTTAGTCAGGATGGTCTCGATCTCCTGACCTTGTGATCCGCCTGCCTCGGCCTCCCAAAGTGCTGGGATTACAGGCGTGAGCCACCACGCCTGGCTTTTTTTTTTTTTTTTTTTTTTTTTTTTTTTTTTTTTCAAGCCTACAGCACCTGGTATTTCTGGGCAGTCTGCCATCCAAGTACTAACCAGGCCCAACCCTGCTTCACTTCCAAGATCAGATGAGAGACCACGGTTCTTCCCACATTCTATTTTATTGTTACATATATGAAAAAACAAAACAAAACAAAATAACCACAGAGCTCTGTGTCCTAGCTATCACTGAGCTTAATGTGGCAACACATGTCCCCAAAGCACCAGATGCCCACGATAATAAGGTCGCAATGACAGAGGGCTTAACAGTCAGAACAACAGCCACAAGTCAGCTCATGAACTGCATTCAAGCCTTAAAATGAAATCTGTAAAGCAGCCAGGCATGGTGGCTCAGCATGTAATCCCAGCACTTTGGGAGGCCAAGGTGAGTGGATCACCTGAGGCAAGGAGTTCGAGACCAGCCTGGCCAACATGGTGCAACCTCGTCTCTACTAAAAATACAAAAATTAGCCTGGCATGGTGGCAAGCACCTGTAATTCCAGCTACTGGGGAGGCCGAGGCAGGAGAATCACTTGAACCTGGGAGACGGAGGTTGCAGTGAGCCAAGATCGCACCATTGCACTCCAGCCTGGGCAACAGAGTGAGACTGTCTCAGAAAAAAAAAAAATGAAATCTATAAGACAATTTAAGAGAGGATAACTAGAAAGGCACAACACTCCACACAAATTCAGTAGTTTAGACAAGTGTTCAAAGGGAAAATGCAGGAATTAGGTTACCTTCTCAAAAAAACGTGAATACTTCCAAAACAGTGTTGGGAAAGAGGTAAAAACTAAAGTATTTCTATTAATTTTTAGGAAATATAAAAAACCATACTGGACTTCCTCATGCCCATTCAGTTGAAATTTAGAAATAGTAATTCTATAACAGTGCTTGAAATTTTTAAAGTACCATTCCAGAAGCTAAGAACAAATTTAGATACTGTGATACCACCAGCTTTTCATGTAGGCAGCTGTGTTCCAGAACTTGTAGAACTTAGGCACAGATAGCACAAGGTAGCAAAAATAGCTCATATGAAAAATGGTAGATATGTAATGATACATGAAATGATACTAAATTCTACATTATTGCTATTTTCTTTCCCTCCCATTAGAACATTAATATGTTCTAATTATATTAATATAAAATATTAATAGAATTAGTTAATATAACATTAATATATTTTCTCTCTTAATAAAACATTAAGCCCCAGTGACTGGTCATCCTCATTCAATTAGCTGTACCTCCTTACTGCTGTGATGGCTAGCACGGCTACTGCCAACTTAGAAAGGGACAAAAAGTCATGTGGTTGACCTTAATGACAAGAAACGTCACAGATTCCCTTCTAATTTACAATTCTCAGAATTAATGTGCAATTTTGAGTTGTCTCCATTAAATCCCTTGAACAGAATCATCATTTTGCTCCACATTCGGTTTCTGTGTGTTTCCATCCTAATGCCTGAGCAACAGGGTGGTGGTGCTGATTGGAAGCTAACTTGCATTCTCCGTTAGGAACTCTGGAAGGGCAAAGCAGGCCACCAGGATCCTGTTTTCATGCAGCTCCTAAATATTGTGGGAGCCAGTGATGGGTCTTTGGCGATTGTGGGCAGCCGCCCAGGCTACAAGAATAGGGGGCTTGAACAAAGGTGGAGATGTCTTGAAGCTGGAGAGAGGCTCAAACTACTTAAACTTTCTGCAACATCAGTGTCTGATAATCTGAGTGAGTGACCCTCAAATGCATTCTAATCCAGTCCTTGCGTAATTTACGCTATATTCCTTTTGAATGCTTAAAGAACGGGCCTCCTACAGAACAGCCATTGAGGTTGCCCTGAGGAGCATGTACTCAACCTGAAGGAAGCCCTCTGGCTCCTTCCAGTACAGTGAAGCAGAGGCGCAGGGAACAGCTGGACAGACAGAACCGCAGGAGCAAGGAAGACCCAGGAGCCCCGGGGAGCACACTGGAGCAATAGGGACACCCCTTCAGATGAGAAAGAGGTGGCCACTGGCAACAGAAAACTGGGGTGCCAGCTAAAGAGAAATGGGAGACACTGAGGCTCCTTTAGAAAGGAGAGGGGTTTGGGAGACTAGCACTCTAGTGATAAAACGGGGGAAGCTCAGAAGTAAATGGCATTTAAATAGTCCCCCAAACCCCTGACTGTCCTCCTGATTGATCTGGTCTTGGATAACAAGGGTTAATTCTCATTCTGTGCTTTCATAGCACCCTCTACAAATGTGGCTGAGGGTGGGTGACTATGGGATAGCAGAAAGACCTATGGAAGGTAGTTTTGTTTTGTTTTGTTTTGTTTACCAAAATAAGGCCTAAAAATGGACGCTATGCACTTTGATCTCTATCTTCAGAAGCTACAAGAGTGTAAAAAACCTGAAACCACTATTTCTCAATATGCTGTCTCTAGATGAAATGTTCTCATTTTTGTGTTATACTGAAAGATATATATTGCAAAAGAATGCAACTTTATCTGACTATACATATGAACAAGCAGTGTATTCCAAGGTTATCCTGCTTCCAAAACTAGGAAGATGTAAAGTAGAAGAAAAAGTACAATGTTGCACTCTTAAAGCTGTTAAGTTACCCTGTCTTTGATAAACATGCTTGAAAGCCATGCTTTCATAGCTCTTAATTAACATCTAAAAATATCTTTCTTCCCTCCTGCCTTCTGAAGGACTGTCACACGCTCCTGGGTTCTTGTCCCAGACAGGCAGCATTTTCCTACATCAGGATGATGAATATGTAGGAGAATGTGTGCCTCAGTATCCTAAGACCCTACTTATACCAAATAAATATAATTTTAACAGCATACCTCATCAGACTGCCAAAGTATTAACCAGATTTTAATTTCTAAACATTTCTTAGCATGCATTTTAAATGGACACATTTTTAACATTATCTTTCTGCATTAGATTAATGTAATGATCTCTGTTTCTCATGTAAAGCTAATATTTTGCCTAGTCTAACCTTCTAAAAAATGATTTAAGTCAGGGACAATCACAAGATGAGACTCAGAACTTACGAAGCCTGAGACATTTTCTGAAGTAATAATGGAGGGACACCCCCTGGCTAAGTTTCTTAAAACAACAATATCCAGAAAAGGTAGATTTGGAGTATATTTTACTCTTACAACAATGGCTCACAACAAAACCAAAATAACTTGGCAACTCTAAGGAAACACATTTTGTGTAATCAAAGTTAAAAAGCAACATCAATGCATGTAGCTTTCTTTAATTAGATTCAAGGTCTGAATCTCTCTCTCTCTCTCTGTCTCTCTCTCTTTTTCTCAGATCTCTGCCTGAATCAGCAGTAGAAACGACCATCATTAGGACTCTTTACTCTGGAAGAACTGATAAGGTTAAAAAAAAAAAAAAAAAGTCAACTGGCTATCTCACATGCCTGACAGGCCAAACAGTCACAAGAGTGCATTTATTTGATCAAGCAGGAAACTGAAGTCATGGCTATTTGTACCTGATGTTCAGCCATCTGGCTTTCTGGACTCCTGCCGGGCTCTGGGCTCTCACTGAGTTTCAGCTCAATGGCCTCCATCTTCGTGGAGATGGACTGGAGGGAGTCCTGGTACTTCTGCTGGCGTTCCAAAGCTTCATAGAGTGTGCGCTGCTTCTCACTGATCTACACCAGAAAAGGGATGTTACCAAATACTTCCCAGGCCCTTATCTTTCAGATTACAACATTTCTTTCTTCAGTGCTTTACCTCTGTGGCCCAGCATAGGGTACTCAACTGTGGACTGGATGTGTAAACTCTCTGCATGTGTTTCATAAGACAATCGCTAAGTTTACTGGTGTCTGGTGGGCAAAAACAAGTCCACCTTGAAGACTTACCACATTCTTTAAGGTTTCCCAAGAACGCTGCAAATCACCCAGTTTGGCAGTAGCGGATGGCTCCAATCCTGGTTCATACAACTCCTGGGATGCTGATGTGCTGGGGTGAATCTTTGCAGCATCTGTCTGCAACCTCTCAGCAGACAAAGCTTGGTAATATGCAATGTCCTGTGAGTGCAAAGCACAGTGCTGAATTAAACAAGAAGAAAAGTCTAGATTAATATGCTCTGGGTACTGTTGGTCACGTCAAGGAAAGGTTTCAGATCTACACCTTTTATGGAGCACTACAAACTAGTAAATTAGTAAACTCTTGTGACTAGAAAAGTTTAAAGACTGTATCGAAGCACACTATAATTGTTTCAGAATTTTTGTTTATATACATCAAAAAACAACTTTACCAATAGTTCAAGTTGCCAAAACTCATTCTTATTCTGTTTGTTAAATGGAAATACAAAGGATTTAAGCAGTACACATGTATTTAAAGATTGATTACAATAGCAAAAATAGGGAATCTTAATGATCTAGTTCCTAAAATGTTGCCAAATGTATTCATTAAAGTTTTAAATAATTTTAAAAACTACTTGACTTAAATAAAATTAAATCTACAGATGCAGCCAGATCTTCACCATTTGTGGGTTCATTATTTGCAGAATTAATTTAAATATTTTGATATTAAATAAGAAAAATGTAGAAGTTACAACTACTCTAAGAAACAAATAACATAAAGGTTTTCTTCTATTCATTTCCTCAAAGTATACACACACACTAAATCAAAGTGAATGATGAAATATCATGCTTTCAAATTTTTTAAATCTATTATAAGTAACATTACATATTTTATTTGTATTGATAAAATTTACTATATCAAGAGATATAGTAAAGATATATCAAGAGACATAGTAAAGATGGTTTTCAATTGTTTCTATGGTTATTTATCTGTATTTCAGTAGAAATTTAATTGGGGGAGTAATTGCTATTATAAAGTTCATTGTTTTTGCAGTTGGACTGTTGAAGGGAATTATGTCAGCTTAAAATACCTGAGTCTTATTGATAATCATGTATTGGTAAAAAGTATTGAAGAAGGCTCCAGCCATCTGAGAAACAAGTGTAGCAGTGTCACGCAGCAGAATGAATTCAGACTGGGACAGCTGAGATTCTAGTGAAATTCTCCTCTAGTGTAGCTATATAATTGGAGCAAATAACTTACATCTTGCACACTGGTTCACTCATTGGTCCAACCTTGGGTGGGACTGAGGATTACATGAAATAATATTTGAGTGACTATGACAGCTTCTATCCATTTTGTTGTTGTTCCTGAGGTCTCCAGATGAGTCCCCAACATTTACTGATGACATTGGAACATGAAGATTGCTTCCTCTTCGTTCCTAACCCTGTCACTGTCTTGAGTGGATTACTTCTCATGTCCTTAATAGGTTTAGATCCATTGATCCTCACTCACTCCTACCCCACTTCAGTCCTCCACACCCTTGTATGCTGTCATCACTCAATTGGACTTGTAGTTATGTCTAAAGTTACTTAAACCCCTTTCTTGCCAAGACTCTTGTTTCTCTTGCTCTTTTACCCTTTACTTCATCCACTTGGAAAACCGCAAACATGACTCAATCCAGCTTTTCTTTCCAGGGTGCATATATGTATGTGTGTGTGTTATTGACACACACACACAAATACACACACAAACACGCACACACACACACACGCAATCCAAGCTGTCACGGAGATACTACAACTTCTCAAATTTTCAAAAGTCTGTATATATTCACACTCACCCTTATCTTATGCTTGCCAGTTTCATTGCTTAAACCTGACTCTCAACAGACTCTGAGAATCCCATAAACTGCCTTTTCAAGGACCTTGGTCTATTAATATCCTCTCCTGCTTTGTTGAAATTCACTTTTCCATCTAAAAACACCTACACACACTATTTATTTTGTTTGTTTTCTTGAAGGAGATCACATTTTCTAAAAAGTCCGCAGTTCACACTGTGATGGGTGGTCACACGTGAATGCACCTGCACGCACAGGCTGCATCCTCATTTCTTTGTTTTCTCCCTTTCATTTCATAATCCAACTTCTAAAAGGGTGATTTTCACATGGGACTTTCTCACCCTCGATCCAATTCTAAATTCCAGTTTGGGCTTTGATCCTGATGACTGCAGAGCTTGCTCTCACCAGCTTCTATGACAAAACATGATGAATTTTCATCCCTTCCCTTGCCAGACCTCTAGCATTCAATAGCACTGAAAAACCCTTTCTGGAAACACTTTCTAAAAAATCTCTCTGTTCTCCTCCCAGCTTTCTAGTCATTCAACTCTTGCTCTTTTGTAGTTTGTTTTCCACTCACTCGCCAATACTGGTGAATTGATAAGCTCCAGACTCACATATCCATGCATAGCCTGTAGGCTCTTCAAAGCCAACATTTCCAAAATGAACCAATTGAGGATGAAACAATGAAGTAGTATCCATCTTGCCATAAATGGAATGTCTTCTCACCTAAGCTATAAACTTGGGATTTATTCCTGATTTCTCCTCCCCCTTACCATCCACTGCTTATGGGAGGATGAAGTGCTAACGATGCATATCCTGGCCACAGCCTTGGTTCAAGTTCTCATTACAGTAACAACTTCCTAACTCAAAGGTTGCAAACTGGCAGCCTGTGGGCTGCCTCTGACCTGCACACATTTAGTGTGGCTTATACAATGTTTTAAATTGTTTAAAATCTCTCTTCATGAAGATAGAGAGATTTCACTAAAATTCACATTCACAGCTTGTTTTGCAAACTACAAGGTATGGTAACACTGAGCCCTGTGTCTTTGTTGAAGTAATGCTAACAGAGGAGACACTGCCTCATTTATGTGGAGCAGGAGCTGCCCAGGCCTCTGTAGTCCCTCCAGACCTGTTTCTCTCATTTTTATCACCAGGGTGGACCAAGCATGAGACTGTGCAACTTCTGTTTCTAACTGCTCCCCTGGCTCTGAATTTGCACACCTCTATTCTCCTGTCCACGTTGATCCAGGAGTATCAGTTCTAAAATGCAGTTCTCTACACAGCTTCTCATTAAATTCCCTCAATGGTTAAATATTAGCTTCTGGAGGAAGCTGAAATTCCTTCCTGTGGCATTCAGGGCCTCCATGATGTGGTTCCCATATCCCTCTCAGTCTCACCTCCCCCTCTCCTCCTCCTCCAATGTTTCTCCAATTATACTGAAACTATTTGCAGTTGCCTTGATGGGCCATTTTGCTTCCCGCCTCCACAGCTTCCCACAGGTGGTTTCCTCTGCCTGAAAATCTTCATCTTACACGACCCAACTGCACTCCAACTGCCTAACTGTGCTTCCCCCTTAAAACCAAAGTGGGCCATCCTTGACCCCTGCCTGACCCCAGCTAGTTTAGGTGCTTTCTCTAGACCCTCCCACAACACTGTGCTGCCCTCTGCCACACCACCTGCCACCCTCTATTGTAAGCATTTGCCTGTCCTCACGCACACTGTAAGCTCCCTAAGGGCTGTCTGGGTCAGTGCTTTTCATCTTCATCCTGAGCATGTTGTGGAGTGTTTGGCAAATAAGAAGCTGGCCTATATGTTCATAATAAACCATGCTTGTAAATGCGCTTTATATTATCAATTATATTATTTTATATACATGTAAAGTAATACTATTACTATCCACAAGGAAAAGCAGGAATGGCTTTAAATGGTGTAAACATTTTACATTAGATACTCTATTATAAATACAGAAGGCCCCCAAAAGAGCTAGAACAAAATAAATTTATTACAAATAATTTTTTTCTGGCAGTCTCTCACTCTCTCTCGCTGTGTGTGTGTGTGTGTATACATGTGTATGGCTGATGCCTACAGATAGGAATGACAACTCCTGGTTTCTTAAAAGGATTTGAAAATACATCACCTTTTATAGATGAATACTTTCTATTTATTTGAGGGACATACATAAATTCAATTAAAATAAATCACTCAGTACTATAAATAACTACTAAAGTCAATACTGGATGTAGTGAGGAGTCACTGTTAAAAATACATTTCTTATTGCTTATGTGCCTAAGTTATAAGAGTTATTATGAGTAGATTCCTAAGGAAATAAATCTGGACAACTGTAGCTACTATTTGATCAGCATTTTCTAGTTTAAAAAGCACTTTCATGATTAATGTCACATTTCATTTTCACAATGTTGTGAGTTAAGTAGTATCGCTTCCCACTTACAAATGAGGGTATGGAGGGACTTTCCAGGTGCACTCAGCTTAGAGGAGGAAGAGCAGCAACTCAGTGTGAGCTTTTCACTTGGAGGCCAGTGATTTTCCCATTACACTCTTGCTCGCTCTTTTCACATCTATTCCTCTCTCAACTCTTCTGCAGAGTCTAACACTTGGCTTGCTTCTAAGGGGAATCAAGAAGCCTGCAGCAAAATCCGGGAATGCCTCGGTATTTCTGCCTTCAAGTAAGCTAAATTGTTATTACGTTTTAGCTAATAGCTACTGTCAGAGACAGAATACACTGACTGTGAGTGGGACCAGGTAGTTATATAACGGAGATCTACTTACAGGAACAGCAGGCACGAAACCTTTTTTTTTTTTTTTTTTTTTAAACAACTGTGATTTTATAAAGCAGTTCTATTTGGCTGCTCCCTGAAACAGTTGTACACATTCTGTGCACAAAACTCAGGGTTTTTAATCTGAAAACTGAAACTTATGGGGATCCTGCATGTCCTCCTCAGTTTCAAGAGACAATGTTATAAATCCAGTGCATCACTGGTCATGGTGTCATATTTTTTCATTATCTTCTAACTTATACTACTATACAAAAATAACATGTGGCCGTAATGATGGGGTTGATTTGTTTGATGAACACCAAGCGTACTACATTTCCTTTTTAACAGCTCCCTCAGAGTAAACCTGTCTGTCTTAAACTAAGTGAAGGCACTTCCCCCTACTTTGCAGCCTCACATGTAAGTATTTTAGATTAACAATGCAATTTTATTGATGTTTTCCTGTGTCTAGGGGAGAGGGAAGAATTAAAACAAAGCCTAATCTTACTGAGGGTTAGGATCTGATGAAGCTTTGTGGTTAATGTCAAGAAATAATAATAGAAATGTTTGCATATTTCATCATTTTTAGGGCACTTTCATGTGTACTTTGACACTTTACAAGAAGTAGCATGGAGATTTACAATTTTAGAAAAGGTATATTCTTTCCACAAAGTCTCAAATAAGTATTTACTATTCAGTTTGAAAATACTGAGACCCTAGACCATATTATATAGAACAACTTTTTTCTATATAATAATCAGCTGACTATAGCTCAATTTCTCTAATAACATCTGTAACCATAGGGAAGGACAAATCATCGAAGAATGAGTAATACAGATTTTTAAATCAGAATTTGAAGAACCCTTTCCCAAATCCCCCATGGCTCCCTGAACTTCTCCTTTTTTGTTGCTGTTTTTAGTTTCCTCTGATCACATTGTTATTATCTGTCCCATGTCTGCCTTTCTCTCTAGATTGTCAGGGCCTTGCAGGTAGAACCATGCTGACTCCTTCTCAGCTGCATCCTCAGGAACCAACACAAGGTTTCATGCTGAGCAGGTGTCAGAATGTGTTTGATGAATGGATGAGTTGATAATTTCCCTAGAGCTATCCTGATTTTTGCCAAGAGAACTGTGTAATTGTATTAACTAAAGGTTTCATCATTTTGACGTTCATTTTCTTTTTAATGAGGGAGGATTCTCTTCATCACAGAAATCCTATGATAGTCTGAATGCTTCTGCTTTAAAATAAAAGTAATATAACTGAATTATATTGAATTATAATACAGGTTATAAAACATTTGCTCTGTTTAATGCTTCTCCCTTAATAATACATATCAACTTCTTTGAAAAAACGTAATTTCATAGGATAGTTTACATTTTCTAGTTGTCTTCACTAAAAAATAAAGTATTACTTAACACGCATTAAAAGTTTTTGGTTACTATAAAGGCATCTTTTTGATTTCTATCTAATATTTGACCTAAAACTTTTTGACATTTAATTTTAGTATTATTTACATTTAATACATGGTAAAAGGTTTCTTATAACAAAATGGTTATTTTATTTTCCCCATTTTATAGAAAATAAAATTTAAGATTATTGAAAGATAAGTTAAACACTCAAATCTACTAGGCATTCTAGTATAAATACGGCAGACATTCCTTAAATTGGTACATAAGTTGTAAATAAAGAAATCTGACATAACGAACAGAAGTTTCCCATCTTCAAAATCTGAGCTGGTAAATGCCAACACTATATTCAATGCATGTTATAAAGCCATCGAATCATGTTATTTTACAATGGTGACACAGATCTTTCATCTTCTGTTGGATGCAGAACCCCATTCCAGATGATTGCTAGAAACTAAGGCCATAATGTCTTAAAATAGGGCCTTCTGGGCTATCATTCCCATGACCTAATTTTTGCTCATGCCATTTTCTGTAGCCCAGGAGAGGAGATGACCTACTGAGACACATGACAATCATAGTTCGTGCAACTGTAACACCTATTGGTGTGTCCCTGGAACCAAATGCAACAAAGTCTGAGATTCATACCCACGGTCTAATGGAATCAGAGAATGGGGTCCTGCATCTGCCCAGAGAATATTGCCAGAGGAATGCCAAATGGGAGGTACCTGGTTAACAGAAGCATCTGTATTAGCCACAGGTGAAGGGGAGCGACAGGCAGGTGGAGAGGAAATCTCACTGTTGGTTCCCTCCTCCCCAGACTCCTCAGTGACCGGTGACAGCAAAGTGTGACAGCGACCTGCAGTCATCTGCCACGTAAAATGTAGCCCAAAGGACATGAAAATCAATTAGCTATGTTAACATAAGTCCTGTTCAGGCACAGGCCAAAACAGAGTTAATTATAAAACAAAGGTTAGAATTACCGGGACCCAAATTCACATATTAATCCTGTGTTAGTATTTAAAAGTAGTGTTTTCAAGAGAATATGAGGCTAGTAATCATTTGTAAAACAATCAGGGATGGGGGTGCATATGACATTGAAGTTTGGTTGTTGATTAAATACTTCATTATTTTCCTTTCTTTGGAGAGTTTGTGGCTTTATAAATAACTGGAAAAATCATGAATCATACAAATGAGGAAAGGTCTACGAAATAAAGCTTGGTCTTTCGCGGACATCTCAAGTTTCAAATATCGTAGGGAGATAAATGCACCCAAAGTAGTATATTGCCAAATGGGCCCAGGTATGGTTACTCATTACCTGAGGCACAGCACATATTAGGGAAAATACACAGCACTGGAGAACATTATAGTCACCAAAATACTCAATGCAGTTTAGATTTCAAGTGTATAGGAAAATAGTGGTGCAGAATAGAAAATAACAAAGTTGATTTATTTTAATCCAAAGCCAAGCTTTAGATTGTGTGTTTTCATATTTTTTCTAACAATAGCTGTTCTTCTAAATTGTATTAAACATTTATACAGTAGAGTACCTGCACATAGGTAGTTAGCTAGTTAGCCTGCAAAACACAACTAAATATATGTGCCATGAATTTCCCATCCCCCAGACAACTAAAACATTGTGCAAATAAATTACTGTTTAAAGCTCAGAGCCTCTCAGTATTATTGCGAAATTATAAACAAATATAGGGCATACCGCTGACAAGTTAAGTAATTCAGCTGTCTCGAGCACATAGTTTCATTTTAACTGTCATTGTTTACAGTGTCAAAGATTGGCCCGGCCCAAAGGTAGTCAAAGAGAGTTAAGGAAACTGTTTCTCCCTCTTAATCTGCAAGATCGAAGGCTGGTCCCTGAAATCAGCCACGGAGAGGGAACATGGAGCCACTCCCCAGGTTCCAGTCAAAGAGCAAAGCCGCGGGGACCTACTGGAGCCTTACCATGACCACAGAGGGGTGGGCCGAAGGCGCGGGGAGGAGCTCCCCGTCCAGGTCCTCTGTCCCTTCCGCCAGCCCCTCGACCTCGGTCACCGTCAGCAGCATGGTGGCGTGCTTGGCTTTCATCGTCAGCATCTTGCACTTGGAATTCAAAGAAGCGATCTGCTCCTGGTAGCCCTTAATTTTCTGCGCCAGCTCCTGAGGAAACATTTCCCCCACCGGGGTGTCAGAGCAGCATCAAAAGGAAACAGAAGTAGTAGCGTTCATCTTCCTGCAGGGCGGGCCAATGAGCGCGCAGAGCCGCGCGGGCCCGAGAGGCAGGATGTGGAGGCGGCCAGTCCTCCTGCATCTCGCTACCGAGCCAGACCGCAGGCTGCGCGGCGCAGCGCAGGCACAGCCAAAGTGCCCGAGCCCGCGTCCCCGCGTCCGCACAAAAGGAGAAATGAGGGGATGAGGCCGAATGAATGGTTTCTAATCGCGAGAGGCCCCATATGGAACCATGAACTTCCGCAACATTAGGAACTGACAACTTTCTTAAAAAGCGGAAAGCATCTGAAATTTACCAGATGGTTCATGCCATGGAAATCAGGTCATGTGATGGCTAAAACCACACCAAAAAAAATGCAAGGCTCAGCTCTTACCTTACTGAGTACATTCAACAGAGTTGACAGTCATTTATTTTACATAGGGTCACATAATCAATAGCCTATCTGTTCCTGTGTCCTAGGAATTTTTTTTAGATAAGCTAGATATTGCATATGGAAATCCTAATTTTTAATGCAGATTGACCCCCAAATAAAATTTTGTATATTCATCAAATTTTCTCTTGCGCATTTCATCATGATGCCGAGGCTTTAACTAGAACTTTACACTTGAAGTGCAATTCGGATTTAATGGCTTTTAATTTCATTTGCTTTTGAAAAAATAATTGTCTTTTTGTTTTTGAGCAGACAAGAATGAAAAAAATTTATTATGAGATATAGAAGTTTTAAATATTTTATTAAGAGCTTATTGGAAATATATTCTGGATAGCACATAGACCTTAAAAAGGTAACTATAGATTCATTTTAGGAGTATAGTAATTCTAAAATATTAAAGTTTTACTTTCTTGCTTAAATATTTTAAGTATCAAATATTAAAATTATACCTTATTGCATCTTTAAAAAATGAAAATACATATTTCAAAACATGATTCCTAAAAATACAAAACTATTATTCTTTTTAATTTTTTTTTTTTTTTTTTGGCTTCTTTGTTTGAGAGACTGTCATTTATTGTACGCACAGAACACATTTTGTGGGCCAGGTGCAGTGGCTCATGCCACTTTGTGAGGCTGAGGCGAGGGGATCACTTGAGATCAGGAGTTCAAGACCAGCCTGGCCAACATGGTGAAACCCTGTCTCTACTAAAAATACAATAATTAGCCGGAAATCGCTTGAATCCAAGAGATGGAGGTTGCAGTGAGCCAAGATTGTGTCACTGTACTCCAGCCTGGGCAACAGAGTGAGACTCTGTCTCAAAGAAAAAGACAACATTTTGTGACAAAAATATTAAATCATGTCTTTAAAATAATTGTGTACATACATACACATACATTCATATATATACACATACATATACATATGCACACACACATATGTACACATAGTCATCCCTCAGTAACTGAGGGGCATTGGTTCTAGAAACCCTATTAGATACCAAAATTCACAGATGTTCAAGTTTCTGATGTAAAATGGTATAGTATTTGCATATGCACATCTTCCCAAATACTTTAAATCATCTCTAGATTACTAATAACACCTAACACAATGTAGATGCTATGTATTATAAATAGTTGTTATACTGTGCCATTTAGGGAATAATGACAAGAAAAGAAGATCAACATGTACAGATGCAACCATCCTTTTTTCTCCTCAAACATTTTCCATCCATGCTTGGTTGAATTCATGGGTGCAGAACCTATGGATATGGAGGGCTGACTGTATGCAAAACAGATGCATGCACATGCGCATGCACACACACACACACGCATTTTGTTATTATTGTGGTTTTGTTTGTTTCTTCCCACCCAACCGAAGCTGAGTGGAGGGAAAAACAGTCCAGCAGAACTCAGCAAGCAGGCAGTCTTCTTGACTCATAATAGTATAGGAATCTTTTTTTTCTTTTTGACAGAGTCTTGCTCTTTTGCCCAGGCTGGAGTGCAGTGGTGCTCTCTCGGCTCACTGCAAGCTCTGCCTTCGGGGTTCACGCCATTCTCCTGCCTCAGCCTCCTGAGTAGCTGGGACTACAGGCGCCCGCCACCACACCCGGCTAATTTTTTTCTTTGTATTTTTTAGTAGGGACGGGGTTTCACTGTGTCAGCCAGGATGGTCTTGATCTCCTGACCTCGTGATCTACCCGCCTCGGCCTCCCAAAGTGCTGGGATTACAGGCATGAGCCACCGCGCCCGGCCAGGAATTTTTTAAACAAGGACTTAAAAAGTAGAAATCATTGCTTCTTTACCTCTGGGGTTGCAGTTAATTAAACCTAATAGGATTTTTAAAAGCAGTGATTGAATAGCTACTTACTATATCTCGTCTAGTGGCTAGCACGTGGGTACTCAATAAATGCCATTTACTGTAACTAGTTAATAATAGAAGACAGATCTAGCAGATTATTGGACTCCTTGAATTTCAAGCCACCAAGCTTTCATACAATGGTTTGCCCTTGTACAAAAATTTGAGGAATCTTTTTTATTATTTTATTGTATTTTATTTTTGAGATGGAGTCTCGCTCTGTCACCCAGGCTGGAGTATAGTGGCGTAATCTCGGCTTACTGCAACCTCCATTTCCTGGGTTCAAGCCATTCTCTTGCCTCAGCCTCCCGAGTAGCTAGCTGCAATTATAGGCCCGCGCCACCATGCCTAGCTAATTTTTGTATTTTTATTAAACATGGGGTTTTACCATGTTGGCCAAGCTGGTCTCGAACTCCTGACCTCAAGTAATTTGTCTGCCTGGGCCTCCCAAAACGCCGGGATTACAGGCATGAGCCACCATGCCTGGCAACTTGAGGAATCTTTATGAAATAGACAGAGTTAGTTTTAGGCCTTCCACCCTTTGTAATCACATGGCTGGGCACAGCTTTCTACTGCAGTATCCTGCAAAGATGTGCCCACACTGACAGCAAGTGACCATTTCTTAAGCTGCAATTCTCAACCTTATTGTATACAAAACTCATTTGGATTGTTTCTTTAAAAAATGCACCTCTGGTCACCACTTCCAGAGGTTTTGATTGACTAGGTGCATGAGAGTCTGCATTTCATAATTAGCCCATGTGACTCCAATGCATGTGACTTCCACTGAGAAATAGCACTCTACGACTTACTTCTGTAAGTATAAACCTCTTGTAATCTCATTACCTTCGAGGGTTGGTTATTCAAACTGTGGTCAAATCCACTAAAATAAAACGGAACACTTGGTTTCATGTTACCCATTCTCTTTATAAAATTTCTGAAAATGTTTATAAAGGTAGGAATTTCAGATAGAGTGGCCACTAAAAGACAAGCAGCCCTTTGTGGCCAGTCTCTGGTTTTCAGGAGCAGGCTTTCCGCATCAGGTGGAAAGAAAAGAGGTTTGAGTATCCTCTCCTATGATTTAAAAGTGGCAGGATGATTTTTTTCAAATTAAATACAACCTTTGCAAAAGTATGATTATTATTATTATTTTGAGACAGAGTCTCGCTCTGTTGCCCAGGCTGCAGTGCAGTGGCACAGTCTCGGCTCACTGCAACGTCTACCTCCTGGGTGCAAGCGATTCTTCTGCCTCAGCCTCCTGAGTAGGTGGGACTACAGACACCCGTCACCACGTCAGGCTAATTTTTGTATTTTTAGTAGAGACGGGGTTTCACCATATTGGCCAGGCTGGTCTCGAACTCCTGACCTTGTGATCCACCCACCTTGGCCTCCAAAAAGTACTGGGATTACAGGTGTGAGCCACCACACCTGGCCGAAAAATTATTTTTAAAAGTGTGAATTCTTTAGCCATAAATAAATGATCAGTTATTTTTAAAGTTATTTGTAAGAAAACTAGATTCACCATAAGATTGAAATTCAATTAAAACAAGATAGAAAATACAGGAAGAAACCCTCTTCCCAACGTGTATGTTATCATCGGTTAAGCTTTCTCCACTCAGCACTTTCCTTCCTGTGTTTGTTTTATACATACAATGAAGCTCACACAGGACTGCATCATTTTTTACATGAAAATGTGTTCTAAGCCACAGCTGGTTTAAAACTAACAAACGTAACATGGATGTTCAGAACTGTGGAAGAAAATGCGACAAAATAAACAGCTCACTGGACCAAGAGCTGGGAAGACCTAGTCCACTGCTGGCTGAGCTGAGTTCACTCTGTGACCTTCGGGATTCATTTATTTTCCAGGGACTTCGTTATTCTCTTTTGTTTCATTAAGTAGCCCAGATAGTTTCTGTTACAGTGGAAGAAAAATCATAGAATTTGGAGACAAAGATACTGAGATCAAGTCTAATTTCAATCAGTTACTAGATTTGGGAGCTCAGGAAGTCACTTTTTTCTAAGTTCGGTTTTTTTGTCAGTAAAATAAAGATGATTTTTAAAAAATCCTTATGTTGGCCGGGCGTGGTGGCTCACGCCTGTAATCCCAACACTTTGGGAGACCAAGGTGGGTGGATCACTTGAGGTCAGGAGTTCAGTACCAACCTGGCCAACATGGTCAAACCCTGCCTCTACTAAAAGTACAAAAATTATCAGGGCATCGTGGTGTGCACCTGTAATTCTGACTACTCGGGAGGCTGAGGCAGGAGAATCTCTTGAACCCAGGAGGTGAAGGTTGCAGTGAGCCAAGTGCCACTGCACTTCAGCTTGGGCAACAGAGAACAAGACTCCATCTAAAAAAATAAATAAATATAAATAAAAATAAATAAAAAATAAACATAAAACTATATATATATATAAATTCTTACCTCATAGGGTTGATATAAAAAAGTGATGTAAAATTTTATAAGTTACTTTAAAAAACATAAAGCTGGCCGGGCATAGTGGCTCACATCTTTTATCCCAGCACGTGAGGAGGCTGAGGCAGGCATATCACTTGAGGCCAGTAGTTTGAGATCAGCGTGGGTAACATGGTGAAACCCTGTCTTTACTCTACAAAAAAATGCAAAAACTAGCCTGAGGTAGTGGTATGTGCTCGTAGTCCCAAATACTTGGAGGCTGAGGTGGGAGGACTGCCCGAGCCCAGGAGGTAGAGGCTGCAATGAGTCATGATCCCACTATGAGCCATGGTCTTGCCACTGTGCTCTAGTTTGGGTAATAAAGCAAGACTCTGTCTCAAAAAAAAAAAAAAAAAAAAAAAAAAGCACAAGTTTCTTGGGGAGGAAAAACCATACAACAAAAATGTTTAGTAGTAATAATAATTATTACTCCAGAAATGATTTAAAAAATATCTGTCCCATGATAGAAGAGTTGGTACAACAAAATTTCGGATCTTCCTAGATGATATTAAAAATAATTTCAAAATAAATACGTAATATATAGTCTCATGTACAGACCAACATAAACAGTAGTTTCAAAAATCGACATTACATTTTCATTTAGCCATTGCATAAGAAAAATCACTAACATAGATGATGTCTATAGTTGTAGGAGTAAATGTAGGTGGGATATTTAAATGATTTTGTAAATCATATATAAATGAAAATTATTAATGTTTGTATATGTCAAGAAATTAAAGAATTAATTGCATTTGGAGAAGGGGGTGAGATTTTTCATCCTTACAAAGCAATGCTTTGAATCTTTTGAGAATCTCAACGTGAGTGGTTGGGAAAAATTGTTCGTTGTTCTCATGACGAAGTTAAAATAGAGCATGCGGAAGGATATACTCCATATACTCTACTGTCGGTACAGAAAATATAAGACACCCTCCTCCTAGTTATTTACCAAAATTCACAGTGCTATGAACCAGCCCCCAAGGGAAAGAGTGAACTTGACCTATATGGAATTGACAGTTCAGGAAAGGAAATTCCCTGCTAAGCTCAGTCACTCAAGGACCATGATCTCTGGGACAGGGACAGCACAAGGAGTGGCCAAGTCCTAAGGTCATAATGATGCCAAAGGAACAAACAAAGAAGAACATTTGAAAAAGAGGCACATGTTAGCTGGCCCAATCTGAAAACTAGCAAAGTAAACAACCTGGACCATCCTCTGATTTTGGGAAGAGGAACTGAAATGAGTAATATTTCAAAGAAGAAAATGTTTAAAATATTAAGTTTTTGTTTGTTTGTTTGTTTGTTTGAGACCGAGTCTCGCTCTGTCGACAGGTTGGAGTGCAGTGGCACGATCTCGGCTTCTAGGTTCAAGTGATTCTCCTGCCTCAACCTCCCAAGTAGCTGGGATTACAGGCATGTGCCACCACACCCAGCTAATTTTTGTATTTTTAGTAAAGACGGTGTTTCACCATGGTGTCCAGGATGGTCTCCATCTCCTGACCTTGTGGTCTGCCCATCTTGACCTTCCAAAGTGCTGGGATTACAGGCGTAAGCCAACAAGAGAGCAATCAATGCAGCAAAGCTTTGAGCATTGCTGTTTTTGCAGGCATTAAAAACAGGGTATGGGACTGTGTTTTAGTGTATTAACTGTGAGAATTCTGGGTGCAGGAGATGACAATCCGTGAGTCCCATATAATGTGAACAACATGTAGACAGGTGGAATTAAGGAGAAGGCACGTGTTACTGAATTAGCAAAAACAGCACTCACAATGCTTAGATAGTCAAAGAGGCCTCCCAAGAGCTGAACACATTAAGTACAGGACAGGGGAAACTGTTCCCTTCCATTCACTAGAAACCAAACGTAAACGCTAATCCATCCAGTTTCCTACCATCAGTATTTTGCCTACATTTCTCTCTCACCTCATGCCGAGAAATCTGAGCCTGCAGCTCCTGTATGTTACTGGTGGCAACAGGTTTATCCTCAATCTCTCTGTGGGCTCCTTCTATCAGTTGCTGGAGATGTTTCATTTCTTGCTCATATTGTTCATACTGCACCACAGCCTCCTTTGAAAAAAAAAACATAGAAAGATAGACAGTTTTTTTTTTTCTCGATCAATAACTAGGTAAGTGATTCTGTAGTGTAACTCCTTTTTTTTTACCTGTATGGGTAAGGAATAAAGAAATGATGGGTAAAATTCCTAAATGGTTTGAATTCTTCATTTTACTTAGATATTTCAGAGCTTTCTCTCTAAAATATTGTAGCAAAATTATTGACGGAATCAAAATAGTTAAGTGGTTAGGATTCTTTCTCTCTTTTCCCTATCGATATCATCCTGAAGATGGAATATGATAGTCAGAAAGGGTGAAGCAGTGTAGGAAACATTATTTCATTTTTCCATCTAACAAATACTGAATATATAAGTAAGACACTTAACTAAGTGCTACAGTAGTGAATAAAAATACGAATTATGGGCTGGGCGCAGGGGCTCAAGCCTGTAATCTCAGCGCTTTTGGAGGCCAAGGTAGGTGGATCATGTGAGCCCAGGAGTTCAATACAGCCTGGGCAACATGGTGACACCCCCATCTCTACCAAACAAAAGTATATATACATATGAATTATGCATAACTTTTACCCTCAGGAGTTTTCTGTCCAACAAATTACAAGATAACAGGGGAAAAGGATAGTTGACCAAATGAGCCACTAACTATTTTAATGAGATGCTATTGATACAATTTTTGGATAAAGCAAGAATTATTAGTTGAACGGAAACATAAGGTAAATAGTGTCATTTCTTCCTGGTAAATGATTTTCTCTTACTAGGTGAAGAGACTAAGAATTATACGTGAGTGCATTTTTTTTTAGGCACTCAAAAGAAAATGGATTTAATGCCTCGATAAGCTGAAATATGAAAAAACTCTGTAACACAAGATAACAGTAAACCTGTATTATCAGTTTGTAGATGATTCTCAGGTGAATAATAAGAGATAAAAACATTTCATTGCATAGAAATAAATCTTTACAAGTTCTTTATTTAAAAATATCACTAAAAGATAATTTTCATCAAGGATATTTTTTATATAGCATTCCCCAGGCTTTTGTGGGTGATCCAAATGACAGCATTTTAATCTCCTTATTTTATAAAACCACAACAGCCTGTCAGATTCAACACCCTGGATGTGTTTTGATGGCTGAGCCCACACAATGCTAAGAAAAGAAGCCCATGATTCATCAGCAATTGCTCTGCTGGCGTGGGCACCGTTCACCTACCTGCATGATGTTGCACTGCTGGATGGCGGTGTGCTGCAGCCGGCTGGCCTCTTCCTGCAGCCGCAGAGCAGCATGACACAGAGGTAAGCTGGCGACCACATCCTCGGGGATCCGGAGGGCACTCTGGCAGAGCTGCACTGCTTGCACCTTCGGCTTCAGTGACTCCATCTCAGACAACAGATGCTGAAAATGCGATTTCATAGTTCAAAAATTTAATATTTAAATCATTTATTTCGCAAGCAAGAGGCACTTACTAAATTATAGTTATGTTGCAAGTTAAAAACATTTTGCAAAAACATTTTTAAAACCGTGTTGAGTTAGGGGCTGGGCACAGTGGTTCACATCTGTAACCCCAGCACTTTGAGAAGCTGAGGCGGGTGGATCACATGAGCTCAGGAATTCGAGACCAGCCTGGCCAATATAGGGCAACCCTGTCTCTATTTAAAAATAAATTTAAAAAAAAAACTGTGTTGAGTTTAGGAGGCATTTTTCCTTGCTATCCTCTTTTAAAAGTATAGGTCCCTGTCCCTATTTACTCCAAGTTAGTTCGGCTTACCTGCCGATGAGAGAGCTGCTCCTTGAGACTGAGACGTCCAACTTCCGGAGAAGTCAGGGTTGCCTGGGCTTGCTCCAAGGCAGTTTGTAACTTTTTCAACTCTGCTTCAAATTTTTTCATATCCTAGAGAGTAAATATCAATATATTGTACTTGAAGCCCAAAGTCATAGGTGAAGAATAACATCACAGCCAAGAAACCACATCACAGGTGAGCACTGTTTCCACAGTGGCATTTCTTTTAATGACAGACTTTTTTTTCTGTTTATTTTTTTTCTTTTCCTTTCTTTTTTTTTTTTTTTTTTTTTTTTACCTTAGCTGCATCTTGGAGGTTCTGCAAACGAATTTTGATCATCTGTTGCAACTCCTCAGTCTCCCGTCCCAGTTCTGCCACTTGCTGGGACATTTTTTCTGTACAGTACACGCTAGTGAGGTACTGTAATTTCTCAGTCATTACTTCCAGGTCACTGTGGATTTCTTTGGATTCTTCCAGCAGGGTCTAGGGTGAATTGTCAACATTCATGACATTGACATGTAGATATTCAATATGGCACGGCATAAAGCGCCCTGTGTAAGTTCTGTGTGTCCGTTATTGTGTTTCACCTTCGACCCCCCTGTGACCACTTTCTAGTTGGTAGTCACCTACTATTGTAACTATTTCACAGAAAAAGAAATCACAGTTCAGGAACTGTAAACAATGTGCAGAGGTCACATGTCATACTACGCGTGGGACCATGGGGCTCCTGCTCTGTCAAACCCAAGCTGCACCCTCGTGAGGGCCAGAACACAGGAATTCTAGCAGTGAAAAGCTCAAACATACTCAGTGTCTAATTCGTGTCTCTGGGTCTACCTTTTCTCATATTTAAACTAAAGAATTACTTTTCAGCTCTCATATTCTATAGCTAAGACTGAAGTTCATATTTACCTAAGAAATGAAAATAAGAACAAGAGTATTACAAGCAAAAACCTTGGCTCACTTCCTTTAAGAGACAAAGGGGTAGAAGATACGTGCGATAAATATCAAGAGAAGAAAAAACAGCCCTGATCATTTAGAATGCTATCATCTACTGGGTCTAGCAGAAATACAATGGATAAGTAACCATACAATGTACATTTCATGGAAAGTAGAATGAAACAGAAGCCAGTGTGAAGAGATGACTGAGACTTGGGGAAAATTGGGAGAAGGTCTCCGGGAAGAGTCACATCTGAGCCCAGTCAGAAGGATGTTTGCAATCTGACAGATGAGGGGGAAGAGGAAAGACATTTCACACAGAAAGAACAGCATCTGCCTAGGTACAGAGGTGGGTGAACCTAGAATGTGCAGTTAGTGGGGTGTATAATGTGTAAAGAGGAGAAATGAAGAATAGGATATTATTCTTAGGCAATAGACTGTATTTTTTTAATGAAGTACTTTCTTTTCTCGCAATAAATGTTTATACATATATATATTTAACAGATCAATATATATCTAAGCTATATAATAAGATATACTTAACAGATAAATATTTATCTGTATAGGATATATAATAAGATATATATTTATACATGATATATTTATCTTTTTTTTTTTTTTTGGAGACGGAGTTTCACACTTGTTGCCCAGGCTGGAGTGCAATGGCATGATCTTGGCTCACTGCAACCTCCGCCTCCTGGGTTCAAGTGATTCTCTTGCCTCAGCTTCCTGAGTAGCTGGGATTACAGGCATGCACCACCACGCCCAGCTAATTTTGTATTTTTAGTACAGGTGGGGTTTCTCCATGCTGGTCAGGCTCGTCTCGAACTCCTGACCTTGTGATCTGCCAGGCTCGGCCTCCCAAAGTGCTGGGATTACAGGTGTGAGCCACCACGCCCAGCCCCTATACAAGATATATTTATTTTTACAGATAAATATATATAGTAAGGAGATATATATATAATCTGTTAAATATATATTTAATGTAAATGTATAATTTAAGTATATTTATTAATAAATGATTTAAATATATATTTAATATATAAATATATTAAACAGAAAATATATGACTTGGAAAATATTGAAAATATAAAGAAGAAAACAAAATATCTCATCATCTTATAACCCAGAAATAACTTTAAGAGTTAACTGCTGATACATTTGGGCATATTTTTAGGTATTAATAATTGAGGCCCTAACATAACTATAGTTTTCCATCTTTCTTTTTCACCTGACATTAGCATTACTGGAAAAAGGTCCCAATCCAGACCCCAAAAGAGGGTTCTTGAATCTTGTGCAAGAAAGAATTTGGGGCAAATCCAGAGTGAAATGAAAGCAAGTTTATTAAGAAAGTAAAGAGATGAAAGAATGGCTACTCCACTGACAAAGTAGGGTGTTCCCAAAAGCAGAAAGAGGAATGCATCCACCTTAGGCATGATGTCTGCTTACACATAAGACAACAAAGCGAAAAATCGGCAGAGATGTGCTCTACAAGGGCCTGCGACAAAAGACTATTAATCTTTGTGTAACTGCTGTCTTCCACAAGAATCTATGTTAAAAATATTTTTTTAAATATAGATTCAAGAACGCTTTTATTCGTAAGATACCAGGACATCAGGACATTTCCTGAGTCTATTATTTCCCAGATCTATTAAGTCCTGGGTCTCTTTGGTAAACATTATCAATCTGTCTCTTTAACCATAATTATTCTGTGCCTAAGAATGCCTGACCTAGGAATGCTACTCATTTCCATTGACCTCATCCTCATTTACCCAGCCCCTATTCAGGCCCCTGTAAAGTCACTCTGGTTCTCACATCTCTGACATTAGGAAAAATACAATAGACTTTCTTTTCTTTCTTTTTTTTTTTGAAATGGAGTCTTGCTTTGTCGCCCAGACTGGAGTGCAATGTCGCCATCTAGGCTCACTGCAACCTCTGCCTCCTAGATTCAAGCGATTCTCCTGCCTCAGCCTCCTGAGCAGCTGGAATTACAGGCGCTCCCCAGCACGCCCAGCTCATTTTTGTATTTTTAATAGAGAATGGGGTTTCACTATGTTGGCCAGGCTGGTCTCAAACTGTTGACCTCAAGTGATCCACCCCCCTCAGCCTCCCAAAAAACACAATGGCTTTTCTCACAGTGCATTCTTTTTAAATAAACACAGGCTGCTTTACTTCCTAAAGGGTGCACGCAAGACCTCACCAAAATAGAGTCTACAGTCTGCGTTCTCTCTTCAGCTTCTGAACCAGATCATCTCAGGACCTGGTGTCTTTTTCACTGTGCCCCATGATGCAGTCAACCCACCCTACTGCTCAAGCCACAGAAGCCTGGGAATCATCCTTGACTCCTCCCTCTCTTTCACCCAATTCAAGTCTCCAAATTGGAGAATTCTAGCTGCTTAGTATCTCTTGACTTTGTCTTCTCCTCCTAATCTCCAAAGAGAGGCCTTGTCATCTACTGAAATACTGAAACCATCTTTTATATTGTCTTACCTTCCTCAATGTGTTTTCCAAAGGCTGCTAAATTTGCTTTCTGAAAATACAAGTCTGAACTTGTCCCTTGCAGGCAGAATATTGTTTCAGAGGCTTCAGAGTGACTTAAGGATAAGGTTCAAATTCCCAACAGACTTTGAGGATCTTTCTCTTATCTCTCTATTCTTATGTCTTATCCCTTGTACCAGCACCAAAAAACACTCCTCACGTTTACTGCTAGGATTTCAGCATGCATTTTTATCTAAACACATTCCACAAGTAGGCTGTCATGTTTTTCAGGACTCAGCCCAGCATCACCTTTTCCTGAGAAGCCTTTCTGCGCTTTCCTCTTAAACTCCTGGTGGGTGGTTGGGTTGAGGACCCTCCTGTGGGCTCCTTCAGCACCTGGGCCCTCTGTCTCTGCACTAATCACACTATATTGTACTGTCTCCTTCTATCTGTCCCCTCCCCTAAATAATAAACTCCCTGGGGTGGGGACAGGAAATATTCTTTGTACACTAAATGCCTACCCAAGGCCTAGTTTGGGAAAGGACTCTATGTTTGTTGAATAAATAAACAAACGCCTGTTATTTCCAGAATTTGGGGATGCCAAGGTGTTGGGGCTCACTTCAGGCCAGGAGTTTGAGACCAGTCTGGCCAGCAAGGCGAAACCCCATCTCTACTAAATATGCAACAATTAGCCAGGCGTGGTGGCGCGTGCCTGTGGTTCCAGCTACTCAGGAGGCTGAGGGACAAGATTCGCTTGAACCCAGGAAGTGGAGGCTGCAGTGAGCCGAGATCACACCACTGAGCTACAGCCTGGGCAATAGAGCGAAACACTGTCTCAAAAAAAAAAAAAAAAAAAAAGGTCATGATCACCTTAAAGACTTCATTATATTTTATTATATACAAATATTTACTCAGTAAAAGGTTATTTCAGATTTAAGTTTTCTTTAAAATTTCAATATAGTTATTAATACTGTAGAAAATATTTTCTATACTTGGATTATAGCCATAAAAAGGAGTTCAAAAGGAGGTCAGAGTAGCAACATTTTTTTTTTTTTTTTTTTTGAGATGGAGTCTCACTCTGTTGCCCAGGCTGGAGTGCAGTGGCATGATCTTGGCTCACTGCAACCTCTGCCTCCCGGGTTCATGCCATTCTCCTGCCTCAGGTTCCCAAGTAGCTGAGACTACAGGCACCCACCACCACACCCAGCTAATGTTTGTATTTTTAGTAGAGATGGGGTTTCACCATATTGACCAGGCTGGTCTTGAACTCCTGACCTTGTGATCTGCCCACCTTGGCCTCCCAAAGTGCTGGGATTACAGGTGTGAGCCACCATGCCTGACCCAGAGTAGTAACATTTTTGACAATCATCATATATTTTGTCAATTATTTTTCAAAGAGATTTTACCAGGATACCAGCAATGTTTGAGAGCTCTCACTTCCATAAATATGAACTTGAAAGAAACAGTTATGAACTTGACAGTTAACTTTGTCTTTCTTCCTCTTTTTTTTGGCTGAAATTTACATTTCTAGACTTCTAAGGATGTTGGCTTTTTTCATTGTTTTCAAATCAGTGGTAACTTAAGTCCTGTCTGTTCATATCTAAGCATATCTTAAAGCAAGAGATTGGAGTTGCTTAAGAAAGACACTGTGGGAAGAGTACACAAGATTGATCAGAGAAGAAAGGCTGTGAATATAGGGAAAAATTAGGAGCTGTTAAAGCATTCCAAAAAGGGAAAAATGAGCTCTTATCTAGAACCCTGTAAGCAAGAATGGATACGGGGATTCATTTAAAGGCCACAAGGATACATAAATAATATAAGAGAGAAAAATCTAGAATACTCAAAGATACCCATGTAACTCCAATAGAAGTCACCCTATATTTTATTATAAGATAACTTGCCCATTAGCTATCTGGGTCTAATTTAAGCTTAAGTTACAAAAGGATGAAATAATTTCCTGGATGACGTGACTGAGAGAAAAGGAACATTCTTCTCATGTAACTTCAGAGGAAATGAAGTAACATAGCCAGCATGTGGATGTGGACTCGTGGCTTGCTCTGGGCTGCCCAACCTCCTGTGGAAGGTCAGACGACAGGCCTGGGTGAGGGCTGAGGGAGGAGGCAGATGTATGTGCCAGATAGATGTTTGCACGTATGTACCTTAAACCATTTGATCTCATGGTAAGTCTGAAATACAAATGTTATTTACATCTTCATACAAATGATGAGAAGACAGAATTCAGAGAGGCAAAGCATTCTGCTCCAAATCACATAACCCTGCAGGGCGGAGCTTGATTTTCCCACCAGTCTGAGTGTGGAGTCTAGAATCTTTCCACATTTAATTGCATCTCTTCACAGGAAAGAACTTCCCATCAAATCCCTGCAAATAATTATTTCAAAGAAGCTACAGAAAATGAGTTCTACAAGGCTGATTGGTTTGCGTCTTGGTGTAAGGTAAGTTTAGGGAAGATCAAGGATATTTATTTATTCAATTTCATGAAATTTCACGAGAAGTTCCTTTCTGTCCAACTACTGAACAACTCAGGGGTACCTTAGCATTCTTTTTATCTGATAGCTCCAGTAATTTTACATCACGGCCCTCTAAGTGTTGTATCAGTCTGCCCGGTTAAATCAAATTGCCCTTGGTTACTTTTTAAAAATTATTTTTCCCAAGGTTACCTGATGCAAAAGATATTGTTCCCGAAGCTGGCTTGCAGAATTCCATGCAATAGTTCCATGAGCCAAGACTTTAGCTTTCTCAATCCACTTCAAAATTAATTCAAGCATTTCATTGTATTCTTCTAAATGTGATGCTGCCTGAAAAACCAATAACATTAAGATAACAAATGTAAACTTAGTTTCTTGAGCTATAAATCAGTCTTCTCTCTTTTTGGACACAACAATCTTAGGGGTTGATAGTTATAATATCTATGATATTCAATGGTATCAAAAAATCGTTTCCCTGCTGAAAATCTGTCAAAAGCTTCTCAGTGACCTTGGGATAAAGCTCAAATTCTTAATATGATTGAATTATTCCTCTTGTTCTTTCTTTCTTTTTTTTTTTTCTTTCTTTTTTTAGCCAGGGTCTTACTCTCACCCAGGCTGGAGTGCAGTAGCAGGATCATGGTTAATTGCAGCCTCAATCTTACAGGCTCAGCCTTCCACCTCAGCCTCCCAAGTAGCTGGATCACAAGCACGTGTCCCCATGCCCAGTTAATGTTTTGTATCTTTTGTAGGTTTCACCATGTTGCCCAGGCTGGTCTCAAACTCCTAGGCTCAAGTGATCCTTCTGCCTCAGCCTCCCAAAGTACTGGGATTGTAGGTATGAGCCACCATGCCAGGCCTTCTTCTATCCCTTCCTTCACCCTCCCCTGGGTAAGGAGGTGGCAAGTGGGGATTACAGCAGGCAAAGTTTCAATACTATAATCAATGGGTTGCCAACTCCTAGTTTTAACTTGTCCCTGATTATATTAATCGGTTTCAAAAGTCTAGTCTATATGCAACAATTATTACAGATGTGCAACCTGAACCTATTAAGTCAATGTAAGCTAATATATATGTAGCTTACTTAAAGGTACTTGAATTAACCCCAAACTGATTTCATAAAACATGTTAACGGGTGAATATTCATTTCACAACATACTTCTCCATTTTACAAAATATTCACCCCAAAGTCTGTTTATAGGACCACCTTTGTCAGTGACTTTATCATACGACTGGATATAAAAGAAGTGCAGGTTTACACCTAAGTCTTAGGAACACAAGTGTAGCATGAAATAAGCTATACCTAAACTACTCTCTCATTGTCCATTTTATCTTTTTATTTATGTTTATTTATTTTCAAAAGAGAAAAGCAGAACATGGAAGTTTCTGCCTTAGAGGATTTGGAATTCTGGTCCGGAACACATACCTGATTGAGTTTGGAGAGCCGATTCTCAGCTTGTCTAATGGTCTGCTGGTGAAGTTCAGTCAGTTTTCCTATCTTCTTGGCCAGTGGCTTACCCAGTTGGCCATTCTGTTCCGAGAATTTCTGTACTGCTGCATCTAATTCCATTAACTTTGAATTACAACCATCTAATTCCTCTCCCAGCACCTTGATGGTCATCAAAATGAAAGAACATTAGAGAATAGAAAATAAATTTCTTCAGGTTTTCCAAGATCAGACTGATTTTTGTCAAAGCCAAATATTATAATGAATAATTTTACTGTAATTCTACCATGATCAGGTCATTTTTGTTTCTTCGGTTGGAAAGGCAGAGCAGGATATGTTGTAATCCTGGTGTTTGTTTCCTATGAGGCTGAGTGAGAAGGCTAACATTTTCCTTCTGCCCCACCCAAAAAGGATTACAGTCCCTGAACTCATCAACAGAGGAAGAACACAGATTTAGCTACCAAGGACACAATTCACTTTGGAATTTATATACTTGCATTCCTAAATCATCACTTAGTCCTTTGACACTCTTCTTCCTTACACACTGGTGCAGGTATATTTATTAATACTGTTCAATTATAATGATAAATTATGGAAGAGGATCTGTGTAGATTCAGTTATAACATTTCTTTACTGCCTGCTGTTACTATTTGGCTTTAATAAAGGTTCCTAAAAGGTTTTTATCCTGTATACCCAAGTAAAACTGACTCCAAAAACTATTTAATTCATTCAGTAGCACCCTTTAAAATTCTACTTCTTACCTTTTGGTCAGTTTTAGCTTGAACTAAATTATCTGTCTTCGCTTTCAGCTTATTTAGAATAGTTGTGAGGTCTTTAGCTATCTTCTGAATTTGCCGGCTGAGTTCCTGGCTCATGGCCTTGCTCTGCTCAACTTCTTTTATTTTGTCTTGGATCTAAAAAATCAGTGAGAACAGCAAAACAAGCCATGGTTAAAATTGTATAATATACACTAAATGTCTCAAATGATGTTGACAAGACACATTTTAACTGCTTTGGCATTGATACCTTTGCTCACACCAGAGATGTACGGTTAGTTACAAGCTCTCCCGGCTTTCCCTGACTTCACTATCTTTATGTATTTACTGCACTCCTTGTGTTCCAGCAAAGATACAAGCAATGTGTGTAGAGGAATTCACTTATTACATATTTACAGAATACTCATTATAGATGGTTGTGTAGATAGCTGAGTTTGAATCCTATCTTCTCCATTAACTAATGTAATGACCCTGAGCACACAAACTCCTCTAAGCCTTTTTCTTCATAGGATGGAAAATGCTCCCAAACAGTTGGAGGAACACTGATTTGTTTCCAAGCACCTTTTAATCAATGACTGTTAAAGATCTGTTAACTCTTTTTGTAACTTTCCAACTACAACTCTATCATATGCCAACAAAGTATAAAGCACATCCAATGCAAAGGAAGGTGAAAAAAGGCAGTTAGCATTTACAAATTTCCAATGACTTCGGTTTGATTTGATAACAAACATTCACACTATTGCTTAGAATAAAATGCTGAAGAAAAGATGTTAAAGAGAAGAAACATTTCTTTATATAGTTAAAGATCTTTAAAAAAACCTCTTTAGTAGGGGGAAAACACACCATTAAAAGAGTGTTAATGATGTGTTTAACCTTCATTATATTGCGTGTCAAAGTAAATGAAATACATATGAATAAGTCTATGATAGGAAAATTAATCCAGAGAAAAGCTTACATTTGAACCAAAAAAAAAAAAAAAAAAGGAAGAAAAAAAAACCATGCCTGGGCACAGAGGTGTACATCTGTAATCCCAGCACTTTGGGAGGCTGAGGCAGGCAGATCACTTGAGGCCAGGAGTTTGAGACCAGGCTGGCCAACATGGCAAAACTTGTCTCTTTTTACTAAAAATGCAAAAAATTAGCTGGGTGTGGTGGTGCATGCCTGGAATCCCAGCTACTTGGGAGGCTGAAGCATGGGAATTGCTTGAACCCAGGAGGTGGAGATTGCAGTAAGCTGAGATTGTTTCACTGCACTCCAGCCTGGGGGACAGAGCAAGACTCTGTCTCAAAAATATAAAAAGACCATGAACTTGCCAAGTCATCCTTCCCAATAGATCTTCCAATGTCTAAGAAGAAAAACCAAATATATCAATTAAATACTTAAAACAGTAAATAGCACATATTAGTAGTTTAGGTCAAAGTCATGATAAAGTAGGATCGGATTTTGATGAGATTTTAAAAACACTTGCATCATACATTGAAGATTTCCAAAGTAGAGCACAACTGTATGAATTTGACAGTTCGTACAAATGGGATATTACTTTCTATTTCATGTAGCACTTTAGAATTGTAGTATGTCTTCTCTTTGTCTCATATAGAATGGTTTTAATTAAACTTTAATAGCTTTAGCACTAAGCCACTAAGAGAGTCCTAGAAATCTATTATATTTCCATACAGATGTTATTTGAGCCTATTTTCACTACATGAAATTGTGCTTTTCATGAGACCAGAGAGAGAAATCTTGCTCTGGTCTCAATACCAAAAAGGACTATGCATTTCTTCTTAAAGAAACAAAAATATTTGACACAAGAGGATTGACCCTATAAACAAAATAGAAAGACACTCTTGATCATAGGTTTACCTGATCACGGATCTTGAGGTCCAATGCTACTTCAGCCAACTGAAGGGAGAGTTCAGAAGGTAATATGGTATAAAGACCCAAGTACTTATCCTTCTGTTCTTCTGCCATTTTTTCAATGTTCTGTCGGTGATTTGTGGCTTCTGTTAGGAGAATCTGAAGAAAAGATCAAAATAAGAAATTTTGGGGAACCTTTTAAAGAGACTGTTATAGACAAGGCTGTACATTGTTCATCAACATATAATTAAGTGTGGAATTAGAGAAATATCTTAAAATAATACAACACTCTTCTTTTGTCTCTGAATATAAAGCATGTTCACTTTAAAAAACAAAGGAAAATCCCATGAAGTAATACTAAATACCTTCCATAGAACACATTTCTGAAATTTTTAAATTCAATATTCAATAAATATAAACAAGTATGTTCAATTAAAATCAGGGCAATTGTTTTTGAAATGAGGGGTAAAGAGAATGAGGAGATTTTTTTGTACCTGAAGTTCTTCAAGTTGAGCATCTATTTCTATTGTTGGATTCCCTAAATATTCTTTCGTTTCCTGAACCCAACATTTCACAGAATTGATCTGAGTCTCCACCATTTCTCGGTCCTTCAGCTCTTGCTTCACCAACTTTCCATTAGTCTTCACTTTCTCCTGCATGCTTCAGAAACATTACAGAGATAAAACAGAAGTGATGTGAAGTGAAAGGAACCCCCTAATACTTGACAACATTTTATCCAATACATATACAGAAATGGGAAATCTAGTATCTTTTTTGCAAGTAAAGACACTTCCTCAACACTGTCAAATAACACTTCAGTTCATGTATAAATGTCATATAAAGTGAATAATTTGTCCTTGAAAAATTGAGAGTTGACTGTCTCACATGCCACTGAATTGCAATTAATTTCCTATTTAACATAGCCTGGAGATTATTTCATTATTTACTTCCTCTTTGGAAATCTACTAAAATGGTACATTTAAAAGTAATGTATAACTGGAATATATATGGCTATCTATTAGAAAGCAGTTTTTAAAGAAAAAAATCAAGCTTTGGAAATTTCATAATCAATCATGTTAATAATGTCCAAATTTCAAGTCTTTATTTGAATTAATGTAAATTTAAGAAGTGTTAGGTTACCCCCACATCACCTATAAGGGAAAGAGGTGAATGCAAGGACATGAATGAGGTAATATTTGTAAATGTAGAAATTAAATTATCTATGAATATTTTTTCGCTGGCCCAAGAAGTGAATCAGGGCTGGTTGTATATCAACATTAACTTGCTCTTTCTACTAAATTCACTGCCAATCAATGACTACTATTTACCTGGACTGTGGTGTCATCTTTGCTCCTATATCCCTGTCACCCCAGATAGCCAATGAGTTCTCAAGCTTTATCAAATCTAAGTTCTGAATAGCTCTCAACTGTTTCCCTCTCAGGCTTCATTTCTCTTGAATCACCCTTCCTCTCCGTGCATCACCCAAGGAGCTCCTTGAAAGTGACATGTTTCTTCCTTCCTTACATGTCATTCCCCTGTTTGCAAAACTCAATGCCTAGCTCCAGGCTGCTCAGGCTTCTGCTTAAATTCTCCTTCTGAAGGGATGCCCTCTTTGACTCCTCTCCTCGGCTGCTTGTCTCTGCTTCGGATTCCCTCAGCTCCCTTTTCACACCTGACTGAAAGGCTGCCTTAGTTGCCTATCTCTGCTGCTTGACTGTAAACAGCATGAAGACGGACACTGAGTCTGCATGGTTCTCATCGTATCTCTAAGTACTGTGAGATATGTATTTGTCAGACAAATGATTGAAGAGTCAAAGAAACCGAAAAGCAAGGGCGATGGGAAGAGATCCCCACATTTTTAAGGTGGTGTGAAGCAGCACCTTCATACTCAAGTACCCTGCTTATCCCTTTAGGTCAAGGCCAAGTTTAATAACAGAATGAAAGTAGATGCTTCATTACTTCAGGCACCGATCTTGCATCGCGGTGATTTCCTGCAGGAGCGGCGGCTCTCCCCCGGGGGTCGGGGCGGCTCCATCCTGGAGCATGCTGAGGGCTTGCTGCCGGAGCATGCCCAAGGCCGACTGCTGCTGCTCCAGCTCCAGAACGAACGTGTCGTGGTATTCAAGAAGAGTTAAGAGTTCCGCTTTCGACGCCTTCTCTGCTGAACTTCCAGGTAGCTTATCTTGCAGCTGATCAATCACTTCAGTGGCCTTTTTAACCTGATGACAAATGTACGTACTATGAAGTTCAATAATAAATAAACTGAAAAAAATAGGGTCATTCCCATAAAAGCCACACACTAGTGTATGAAGCCAATTAAAGATGATGGTAGAAATTCCATATTTTAGGAAACTGGAACCTGAGCCACCGTCTTAACATGAAAGGAGATATCACCTCTGTACCTCTGGGTTTAAAGCTTTAATCTCAAAATAATATTAGGACAATCAGAGACTATACTTAATACAGAAAAAGCTTTTTTTCTTTTTTTAAACTAAGAAAACAAAATACTCTTTCCAATATTTAAGGTAACATAAATGAATACTTTTAAATCATAAAGGAAGACATGACTTAAAACATTAAACCTTTAAAAGATGGAAAAAGTGGCCAGGCAGGCATGTGGTGGCTCATGCCTGTAATCCCAGCACTTTTGGAGGCCGAGACAGGCGGATCACCTGAAGTCAGGAGTTTGAGACCAGCCTGACCAACATGGCAAAACCCCATCTCTACTACAAATACAAAAATTAATTGGGTGTGGTGGTGGGTGCCTGTAATTCCAGCTACTCAGGAGGCTGAGGCAGGAGAATTGCTTGACCCCAGGCAGCGGAGGTTGCAGTGAGCTGAGATCATACCACTACACTCCAGCCTGGGCAACAAGCAAGACTCCAAAAAGGAAAACGTTGAATATACATTTTCGGTAATGAGTTAAATTTCTGCTCATTTTCAGGTTTCATGGTAAAGAAAAAGTATCTTGTTGTTTTACAAGGCCAGTTAAGAAAACAAATGGGGCAAAATGGGCTTGTTCTCCTTTCAAAATCTATTTGCTTGGTTTTTCTCACTGAAATAATTTGACCGTGACTTGGGACTAAACTGCACATTGCATTTTGTACTTTGTTTCATAACTCAGTTTTTATGTCATTGAAACAGAGATTTGAAAGAGCCTTTATTACTTTCAGAAGGCTGACTTCAAAAAGCAGCAAAATACCATGTTTCAAAATACATTATAATTAGTGAGGAAAGAAAGGTGAGCCCATGGACAGTGGAAACTACCTTGTTGTTAAAGCCCATCCACTCATCTACTGCATCTTCCAGGATCTTCTCCTGGTCTTGGGCCACAGCTCGAAGGCGTGTCCAGCGCTGCCAGACGGTGGTCATTGACCTGCTCAGGGTAGCTTTGCTGGCATCATTTCCGGTTTTCTCCAGTTGTGAAGCTTTTTCCTCAAGGGCCACGATTTTCTCATGGAAAGAGTTAACCACGGACACTAAAGCCTAGAGTTGGGGGTGGAGGACGGAAGAGAGGAGACAAGGGAGAGATTAATTTTTTTTTAAGTTCTATGGATGTTGGTAAAGCCCAACATTACCTGCAAAAGGGAATGTTTCTACATATACATTTATTCTCCTCTAGGTACTCTTTTATGTTTATTTTTTAACCAGAGTTAGTCTTAAAGCTTTTTAAAGAGGTGAGGTGAATATTATTTATGTATTAAAAACAAAAGTGTATTTTGCTACTTGAGATGACATTTTTTTCATTTTTAAAAAGCAGCACAAATGTAAGTGAACCAAAGGTAATATTTTAGTATGTTACATTTTTTCCTTATATTGCTCTGATAAAGGGAGACTCCGTTATTAATTTTTCAGTTTTATTTAATCTGTTATCAACAAAAAGTATTTACTGACATTTATTAAGTGCCACATCTTATCGGAAGCAAATTGCTCTGAACATCTTTTTAAAATCTTTGCTATGCATTTCCAACGGAAATCCTAAAAGGTAACAGCATTTAATAAACTTAAAACTTCTATAAAATGTGGTTAAATGCATCCTTATCATATTGAAAAATTCCAGGTAGAAATGAAGATTTATTGATCATATTGCAAAGACCCATTACAATTATAGAAAAAGGATTTAAAAAAAAAAAAAAAAAAAAAAAAAAACAGCCCAAAACTCTGACCTTGTGCTCTGACAATTTTTCTTCTGCTTCATGACTAGAAGAAGTCTTCAACAAAGAAAACTCAGACAGTTTCTTTTCTGTATCATTCATCAATTCAATAACCTCTTCCCTTGCTTTCTGGTAATCGTGCCATTGAGCTGTGCATCTTAAAAGAGTCCAACAGAAATTGATAAGTAACATGAAATCAAGTATTTCTACATGAAGCTCTGGTGTCAGTATGTCTCATGATACTTAAGAGAGAAGAATGCATGTATGTGCTAATGTATGTCATTTGTGTATTACTACTTTCAGCGTAGAAATTCATTTCACTAAATATAAAACACAAAACATCCTGAAATACCTCTGCAAGAGATCCACTTGGGCACAAGAGTCCTGACTCATCCTCTGGCTCCTGAGTTCCAGAGAAGCCATTTTCTGTTCTAGGTCTTCTTTGCCTGTTGGCTTGATGAGTGGGTCCAGGGTGGCTACCAGGCCGCGGAGCTCCTCCAGGTTACTGTGGAACTGATCCTCTGTACTGAAAAATTCCGTGTGGTTTTTGAGATTTTCCTCTGCGCTCTCCACGTCTAGGCCATTGCCTGCCAGTTGCAACATTTCTTGGGCATCCTCAAGCCAGTCATTGGCCGCTTGAAATACCTGATAATACCTTTGACACTGGCTAAACATTTCAGTCAAGGTAGCCTGAAAAACAGCAGTTGCAAACATAATCAACTCTCCTTTGCAACGTATTTGCAGGAAAGAGTTTCATTCATTCATTTGTTTTCCAGTCCTCAGTCTCATGGGTGTATGTGTGTAAGTGCATTGATAAGCTAGGGGAATATTTTTGTGGTGCCATCCATCATTAGCCTTGATTTTTCCTTCTGCTATTCTTGTTATAATTGTATTATTGCCATTAAATTAAATAATAAGGACAGAGATGGGATTGAAATTTATTTCAGTATCTTGACTAGTTCTGAAAGTTCCCTCTCTAAGAAATAATATAATGCTTAGAAATATGTGGCAGACTGAACGTTTACCAAAGTGCAGTAATGTCTCCATTGGTTAGAAGTATAACAACACGGCCAAGCATGGTGGCTCATGACTGTAATCTCAGTACTTTGGGAGGCTGAGGGAGGCAGATCACTTGAGGCCAGGAGTTCGAGATCAGCCTGGCTAACATGGTGAAACCCTGTCTCTACTAAAAATACGAAAATTAGCTGAGTGTGGTGGCGCATGCCTGTAATCCCAGCTATTTGGGAGGGTGAGGCACAAGAATTGCTTAAACCTGAGAGGCAGAGGTTGCAGTGAGCCGAGATATTTTCACTGCACTCCAGACTCTGTCTCTCAAAAAACAAATTAACAAACAAACAAACATGGAAAGGAAAAGAAAAGAAAAGAAAAAAGGGAAAAAAAAGAAGTATAGCAACATCAAACTTCCAAACTGGCATTTACCAGACCACAGAGCCAGAGAGTAATTTCTGGAAGCGAAACAGTAACCTGTGTGTCTTGTACAGAGACTAAAATAGAAAAGTTGAAACGTTTAAGTCTGGAAGGCTGGTCCATTCAACTCCAGAAGGAAAAGAAACACTCTAACCAGCCATCAATGACTGGACAAGATAAGCTGTGACTGTGCAAGTGAAGATGCATAGAAAAGGTAGAGAAAGTACCCGTAAGATGAGCACCCATAAGATGAGCAGTTAAGGAAAGAACAGGGACAGCAAAGCATAGAATCAGCAGAGGAAATAAGAAATGCCCCAGGAACCATGGGGCATTTGGACGAAGATAATCAATAAGACAAGATGGCACAAGTAGAGACATCTTAATAGATTTAAGATTTTGGTTCAAAACTCACCAAAAGAAGCAAACTTACCTGACAAATGTCCTTCAAGAATGAAAATTTCTGGTAACTTCTGTTCTACTCTACATTCTAGATTCTATATGTCTATTTATACTAATAGGTCTAGAAAAATAGTTTAAAAAAATTTTTTAAACAATAGCTTTGAATCAACATGAAAAGGTTAAAGTGTACTAAATAGTTTTTAGTTTAAAAAGTCAGAATTTTACATGAAGAAGTTTATTATGATTTTATCCAATATTAACATTTTTACTATTGAAAGTGTTAACCTTAATCTTTGCGGAAAATAAAGTTAAATGAGAGCTAAGAGTCATCTGAGGTTACTTCGTGTCAGACCCGATGCTAAGAAGATAAACCTAATAAAAGAATCATGAATATCTCTCTTCTACAAAGAGGGACAGAGCCTTATAGGACGTCATTTGCCTGAGATCAAACAGCTGCTATTAAAACTCAGATGTGCCCTCCTCCCAGGCGTTAGCCGCTGTATTATCCTGATGAAAGCTATCTTTTACCTAAAGGGTTGGTTGACATCTCCTAGAATCAGAGGGACTGAAGACAGACATGGAGAAAAGGAGCCAAGAAATTAAAGGAAGTAATCCTCTAGCCACTATTTTTCTCTTCTTGTTTTATTTCATTTTACTTTATTTTATTTTTAGACAGAGTTTTGCTCTTGTTGCCTAGGCTGGAGTACAATGGCGTGATCTCGGCTCACTGCAAGCTCTGCCTCCTGGCGATTCTCCTGCCTCAGCCTCCCAAGTAGGATTACAGTCATGCACTACCACACCCAGCTAATTTTTTGTTTGTTTGTTTGTTTACTAGAGACAGGGTTTCACCATGTTGGTCAGACTGGTCTTGAACTCCTGACCTCAGGTGATCCACCTGCCTCAGCCTCCCAAAGGGCTGGGATTATAGGCATGCGCTACCAAGCCTGGCCCTCTTCTTATTTTTGAATGCACAGAACTTGCAAGCCCAGAGCAAGCTGCAATTAGGCCAATCTGGGAAGTTTTGTACATGCTCCCATTTCTTTTTGTTATCCCTAAGTCAAGTAATTACGAGTACTCCAGTCTTTCTTTTGCTGTGCTATAGGGAAGCAAAAGAAGGACAGCACTCATCCCCACAGAAGGGGTGAAGAGACGGGGCAACTAATGGGATACCCCACAAAAAAGTGGCTTATTAGCAAGGTCAGGGCTGCATTGTCTATCTGCCTCTCTCCATTTCGACTCTTCATCTAGCACTGATTTTAGAAATACCAGCCTTCACATTGTCTACAAAGGGCATCAGTAATTATTCACTGTTAATCAGTTGTACTATCAATGTACTAATACATAATATGAATTATGTTACCAATACCATTTATCATCTCTTTAAAGGTGAGAGATCACTGAGACATCACTATTATAAGCAAAATGAAGTCAAGATGGAAACCGCACAAAATGAACAGCATGCACATAAACAATTAAAATCACCTGGCCCAGCACGGTGACTCCCACCTATAGTCCCAGCACTTTGGGAGGCCAAGGCAGGCAGATCACTTGATGTCAGGAGTTCAGGACCAGCCTGGCCAACATTATGAAACCCCATCTCTACTAAAAATACAAAAATTAGCTGGGCGTGGTGGCAGGCGCCTGTAATCCCAGCTACTCGGGAGGCTGAAGCACGAGAATCACTTGAACCCAGGAGGCGGAGGTTGCAGTGAGCTGAGATTGCACCACTGCACTCCAGCCTGGGCGACAGAGCAAGACTTCATCTCAATTAAAAAACAAAAATAAAGTAACCATTTAAGTCACTGCTGAAGATGCTTCTGTGTAGTATTTAGAAAGAAATAATTAAAGAAGCAATTATAACCAAGCAAATGAATTTCTTGTACCTTGTTACAAATAAGCAGAATGGAAAAAAGAGAAGTGAAGTCCTATCATACCCACCTGTCTGGTGCGTAAGGCTTCCTGAATGTCTCCATCCAGCTCTGAGAGCTCAGCGAGGCTGTGTTCTAAATCCGCAGAAATCAGCTCCTTGGCCTTTGTGAACTTCTCCTTTTCCTTGTGACTCAGCGCATTCATGATTCTCAAGCTGGACTGGACCTCTTCCTGATGAATTTGGATCTTTCTGATTTCCTCTTGGATGTCCTGCAGGTTGAGGTCTAGGTACACCGGCCCACTGAGTTCTGCCTTCACTCTCCTCAGCCAGTCCAGGGAGCGACTCATCTCAGTCTGGAAGTCTATACTCTGCACCATTCGGCTTTCACATTCTGTCACCGTCTCACCAATGGCAGAAGTCAACAGTTTTAACTCCTCTTGCCAAGACTGGATCTGATGCCTGGCTTTCTCATAAGCCAAGGGGTCAAGGTGTGGGGCAAGATCTTCGAGATGTATGGTTACTCGTTTCAGTAGAATCGCCGAGTCCTGGAGGCTTCCTCCCAGGGAGTGATACATTTTGAGCTTCTCCTCTGCAGGCAGTGTTTCCTCATTCACTTTGGACTGCTCTTCTTTTACAGACTTCAGTTGTCTCTCTAGCTGTTGGCACATCTTCTCGTGTTCTTGGTAAGCACTGGTGGTGTCTTCTAATAAGCTAACCCTCTGTTCTGTTTGTCTCTTCAGCCTGTGATACAAGGTGACAAGGTGCAGCATCTTGTCTGGCTGCCAAGGCTGACCTGTGCTGCGAAAACCTTCTTTTTTCTGGTTCAGTTCATCCACTGCCTCCCCAAGGCCCACCACGTTGTCCAGAATGGCTCTGCAACCATCTTGCAGAGCCACAGCCTCCTCCACGGCCAGGTCGGTGGGAACTTTGCTCATCCTCGAGAATTGGGCTTCAAGTTCACTCAGAGACTGGGTTGTCAACTCAATCAAGGAAGCATATTCCTTCCGAGCAAGAATTGCTTCCTGGACTTTATAGAATTTGTCTTTAGCCAAGGCAACAATTACGTTAAATTGTTGGGGCAAAGTGTTTAGCTTTTCACTGAGGTAGGAATGATCAACTTCATTCAGTGATGGTAATATGGTCTGCCCAGTTCTCTGCAGCATAAGTAGAAGATTTTCATATTCTGGAGATTGTTCAAGAATGTGTTGGTATTTGGCCAGTTGTGTATGAAGCTCAGTACTCTCATTCATTAGGTTGATTTCAGGAAATGTAACAATATCTGCTTGTTTTAGCCAGTGGCAAGCTTTATCAAAATCTTCCTTAAAATGCTTCCTAGAAACCAAATTCTTCTCTAGTTCTTGTAACCGGTGACTGCACTTTTGTAAAACACCGTCATAGACACTCTGCAATTCCTGAAGCTTCCCCAGCACTTCACTCTTTTCCTGCTCTGTGACTCCTTTCATTAGTTCGCGACCCTGGGCCCAAAGTCCAGTGACCTCATTTTGGTAAGTCTTGAGGCTGGCTTGTGCACTCTTACATGTTTTGACTTGTTTGCTCACATCATCTGGTAACAGACAGATGTGTTCACGGAACATTATCTTTCGCTCGTGTTGCTGAATTTGGCTGGTGGCCTGGAACACTGCCATGAGAAATTGGCTTTTCTCAGACAAGGCTTTGTTTAAGTACTTTCTTCGCTGGCCCACTAAGTCACTGAGACAATTCACGTGGCTTTGTGCATCAGAGAGAGCCTTCTGAATGACCTGTCGCTCATTGAGACCAAGATCCGCCATGACCCTGTCTGCGTCCTTTATGAGTGATTTCAGGAGCATCTGCTTGGCCTCCAGTTCACTGCAGATGGCCAGGTGATCCATGAGAAGGTTCTGAGCCATATCTGGAGGAGGGCTCTGCTTAAGGGCCTCGGCGATGTTGGGTTGTTGCTCTTCTGCCCAATCCGTTAGCTCCTGAAATCTGGACTGCACCACATTTAACTCCTCCAAGTTGGTGACTGACACTTGGATTTTCCTTTTAATGAGGTCCTCAAGCTGAAACCAACGTTGCTCTAAATGACTCGTCTGTTCTTTGACTAACTCCTTGTCATCCAAATTCAGATGCTCTATCATTTTCTGCTTTTGATCTTTCAGATCTTCAATAGCATACTTTCTCTCCTGCAATGCCAGTGCTAACTTTTTCAAAGCTTCCAGGTGGACAGCTGTACTCTCTGCATCAGATCTGAAAATACATGGAAAGGTATAAGAGCAAATTAGCTGTAGTCAATATCAATGTTGGTTCATACTATGCTAAATTACACTTCACCATTTTCTTTTTGGAGACCAAGTTTTGCTCTTGTTTCCCAGACTGGAGTGCAATGCTGTGATCTCGGCTCACTGCAATCTCTGCCTCCCAGATTCAAGCTATTCTCCTGCCTCAGCCTCCCAAGTTGCTAAGATTACAGGCATGCGACACTACGGTTGGCTAATTTTATATTTTTAGTAGAGACAGGGTTTCACCATGTTGGTCAGGCTGGTCTCTAACTCCTGACCTCCACCTGCCTTGGTCTCCCAAAGTGCTGGGATTACAGGCATGAGCCACTATTCTGGCTGACACTTCACCATTTTCTTTAAGTGGATCTTCTGAGCTTAGAATAAATGGGAGTAGTTCAATTCATGGTTTATTGACAGAAGTGCTATAACTATGGAATACAATTCTCATCAGAAGTCAATACTAGAAGTTGAATCAAATCAAGTTGCCTGTTTCTTTCTGGCTGATAATGCCTTCCAATCAAATCAGAATATGCTTTTATCTTCCTCTGGCTCTTATCAACTGAGCAGAATCTATATGGTGACAAGATCCTTGGATGGTTTGTGTAATGTTAAACAGTGAGAAGCACTGATCTAGTGTACTCTAGAAAATGATACTGAAAGAAATTAATAAGTGATGCATGATTTGTGTGCTTTCTTTTATGAAGAGAGTCCAACAAAAAATAGAGTGCTAGGTAGTATGATCTGTAAGGTATAACCAACAGCTCTAATGGCTACTTAATTGTGTACTTGGATATTTTTTGCTTATCATTAGAAATCTTTAGTAATAAGTGTGAAATGTAAAGAATTGTCATCCCTGTGCTATGAAGCACACATAAAAAATGGAGTCTTACAGTCTTTTTTACTAAATGATCAGTTCTGAAGTATGAAAAGCAGAGTTGGGAGGCAGTATGAGGAGTTCTGTTTGGGACACAGTAAGTCTCAGGTGTTTGCGGGGCCTGCTATAAGTCAGAAATATGAGTTAATATTGACTGGACTAATCCCAAAGACCAGTAAAATGTGAAGTATCAAAGAAAAGCAAGCAGACCAGAAAATGGTATACCAAAAAAACCCCTCAAAACCCCACCATGAGTTCATGATATCTAGAACAATGTTTGCAGTTTTCATTGCTGTAAACTAGTAAATTGGTGCAGAAGAAGTGTAGATTTTAGCAATTATAGTGATCAAAAGTATGGAATGGTTTACATAATGATCCAGTATGTGTGTGTGTATTCTTATTTTTCAAAGAAGAAAGCTAAGAGGGGTTCAATCACTACAAAATCACAAAAGACACACATTAACTGAATTTGGATTGTTCACTAATTTCTAGACTCTTATAAGAAAAAAACCTGACTGAATTACACAGAATGCATTCATTACCTTATAGACGTAATAAGAAACCTAGGGAGCATATAGGTTCAAGAAAGATTCATTTAATGAATTCATAGATGATATCCCATAACTTGTAACTAAACAAAATTAGAAATATTTTTAGAATATTCTTTGAGGTCACAGAGAAAATGGTACCATTTTCAAACATTTCTCTTTTACCCACTGGTTAAATTAATATCGAGCTAGGAAAACCATGACTCTATATCCAGGTGAAAACATTAGGTTCATAATGATGTTTTACTTACCAATATTAATAATAATAAACAATAGATAATATACCTAAGACATTTTATTTTATTTTTTTGAGACAGGGTCTTGCTCTGTCACCCAGGCTGGAGTACGGTGGTGCAATCTTGGCTCACTGCAGCCTCCTCCTCCCAGGTTCAAGTGATTCTCCTGTCTCAGCCTCCCAAGTAGCTGGGATTACAGGCATGCACCACAACACCCAGCTAATTTTTGCATTTTTAGTAGAGATGAGGTTTCACCACGTTGTCCAGGGTGGTCTCGAACTCCTGACCTCAACTAATCCACCTGCCTTGGCCTCCTAAAGTGCTGGGATTACAGGCATAAGCCACTGCACCTGGGCACATTTTACATTTTTATAGATATTAGGAAATGTCTGGCTTAGCATTTTGGTGACCCATCGGATAATTTATGTTACCTGGCCAAGTTATCCCATTCTGTAGTAAATTTTTCTAGGAACACTTCAACAACATTCATACAGTCATGGTAATCTCTTGTTCTCTGAAGATCCTCTTCCCTTTGCAGGCACAGGTTATTAGACTGACAGCACAAATCGAGCCACTGATCATTTAAATGATTTATTTCCTTGTGTTCAGGCGACTCCTCCTTCTTTGTTAACTTATTCACCTTTTCTATTATGGTGTTCATGGATGCCTGTTTGCTCTGTAGTTTCTTAACAAAATCCTAAAGGATAACAGCAACAAAAAATATGTAATGTGTTAAGAAATCCCCAAAGAAATATAGAGAGTGACATAGACATAAGACCTTTGAACACTCTAAGTTCGTTAATATGAAACAACTGAAGAATGTACAAGTCATGGGAAACAAAGAGAAAATCTAAAAATCACCATTCCTCTTTATGAACGTTAACTCCCATGTGTGCGAGATTCAGGGTAGCTGTGGTATATTCTTTTATGGTACTATTTCCAAAGGCATAAAGAAAAACTAATACATGTGAAACATTATGGTCATTATTGAAAAAAGTCATTATCTTACCTTGAAGTGTGACCTTCGTTTTCTAAGGATTTTTAAAGCGTTCACGTTTTTCAAAATTTATTCTTAAACTAAGAGTGCTTTTATTCTCAAGATATCGGGACATTAGGACATTTCCTAGGTCTGCTAAATCCTGGGTCTGTCAAGTTCTGGATCTGTTCAGTAAACATTATGAACCTGTTCCCTTAACTAAATATCCTGTGACTAAGAATGCCTAACTTTCTGGGAATGCAGCCCAGCAGGTCTCAGCCTCATTTTACTCAGCCCCTCTTCAAGATGGAGTCGCTCTGGTTTGAACGCCTCTGACAGAAACCTTCCAAATGTAAGAGACAAGGCAAAGTAGCTTGGGTCACCAGGTGGGCAGTGGTGCTATGTACAAAGTTGGGGAAGGCTGGAGTACATTCGCCAACTGGAAAGGCAATGGTTTAGATTCATCTACTCCCTGCATACACAGCAAAAAGAAATCTCTAACATACCATCTCTGCCAGCCCAACACGTGGCCAGAGGATCATTTCTTTGGATAGTGATTCCTCCGAGGGGTTGGTTCATGGACTTCCATACTCTCCCACTGCTCACTCCCATTTCCATTTACTTCCACTACCCAAAAAAATCTCTTAAATCCCCTGACTGATATATGAAATTTTGTCCTTAAAGCTAGGTTCAATCACAATTAAAATGTTAATAAAACAATAGTATCATCTTGAATGTTTTAAGTATGTGTATATCTAAAACAAATACAGCAAAATATTAGCATTGTTTATTATCTCTGAATGGTAGTAGCATAAGTGATTTAAATTTGCTTAAGACATTTCTGTATTTACTAAGCCTTTTATAATAAAACTTTTCTTATAAAATACATTTTAAAAAATTAAATTTCTAGGATGGTTCACAATTTTTTTTTTAAAAGTTCATGCTTTTGGGAAAAAAAAAAATCTTATTATCCCTATCCCTATTCTCTTTTTTTTTCTGTACTTGCAAACAGCACTTCAGTAAACAATATATTATTATTGACTCCTAATCATGGAGGAAAAAAAAATCTTAAAGTTTGTTAAAAATCTGACCCAACTTCCAATCAAGTTAATACACTTTTAATTTTCTTTTTTCTTTCTTTCTCTCTCTCTCTCTTTTTTTTTTTTTTTTTTTTTTTTTTGAGACAGAGTCTCTCTCTGTGGCCCAGGCTGGCTCACTGCAACCTCCATCTCCCAAGTTCAAATGATTCTCGTGCCTCAGCCTCCCAAGTAGCTGGGATTATAGGCATGTGCCATGCAAGGCTAATTTTTGTATTTTTAGTAGAGATGGGGTTTCACCATGTTGGCCAGCCTGGTCTCAAACTCCTGGCCTCAAGTGATCTGCCCACCTCAGCTTCCAAAAGTGCTAGGATTACAGGCATGAGCCACCACACCTGCTGAATTTTCTATGTATTGTAAATTATTTGAATTATATATAAATATGTAATACAAACTGCATTTATATTATACTTTAAATGAATTACATATAGCTCAAATATAGAATTAATGAATTGATAAGCTTACCGTCCTACAGCTTTAGCATAATATGGTGATGAAAATCTAAAAAGTAATAATGTTCCTTGTTTGCTTAGTCACAGAGTCTTCTGACTAAGCAGTCTACTCTGTAGACTAAATCACACCTGCTTTTTATAGGAACAATGCAGAGAATGAATGTCTTCTGGTGCAAGTGGCCATCTGAAGCTTCAGTAATATATTTGAATGTTTACTTTATAATCTATTTTCCCTGGCACCAAGTGAAATTTGTTCAGATTTCCTATTCCTTAAAGCAGTGGTCCCCAAACTTTTTGGCACCTGGCATGGGTTTTGTGGAAGACAATTTTTCCATGAACGGGGCTGGAGGGGGATGGTTTCAGGATGAAGCTGTTCCACCTCGAATCATCAGACGTTAGTTAGATTATCATAAGGAGCATGTGCTTGCATGCGCAATTCACAGTAGGGTTTGCACTATGAGACTCTGATGCGGCCTCTGATCTGACAGGAGGTGGAGCTCAGGCAGTAATGCTTGCTCACCCCCCACTGTGCGGCCAGGTTCCTAACAGGACATGGACTCGTACTGGTCCATAATCTGGGGGCTGGGGACCCCTGTCTTAAAGAGTTGTATTAATGTCTAAGGATTGACAAACACTCAGGCATATTGAATACACTGAACACATTTCAAGTTTTCTATTCTGTTGGCCTCTTTTATCTCCCCTGGGGGCAAATGAATACCCACCTTAACCTGTGAAACCATGTTCTGTGCAATACTCAGCTCCAGCTCAGAGTGCCTCCTCTTCATGTTCTGCAGTTGCTGATCAGCATCTTGCAGGTAAATCCAGAGCTCCGCCTTCAGGTGCTTGATCTCTTCCCATCCCTGAGTTAAGTTCTGGGCCTGGACGAGCCTTTGTTCAATCTTGAGAAGACACAGGGATAAAAGTTAGCAACCACACGTGGAAATATTTATGGTTAATGAATCAGAGATGGACCTCTCCAGCTGGCTTGTGCACTCATTTGACACACGCATACACACACACACACAGGCAAATACATAAATTTAAAAAGTACTTCTTCATTTGCTTCAGGAAAAGCAGATTTTCTTTTTTATTGAGGGTTTCTACAGACTAAATGTCTACGAGTTATGCTATTCGGTTTTAATCAGTGTTATGAAATTCTTGTAAGTTGTTTTTTTTTTTTTTTTTTTTTTTTTTGAGATGGAGTTTCACTCTTGTTGCCCAGGCAGGCGTGCAATGGCACATTCTCAGCTCACCGCTACTTCTGCCTCCCAGGTTCAAGTGATTCTCCTGCTTCAGCCTCCCAAGTAGCTGGGATTACAGGCATGCGCTATCACACCCAGCTAATTTTGTATTTTTAGTAGAGACAGGGTTTCTCTACGTTGGTCAGGCTGGTCTTGAACTCCTGACCTCAGGTAATATGCCCGCCTTGGACTCCCGACGTGCTGGGATTACAGGCATGAGTCACCATGCCTGGCGAAACTCTAATAAGTTTTATCAATTTATTAAGTCAAAGGCTGCTCTAATGGTTTTTCTCATTGGACATTTCAGTAGATTCATCTGACTGACTCATGAATTTGGTGTTAAGGTTAACCAGAAAATACTTCCGTTGTTCTCTATTGTACATTTGTTCATCCTTCTTACAACATGCTGAATTATTAATGTTTTGGATATGTCTTTAGATCTGCTTCACTGATTTTTGAAGCTGTGTAATTTGTTTCAATAAATCATTTCTGTAAAAAATAAATGGGTTTTATTGGCTGGGCACGGTGGTTCATGTCTGTAATCCTAGCAATTTGGGAGGCCAAGGCAGGTGGATTGCCTGAGCTCAGGAATTCGAGATTCACCTGGGTAACATAGTGAAACCCTTTCTCTACTGAAATACCAAAAGTAGCCAGGCATGGTGGTGAGTGCCTGTAGTCTCAGTTACTCAGGAGGCTGAGGCTTGAGAATTGCTTGAACCAGGAGGCGGAGGTTGCAGTGAGCCAAAATTGCACCACTGCACTCCAACCTGGGAAACAGAGTGAGACTCTTTCTCCAAAATAAAATAAAATAAAATAAAATAAAATAAAATAAAATAAAATAAAATAAAATAGTTACATCATCTTTTGCAAGGATTTAAAAACAGATGTGTTTTGATAATATTAGAGAGAAAAACCTTATTATTTTGACTTTTTTTTCCTGTGAATCATTTTACTATTCTGTGAATATTTAATAAATTAAATACCAAAACTAAGTCTTATTTTTCTTTTAAACTCAAATGTGGACCAGGCATGGTGGCTCACGCCTGTAATCCCAGCACTTTGGTAGGCCAAGGAGGGAGGATTGCTTGAGCCCAGGAGTTTCAGACCAGCCTGGGCAACATAGCAAAGCTGTGTCTCTACAAAAAGTATAAAAATTAGCTGGGTGTGGTGGTTCATGCCTATAATCCCAGCTACTTGGGAGGTGGAGGTGGGAGGATCACCTGAGCTCAGGAGGTTGAGGCTCCAGTCAGTGATGATAGCGCCACTGTATTCCAGACTGGTTGGCAGAGTGTCTCAAAACAAGCAAACCCAAATGTGTTTCATGGAAGAGTTTAAGGCTGCAGTGGCAACAGCGGGGAATACACGGCTCCAGTGCTGCCACCTATCTGTGGGGACCAGTACTGCTACTCATCACAGCCCAGACAGTTTCAAAACCCTTCTGAACACCACACTTTACCAATGAACTAGAAGGATTGTGACAGATGGCATGCTCTTTGGCATCCTTGATAAAATAAAGAAAGAGTCAAGAGCCCCTTTCATATTAAGTATTGCCTAAAGAAAAAGATGGAAAAGGAGAAAACAACAAAAAAAGGTGTGGCAAAATAGGAAAAGAGAGAGAATGGTCATTAAGGAGGAGAAAAAAAGAAAGGTTCTAATGGGCCGTGAATGAATGGGACTAAGTGATTCAGTCTCAATCTGTTGTCAGCAATGTCAGGATGTGCTTAATTTTCTATGACTTAGCTGAAATTCAAATATCTATTTATTATAATGACTGTAGAACCATTACATACAGCAAGAACAACTCAAGAGCTATTTTCTTTCAATATCACATGAAATATTCAAGCAAGAGAATCTAATAAAACAAATCCAATGTGATTTTTCATTTTCTTACCATTTGCTCTGTTAGTTGAATGTCTTTTGCTGTGGTTTTCACTGAAGCATTTGACAGGTCACACATGGAGCAAAGGAGATCTAGGTAGGTCCTTGCCTGCTCTTGCAAAGCTCTGAAGTGTTTGACCTGGAAAAGGCAAGCGTCAGAGTGAAAGAGATGCATCAGCTATTTAGATAGCATATACTTGTATCATTTGTAAAATTCTGTTAACACTTCAAAAATAGTCTTGCTATGCTCAGTGTTTTCACCACTGTGCTCAAGTGACATATATTAGTGACTCCCAGGAAAAAATTCAAATCACCGATGAGGATTTATTTGTCCACTATTTGCTTCTCCTTGTATGTAAAGTATTCTGTATGGTCTGGGAAAGGGGAAAACGCAAGAAACTTCTATAATCTTTCCAGATTACTTGCTCACATGCCAGCTTATTTTCCATTTCAGAGAAAGAATTTGTAGCCTGCTCTGTTCTCCTTCTTAATATGTTTTTGCATATCTTAGAGACAGAAGGCAAAGGTCCGCGAGTTGGTAGGTTTCATTGGAGTGAGGTTAAAACACAGATGTCTGGGCTTGTTTACTTTGCAGGAGATTCACCTTGTGATATTCCCTTTCCACAAGCCCAGGAGATACTTCTCTAGGTGGATCTTTAATCGATTTACAGAAACAAAGAAATGTGTTTCTCTGCGGATGCTCAGATTCTACTCAGGCTCCATTTTAGATACTGGGCATAGAGCAGCCCATAAAGCAGCCCATAAAGCAAAACCCTTGCTCCTATGGAGTTTACATTCTTAGGAAGGAGATAAATAATATATAAATAAACAAACATGCACTGGAATGTTTAGTACTGTTAAATATCATGTGGAAAAATCAAGGTGCTAAGCAGATAGGGTATGAGGAAGAAGCACTACCATTCAGGGACAGTGTATCTCAAAGGCCCCTCTGAGGAAAAGACCTGAATGCATGGCATGGCATAAGGTAAGAACATTCCAGGCAGGTGGACATGGTGGGCAGAGAGAGAGCAAATGCAAAGCCATGAGGCTGGAGTAGAGTGAACCAGGTGGGAGCAGAGGTTGGAGGGTGGGATGGGGGCAAGTCATGGAGCCCCTTATAAGAAGAGCTGACCATACATCCCTGTTTGTTGGGTTTTGTCTTTAGTCTAGAGTTTCTCAACTCAGAACTATTGACAGTTGACTCCAAATAATTCTTTGTTGTGTGGGCTGACTTATACCTTGCAGACTGTCAGCAGCATCCTTCGCGTCTACCCACTTAATGCCAGCAGCAACCCCACCATCCCAGTTGTGACAACCAACAACACGTTCAGACAGTGACAAATGTCCCCTGTGGGAGCAAAGTCGCCATCTCCTCCACTCCAGTTGTGAACCACTGCTCTGGTCCCATTGGATTATGTAAAGCAGACTCTGTCTTATCAAGAAGGTTCCATTTGGGAAAACAAATCAACCAGCCTATTCATAAGCCATGGTAAGAAAACTGGAATTTAAGTGTGACGGGAAAATACTCGGGGCATCATGATCTGAGACAGGCTTCAAAGACTCCCTCCTAACATTGTGTGGAGAACTGGCCGCCACAGGGGTGGTAGGCAGCAACGGTGCCCAGGTGTTAGGCTACTGCAGGGATCAGATGAACCGTGAAGATGGCCTGACTGGGGGCGGTGGCTGAGGTAGTGAGAAGTGGTTCTTGATTACTACATAGATGGGGATAAATAAGGAAGGCGGTATTGACTGCAAGTTGTAGGGATAAAGTCGACCTCCAGGATTTTCCCAAATCATAGCGTCAATCATGGCACCTGATTTTGTGACTCTGATCTCAGTATCTTTCCTCTGCACTGTGTGGATTACCTAGACATGCTATGCTCCTGTGGATATGATAAATACAGATTAATTTCCCATTAAGTCAGAAGTAGCACCTTTTCAATTGAATGCACAAGCTAACTATGATATTGTGAGTCATCAGCCACTGTCCACAAGTACCATATCATGCACCTATGACCCAGAGAAAGTTATTTGTCTCAAGCAACTTTTGGATATGAGAAGAGAACAAGTCGTCAGAATGTCTATTTTATGAACATATTTAATAGAAAGGAATGATGCTATATTTTGAAATTTATATAGTTGGTCTGATTCCGAAAGCACTGGAAGTAGCACATAGAGTGTCAGTGACCACACAGCTGCAAAAATATTTGCTAAAATCAACTTTAGAGAAAAATCTTATAGTACTTTTTCCCATTCCCTAAAGTTTTATGCCTTATAAAAACACATAGCGGCCGGGCGCGGTGGCTCAAGCCTGTAATCCCAGCACTTTGGGAGGCGGAGACGGGTGGATCACGAGGTCAGGAGATCGAGACCATCCTGGCTAACACGGTGAAACCCCGTCTCTACTAAATATTACAAAAAACTAGCCGGGCGAGGTGGCGGGTGCCTGTAGTCCCAGCTACTCGGGAGGCTGAGGCAGGAGAATGGCGTAAACCCGGGAGGCGGAGCTTGCAGTGAGCTGAGATCCGGCCACTGCACTCCAGCCTGGGCGACAGAGCAAGACTCCGTCTCAAAAAAAAAAAAAAAAAAAAACAGGAGGCTGAGGCAGGAGAATGGCGGGAACCCGGGAGGCGGAGCTTGCAGTGAGCCGAGATTGCGCCACTGCACTCCAGCTCTGGGCGACAGAGCGAGACTCCGTCTCAAAAAAAAAAAAAAAAAAAAAAAAAACCACATAGCACTCTGAATGGAATCAAATCCATGTGTCATTTTCTTGTGGTAGTAGGGAGTGTATTATCTTCACATATGTATTGAGGGTTTACTAGACAGGTGGTGCTGGGAACGCTCACTGCATCTTGGTACCATGCCCATTGTAAGTGGACTCTCCAGTCACACATCCAAGCTTGCCAGCCACTAAGGGCCTGGTCAGTTTTACATGAACACAGTAAGTTCTCATTTAATGTTGTCTGCAAATTCTTGGAAACTGTGACTTCTTTAAGCAAGAAGTTGTATAATGAAACAACTTTTGTTGTCATCAATGCTGTAATAAACCTGCATATGGAAGGAAATGACATTATTTGAGGACCTGCTGTACATGGTTTTGCTTAAAGTTTCAGTTTCTGAGACCTTTCGATGGCATTAAGTGAGGACTTAGTGCACTTGCCAAGGGAAAAACTAAAACAAAACAAAAAACAAAAGAAACAACAACAAAAATAAGATAAAAAAGGGAACAAAGTGAAAAACCCTTTCCTCCTCAGAGTGACGGTGGTCCAAGTGTCTTTACCACCTCGAACTCCCTTCTCTGGCTACTTTCAAAGACCATTTAGAGAGAGTGAAACAGGCAGAAACAGGGGACCATACAGTCACATAATCTGGAAGAAGGATCAGTATCCTCCTGTGACCATGGCTTATTCTGGTATGTGTAGTAAATCTCTTCCTGCTCTAGCAAAAGATCACTGGCATTAACACTTTCTTTTCCCTTCATCTCTTTTATTTCTTTTTTGGTAACAAAAGAGAAAAATTAAGTGTTGATCTGAATTTATTCAATTTATTCAAAGTGCATTGGAAACAGCCACAAGACAAGGTGGCTTGTGATTCCAGAAAACTCTCAGTCTAATAAAAAAAGCAGAATACAGGCAGTTTTTAATTCATTTTTTTTGGTTCAAGGAGAACCATGCTTCATTTTTCCTGATCCTATTCTTATAAAGTATTATATGAACATTTTTCTGAACCATTTAATGACAATGCAAATCATTTTAGCCTTTAGAAAGTACATTTTAGGGAATGAATTAACTGGACACATTCTTTATGTAGACTCCATGATCAAATACATTATGTTATTCTCAATTTGTGGTAAAAAATTAAATTATTAAATATTGTTAATTCATATCTGGCAGCAATAACCTTTATAACTAAATTCCTCTAAAATATTTTCCCACAGGGTTAACACTGCATACCAAAGCTGCTTAGTACAAAAGTTTAAAAAAAATTCCCACATATTCTGGGTAAGTCTCAGCAACAACATTTTAAGCATGTGGATGTCAAATTAATACGGAATAGAATTCCTTTCACATGATAAAAACTAACATTTCATTCATCATCCATTCAATAATTATTTATGAAGCACCTTGTTTATGCCCCAAAACTATGCAAGAAGCTAGTACTACTTTTCTGTTTATAAGTAATGTTTACTTGTGGTGTGATATTTGCATTTCATTATAACTTTTAGAAGCAAGTATACTTATAAATGTCACTTTTAATAGCAGGAAACTATCTAGGAGGCTCTGAGAAATTAAGTGACTTACCCACGGTCCCCCAACAGAATAAATATCAGAATTGATCTTTGGTTACAGTGCCCCTTTTCTTTTCTTTTCTTTTCTTTTCTTTTCTTTCTTTTCTTTTCTTTTCTTTTCTTTTCTTTTCTTTTCTTTTCTTTTCTTTTCTTTTCTTTTCTTTTCTTTCTTTCTTTCTTTCTTTCTTCTTTCTTTCCTTCTTTCTTTCTTTTCTTTCTTTCTCTCTCTCTCTCTTTCTCTCCTTCTCTCCTTCCTTCCTTCCTTCTTTCTGTCTTTTCTTCCTTCCTTCCTTCCTTTTCTTTCTTTCTTCCTTTTTTTTTTTTTTTGACAGATTCTCTGTTGCCCAGGCTGGAGTGCAGAGGCATGATCTTGGCTCACTGCAACCTCCACCTCCACCTCCAAGGTTCAAGCAATTCTCATACTTCAGCTTCCTGAATAGCTAGGATTACAGGTGCCTGCCACCACACCCAGCTAATTTTTGTATTTTTAGTAGAGACGAGGTTTCACCATGTTGGCCAGGATGGCCTTGCACTCTTGAACCTGTGTGGTCTGCCCACTTTGGCCTCTCAAAGTGTTGGGAATACAGGAGTGAGTCACTGTGCCCGGCCCCATTCTCTTTCTTTTTTATTTTTTTTTCTTTTTAATAGTTTATTTTTATTATTATTTTATTTTTTATTTTTATTTTTTAATTTTTTGAGACAGTGTCTCACTCTGTCACCAGGCTTGAGTGCAGTGGCATGATCTTGGCTCACTGCAATCTCTGCCTCCCAGGTTCAAGCGATTTTCCTGCCTCAGCCTCCGCATCCTCAGGAGGGTAGGTCCTCTCCTACCGCAATCCCAGGGTAGCTGTGATTACAGGCGCATACCACCATGCCCAGTTCATTTTTATATTTTTAGTAGAGATGGGGTTTCACCATGTTGGCCAGGCTGGTCTCAAACTCCTGGCCTCAAGTGATTCGCCTGTCTCGGCCTCCCAAAGTGCTGGGATTGCAGGCATGAGCCACTGCACCCGGCCCCATTCTCTTTCTAGTCTACCAAGTTGGTCCCTCACTATCATGTCCATCTTCCGGCTGGCACAGGAACTCCACTAACGCAAACCACAGACCTTCTTCCTACTTTTAGATTCCCAGGAGTCAATACAGTTTGGCACATCGTAGGTACTTCACACATTTTCATTGAACTGTCTAAATGATTCACAAGAATAACACAAACTTTCAGGAGTTTACTACCTGCTTGACGGCTTCTGCCCTGCTAAGAGGTGGTTGAGGGCTTGGCTCTAAATCCGGCTGGACTGTAGAAAGCCAGGCCTGGCACTGCTGCAGGGTGTCTTGTCGGCTGACGTGCTTCTGAAGTTCATGTTCCAAACTCTGGTACACCTGAGACAATACAACCATGCTGAGATTATGAGAACTGCTTTCTACCTCTATAAAGATCATTGAAATTCAATGAAACATGACCAGTACATCTAAATGGATATTCCCCCCAAGACTCCGCAATTTCATACACATATCTAAGGTAGTTGTATGCCTCCCCAAGTGTTGCAAAATGCAATGGCCATCCCCCAGTTGATAACTTCTGGGTCCACACATCACAATGTAATATCTGGATTAGGGGAAGAGAACATGCACAGGGTAAACATAACTGTAGAGGCATGTTAGAATACATAAAATCATTGAAGTTAATTGTCATAAACAAAAGTCAGAGGTTTTGGCAGCTTCTCTTCCTATGGTATAAATATTGCACTTTTTGTTTAAGCTAGCAACTAAAAGTAAAAATAAAACATGACCTCAAAAAAAGATAACGAATGTTTCTCTAACTGTGATGCTTCTGCAACAGAGGTAGGGTAAAATTTGAACTAAATTATAACATGAGGAGCTGAGAGGTGGATGCCCTCACTTCAACTTGGAAGTTATGTTCCAGGGCAAAAATAACCCAGAATAATTCATACATTTTCTGATATGTCTATTTAATTAATCCTTAACAAGCCAACCAATTTTCATTAAGAAAAATTATGTATCTACTTGAGATCAAGAGGAAATATATCTGTGATGTTTCCATTTCAGAAAAAGGAAAAAAGAAGGAAATTAGTTTAACCTGGCATTTCTTTCATTATTGAGACAATAGAAGCAATCATTGAATTCTGCTTTTTCTCTGTCATCTTTTAAATTCATCACTTTCATCTGACATTAGGTTTATCCCTTATTTATTCTTATTCCAAGCAGAATTTTTAAAAGAATGGTGTTTTGTTCTCTTTATCACTTTTGCAAACTTTAATTATGAAGTTCTGATTATGTTCTTAGAATTTCATCTGCTTTCTAAATTTTAAAAATTATGTTGGTCTTTCCAACATCCACCAGTTAAAAAAAAAATTAAACTGTATTCCTAATGCAAAGAAAATGTCCACTATGAAGGAAGTCAGTGTGCAAGAAATCGCTGTTGAATGAGTGAATGAATGAACTCACTGGAGAGTTCTATGTGTAGCCTCACTTTCTCTCTTAACTCTCCCTTTTCTCCTCTTGTCATCATTTTCAATTATTTATTAGATTATTTTATTCCTCTTTTGTTAACCTTTAAAGGTGATTTTTTTTAAGTCTGGGAAGTTACTAATGTCACTCAGGATTTTTTTTATTATTATGGTGAACATGGACCATTCTAACTACATCACTGGTGTATCACAGAATACTAAGTTTAAAGGCTTATAAAAACTCTTTGCAGTGTCATTTAAAAATTCTAGAATAATGTGAAGCAATTTACTTATTTTAGTATATTTTTGTTAAAATAGCAATTCTTACCCCTCTTAGACATATTTTTAAAACATTAAGAATTCTGTTTTAGTGGAAGTATACCCACTTAAGTGTAAGTCGTATTTGTCACTTACTCCTTTCTCAAATTCTATATGAATGCAAGCAAATACTGATTTAGATTAGAACCCAGGCTGCATACAGTTAAAAAGAAAATAATTATGGTGAAAATTATGAAATAAATTTATGTTTTTGTTACAAAATAAAGGGCAAATTAGAAAGTATTGATGATGCACAAAGAAAAACAAACACGGGGGTGTGCCCAAGATGGCCGAACAGGAACAGCTCCTGCCTCCAGCTCCCAGTGTGAGTGACACAGAAGAGGGGTGATTTCTGCATTTTCAACTGAGCCTTGAGGAGAGCAGTGGATCTCCTAGCACGGAGGTTGAGATCTGAGAATGGACAGACTGCCTGCTCAAGTGGGTCCCTGACCCCTGAGTAGCCTAACTGGGAGACATCCCACACTAGGAGCAGACCTACACCTCACACCTCACACGGCTGGGTACACCCCTGAGACAAAGCTTCCGAGCAAGAATCAGACAGCAACACTCGCTGTTCAGCAATATTCTATCTTCTGCAGCCTCCACTGCTGATACCCAGGCAAACAGGGTCTGGAGTGGACCTCAAGCAAACTCCAACAGACCTGCAGCTGAGGGTCCTGAATGTTAGAAGGAAAACTAACAAACAGAAAGGACACCCACACCAAAACCCCATCAGTATGTCACCATCATTGAAGACCAAAGGCAGATAAAACCACAAAGACGGGGAAAAAGCAGTGCAGAAAAGCTGGAAATTCAAAAAATCACAGCGCATCTCTCTCTCCAAAGGAACGCAACTCATTGCTAGCAATGGAACAAGTTTGGATGGAGAATGACTTTGACGAGTTGAGAGAAGAAGGCTTCAGTCGATCAAGTTTCTCAGAACTAAAGGAGGAACTATGTAACCAGTGCAAGGAAACTAAAAACCTTGAAAAAAGATTTGACAAATGCTTAACTAGAATAATCAATGTAGAGAAGTCCTTAAAAGAATTGATAGAGAAAACCATAACACTAGAACTACATGACAAATGCACAAGCTTCAGTAACCAACTCAATCAACTGGAAGAAAGAGTATCAGTGATTGAAGATCAAATGAATGAAATGAAGTGAGAAGAGAAGTGTAGAGAAAAAAGAGTAAAAAAAAATGAACAAAGCCTCCAAGAAATATGGGATTATGTGAAAAGACCAAATCCACGTCTGATTGGTGTTCCTGAAAGTGACGGGGAAAATGGATTGAAGTTGGAAAACACTCTGCAGGATACTATCCAGGAGAACTTCCCCAACCTAGTAAGGCAGGACAACATTCAAATTCAGGAAATACAGAGAACGCCACAAAGATACTCCTCGAGAAGAGCAACTCCAAGACACATAATTGTCAGATTCACCAAAGTTGAAATGAAGGAAAAAATGTTAAGGGCAGCCAAAGAGAAAGGTCAAGTTACACACAAAGGGAAGCAGATCTCTTGGCAGAAACTCTCCAAGCCAGAAGAGAGTGTGGGCCAATATTTAACATTCTTAAAGAAAAGAATTTTCAACCCAGAATTTCATATCCAGCCAAACTAAGCTTCATAAGTGAAGGAGAAATAAAATCCTTTACAGACAAGCAAATGCTTAGAGATTTTGTCACCACCAGTCCTGCCCTACAGGAGCTCCTGAAGGAAGCACTAAACACGGAAAGGAACAACAGGTACCAGCCATTGCAAAAACATGCCAAAATGCAAAGTCCATTGATGCTAGGAAGAAACTGCATCAACTAACGAGCAAAATAACCATCACACATAGCAATATTAACCTTAAATGTAAATGGACTAAATGCTCCAATTAAAAGACACAGACTGGCAAATTGGATAAAGAGTCAAGACCCATCAGTTTGTTGTATTCAGGAGACCCATCTCACATGCAGAGACACACATAGGCTCAAAATAAAGGGATGAAGGAAGATCTACCAAGCAAATGGAAAACAAAAAAAAGCAGGGGTTGCAATCCTAGTCTCTGATAAAACAGACTTTAAACCATCAAAGATCAAAAGAGACAAAGAAGGCCATTTCATAATGGTAAAGGGATCAATTCATCAGGAAGAGCTAACTATCCTAAATATATATGCACCCAATACAGGAGCACCTAGATTTGTAAAGCATGTCCTTAGAGACTTATAAAGAGATTTAGACTCCAAACAATAATAACGGGAGACTTTAACACCCCACTGTCAACATTAGACAGATCAATGAGACAGAAAGTTAACAAGGATATACAGGAATTTGAACTCAACTCTGCACCAAGTGGACCTAATAGACATCTACAGAACTCTCCACCCCAAATCAACAGAATATACATTCTTCTCAGCACCACATCACACTTATTCCAAAATTGACCGCATAGTTGGAAGTAAAGCACTCCTCAGCAAATGTAAAAGAACAGAAATTATAACAAACTGTCTCTCAGACCACAGTGCAATCAAACTAGAACTCAGGACGAAGAAACTCAATCAAAACTGCTCAACTACATGGAAACTGAACAACCTGCTCCTGAATGACTACTGGGTACATAACGAAATGAAGGCAGAAATAAAGATGTTCTTTGAAACCAATGGGAACAAAGATACAACATACCAGAATCTCTGGGACACATTTAAAGCAGTGTGTAGAAGGAAATTTATAGCACTAAATGCCCACAAGAAAAAGCAGGAAAGATCTAAAATCGACACCCTAACATCACAATTAAAAGAACTAGAGAAGCACATTCAAAAGCTAGCAGAAGGCAAGAAATAACTAAGATCAGAGCAGAACTGAAGGAGATAGAGACACAAAAAACCCTTCAAAACATCAATGAATCAGAAGCTGGTTTTTTGAAAATATCAACAAAATTGATAGACTGCTAGCAAGACTATTAAAGAAGAAAAGAGAGAAGAATCAATTAGATGCAATAAAAAATGATAAAGGGGATATCACCACCAACCCCACAGAAATACAAATTACCATCAAAGAATACTATAAACACCTCTACGCAAATAAACTAGAAAACCTAGAAGAAATGGATAATTTCCTGGACACTTATACTCTCCCAAGGCTAAACCAGGAAGAAGTTGAATCCCTGAATAGACCAATAGCAGGCTCTGAAATTGAGGTAATAATTAATAACCTACTAACCAAAAAAAGTCTAGGACCAGACAGATTCACAGCCGAATTCTACCAGAGGTACAAGGAGGAGTTGGTACCATTCCTTCTGAAACTATTCCAATCAATAGAAAAAGACGGAATCCTCCCTAACTCATTTTATGAGGCCAGCATCATCCTGATACCAAAGCCTGATAGAGATACAACAAAAAAAGAGAATTTTAGACCAATATCCCTAATGAACATTGATGCAAAAATCCTCAATAAAATACTAGCAAACCTTATCCAGCAGCACATCAAAAAGCTTATCCACTATGATCAAGTGGGCTTCATCCCTGGGATGCAAGGCTGGTTCAACATACGCAAATCAATAAACGTAATCCAGCATATAAACAAAACCAAAGACAAAAACCACATGATTATCTCAATAGACGCAGAAAAGGCCTTTGACAAAATTCAACAGCCCTTCATGCTAAAAACTCTCAATAAATTTGGTATTGATGGAACACATTTCAAAATAATAAGAGCTATTTATGACAAATCCACAGCCAATATCATACTGAATAGGCAAAAACTGGAAGCATTCCCTCTGAAAACTGGCACAAGACAGGGATGCCCTCTCTCACCACTCCTATTCAACATAGTGTTGGAAGTTCTGGCTAGGGCAATCAGGCAAGAGAAAGAAATAAAGGGTATTCAGTTAGGAAAAGAAGAAGTCAAATTGTCCCTGTTTGCAGATGACATGATTGTACATTTAGAAAACCCCATTGTCTCAGCCCAAAATCTCCTTAGGCTGATAAGCAACGTCAGCAAAGTCTTAGGACACAAAATCAATGTGCAAAAATCACAAGCATTCTTATACACCAGTAACAGACAGAGAGCCAAATCATGAATGAACTCCCATTCACAATAGCTTCAAAGAGAATAAAACACCTAGGAATCCAACTTACAAGGAATATAAAGGACCTCTTCAAGGAGAACTACAAACCACTGCTCAGTGAAATAAAAGAGGACACAAGCATATGGAAGAACATACCATGCTCATGGATCAGAAGAATCAATATTGTGAAAATGGCCATACTGCCCAAGGTAATTTATAGATTCAGTGCTGTCCCCATTAAGCTACCAATGACTTTCTTCACACAATTGGAAAAAAACTGCTTTAAAGTTCATATGGAACCAAAAAAGAGCCCGCATTGCCAAGACAATCTTAAGCCAAAAAAACAAAGCAGGAGGCATCATGCTACCTGACTGCAAACTATGCTACAAGGCTACAGTAACCAAAACAGCATGGTACTGGTAGCAAAACAGAGATGTAGACCAATGGAACAGAACAGAGCCCTCAGAAATAATACCACACATCTATAGCTATCTGATCTTTGACAAACCTGACAAAAACGAAAAATGGGGAAAGGATTCCCTATTTAATAAATGGTGCTGGGAAAATTGGCTAGCCATAAGTAGAAAGCTGAAACTGGATCCTTTCCTTACTCCTTATACGAAAATTAATTCAAGATGGATTAGAGACTTAAATGTTAGACTTAAAACCATAAAAGCCCTAGAAGAAAACCTAGGTGATACCATTCAGGACATAGGCACGGGCAAGGACTTCATGTCTAAAACACCAGAAGCAACGGCAACAAAAGCCAAAATTGACAAATGGGACCTAATTAAACTAAAGAGCTTCTGCACAGCAAAAGAAACTACCATCACAGTGAACAGGCAAACTACAGAATGGGAGAAAATTTTTGCAATCTACTCATCTGACAAAGGGCTAATATCCAGAACCTACAAAGAACTCAAACAAATTTACAAGAAAAAAAAAACCCCATCAAAAAGTAGGCAAAGGATATGAACAGACACTTCTCAAAAGAAGACATTTATACAGCCAACAGACACACGAAAAAATGCTCATCATCACTGGTCATCAGAGAAATGCAAATCAAAACCACAATGAGATACCATCTCACACCAGTTAGAATGGCAATCATTAAAAAATCAGGAAACAACAGGTGCTGGAGAGGATGTGGAGAAAGAGGAACACTTTTACACTGTTGGTGGGACTGTAAACTAGTTCAACCATTGTGGAAGACAGTGTGGCGATTCCTCAAGGATCTAGAACTAGAAATACTATATGACCCAGCCATCCCGTTATTGGGTATATGCCGAAAGGATTATAAGTCATGCTGCTATAAAGACACATGCACACATATGTTTATTGCAGCACTATTCACAATAGCAAAGACTTGGAATGAAACCAAATGTCCATCAGTGACAGACTGGATTAAGAAAATGTGGCACATATACACCATGGAATACTATGCAGCCATAAAAAAGGATGAGTTTGTGTCCTTTGTAGGGACATGGATGCAGCTGGAAACCATCATTCTCAGCAAACTATCACAAGAACAGAAAACCAAATGCCGCATGTTCTCACTCATAGGTGGGAATTGAACAATGAGATCACCTGGACACAGGAAGGAGAACATCACACACTGGGTCCGATTGTGGGGAAGGGGTAGGGGGAAGGGATAGCATTAGGAGATATACCTAATGTAAATGACGAGTTAATGGCTGCAGCACACCAACATGGCACATGTATACATATGTAACAAACCTGCACGTTGTGCACATGTACCCTAGAACTTAAAGTATAATAAAAAAAAAAAAAGAAAAAAAGAAAAACAAACACATCATCTATTCAAACACATCAACTATTTTTTTCTCTTAAAATTTCCTCAAATTCCTTTTATCAACAAAAAAAAAATCAATTTTTTTTTTTCTGGACAGAGTCTCTCTCTGTCTTCCAGGCTGGAGTGCAGTGGCGCAATCTCAGCTCACTGCAATCTCCGCCTCCTGGGTTCTCCGGGGTTCAAGAGATTCTCCTGCCTCAGCTTCCCAAGTAGCTGGGATTACAGGTGCTTGCTACCATGCCCGGATAATTTTTATATTTTTAGTGGCGATGGAGTTTCACCATGTTGGCCAGGCTGGTCTCGAACTCCTGACCTCAAGTGATCCACCTGCTTCGGCCTCCCAAGGTGCTGGGATTACAGGCTTGAGCCACCATGTCCGGCCCAAATCAACTTTTAACAAACTTTTTCATAACCAATTCGTGGAATAAACAAATTGGATAAAACAATATCTGAAATTCACTGCTTAGTCACATCAATCAAATACGAAATGTGTTTGTTTTGTGTTCACATAGCTACTGTGAAATTTATCCTCATATTTCCTGTCTGGCAACACACCAAAGCTAACTAATCCAAAGAGTTAAGCATTGATTCTATTTGTAAAAAGTCTCTAGACTGCACAGCCTGTCTCCATAATTCCTCGTCATCATGGAACGTTCTGGGGACACTCACCCTCTGAGCTGTGCTGCAGATCGCTGAGTAGCTGTCCTTTGTGCCCTGCAGATGAGCATGTACGTTTTGTTTAAGTTTCGCTTGCAGGTGGTCTGCACATTGGCCAATCAAAGTATCACCTTTCATTTGAAGATTGTTCAAACGGTCTTCAAAACCAGCAATTTCTTCCATCATTGCCTGCAAAAATGAAACCAATACAGAGTTCTCAGAATTCTACTTTTACTTTTAAATAGCTTATCCATCAAACAAAGTTTAAGATAATTTCACTGTTTAATACTGTTTTTGAAAGAATCTTGCAATTTATCTTAGTTATACATTAAATGAAAACAAAAGCACATGTTTTCAGGGATACTCCAATGGGAAGAGTCAATGAGCTTGAGAGATTAGTTACAGAAGGACTGATGAAGTAACCTTTAAGACTAGACTGTGTTTATGGCTGGTCTCAGAGAGATATCTGCTCCATGGTATTATTACCAGACAAAAAGATGTCCCTATATTTTTCAGGTCGATAAGTTATAATTCTGGCATAATTTTTGTCTAAAACAGTCTGATTACTATTTCATCAAATTTATATAATATCTCATTTCTATAAGGTTGGTGCAAATGTAGTTGTGGTTTTTGTCATTACTTTTCTTTCTTTTTTTTTTTTTTTTTTTTGAGACAGAGTGTCACTCTGCTGTCCAGGCTGGAGTGCAGTGGCACAATTTTGGCTTACTGCAACCTCCGCCTCCCAGGTTCAAGCAATTCTTCTGCCTCAGCCTCCCAAGTAGGTGGGATTACAGGTGTCTGCCACCACACCTGGCTAATTTTTCTTTTTTCTTTTTTTTTTGTATTTTTAATAGAGATGGGGTTTTACCATGTTGGCCAGGCTGGTCTTGAACTCCTGACCTCAAGTGATCTGTTGGCCTTGGCCTCCCAAAGTGCTTGGATTACAGGTGTGAGCCACCGTGCCCAGCCTGTTATTACTTTTAATGACAAAACAATTACTTCTGCATAAATGTAATAATATAATTCTAGTTTCTGTAATAATCTAATATCTATTTTTTAATTCATGTGATATCTAACTTATATCTACTACTGTTCATAATAATGAAAACAGCATTTAAACTTATCATTTATTAAGCACCTGCTATAGTCCAGGAATTACATATAAGCCCGACGAATGTGATTATCATTATTTTATAGATGAGGAAACTGAAGCACAGTGAGGTCGTACAGCACAGTCAAGTTATGGCACAGACCCCAGGCTTTGGACATAGCTTGGCCTGATTTCACCTCACACCACCATACCCACTGGCATTCTTTAGTGAGCATTCTTATAGATGACTCAGGGAAGAAAAACTTATTTTTTTTAATCACGTTCTGGCCAGGTGCGGTGGCTCACACCTGTAATCCTAGCACTTTGGGAGGCCGAGGCTGGTGGATCACCTGAGGTCAGGAGTTAGAGACCAGCCTGGCCAACATGGTGTAACCCTGTCTCTACTAAAAATACAAAAATTAGTCGGGCATGGTGGAGGGCACCTGTAATCTCAGCTACTCGGGAGACTGAAGCAGGAGAATCACTTGAACCTAGGAAGCAGAGGTTGCAGTGAGCTGAGATTGCACCACCACACTCCAGCCTGAGCAACAAGAGCAAAACTCCATCTCAAAAAAATAAAATAAAATAAAATAAATAAAATCAAGTTCTAGTGTTTTTTCTTTTTCTTTTTCTTTTTTCAACTGTTATATGATGCTAAGGAAAAGTGACACAATCCAGCATACGGTTGCCTGGGTAACCCATCATTATATCTATAGGAAACTTGGGTGGCCCTTCAGCAGTCCAGGGTCTACTACTTTTTCAAACAGTGCTGGGCTAGCAGTTATTCTATATGCTCAGTTGAAAGGAACCACTTTGTCTCTGAGTTGGAACAGAACCACTCCACCACGAGGTCACTCATGGGGTAGACTACCTTCTGGATTGTCATCTCCTCAGCGCCTACCAGAAGGTATAGTGTAGCTGCTTTTTTATTCATATTTGTTAAATAAAATCCTTTCTTATAGATGGAAATGTTGGCGCCCAGAGAGGCTAACTGGCTTTCCTAAGACACACTATCAGACACCGACCACATCATGAATAAACTTGCTTTCCATTACGATCACAAATAAGTTGCTCCATAAAATTGTGACCATAACATCTATCATCTGGTAAACATAATTACTAAAAATACGTATTATTAAGTTCTTATCTTGATAGATTTAAATAGTGCTTTTAGCCTATCACCTGTATCAAAGATAAGAACTCCTTACATTCGTTTTGTACTTTGTGATTTACAAAATGTCTTCACAAATATTATCTCCTGTGATTAGCACAATTATGGATGGGCTGGTATTGTTATCATCCTAAAGGGGAAAAAGACAGACTCAGATAGGCGAAGTTGTCTCTCCAGGAAGGGGAAGAGTCCAGACTGGAATCCAGATATTCTGATGCCTTTGGCTGCATTTTCTAAAATAGACCATAAAGACTAAATTCTGAGATAAAAATTATCAGCTGGGGAAAATGCAACAACGTGTTCAGAAGTTCAATGAGAGGATTCAACTCTTCTTGATTCACTTGAATATCAAGTTCAACTGTTGTCAATTGTCAGAAGTGCTTGAGACTTAGCCCTTGATATCGTTTGGCTGTCTCCCCATCCAAATCTCATCTTGAATTCCCACGTGTTGTGGAAGGGACCCGGTAGGAGATAACTGAATCATGGGGACAGCTCTTTCCCATGCTGTTCTCATGATAGCAGATAAGTCTCATAAGATCTGATGGTTTTAAAGATGGGAGTTTCCCTGCAAACACACTCTTGTCTGCCGCCATGTGAGATGTGCCTTTACCTTCCAACATGATTGTGAGGCCTCCCCAGACACATGGAACTGTAAGTCCAATAAACCTCTTTCTTTCGTAAATTGCCTAGTCTCAGGTATGTCTTTGTCAGCCACATGAAAACGGACTAATACAGACCTGATTCTCTCAGTACAATCATTGTAAACCAGAGATGCACCTGTGTGTGCATCCCCACACATGCATACACATGCACAGACACACGCATACACACACTGGTGAAGCTGTCCCAAAGGCAGCCCTTTAAAGGTCAGGGGTACCTTGTGGTGGGCCAGTTGCTGGGTGATTGTCTCCAGGCTGCTCGTCTCCAGGAGGTCAGGGGCCACCAGTCTGCCGGACATCTGCAGCAGCCACTTTTCAACCTCTTGGAGCTCACTGTTGTAGTCTTCATGGTCTTTGACTTTCGCCTCCAGACTGAAGACATGCTCCTGCAAAACCAGGTGCCCATCAGAGGTGACTTTCAAGTGAAAAATCTACTCAAAACTGTTTTGTATTACAAAAAACCCAAGAGAAAACTACCAGGAATGGAAAAAATATATAGTCATTATGCCAATTAAATATCTATCTGAATTAAAAAAAAATACTAACCCATACCAGACCTTAAAATTATGTGACAGAGAGAAAGGAGTCAGGACCCACATTTTGGAAAACAAACCCTTTTATGGAGTCTTTCATCTCTCCTTACCTTTCCTATGCTGCACAGGTCCTGGTAATCACTTTGAAGTTGATCTATTTTGTCCTTTAAAGTGACATCCTGCACTAGTTCCAGAAGAGCTTCACCTTTCTCTCTCACTGACTTTACTGATGGTTCATGGGACAGCACCGTTTGTTGAAGTGACTTGAATTACAAAGGAAAAAAAAATGAGCTTGCTCATCTCTGTGGACAAGATGAATACATACATACGCCCATGGCATGCCAAGAGATGATCCACCTCAAAGAAAGATTGGTACATATTTATGAATCAATAAGTGCAAAACATTAAAGAGAGAGTGATTTATTATGGCTAACACAGCTTCTAAATACAAAAGAAAAGTCACACATCAAATGGACCGTCCTATGTGGAGAAAAAAGGATGAGAAATAGTTCTATTTGGCTAAATTTAATATAGCTCATATTTCTGGCTTCTACCTTAGTCCTTTCATCAGAGAAAAAAATTCTCAACATAAAAAGGCCACTATCTTTTGATTTTGAGGTCATGAAGTTAGTTCCAATTTGAGCTACTTAGGGAGTCAGCAAGAACAATTCTAGTTGTGACCTTGCTGAAACAGGCTAAAAGCACTACTTAAATCTATCAAGAACTCAGTGGCCGGGAGGAAGAGGCTGTGATTCTTATGTGGCCTCTTCAAAGACAAGTTGTCAGGCTTGGCAGAGAAGCCAAGGATAGAAATAGACATCAGCTGGAAGAGGCTATCACAAAAGCTTCCAACGGGAAAGCTTTGGGGTAAGCCAGCACACTGTAATTCTTAAAAGGTATCACTCAATCATCCAGATCAAATGTATAACACAAATTATTCCACATATAAGCTTGCATAATTGCTTCAAAAATTGGAGCGGGTGAAGTACCTTTGTCTATGTCATGTATAGGTGTATCCACATCACTATTTATTCTTTCAAAAATCAGTTTCTAAGGTATTTAGCTAGAGTTTGTTAATTAGAACCTATTTTCTTATAAATACGATATGTCATTTTCAATTTACCATAGGTCAGCTTCTAGCCTTGGGTACCAGAAGACGAAGGGAAGCCTCAATATGGGAAAGATATGGGATCCTTGTGCCAGCAATATTTTACCTGGAGGATAATACCTGGCTCACACATCAGAAAAGATCTTCATTGATTGACAGATACATACAATCAATAAATGTATTGACACAATTTTTGAGTATCAGATCTCTGAATGGAAAAATAACTCTGAAGTAGTGGATTTAACCCAGTAAATCTCCACAGGTCATGGCATCGCTGGACAGCTGCAGAACGGACACGTGCGGGATGCATTCCAGCAGCTGTTACGGGTAACACACAGCAAGAATTACCTCCCTCCCATTTAGTTTCGGCGTGAACTCTGCATGCATCTGTCAGTGAGTAAACACATTACCTTGTATTTAGATAACTGAGCTTTTTTCTCATATAATTCCATTTTGGGTTCCTCAGGAACACGCAGGATTTCCTGGTATTCTGCTATCCACTGTGTCAGGGCTTTGCATTTATCTGAGAATTCCTTTGCTAAATGAAGACCTTTTTCCAGCGTCATGTGTTCTTTCCGGACAGTGCTGGTCAGTTCCTTCAACTGTTCCACGTGATCATGAATCTCCTTTCTTAACCTCTCTGCCTCGCCTTCCTCCAAGTATTTAACAGCCCTCTCTCCTTTCTCCCGGGCTGATTTCAGCAAACTGTGACCTTTCTCCATGTCTTTGAGCAAAACCTGAAAAAGAGAGTGAGTAGGAAGCAAATGTAATCTTATTTCTTTTCTTTTTCTTTTTCTTTTTTTTTTTTTTTTGAGATGGAGTTTCACTCTGTCACCGAGGCTGGAGTGCAGTGGCACGATCTTGGCTCATTGCAACCTCCGCCTCCTGGGTTCCAGAGATTCTCCTGCCTCAGCCTCTGAAGTAGCTGGGACTATAGGCGTGTGCCACCATGCCTGGCTAATTTTTGTATTTGTTAGTAGAGACAGGGTTTCACCATGTTGATCAGGCTGGTCTTGAACTCCTGACCTCAAGCAATCAACCCATCTCAGCCTCCCAAAGTGCTGGAATTACAGGTGTGAGCCACTGAGCCTGTAAAGAAAGGTTTCTCATTTCTTTTCCTTTTAAAGAAAGGTTTCTCAAGGCCTGTTCTTCAGTCTACCTATTTCCCTTTAAACTAAATTGTTGATGTTCATAACCAGATTTGACCTGCCAGGAATCAGGAACCCTGGCTTCTTTACTTCGATATAGGTTCTAAAAGTCTTGATTGATATATCATTTCCAATTCAGAGAATCAAAAAAGAACTTGATGTTTCTCTCATCCTTAGCAATCTTTTTCAAAAGACCTGAGTTTAAACTCTGTACAGGCACTGGGCCATTAATTTGAGAGGTCGTTTTCTCTTAATATTGAAGTGTCACACTGGAATTCAGTTAAGACTTTCATGGGTGTCCACCTGTAAGTCATTCTGATAACAACACATCATAAATAAGTGAAAGCCAGCTTCTGGCCTTAAAGAGCCAACTTAGTATTTCAAGTAAAACGATGAGCTCAGGATCACCAGTCATAATGGTTGGGATGATCACTTGTGCTTCCAGTATCTGTACAGGAGAATGGGCAGCTCGGTGAACGGAAAGGTTGGACACAAATCTGAAGTATGTGTGCCTACCTCCAACGTCTTCAATTTCTTCCCCATCATTGTTGTATCTACTTTGTCAATCTTGGTAGCCACATTCTTGAAGTTTTTATGCGTAGAGCCATACCAATCCGAATAGGAACTGAGGGATGACTCTGATTCCTCCAAACTCTGAATCTCTTCTTCCAGGAATTTTATTTGTTCCTATGAAAGAACAGAGAAAATTGAATGGTGAAGTAAAGGCCTGTGCCAGGGCCTTTGTTGATGAGTATGTATCTTCACTGGATATTAGTGAAAGGTAGGCTATTTTGGCTGGTGAAGTTTGCTGGCCTACGCTGAGCACCTGGTGACCCACTCACCAGCACTTGGAGAAGCAGGGCCTGGTATCTGGAAGTCAGCTGGGTGGCCTGGCAACCCATCCTGCTGTTCACGTGGCTCTCGTCCAGCATCTCCTGAGCTCTAGCTCCCACTTCCTCAACTTCATCTCTGTACGCAGTCACTTCTTCGTGCCACTTCTGAAATGACAAAGTATCGAAGGGAAACATTCAATCTTAGCCATTTGAATAAGACCGATATATATCTTCTTTTTTGTTTGTTTGTTTGTTTGTTTGTTTTTGGTTTTTTTTTTTTTGAGACGGAGTCTCGCTGTCTCTCCCAGGCTGGAGTGCAGTGGCGCGATCTCGGCTCACTGCAAACTCCGCCTCCCGGGTTCACGCCATTCTCCCGCCTCAGCCTCCCAAGCAGCTGGGACTACAGGCGCTGCCACCACGCCTGGCTAGTTTGTTTTTTTTTTTTGTATTTTTAGTAGAGACGGGGTTTCACCATGTTAGCCAGGATAGTCTTGATCTCCTGACCTCGTGATCCACTCGCCTCGGTCTCCCAAAGTGCTGGGATTACAGGCTTGAGCCACTGCGCCCGGCCCCAGTATATATCTTCTTAATGGGAAATGGTTTCAGTGTATGTTTAGAAGACGTTTATTTTGAGATATAATTGTGAAAATGCCAAATGTTATCTTCATAAATATATATTAAAACAATGTGATACAAACTGTACACTTGAGTTGGATAGTTTTCTGTATCTATTACACTTCCATTCAAAAATTAAAAATGAAAACAGACCAGGTGCAGTGGCTCATGCCTGTAGTCCCAGCTACTTGGGAGGCTGAGGCAGGAGAATTGCTTGAACCCAGGAGATGGAGGTTACAGTGAGCCAAGATCACTCCACTGCACTCCAGCCTGGGTGACAGAATGAGACTCTGTCTCCAAAAAATAAATAAATAAATAAATAAATAAATAAATAAATAAATAAACCTGAAAACAAAGTGGCATAATTTTTTAGACCTCCTATTGTACTTAGATCAATTTTAAAATGGGTGGATAATGAAAATAAATTCCTAAGGCCCAAGCACTATTTTAGTTGTGTGCACTAAAATTGCATAAAAATTAGAATAAAACTAATTCTCCAGTATTATTTCAATGAACTGTATTGGAGTTATTTCATATCAGAACTATAAACTTAAATTAGTGTAATACAAACATTCATGTATCTTCACAAAACAAGGTAATAGGGTATAGAAGGAAAATATAAAATAATCACATTAAACTACATTGTATCAAAGACTAATTTATGAAATAATTGCTGTAAGAGGAATGCTCCATTGTAATTTATTTTAACTTTCTAGGTAATCGAAAAGATTTTGCAAAGCCTAAGCTTTGGACAAAAGATACTAAATATTTTTATGGAACAAACTATGCAAGGTAACTGTAGCTTTGAGAAAGATCAGGAATCTACATGAGTTATACCTTCATCTGATGTAATTGTATCTCCTTGGTTGCTCGGTTAGACTGACGTATGGTCCTGGGACTCACTTTCTCCTCTGCTGTTTTGAGCCATTCATCTACTTGCTGAAACTTCTGCTCCATTAGCCTCAGTTTGTTCACTACGTTATTGAACTGAGTCCGGGTCTCGGACAGCTTGTGCTGGTAAACCTGCCAGTCCTGTCGGAGAGACTCTAAAGCCCGGTCCTCTGCCTGTGGGATACCTGATGGGATCACATCCTCTCTGGTGTGCAGCACTGAGTTCAACAGGGCCTGCCCCTCTGCACAGTGTACCTGTAGCTCCTGCAGAGAAAAAGGTATGGCTGTTACTCTGAATCATATTTCACACTTGCATGGGTTAGCACGTCTCGCCCAAGCCAACTGTGATCGCTTGAACTTCTCATTAGAAAAAAATGATTTTATTATACCCTATACAAAAATACATCCCTAACAAAATTTTCTTCCAAGTCAGAAAGATTCCTAAAATTTTTCCAATTAAAATCATCAACACACACACATATACACACACCCCAATATTTTTCTCAATCAACAGTTTTTGAAATTTGACTTTTTAGCTTACAGGCAAAAACACTTGTGAGTAAAGAGTTATTGTTTAAAAGAATGACCTAGGCTTATTATGGCTCATAATCTGCTTAAAGTGCCTTAAGCTTCTTGCTTTGACATTGAATAGCTCAGTACTACATTTGTGACTGAGAAAGAAATAATGAACCCTGTTTTTGCTAAGGAGGAATCTTTTGCCAAAGCTGTACTCTAGGCACTGTGGAGGCCAAGAAAAGTTGAATCTGGAGAGTGCAGGGCACACAAACCTGGGAAATTAGTTCATCACACCTGCCCACCAGGTGCTCCCAGGTGCAAACAAATTTCCTCCACCAAAGCCTAAGCCCCAAAGATTTACCCTACAAATTTAGTATAAATCAAGTTTTGAAGAGCATATGCTATTTTTTATAGGATAAAAAGAAACTTATGTCCTTAAAGATGTTGCTAAAACAACATGGCACACTTATATTTCTGGTGATAAACATAAATCTATATGGTCACTTGATCTGATCACCTAAAGTAAAATAAATCATGTCAAATCCCATCAACAATGTTAAAAATATCAATATATGTAGTTAAAACATAGTATTTCCTCAATACCATACTTTAAAAACCACTTAAGATTGCTAAAACATTTTTCTTACAAAAATAACAATTTCATATGGTTTCAACTAATAGAACATTTTTCTTCAAATACGATGTCACTTCAAGCATGGTGTAATGTAAACATATATGCACATGGAAAGAAAAGAACTATAGATATACATGGTAAAATATCAATCAAATTGGCAACAAATACATAAACTTTATTCTAAAATTCTTAGACTTTTTTTAAGATAATTTTTTACAATCATTTTCCTAATTCAAAGTTGGCAAACTTTTTCTATGAAGGGCCTGATAGTAAATAACTTGGACCTTGTGGGCCATAGGTCTCTGTTGCAATGACTTAAGTCTGCCATTGTAGTATGAAAAAAACCACAGATGATACATAAATAAATGGGTGTGGCTGCATTCCAATAATATTTTATTTAAAAATACAGACACTGTGGCCCTGGACAGTAGTTGACTGATTTATTAATCTTCTCAGCATCTTTTCCACACTTCATAAATAACCACTTTATCTATTATCCAAGTTAATATTCTATTAGATAAATTCTCATATATCCCAAATTTCAACTCTGTATTCTGAAGGAAAAACACGGCTCAATATTTAAATAAATATATATTTATATATAATATTACTAAAAATATAAAATATATATAACATAAATATGTGTATATAATATATTAAACATATTAAAATATATTAATATATTTAAAATATTATATAAAAAAATATATAAATTATATATGTTCTATGACCCAAACTAGGCCTTCAGGTTATACAGAATAATTTCTGAATATGGTCCACATGACTGGCCAATCCCCACACCATGTACACGCTACAGAACATCAGGATTCTGAAGAAATTCTGCTCTGTGGTTGTGGCATCACAATTCTCCACCACTGCTTCCTGTCACTAGCATCTTCCTTCCTTTTTAACCTTTGTGGTGGCTCACAATAGAAAATGTAAGAATTAATGCACGGTGAAATCATGGGGGAAGTTAGGTTTGCACCACTTAAATACTGGCTTAAGCGAAATATTTTCTTTTGACCAGAGCAACAGCAACATCTGCTGGTGATGGGTAACTATTGGCTTACTTCCTACACAAAAGCACAGGGCGCTCAGCATTTGCTTGCCAATGATGTTGGTAGTGTAGAACTAAGAAGGGTTATTTAAAGAAAATAGTCGATTTGAGTCAAATAAATTACAACAGCTAAACCTGTGAACTAGAACATCCTACTCTTTGGAGGCAGGATGGATGAGACCCGTAAGTAAGCTGAGGAAATTGTGACCCTTCTAACTTCTATTATTTACTTACTTCATGAGTAGACCGTATATTTAAACAAGATTTTCTTCCATTTAATCCTTACAACTCTGTGGATGAAATTGGGTCAGAGAAGTTCTCACTTGCCTGAAGTCACCTAGTGTTGGGTTCCCCCAAGGATTAGAGTCCCAACTTCCTAATCCCAACCCCATTCTCTTGACATTATACAATTTCCCAGACCTAACAGAAAAAGCCAGAAATTTTATATGTGACTAATAATCATGATGGTCCCTGGTTTTTCCACCTTGTCCAAGCTGTAGGTAAAACTTACCCAATCCTGAACCAATTCTGATCCGGGCTAATAGCACATTTGTAAGTTCCAACACATCACTGGTGGGACATAAAGTGATCTCACTGGCCTTTCTCCATCTTCTGCTGTTTGTTTTGTACATGGCGGCCCCTTCTTGGTGAACTTCCTTGATTCCTACCTACTCCTTAAGGTAAGATTATGGGCCCTTCTTTGAGGCTACCATAAGATTCCTTACATTCATCTGTTAATATCCTCACCACATGCTTTATAATCATCTTTCTATGGGTTTGTGTTCCTCATCAGATTTCGAGTTCCTTGAAGGCAGAAATCATATCTTAATCACCTTTACCTGAAGTAGCTAGCAAAGTATGTGTACTGTTTTAAGTGCCCAGTAAATACTGAATGAGTAAATAAGTATATAGGTTATGACCACTTTTTCCACCATGTCTGACTTCTCACCATGAATTATGGCCTGCTGGCCTGGGCACAAACACTTCTTTTTTTTTTTTTTTGGCTTCTCTAATTCCTTCTTCTAGAATTCTGAGCCCAAACCTGTACCATCAACAATGTGGCAAGTTTTGCTTAAAACCACATGGCTCAATACATTGCCACTAGTTTGACTTCATGTCACCGTCTAATGCTTTCTGCTGCTGTTCCCCACATCTGGTTTGATCCCTTAGGGAGAAACAGGCAGGTAGGCCAGACAACCCCATCGATTGGATCTCCAGCCATTCTTGTCAGGGCCACCCTAGCAGCTCTATGAGTTCCCCAAGTGCTAGTCCTGCCCTATCTAAATTGCTACAAAATGATGTCAACTAGCACATACTACTGAGGTCTCAGAATGTTCTTGATCAGACCTTATGGGGATTGCACTTAATGTGTATCAGCTAGCCACTGGGCTCAAGGTTTCTATTAACTTCCTATTGCTTAAAATAATAATTCCATATTCAGAATGAAGATTCCTTTGTTTTAGGATAAAGGAGGCTTTACCTGAAGATCACGCAATGTTGTCTCATGAGTGTGGGCATCACCTTCAAGAACTGAATACTGGTCGAGCTTTTCTTGTTCTTGCCCCAACCAAACTTCAAATGCCTTTAGGTCTCTCTGATACTCTTGGTGCAGGCGGACAAGTTTTTCAGACTTGGTTACGGCTTCCTATAATTAGCATTTACAATAATGAAGATAGGAACACATTACTTTATAAAGCATCAATGTGCTGTAATTCACTTTTGTAATTTTAGAAAAGTACAGTTATTGAGACATTGGAATATGAGTTATTTCTTAGAATCATGAATCTTCAAGATTTATGTAAAAATATAAAAACCTAATATTTCAGGAATAAATGCATTATTAATTATTTTGTTGAATTAACTACATGATCTCTGAACACCTTATACAATGTAACAGACAGATTAAAAAATGAATTCACTTTACTAATTTCATAAAAATTCACTTTTGCTAATAAAGAAAATTGAAATTCTTATATTGTGCCTTAAATGAGGATTTGGACTTACTGTGGATTTAATTTTCCACAGAGGAATGTGCTCTGAAAAAGCATATTTATTTTCTTTGTGAGGACTAAATGAAGAATGATAAATACTATCAGTGATTATTTCCCACCTTAGAAAACTCTCACGATCAGACATACTAAGGCATTTATGAGTCTTCATTATGAAGCTATCCAGAACTTTTTAAAAATTGGTACATTTCTAGGAATTTTTTGTTGAAAATTATCTTCCTTTCATAGCTTTCATAATACCAACAATATTTGAAGGTTTTTGTTTGGTTTTGCCAGTAATACCTTTAAAATATTAAAAATTCATTTTGCATTTGTTCTGTTTTCCCAAGCCTGTCATTCTTGAAAATAAATGAGTCTTTAAAGGAGCACAGCTCCAAACACTCCCCTTGTGGTGAATCTACAAGGAAAGTGCTTTGCCGTACCTTGGCCCTCTCTTGGATGACTCTGTATCGTTCCTGTAGATCCTGGAGTTCTAGCTGGGTGACATAGTGTTCGGTCATGCCAGCCCCTTTGACTTCGATGGTCTCCAGTAAGCTGCTGTAACTCAGCACTTCTTCATTTAATAACTAGAGAGCATTTAAGAAAAATAAAGTGGTTACCCTTGCACCATCACATCAATGACATGTTAAAACCAAGATATTGTAACTGTACAGTTGACAAGTGACCTCCAGTTACCCATTCGTCCATTCCCCCATCTATTTATCTATTTGACACAGATATATGTGTGAATGCATGGAGTGTGTGTGTGTGTGTGTGTGTATGTGTGTGTATTTTATGTCTGGTCCAGAACTTTCTCTAAGATATGAATTCCCAATTAATGACTTTATGTTTCTACTTTAACATTTCAAACTGATTATGACCAGAAATAGACCCCTGATGTTCACCCCATCCCTATTTTACCCCAGCCTCCCATGAAACCCCCTTCTCTTTCCATCTCTTTTCAAACAGCAAATGCCATGACCTCCCACCCAGCCGGTCAACCCAGAACATGGGAATTGTTTCAGCATCTTCTCTAGCTCTCTGTCCTCTTAAACCATTCGGAAATCCAGTTAGCTCTACCTTCTTTTATACCGTGACATCTGTCCCCACATCTCCTGCAAACTCCCCAGCCCAGGCTGCCCTCCTCTTTCACTTGGACTTTGCAGTAGTCTCCCAGGCAGATTCCTGGCCACCAGTTCTTTCCCTGTCCCTTATGTCATGCTCCACACAGCAGTCTAAGTGATATAATGTCTTGCAATTAAAAGTTGAATCATGTCGCTCCTCAGTTTAAAACCTGGATTATCTTCCCAATGCTGCCAGGATCAAGAGGAAAATCCTCAGAGCAGCTGACATGGCGATGGAGGATCAGGCCCTGTCTCTCCATCAAACTCCCCTCGCAGCCCCTCCCTGCCTGCTCTCTGCCCCAACAACACCTGCCTTTCTCCTCGCAGCTCCCCATTGCAACAGGATGTTTCCCTCCACCGGGCCTGAGGACCCGCTGTTTATTCTATCTAGAATGCTGGTTCCTCAACTCCTCCCCAGGCTCATTTCTCTGCCTTAAATTCTTTAGTGCATCGACTAAATGTCTGCTGTTTCAGAGAAGCCTTTCCTGTCCCTCTCCCCTGGCCTCAAACAACTGTATGAACCTTTTCAAAATTACTTTCTCTCACACCACACCACTTTTTTTCTTCATAGTACTCAGCAGTTATAATTATTTATTTGTACATTTATTACTGAGTGAATGCATCCCCACTAATGTACGCTTGACTGTTTTTACTGCTAGAATCAGGCACAATGCCTGCATGTAGCAATTTCTCAATGAATGTTGATTGAATAGATGAAGAATCCAATTAATTAAGCAATTAATTAATGCAGGTATTTATGAAGCAGATAATTATAATTATATTAATTTACGGATGCACAAATGAGCCCCAGAAACATTAAGTACCTTGGCACAGGTCACATAAGATCATTTACTCATTTAAATAACTTTTACTCAGCATGTGATCTATGTCAGACAGAGAGCCAAGTGTTGAGGATATGAAGAAAATTAAGCATCTCTATCCACTGAAGGAGAGGGACATGCAAATATGTATCCTATGAAATTGATAAAGAGCTTTGAACCAAGGGCTAAGAGAGAACAGGACAATGAATCAAGCCTGAGCGGTGGTGGTGTAGCATAACTAAAAAGACTTCAAAATTCATTCGGAAAGATCAGTAGGAGGTTGTCAGGGGCAGAGACAGAGCAAGGACCTTCTGTAAAAAGGGAAGAGATTATGCAAAGGCACAGAACTGTGAAGACTGCGGCATATTTGGGAGACAGTGTGAGATTCAGCAAGGCTGGAGAGCACAAGGGAGGAGGCTGGGAGCACGAAGGAAAGGAGCATGGCAGAGGAGCCCATTTCCATTCTTACAAACCAGGTGAGGGAGATTGAGCTTATACTGTAGACAATGGGAAGCCAACACAGGACCTCAGGCTGGAAGTGAGACATTCATCTTTATAGGAGATAACAATAGATAGAGGCAAGAAACAAGGTGAAAAATCAGGAATCTGTTCCAGTTCAGGTGAAGAGGATGGATCAGTAGAACCTAGTGCCTGATGCAATGAGAAAGAAGGCACTGGGAGTAATGAGGCTTCCAATGTAATATATTCAGGGTGAGGTGACACAAATGAGCAGAAATAGAGAATGTGAGAGGTTAAAGGATTTCTGTGTAGAAGATCATAAGTGCTGTTTAGGACAATGGTAAGGGGGTGAAGGAACAGGCTGTCCAATGATCATGCCCTGGAGTGAGGTTGCAGCTGTAAACCAAAGGACTATAAAACTTCATGTTTAAATACTACTGTCAAAAAGTTTTAAGAACATGCCATTATTTATTTATTTTAAAAATCTTTCCATGTAGTACTGTACTAATATAAGCATTATAACAAATGCACAAAAAATAACACAAAAGGATGTGATTAAAAAAAGAAAGACTTCCTAACGATGAGCAGGCTGAAGACATTAATAGGTATTTCATGGTGCTACATTTTCAATGGTTTGTATTATAAAACATGGGTCTACATGGTTTTCCTGCAAGGGAAAATTTTTACTCACTAATAAAATAACCACAAATGAAATTCCAGTTTAAGAAGGCTTTAGAAATTATACTATAAGCCCCAAACATAATTTGGTTACGTGCACAGTCCCAGCATACACATAATCCCATTTTTGTCTGACTGTGGCATTCTAAAGAAGCCTGTAAGAAAACAAATGGAATCTGGAATCCAGCTCTCACCTTGGCTTTTCCGAGCATACTTATTTTATCCCGCAGCTCCGCATGCTGCCTTTCTGATTCATTTAGGTTGGCTTCCATACTGTCCATCCAACCGGAGAACTGTCGAACATCATCCTGGTAACTTGTCCATTTTGAGAGAGCTCCTTCAAGTTGACTGCGAGGGATTTGAAAGGACAATAAATCCACATTGACAATCCTTAGGACTCTAAAATCTGTCATTGTGTTGGCTCCATCCACTCCAGTCAGCAAGGGGTCAAGAGAAGCTGACTTGGGAGTGAGCAGGCTACCCAGGGCTTAACGACACTGAGTCCAGGTGTGAAGGGCAGCCTCAGGAAGCAAGGGACATTTAACCCCAGGCCAATATGCAAAAACATGGAACTGGCTATCAACTCAAGAGTCAGCAGCTAGGGGGACAGCAGACACTGAGAGAGGTTCAAAGGCAAAACTGGGAGAGATCCCCTGAGTGGGTCTTTTCTGGAGCCAAAGCCCTGAGCAGGGAGAGAAGCAACACTTAACTCTATCAAACTGAGCAGGACATTCAGAGCAGGAGAGAAGAATAAGTACAGTAACCACCCTGCGTGAGATTAAAAATCAGAAAATCACAATGAAATAAAAGGATAATATTTCCTGACTTGGTCTAAATAGTAAAACTTAATTATTTCTCTTAGAGATAAGTTAAGCACTTCTCTTGTCTAAACACACACATGCTTTTTTTTTTTTTTTGAGACACAGTCTCGCTCTGTTACTCAGGCTGGAGTGCAGCGGCATTATCTCGGCTCCCTGCAAGCTCCGCCTACTGGCTTCATGCCATTCTCCTGCCTCAGCCTCCCGAGTAGCTGGGACTACAGGCGCCCGCCACCACACCTGGCTAATTTTTTTTGCACTTTTAGTAGAGACGGGGTTTCACTGTGTTAGCCAGGATGGTCTCGACCTCCTGACCTTGTGATTCACCCACCTCAGCCTGTCAAAGTGCTGGGATTACAGGCATGAGCCACCACGCCCGGCCTACACATGCTATATTTTAAATTCCATTAATCATTTCTGCCTAGTTGTACTACCAGGTTTTGGGTCCTTTTGCAGCAGAAACTAGAAGTGCTCCATCCATCCACACCCCCAGATCACACCACTGCAGCACAGGGCCAACTGGACTTCTGATTGCTCCTAGATCTCTTAGCCTGAAGACATTCTCTAGTCCCTGATGTACTCGCAGTTTGAGGGCAATGTAGGCAAGAAGGGCAGGGGAGCCTCACCCTTAGGGGCAGCCCTCAACTGCTCTTCTAATTCACAGGAGTTTGTTTCCAAATACCCCAGATCCCCTGCCCTTGGATGGGATAACTGAGGCTCACACTGTGTACCAGCTCCCAGCATTGCCTGACTGGATTAAGTTGCAGTTGCTCACAATGATGGGCAACGTGCTTGATAACATACTGATACGGTTAGGCTCTGTGTCTCCACCCAAATATCATCTTGAATTATAGTTCCCATAATCCCCACATGTCATGGAAGGGACCCAATGGGAAGTAACTGCATCATGGGGGCAGTTTCCCCCATGCTGTTCTTGTGATAGTGAGTGAGTTCTCATCAGATCGGATGATTTTATAAGGGGCTTTTCCCCCTTTGCTCAGCACTCGTCTCTCTTGCTGCCATGTGAAGAAAGACGTGTTTGCTTCCCCTTCCGCCATGATTGTAAGATTCCTGAGGCCTTCCCAGCGATGTGGAACTGTGAGTCAGTTAAACCTCTTTCCTTTATAAATTACCCGATCTCAGGAATGTCTTCATAGCAGCGAGAGAAAGGGCTAATACAACACCCTTTATTTACTGCCCTCCCCCTGCCTGCTATTTCTTTCCCACTCCTCTATTTGTATTTCTTGGGTTTACCTACCATGTCCACTACTTGGTTTTAATCCCTATATTTTTACATTATGAATCTTTTTTTTGTATTTTTATGTTAGCAAGAACAACAAAAAGAAACATGCATTTTTAGTTATATTAACATGTAGGCACAGTATTCAGGTCAATCTAAATGTGACATTACATCTGCCAGTTTCTTTTGTTCTAATAAGAGAAAAGAAATAAAAAGAAAGAGGAATCGAAGGAAAAGGGAGGAAGGAAGGAAGGAAGGAAGGAAGGAAGGAAGGAAGGAAGGAAGGAAGGAAAGAAGGATGGAAGAAAGGAAAGAAGGTAAGGAGGGAGGGAGGGAGAAAGGAGAGAGGGAGGGAGGGAGGGAGGGAAGAAAGGGGAGGGGAGGGGAGGGAAGGGAAGGGAAGGGAAGGGAAGGGAAGGGAAGGGAAGGGAAGGGAAGGGAAGGGAAGGGAACAGAAGGGAAGGGAAGGGAAGGGAAGGGAAGGGAAGGGAAGGGAAGGGAAGGGAAGGGAAGGGAAGCCAGCCACAGGAATGGTCTGTTCAGTAGTATTATATTGATTTTTTGTAGTAGCTTCCCCAGTGCTTGGTTGTAGTTTCCCTGACCTTTTACAACGAATCCCTGCAGACAAAAGGGAGGCCCACATATCCTTCACACTCTGCAGCTGCTGTTGAATCGTGGGAATGCCTTCTGGAGAGGTATTCTGAAGGACAGATTCTCCCCTGGTCACTATCATTTTCATCTGAATCTCTTTTTCCTGTTTGACTGATAATAGAGCCTGTGAAAACAAATACAGAAGTCCTTTGTCATTTGTATGTTTAACATTTCTGGCTTTAAATATTGCAGAGCTCCTAAAGATCACAGAATAATATGCAATTGTATCCAGCCCTGGAGCTCCCAGTCGGCTGAGATGGAGGGTGGGGAAGTGGCTTGCTGGTGAGTGCCAGTCACCAGCTACCCGCGGGTTTTTACTAAGTGGCCTTGGTGTTGAAGGTCTCCAGTCTTCTCTGAATAATCCCTTCCTTCCAGTGAAGTTTTACTTTACTGGTTTTAACAAGGGAAAAATACAGTACAGTAGAATTCATGATTTCTCAAAGGTTATAGGATGAAATTTATAACATGTATAAATTCTATAAATTTTGAGAAATTTATGGTCTCTACAACAAAAAAGTCTACAGAAATTGATTATACATTTCATGTTCTTCATAAGCACTATTCTTTTTTTCTTTTTTTGAGATGGAGTCTCGCTCTGTCACCCAGGCTGGAGCGCAGTGGCCAGATCTCAGCTCACTGCAAGCTCCGCCTCCCGGGTTCACACCATTCTCCTGCCTCAGCCTCCCAAGTACCTGGGACTACAGGTGCCCGCCACCTTGCCCGGCTAGTTTTTTGTATTTTTTAGTAGAGACGGGGTTTCACCATGTTAGCCAGGATGGTCTCGATCTACTGACCTCGTGATCTGCCCGTCTCGGCCTCCCAAAGTGCGGGGATTACAGGCTTGAGCCACCGCAAGCACTATTCTTTTTCTATGTGAGAAGGAAGTTTTTTCTTTCGATTTTTTAGAGACAGAGTCTATCTTTCTCTCCCAGGCCTCAGTGCAGTGGTGTAATCAGTTCACCTCAAACCCCTGGGATCAAGTGATCCTTCCAGCTCAGCCTCCCTGATAGCTGGGACTACAGGCACATGCCACCATGCCCAGCTAATTTAAATGTTTTTTTTGTTTTTTTTTTTTTTTTTGTAAAGATGAGGTCTCAGTATGATGACCAGCCTGCTGTTGAACTCCTGGGCTCAAGCAATTCTCCCACTTCAGTCTCCCAAAGTGCTGGGATTATAAGTGTGAGCCACTGTGCCCAGCCAGAAGGAAGTTTTAATTCCAAGTTATAAAACTGATAATGTCACCTAAAAGACAAAGCTTCATCTCTCTTTATAACGTGGTTCTTGACAACTTCCAAAACCTCAGCTTCAGCCACCCATTGCCACCAGTTTCTGCTGTGGCAATAAGGAACTGGTAGCAATATCTCACACACTAAGCTGTTCTTTCCTCTGGCTTTTCTTCACACTTTTCCACTCTCTGCCACCACTCCCAAGTCTCCACCAGGTTATCTTTGCCAAAATAATTCCCCTATCATTCTTAAAAACTCGGTTTTGGCTGGCTCACATCTGTAAAATCAGCACTCTGGGAGGCCGAGGCGGGCGGATCATCTGAGGTCAGGAGTTCGAGACCAGACTGATCAACATGGAGAAACCCTACTAAAAATGCAAAATTAGCCGGGCGTGGTGGTGCATGCCTGTAATCCCAGCTACTCGGGAGGCTGAGGCAGGAGAATCGCTTGAACCCGGGAGGCAGAGGTTTTGGTCAGCTGAGATCACACCATTGCACTCCAGCCTGGGCAACAAGAGCAAAACTCCATCTAAAACAAAACAAAACAAAAACCAAAAACAAAAGAAAAACTTGGTTTATGGCAGGGTGCAGTGGCTCACACCTATAATCCCGGTACTTTGGGAGGCCGAGGCAGGAGGATTGCTTAAGTTCAGGAGTTCAAGACCAGCCTAGGCAAGAAGGCAAGACTCTGTCTTAATTTTATTAAAAAAAAAAAATTTAAACCCCACATAACTCGGTTTACTTATCACACTTCCTTTTTTTTTTTTTTTTTTTTTTTGACATGGAGTCTCACTCTGTCACCCAGGCCGGAGTGCAGTGGCGCGATCTAGGATCTAGGCTCACTGCAAGCTCTGCCTCCTGGGTTCACGTCATTCTCCTGCCTCAGCCTCCCGAGTATCTGGGACTACAGGAGACTGCCACGACGCCTGGCTAATTTTTTGTATTTTTAGTAGACACAGGGTTTCACCATGTTAGCCAGGATGGTCTCGATCTCCTGACCTTGTGATCCACCCTCCTCGGCCTCCTAAAGTGCTGGGATTACAGGCGTGAGCCACCGTGCCCAGCAACCTATCACACTTCCTAAGAAACCTGTCCCAACTTTCAACCCCATCCCTCCTGCATGGTTCCACTCCTGTGTGTGTCTATAACACCATAAGCACATCTATATCTGTGGTTATTATCTTCTGTATTTCGACCTCCAACCTCAGACAGTAAAATCCTTGAGGAAAAATACTACGTTATTCACCTTTGATTCCCTGGAGTCAAGATGCAGTGCCAGTCTCCTAGAAGGCACCCGGTATACAAATGAATAAAGATTTCTTGTTTTCATCGCAAATGCAAAATTGAACTCATATCTTGGGATGGGAGGAGAATTGGCTAAATACAGGAAGACAAGTGAGTTGAAAAAGATGGAAAATGTTTTGCCCTATAAAATGTCTCCTCAAAATATTTTCCCATCATAAATATGTCTGTGATCTAATTTAAAACTAGCCTCTTAACAAGTGATCACACAAGTAATCACATTTGGGCTTTATCATTTTTTGGAAAATATCTGGGGTCAGATGATTCAGGAATTCTCTGGCATGTCCACCCAAGGCAGACAGGGTTACACTCACAAAGCATCTGAGATTTCTCAAGGAGAGAAGGCGACATCATCACTCCAGGTGGATGGAGACGGGAATTTTTGAGAAAAACAAATTCCGTAGGTTGGAGATATTTCTATCTAAAGATGCACACCTCAAGCTTGAGTGTCCTGCTGTCCAGCACACTTTTGTCGGACGTCGGGTGGCAGTACGAATCCAGCATGTGAATCGCATCTGTCATCCAGTCTTGTAATTCTTTAATCCCGAGAGAGAACTGATTGTGTTCTGCAACGATTCTATCCAGCCTTGACACTTTCTCCTGGAAATGACAGAAACATTTTTCGAGCTGTCCATCCCGCAGAGACAAATTGTAAAGCTAACAGTTTGTTTGAAACAATGGCAATCAGTCATGGCTTCATACGCTGCCAGATACGAGGCAAGTCTGGCCCAATTCTACGAGATATGTCAAAGATCTTTCTAAATCATAAAACGGTTAGAAAAACTGGCTCAAAAGCAAGAAAAAGTTACAATTATATGCCTCTCCAATTCTTTATGACTATCATGATTATTTTAAATCAGTAAAATTTCTCCCTAATGCCTTGTCTGGGAGACTGGTCAAAGTAGTTTCTAACTTCCACATATGCCATTGGGCTCATCTGACACTACAACCCACATGACCTACATTGTAGCCAGGGTTCTAAAAAAAATAATCTGAGATTTTTGTAATATCTCTAAATTTTAAAACTTGGGACTGTCCGTGTGGTTTTGCATATTAATTATAGGTCAATCTAACACAGTGAAGACTTTACAAGAATAATCTACAGCTCTCGAAACATTCATATATCGATTACTTTTGGTATCTAAGTAAATACAAAGGAATCGAAAGATGTTCTTCATTCATTCTAAGATGATTCATTCCTTATCTTAACTTAGATATGTGCCAGATTTTATAAAGACAACAAAAGTGACATTCATAGAATAAACATGGGTGTAAACATAGACTATTTACTTCCAGACCTAAGCTAGTGTGACTGCCTCAGTGATGTGTATTGAAGACCCAAATCAACAGACCCTGTAAGTCCACACTTACAGAATAGATGAGGCCAAATTAAAGATCAAATTATACCGGGGTCCCTATATTCTAACACCTGAAATTTCAAAATCTAGGAAACAAAGGTTGTAAGCCACATAAAGCTCAAGATAGGCCTGCACCACACAGTTCAAAATGGGTCTATGTTATACTGGCTGAATGCTCTAAATGAAGTTGTAGTAGGATTCCATTTGTTTTCTTCTAAGCTATTTGAAAAGAGATTTAATCAGTTGTCTGAACCATTGCCAATTTTGAGCTCTGCTCTAGAATCTGAACTGAAACTCTCAATCAACACATTCTTGACTACTATATAATTAATGCACAGATTCAGATGATTTTTTTTAGAAATACCACTATATATACTTTAATAAAATTTAAACTGTTTAGAATTCATGTTTTTCTAAAGCAATTTAATCTGGGCTTCTTTAGAACAAAGGCTCTGAGCTTTGCTGTATGTTTATGATTTGAATCTTCCAAATCGAAGCTCTGGGGAACATATCATTTCAGTATTAAAAGGAATATCTTAAGCAATAATGAAGACTGGAAGTCCCTTCAATTTTTGAAACCTGTTTCGGCCTTTTCAGAGAGCCACATCAAGCTGATGCAACAAGAGTGATGAACTCAGATTGCAAGGCGAGGCAAACAGCACACACGCCCCTTACTGCTGACCTGGAGACCCACACTGTTGGCAGGTCAGGACGCAATGCACACCCCGCAGAACCTGCTGCAACTCCAGTTTTGCAACATCAGTATCACACTCACACACAGCACGTGCCAGGCGTTACCTTTGTTAAATTGCTTAGCGCTAGATACTGAGAAGATAGCTGCGAAACTCTGTGCCTAAAGCTCTTGCTGGCAGCTTGTCCTTCCCACAGCTGCTGAGCTTTCTCTTTCAGCCTGTTGAGCTGAGGCTCGTAGCAGTGTATTTCCTCAAGGACAGACTGAAAAGCACAAGCAAGTTACTATTCAGAGGCTGGGGAAAAGCACATCGCGGACGAAGCTTTGGCCCGGAGAACATGGAAATCAACACTGGCAGGCCGTCCATGTACTCTGGAGGCTTTGTTATCTCCAATCTACACACCGTGGAGCACAAATCATGGAAGGAGACAAATCATACTTCCAAGGAAAGTCAGAAAACATAAAATCCACCAGCAATGGGGAAAGAACACATTACATCTCACGGCGGCACAGTCTAACTCAAGGGTGCTGAGCATGCATCTGTGGAATCGACAGAGGACGGGACAAAGACACGGTCAGATGGGGATCTGGGGAGGGGGGTTCATCACCTGGAGCTTCTGCTGCTCCCTCCTCTTTGCCGGCAGATCATAGAGGCGATTGCTGCTTTCATGGACCAACTTCTCAGTTTTACTCAGCCAGTCCTGGATAGGCTCAGCGCTTACTTCAAAGTCTTTCATTTGGATCTTTAGATTCTGCAAGGTTTTAGACAGTGTCCAGGACAAGAAAATATTTTAATAGCAAGTCCAAGGTCCTTCACTTGGCATTCAAAGTCCACCCAGGCTGAGCGCAGTGGCTCACGCCTGTAATCCCAGCACTTTGGGTGGCCAAGGTAGGCAGACAGCTTGAGCTCAAGAGTTCAAGACCAGCCTGGGCAACATGATGTGACCCCGTCTCTACTAAAATACAGAAAATTAGCCAGCTGTGCTGGCAGGTGCCTGTAATCTCAGCTACTCAGGAGGCTGAGGCAGGAGAATTGCTTGAACCCAGGACGTAGAGCTTGTAGTGAGCTGAGATTGTGCCACTCTACTCCAGCCTGGGCGACAGAGGGTGACTCTGTCTCAAAAACATCCACAAAAAAAACAAAGTCTGCCCCAAAGTCTGAAACATTCCATCTTTTACCTTGGCACAAATACATTTTTTGAACATCCTTTAAGAACTTTTTAGGGTTCTCCTTTGGAAAATAGAATTTTTACCCCCTAACATTCCAGCCCACTTCTGAGATCACACCCATTTCTCAACTTCCAGAGCATTTGTTGTCTATGCCATGCCTATATACTTCATCATAGACTAGGTTGGATTGTGAATTTTCATCTGATGCAGATATGCCTTGTCTCCAAAACTAGACTGCAAGCTCCATGAGGGGAGTGCCCCGGTCTGATACTTCCTGAGACACACCATAGTACCTTACAGGAATGTAAAGAAATGTTAGTCAACATTTGGTTGATTTTCATTAATGGGGGTACGAGAAATAGCATATTCATGTAGTTTACATGCTTATGTTGTTAATAAATAATTTATTCTGATTTATAAAGTGATAAGAAATACTAAATAATGTTATGTGCTTATCACATAAGAATATCATAAATACTTTCACAGTTACTATGTAGTACCCTAGGTGTAAAATGTGTTTGATAAAGTTTTATGTGGTACTGTTTAACTTTAGCAAAGGCGTCTGCATCTACTGTGTCTTTCTTATAAAGTGGTAGGTGGATGTGAATGTGAATTTGTTATTTATGTTACACTGTGAGTCAACTAAAGGCTATAAAAACAACCAGTACTTTAGGTAGTTTTGTCCGAGAGGGAATACACAAAGGTTAGCTGAAAAATCTAAGTGGCAAGAGCTAATGACGCTTATGAGAGAAAAGCTGAAGGTTCCACCTGTATCTGGTCTGGGATATCTACAGTATGGGGAAAATCACATCTGCCTTACTCACCTCTGACGGAGATGGGTTAGCTGTAAGAATCCTTTGAAAAGTTAGTATCTCACAAATGTAAAATACCAAAATAACTTCTGGAGTATTCTACTAAAATTTAGGTTGCATGAAGGCAGGGACTTGGTTCTGTTTTATTCTCTGCTATAGCCCCAGAGCCTAGACTAGTCCTTCACAAATAGAAGATGCTCAACAAATATTTGCGGAATAATTAAATTCATAAATTCAAGGTGTTTCCATCTTCCTGCTACTGGGGTCTCATGGGGCCACTTGATACGGTTTGGCTGTGTCCCCACTCAAATCTCATCTTGAATTGCAGTTCCCATAATCCCCATGTGTCTTGGGAGGGAACCGATGGGAGGTAATTGAATCATGGGGTGGTGACCCCCATGCTGCTGTTCTCCTGATAGTGAGTTCTCACGAGATCTGACGGTTTTATAATGGGCTTTTCCTGCTTTTGCTCATACTTCTACTTCCTGCCACCAATTGCTTCCCCTTCTGCCATGATTGTAAGTTTCCTGAGGCCTCCCCAACCCTGCAGAATTGTGAGTCGATTAAACCTCTCTCCTTTATAAATTACCCAGTCCTGGGTATGTCCTCAGAGCATTGTGAGAATGAACTAATATGCCACAAAACAGGGCAAATGGGGGACCATGATCAGAAATTTAGGTTTTAAAAGAAAGGAGATGAGAGGGGAGGGGAAGGGGATGGGAGGAGAGAGGAGGGGTGAGGAAGCGGGAGAGGGAGGAATAAGGAGACAGGAAGGGGAGATGAGGAGAGGGGAGGGGAAGGCAGGGAAGGGAAAGGAAAGGACAGGACAGGACAGGCAAGGCAAGGCAAGGCAAGGAAAGGAAGAGAAAGGAAAGGAAAGGAAAAGAAAGGAAAGGAAAGGAAGAGAAAGGAAGGGAAAAAGGAAAGGAAAGGAAAGAATCAAAACAGATAGACAGATACCTACTCTGAGGGGAACAGCAGATTAAGAAAACAGGCAATTCATGACCCACTCACCCACTCTTGGGCACCTCTTGAACTAGATAACCTTGTAATCAATGCTAAATATGCTACACTCAACAGCTGATGCCCCCCAGGTCAGACCACATAGCATTAATGATTCCTGAAGGATTAAGGAAACATTTCTAGGCACAATGGTTATCACTCTGTTAAATGGAGGGTGCTGGCCATGAAAAAACAGTCACCATTACAAAAGAGAGACCAATGGTCTTGGATCAGGAAAGAATTGAGGAAATACACATTTTCTCTTACTGAATATTATTTCTCTATCATTATCTTTTTCCAACCTTCATCAATAATGATCATAAGCAAATGAAGGATATATTCTGCCAAAAAGTGTTTTAAAAGGAAAAGATACCGTCTATGTCTCTAAATTTTCCTCTGAAAGAAGAGTCGATACATAAAATAGATAATCTCAGAAGAAAAAAAATAATTATATTGCGGCAGTAACTATTTAATGGTTATAATAGATTCATCTTCTATTGTGTCTGGAAAAAATAAATTATATAAACATTGTTTCTGCATACTTAATACCTAAAAACCTACTACCTGGTATTTGCATTAGTTATAATATACACACTCATCTGTAACATTTTGTGGCTTATATAGATATTCTTGTTCATTCTCCTAGACCACCTTCCAGAATTGAGGCAGTTCACATGAAAGGCTAAGTGTTCTGCTGAAATGTAAAACTGACTGTCCCTGCTGGGAGATTGCAAGGGCAGGTCAGTGACAAGAGACCCTAACATGCAAGAAGCTACTTAATTCTTCAGGGAGGCTCCCACTTCTAGCATTGGGCTATATCTTACTGTCAGCCCTTTGTCCTCTTACGTTCAGAGAGGGAGTGACCAAAATCATTGACACGGGGACTTTGATATACAGAAACTGTGGTTTCACTAACAACAGCAATAACAAATAACACATAATATTTCCATGTGGTTGGCTACATATACCTCCAGAGCAGATTCTTTTTGGTGGAGATTTGAATGAAAATTTTTCCAATCTTCTTTTGCACCTGAAACTTTGGCCTGGATCCCTTTCGCTTTCTCTTTGGTCAGCAGGGTACTCAGAAGTTCCCCTTTGGACAGCATCACGTTTAGCTTGTGCTGACCATTTTCACTTTCTGACAAAAACTCCTATAAAAGAAAATATAGAATTAGGCATAATAAAAATGTTCTGTGTTGTTTCTATTATTTCTTTTCTTTTCTTTCTTTCCTTCTTTTTCTTTTTTTTTTTTTTTTTTTTGGTGAGATAGAGTCTTGCTCTGTCGCCTAGGCTGGAGTGCAGTAGTGCGATCTCGGCTCACTGCAACCTCCGCCTTCTGGGTTCAAGCAATTCTCCTGCCTCAGCCTCCTGAGTAGCTGGGACTACAGGTGCGTGCTACTGCACCCAGATAATTTTTTTGTATTTTCAGTACAGACGGGGTTTCACCATGTTGGCCAGGATGGTCTTGATCTCCTGACCTCATGATCCACCTGCCTCAGTGTCTCGAAGTGCTGGGATTACAGGCGTAAGCCACCATGCCCGCCCTCTATTATTTCTTAATAAAGTCAAAGAAAAGGAAATAAACTCTTTTTATTGTATATGTTAAATGACCCAAGTCATCCTTTAATAGTCAAATTGCAAACTACTTTATCTACTAAATTCTGACTTGTCTCAAAAAGGTGGTGAGCTATCTCATAAAATATTAAAAATTTGATAAAAATAAACAGGAGAAGAAATGAAGACCAAGGGAAAATAAGAGTTGTAAAATAGAATAAACTCTGGCTAAGACTCGTTTACAAAACAAATGCTTTGTAGTTCCATATAGTTGGTGGAGCTGGATTATGACTTTGGCTCTGAGGATCCTAGCTGCCAAAGTAAAAGAGTAAACACAACCAGGGACAAGACTCATAGAGCCCACAGGATAAAAACACACCATCTACTCAGCAGAAGCACAATTCTCTCTAGGAAAAGACAGGAGATGAATTTCCGTGGGGAATCTTATTGAAATAAATGCTATTAAATGGAGCAGATTACATTATTAGTAGTGGCTTACAAAAAAACAACAAGAGAGAGTTTCATAGGGTTGTCCTTATGAGGACAAAGTGTAGTTTAATAAAGTGTAGCTACGATATATACTTTTCCCTTCACGTGGCTAGATCTCAAAGAATAGTCTTCCTCTAGAAAAAATGGGTAGATTCTGTATTCTACAGTTAATTCTCAATAATATTTTCAAGTGCTAAAGAAGAAATTGAAAGCACAAGCTCAAAGTTATTCTGACAAGAAACAGAAGCACAGATATTCTGTTGTAGATTTTGATTAAAGAAACTCTGCCAGGACGTGTGTCTTAACGGATGGCCACCCCTGTCCATGGAGGCACGCTGTGGTAGGAGGGTCAGAGAAAACGCCAAAGGCTGTCCTCTAAAACAGTACTAGCCATGTGCGGTGGCTCACGCTTGTAATCCAAGCGCTTTGGGAGGCCGAGGCGGGCAGATCAGCTGAGCCCAGGAGTTCGAGACCAGCCTGAGCAACACGGTGAAACCCCGTCTCTACCAAAAATACAAAAGTTAGCTGGGCGTGTTGACGCATGTCTGTAATCCCAGCTACTCAGGAGGCTGAGGCAGGAGGATTGCTTGAACACGGGAGGCAGAGGTTGCCGTGAACCAAGATAGGGCCACTGGACTTCAGCCTGGGTGACAGAGTGAAAACTTTCCTCAGAAAAAAAAAAAAAAAAAGAAAGAAAAGAAAAGAAAAATAATACTGTGTTTCTCCAACACAGAAAAATAGGTAATTGAGGTTCTGCAGTTCTACCCCCGAGCCGGAAACAAAACAGGAAGAATTTTACTATTTATTTTATTTTATTTTATTTTATTTTATTTTATTTTATTTATTTATTTATTTTCTAAGATAGTCTCGCTCTATAGCTCAGTCTGGAGTGTGGTGGCGCAATCTTGGCTCACTGGAATCTCCGCCTCCCGGGTTTAGGCAATTCTCCTGTCTCAGCCTCCCATGTAGATAGGATTATGGGTGCCCACCACCATGCTTGGCTAATTTTCATATTTTATTAGTGGAGACAGGTTTTCTCCATGTTGGCCAGGCTGGTCTCGATCTCCTGATCTCAAGTGATCCGCCCACCCCAGCCTCCCAAAGTCCTGGGATTACAGGTGTGAGCCGCTGCACCTGACCAGGAAGAACTTTAAATGGAGCAAATTTTCAAAGGCAGAGTTGTCCTGTTATATTAAGTTATTAACTAAGAATTTAAAAAGGTGAACTAGATATGAACAATACTGTTTCAGAGCCTGCTCCTATTAGAGACACTTCAAGCATGACTGCTTACACACAGTGTTCTACACACCTGTGCCATCTGAAACAAACCCAAACTTCATAACCAATCACTCAGAACTGCTGCTACGTGAAATGAGTAGACATACAAGTACAAAAGGCAATTTCAACAACTGTGCCTAAAAAATGCTATTGAATGAAGGTGGTGTGTGAATTGGCACCATGAAGTTACAATTAGGTAAAGAAAAGACTAGAAAAATAAACCCGAATGAACAAACATAAAATATACCCACAGCTCTGGCTATCTTAACACACCAGCTTTGTGACCTCATTGACGCTTTTACCCTATTGTACACTGGCAATAATAAATTTACATACCTGAAATGGTTGTTGTGAAAAGTAAATGACAAAATCCACTTAGAGTGTTCAGGAACAATGCTTATCACATAGAAAAAACGTTTTATTATTTCCTAGATCACTATTAATATGTAAAAATAGTGTGCATTTATATAAATGAATTGGTTCCTCTTCATATACAGAGTCAATTGTTTTAAGTGGGGATTTATTTGAAATTTGAATTTCTTACGCAAAACTTTTATATGCGATGCTCTTCTGAAAAGATCTAGAGAAGCGGTCCCCAACCTTTTTGGCACCAGGGAGTGGCTTCATGGAAGACAACTTTTCCACAGACGGGGTGGGTCGGGGGGATGGTTTCGGGATGACACTGTTCTACCTCAGTTCATCAGGCATTAGTTAGATTCTTATAAGGAGCATATAGCCTAGTTTCTTTGTGTGCACAGTTCACAATGGGGTTCATGCTCCTATGAGAATCTAATGCTGCCACTGATCTGACAGGAGGCAGAGCTCAGGCAGTGATGTTCATTGCCTGCTGCTCACCTCCTGCTGTGCGGTCTGGTTCCTCACAGGCCAGGGACCGGTACCAGTCCGCGGCCCAGGAGTTGGGGACCCTTGATTTGGAAGTCACTTTAATTCACATCAACCCCGCTTCTAGAATTAACTGATAACACCCTTACCTGTATTTTCTGAAGACTAGTTGAAACTTCACTAATATTTTGAGGTATATCAAAGCACTTGGCGGTAGTGATTTTTGCATTAACCAACCACTGCTGGAAATCCCTGAAGGCTTTTCGAAATCTTTGCTGTAAAATCTGTTCTTTATTCTGGCAGCCCTTGGATGCTTGCAAACAAAGACTGAAAGGGTGATGCAAAAATTTAACGGCAGGAAAAAGTGATAAAGTTGATGAAAATCATGTTTGATAGAATCAGCAGTTCTTAGAATGTGCACTTACCTCATTTAGTAATATATTTAATGCTGAATTAATATTATTTTGAAATTACACCTTAAAATAAAACTCTAGCTTCTAATTTGTATGAAAATATCTTGAACTCCAATAAGGTTCATGCTCACCAATTATACTCTTTAATCAAGCCAGAAACTTTTCCACTGTAGGTACTCAGGTCTCTGGAAAATCGACAAAGTTCATTCAGCTGAGACTTGAGATCCTCTGTTCTAGGCTCCGCTTTTTGCAAGGCATCCAGGATCTCCTGCTCAGAAATAATGAGACAGAGAAGCAAGCACTTACATTGGGTGATCTCCATATCTTCATACTATACACGCATCAATCATATTATAGGTGACAGAGGAACCAACATAGCAGATTCAATGAAGAAACGAGGCCTATTTTCAGGATTTCTCTGACAAATAATAGCACCCGGCTCATTTGTCCCTTTTTTCTTGCCATGGATAGACACTCTAGCATCAAATATTGCAAAGTAGTTAAGTGATTAAGTGGTCAAATGACTTAAAAATAAGACAAGAAAAAGAAAAGAGAAAATAGCCTGCATTGTTTACAAATAGTCTGACTAGGCCATCAGGAGATATGTATATTTTTTAAAGGTGAAAAGAAATCATTTTAAAGAAAAGTAACACTTATTTTGGATTAAATATGTATATTAAGGGCCAGGGGTGGTGGCTCATGCCTGTAATTCCAGAACTTTAGGAGGCCAAGGTGGTTGGATCACCTGAGGTCAGGAGTTCAAGACCAGCCTGACCAACATGGTAAATCCTGTCTCTACTGAAAGTATAAAAATTAGCCAGACGTGGTGGCAGGCGCCTGTAATCCCAGCTACTCGGGAAGCTGAGGCAGGAGAACCACTAGAACCCGGGAGATGGAGGTTGTAGTGCGCCGAGATTGTGCCATTGCACTCCAGCCTGGGGGACAGAATGAAACTCTGTCTCAAAAAAAAAAAAAAAAAAAAAATATATATATATATATATATATATATATATATCCAAAATTGAATCCTGTTTCAATGGATTTTATGTAGTATATACAATTTTTACATTAAAAATTTCTTATAATCCATGAGTCTGGTTTAAATAGTAATTCATTTATTTCATAGTTTCGTTCATAAAGTCATCAAGTATTTGCTAAATGTCTACTATGTGCCAAGCATTTTGCTGGATTCTGGGACCCCTCGTCTCCCCATGAATAAAGGTAATATTCTTGTTCTTGAAGAACTCACTATTTTATAGATGAGGGGGACAGGTGAATAGCTACAGTACTGTGTACACCCAATCCAAAATAAAGCCTTAGGACTTGAAAAGTACACCTCTGAAATCGAGGCCATGGTCAACTGAGTTACACAAAGTGCTCTGCAATCACAGTGTTCCTCTCATAGGGTTGTCACAAGGAGCAAATGAAATCATGAATGTCAAATACTTAGCACAGTTCCTAGCACACTAAGTGTCTAATTCATAAAATCAGCAGGAGAATGACTCCCAAATATGTAAACACTGTGTGGATAACGGTAGCACTGAAGCGAAAACCAAAATAAATTGAGGGGGAGGGGCAAAAAGATGAGTAACTACTCAAACAGCTGTTGCTGTGACCATTATTGTATGAGATATTTGTCAAGAGATGGCCCAGATTTGTAGAGAAACCACATCCCTCAACAAACCAGCCCTGTGCTTCATTCCTCGTCCTGGTAAATGGCACCACTGTCCCCCGCTGATGTCAATCAGAAGATCAAGCATCATCCTGGCCTCTCCCTTTGTTTTCCTTCTCGCTCCATGCAAGAGATACCCAGGCTAGCTTATTCTGTGTCTCAGCTTCTTTCATCACTCCCCTCTTTGCCTCTGCACATTGACTTTCACAGACCCACTTACATATTCATTATTTCTTTCTGGGGTGGCACTACATCCTCCTAATCTGATTCCTCCTCTCTAGGTTCCTCTCCTGTGTTTTCCGACTCCTCAATGATCCTGCATCTTGATGTTGGTTCCTTTACCTCACCTGTCAGGTCACATTTTAATTATACCTCAAGACTCAGCTCAAAGAACAACTCCTTTAAGTACCCCCTACCCTCCTTCCCACCTCTTCGGGCTTCTCAGCTGAGGATACACAGGACCTTAAGGACATTCATCACAAGGAGTATCCCCATCGCATACTTGTGTATCTCCCCACCTAGACTGTGATTATGAGAGCAGGAATGACGTTCTCTTGGTTTGTCAATTCTCTTTTTTCTTTTTTTTTTTTTTTTGAGATGGAGTCTTGCTCTGCTGCCCAGGCTGGAGTGCAGTGCCGCGATCTAAGCTCACTGCAAGCTCCGCCTCCTGGGTTCACGCCATTCTCTTGCCTCAGCCTCCCGAGTAGCTGGGACTACAGGCACCCGCCATCACATTCAGCCTTTTTTTTTTTTTTTTTTTTTTTTTGCATTTTTGGTAGAGACAGGGTTTCACTGTGTTAGCCAGGATGGTCTTGATCTCTTGACCTCATGATCTGCCCACCTCAGCCTCCCAAAGTGCTGGGATTACAGGCGTGAGCCACCGCACCCAGCCGGTTTGTCGATTCTTTATTTAACTCGGTGTGTAGGCTGGAGGAGTCTAAGATATCTTTATTTACAAAAATTCATAAACAACTAAACAATTTCTCTCTGAAATTCTAAACACTAAACTAGGGCCAACTATTTTACACCGTATTGAACCTTTTACTTAAGACAGAACATTGTAAGAACTAAAGAAACTTAGCATTCAATAAAAACATAAAAATACTAGAGATTCAAGTCAGTTACTTAAAAATGGGATGACATTGAAAGTGAAAAGTTTTTGACCAAAACATTACATTTAAAACATTTCTATAACTTCATCCTAAATTAAAGTATGTCAGTAGAGTCTTTCATTATATAAATATCAGCTATATATATTTCTGATTCTGTTGTCTTAGAATGCATTTTTTCACCTTATACGGCTTAAGAAAATATTTCCAACACTAATGTCCCAATGGATATTAAGATAAACGAGTTTTGCAAACACAGTAAATACAATTATTTTTGCAATATTATATTCTATAGTTTATATATCATCTCTTTTTATGTTTTAAAGAATTTCTTGAGTATTGTCATCTAATTGCATAAAATAAATACTTGTAATTCTTACTGTGATCAACAAAGACAAGTCCTCCCTAAAAGCAAAATGATGCCCTAAGAACCCTAGCATACCTACTATTTCGTAAACATTTTCTTACATATTCATTGTAATAGAAATATCTCCACTTTTAGATAAAATGCCATTATTAGAAATGAAAGAAAATATGAATACTGAGAAGCAATGTAGTATTTTCATCAAAAGCACTGACCCTGGGGTCAAATCTAGAAGCAGACATACACAGAGGGCTGTCATTTTTGAATTGTTTAATACAACTGAAAACCCACATTTGCTACTGCATTCTCATGTGTATTTTTATTGGCCTCAACTATTACTTTCACTAATAATATCAACATAAAAAATAATGATAACAGAATAGTAATGTAATCTAGGCAAAACCAAATCTTCCCTTTTTAAAAAAATTTCACTCATATTACTGGGATGCAAAGAAAGGGAAAGAAAAAGGAATCAAAACAGTGTAACTCATTTTTTCGTATTATACCATGTAGAGCAATGATCAACTTTGTCCCTGTGTGACAGAACTGATTTCTATGGTTTATTCTGGCACATAAATCCAAAAGACGGGAAATGCAACAGAATAACAAAAGCAAACCCCCAAACCTAGAAACATTGTAAATAAAGTAGAATAAAGAGGTAGAAGGCTTTATTTTACAGCATGCTGCATTTGTTTCAAATACTTGATTTAAAACCAGACACTGCTGGAAATACTACATGACTTTCTTACTGGCAGGAGCTATTTTGAAATGATTGTAATATAAATAGGAGCAGAGAAGTTTACTAAACTTCCTTTTAAGGACATCCATGAATCAGGGCATTATAAAACTGGAAGTATTGAAAAGGCTTTCAAAGATACTGTTTAACAGTGAAAGAAAAGATGAGGAGGTTAAGCTTTTGCTCATTCTTCAGTCTCCCTCGTAGGCTTCCCTTTCTCACACTCTAAAGAAGCTGCCATTAGCTCTTAAAAAAAAAAAAAAAAAAAAAGTCCCGGGAAGGTGACCAGGGAGTGTGACGTAGAGTTCTGTTAACGGGCTAATTCAAGAACAGATGTCAAAATCACACAGAGGAGAGCTAATCGGAGCAAAAACTATTCGTTGTGTTTTAGGAGATTACCAAATGAGTCCTTTAAGACTATAAATTCAATCATTTAGTTGTATGAAATAGTTAACTGGCAAGAAAACAGCTATGACTCTCTGTCTATTTATGCCCCTGCCCACAGGCCATTTTTCAGACTGAATGGCTGAATACAGTATTACTAACTGTTACACCATAGGAATGAAAGTAAAATGTCTCCACTAACAACGAATGTTTCCTACCACAAATAATAACCCAAATCTTTATTTTTACAAAAGTTTGATATGTGAGAAAAGGAAACAAATCAGACTTTGCTTATTTAACAAGATAAATACTTCTTCCAAGTGTGCATGGTGCGCGTTTTTCGTTAGCAAGTTTTTTTTTTTTTTTTTTTTTTTAGGAATGATGAAAGTCAAAACATTTTTTTAAGCATAACCACCCATAGAAAACAGGAAGCGAACTTACTTGTCCTTTGTGCCAGCAATCCACTATCTCCTCATCCGTGTTCTTGCCTTCCAGGAGGGTTAACTGCTGAGCCCAGGTTTTCAGAAGGGCACTGAACTCTTGCAGGGCCTGCTCCAGTTGAGCCGCTTGGCCTGAGAATTCCTGCTCCGAAAGGGCCATCTGGCTGACCAGGTTCTCCAAACAGCTCTGCGTTTGGAATACACTGTCTTCCCACTGCTTCCAGTCGGCACGCAGGGCCTGCATCTCCGTGTGCATGAGCTCACACCCACTGGCAGTTGTGTTCTGTTTCACTTCAGGAGCCAGCGACTCCACTCTGCTGAGGCGGCTTGCCCCAATCTCTCTGGAATCTATCAGCTCCTGTAATGGAATATCACCATGGTAACCAAAGAGCCTGTGAGTCACTTGGACTGCAAGTTTTCAACAGTGTACACAGGGGGACCCTGTCCTGCTAGGAAGTTTTAAGAAGCGTGCCACAAGCACCCAGAATCAATTCATCTGCCCGCTCTTAAATTATAACAGCGGGAGTTGTCATCATGAACACCTAAGGCTTACGGCAAAAAAAAAAAAAAATCCCGAGAATCCTCAATATCTTGAAACAGACTAAGGAGACACCCTGAAATCAGGCATTATTTGCATACGTGAAAATGTTTAGATAGTGACTCAAGTGTTTGCCTGTGGTGGATTGCTCTTGTAAATGATCCAACCCATATTTCCCTCAAAGTGGATGCTGAATTAATAAAGATTGTGGCAGAACTGTGTTCTGCTCATGGTCTCTATCCTCAATTCATCTTCTTCCACAGGGTGGTGGCTTAAATCACACTTCCATTCTACTAGGAATCAAGCAGACCCATTGCAGCAAAAGAAGGAGCCCGACTCAATTCCAAATACTTCAATACTAAGTAATCATTTTTGTAGCATATAAAATGAATAATTCATTCATAGATTGACTTACTCAAAAGTTTAAAGTAACCTCTAGAATGAGTTCGTTTATTAGTATTTTTTTTAGCCTTAAAAAAGTCATTAGAAATTTAATGGTTTAGCTATAGCCAAGTTAACAATTTAGCTTGGTCTTAAAGCACACAAATACTCTAAAGGACAAGATAAAATTAAATCGCATTGTTAAATTGATATAATTGTGGCATTTCTCTCTGAGAATAGATCCTCTTACTACCACTTTTCTTGGTGAAATAATCATCCGATGTTTATATATTGACATATCTATTGCTAAAGGCAGGATTTTAATATTATTACAAAATTATGACTTTACTACCTGATTAAATAGAAATAAAAGATAATTAGGTACATAAATGTTCAAGAAGAAAATCAGTGACCAATTAGCAAGTAAAAAAGCATTGGAATGTTAAGTAGGAAGCATGCTTAATAAATTATGTCAAGCATAAAGTACGTCTTAACTAGTCTATATAATATAGTTTGAGTCTCATTAAATTAACCTGAAATAAATATATCTGTTCACAATTATATACAATAGAGCCATATTTTAATATAGATCATTTGAAAGTATTCAGTATTCAGTTGTGCAGTTGTCTAAATTACAATGACGTGAAAATCCTTACACACAGCGTGATATGCATATTCAACCTTTTCTCAGCAGCAGGATTCTAAAAACCATCCCTCTTTATTAGAGTGTATAGTAGTTATTTGATGAATAAAAAAATATATAACTTTTTAACCAGTGCTATGTCTAACTAATAGACCTTAATACTTGTAACTATTTTGCCTTTGTGACCAATTTCCAATTTGAAGTTTCCCAAAATATTCTCTTAGGCGTTATCCCAATTTTCCTTAGCATGAAAACGGAACACTTCAATATTTGCGATGAGAAATCTAGTCATTCAGAATTTGAATCAGGACATCATCATTGTCAAGAGTTTTGAAATGGCTTTTGCATATATTTTCTTATCTTGTATTTACGTTTTTAAATGTATGATATGCACATACACACATATGTGCATTCACGCCCTCATACCCACACACCGTTTGCTTCAGAGTTGCCTTTTCTCAGTGATTATTCCTGTGGATGTGATAGGTATGGTGTTGAAGGACAGGGGAGGTGCTTTATGTATTTCCTCCAAGGTTTTTAAAATCACCCACACACTAACCTACATTCAGGCTGGACCTGAACTTCTGAGAGGCAGTTTCTGAGAGTCTTCACTTTCTCCATCCCAATTTCTTTCCGTCAATTCCTTCTCCTATATTCCCTGTCTTTATGGAAGCACTTTATAAAGGCTTTTCCAAATAAGAATATTTGTCAACTCAGGAAGCAGCCTTTGTAAAAGAATTATCTTACTTTCTCTTATTAACTTTTCGAAACCTTAGTCCATTTCTGCTATCTCCTCTTCCTCAGCTGCCATATACTCCTAAATCCATGTAACCTGGTTTCTCACCTTCCCTTGCTTGCTGTGCAAATGTTTCTCAGACTGGTTGCCCAATAGCCTCACTGTCAAACCTAGTTGAGATTCTTCGGTCTTCCTCCTAATGGCAGCCTCCTGCTGTGCCTGTGATGGTGACCACCTTCTCTACTCAGAGCCTCAGTGGCATCACACCCTCCTACTCTTCCTCTTCTGATTTCTCCCCTCCTTTTTCTCTCTACCTTTCAAATCATTTTCTCCTAAGGCTCCTTAAGTATTGGTAGTACCTAACTTTTGGTCCTGTGCCCAATGTTCTATTTGCTGTATACATAGGTCTTGGTTTTATCCATTTTAGTGGCTTTAACAACAAATTAGATGCGATTCACTTTCACCTCTGTGCCTTCAATCCATCTTCCTAACCTGAAATTCAGGCTTGAATATGCAACTGCCCCCAAGACATTACTACTACCTCGCAGTTCAAATTGGATCTGATCATCAATAAGCAACTCCTCACATCTTCGCCTCTATCACTGGCCTCCTCTGCATGCAATTATTTTCCTCAGGTGGTAATAGTCCTGCGGATTCTAGGTAAAGACTTGACCATCACGCTTGACTCTTCCCACCTTGTCATGTTACAGCCAATTAATCACTCATTTACCAAATCCACTGGATTTTCTTCCTGGGTGTGTTCTACGTGCCAGGCATGATGCTACAGGTTTTACGTGCGTGATCTAATTTGGTTGCCAAAACAACTTTATCAGACAGGTACTATTTTTATGTATGTATTTTTTAAACAATTGAGAGGCGGAGGCTTGAGGATATCAGGTAACTTGCTGAAAGACACAGCTAGAAGGCCAATAGAAGAAGGATGTAGAATTGGGTTTCTCTGATTCCAGAGCCTGAACTCTAATAGTACAGTAAGCTCTCATTACATTTTTTGTATTACTTTATAAAGACGAGTTTGTGGATCACTGTTCCTCACTAGACTGCAAGTTCCTTAGGGAATGCACGGTCCTGGCTGAATAAATGGATAGATGGTTACATGGATAGATGGAAGGATGGATGAATAAATTAGAATATTACTAAGAAATGCATCAAAGAAGAATTTTAAAGAATCAAACAGAAAAAAAGGACTTAAAAAGTGGTTTTATGTTATTAGTTCAGTTAAAACATAAAAAGTTACAAGATTTAAATAAGATAATACTTTTAAAGCACTTAGAAGTAGATCTTCAGGCACCGGGCACCGTGGTTCATGCCTGTAATTCCAGCACTTTGGGAGGCCAAGGCAAGCGGATCACCTGAGGGAGTCTGAGACCAGCCTGTCCAACATGGTGAAACCCCATGTCTACTAAAAAAAATACAAAAGTTAGCAGTACATGGTGGTGGGCACCTGTAATTGTAGCTACTCAGGAGGCTGAAGCAGGGAGAATCGCTTGAACCCAGGAGGCGGAGGTTGCAGTGAGCCGAGATTGCACCACTGCACTCCAGCCTAGGCCACAGAGCAAGGCTCCATTTCAAAAAAAAAAAAATGTAGATCTGCAAAGTGTAGTTACAATTGTAACCATCAGCTATAAATTTTATGATTTTTGGCCAGGCGCGGTGGCTCATGCCTGTAATCCCAGCACTTTGGGAGGCCGAGGCGGGCGGATCACGAGGTCAGGAGATCGAGACCATCCTGGCGAACACGGTGAAACCCCGTCTCTATTGAAAATACAAAAGAATTAGCCGGGCGTGGTGGCGGGCGCCTGTAGTCCCAGCTTCTAGGCAGTCTGAGGCAGGAGAATGGCCTTAACCCGGGAGGCGGCGGAGCTTGCAGTGAGCAGAGGTTGTGCCACTGCACGCCAGCCCGGGCGACAGAGCGAGACTCCGTCTCAAAAAAAAAAAAAAAAAAAAAAAAAAAAAAAAAAATTATGACTTTTAGATTCTGATCCTGGAATCAAAACACAATCTGAGTTTTAAATTCCTGACCACGATTACACTATTTATTCCCAACATTTCTTTCTCTAAAAGTAAACCACTGAGGATTTCATTCCTGCTTCATTTTAATGTTAAAATCCATTTTCCATGGGGAAAAATGATTACAATTTAAGCAACTAGAAATTTACTAAAATGTACCAGAGTCTGCAACTCCCCGAGAAAGGTAAATTTCTGTTTTAGAAATTGTCCTTATGTGGAGTAAACGAGATGATAATTTTAAGGTCCTTTGAAGTACTCCCTTCTATTATGTTGTTGGATGTCTTCTAGGAAAGCAGAATAAAACATCCAGAATGACATTCTGAGGTTATTGTTAGAATACATTTAACTAAGTTACTATATAAACTTTTCTTCCATGGTGCTAAACAATAGTATCTGGTTTTGTCAGCCCACCAAATTAGCCATTTCCTAGCCAGTTGTGTTACAGCAATAAGCACATTTGCATACAGAAATGTAAAGACAATGTTACATTGTGTTCATAAGTGTAAAGTCGTTTGAATTCTTCTCATGACTCTTGTTTATGTTTAGAATCAGGGAGGCATCAAATAGAAAACAGGAAGGAAACATTTTAAATAACAGAATCTTATCCACAAAATCTTTATCAAAAGGGTGTTGTACTCAAGAAGTAATGAAGCAATGTAGATATAGCATCTGTTCATTTTCTGACCTTAATTTTTGACAACTTTTTCTGCGTGGCTGATGAATCTCCAGACATATCTGACCACCGGTGAAGTTCTTCCTTTGCTGAATGGAGCCAATCTGTGAACTCGTGGACTGCATCTAAATACATTAGATGGTCTTTCACAATCTCTTCCACTTTCCTCATTTTTTCCTAGTAAACAAAGCAAAGACTACCTTAACAGTGGTCCTTTTGAGAACGTGAAATCGGATAAGGCAACAGGCCTGATAGAGGTCTCTTAATAAATCTCAGAAAATTTCATTCTTGTTCTTGAATTTTCTCTGAGTTTAATATCTTAAAAAGAAACTATCAAATTTAACTAAATGTCCAGGCTTTGGAAAAGCAACTATTTTCCTGTAAGTTTACTATTTTCTACCTTAGTATGGAAATATATGCTTACTGTATGTTGGCTAACATCCCTCACTAACAATCCTCTTAATAATTATTGTCATAACCATTCTTATTAAAGCAATTTTTTGTCAGCTTGGTGTCCAGCATTCTGTTCAGCACTTTACATGCATTTGCTCATTTAATCTTCATAACAGTCCTGGGAAGAAGATGCTATTATTATCATCATTTTATGGGAAAAGATGCTCAAGCTTAGAGAGGTTAGGTAACATGTAATAGCGGCCAAAGTCACACATTCAAAAGTGTCAAAGCCAGAATTCAAACTTACGTCTTTTTGACTTGAGTCATAGCTCTTAATCATTACCAAGATGAAAATGAAGATAAACATGCACATCTGTTAATAATTGTAGTATCAAGAAGACAAGAGTTAGTTCCCAACAAGGCAAACCAAAGAAAAGAAAAAGCAGCAAACAACAACTCTCTCCCTTAATTTCTATAATATTTACAAATATGCCAAAGAATAATCATGAAGGAAATGAAAGATTCATATGGAGAATTGGAAATATATTTTTGATATTATATAAAGGAGTTTATACTTTGGAAAATAGAAACCGTTTTTACTAAGAGGAGAGATGAACACAATATTTCGGATGTGATTGAATCTTGAAGGTAAATAGACTTGCATTTAATATAACAAATATAAGTGTAGCAAAACAAAAACAACTTTAACAGTGACACTTGTGCAAAGTAGATAGATTAACTAAAATAGTGGAGAAAGAAAAAAATAAGGAATAAAGAATAATCCCAAGATTGTAGAAAGAGAAAAATGAATAGGCATTCATAGTAAGAAATGATCTTCATGTCATACCCATTTACTGAATGTATAAATAGTTTTAGAGCAGCCAATTCTCCAACAATTTAATCCACAGTTTCTTCTTTATCTGACCTTGGCAACAGTCATTATATTATTAACATAAATCAATATATTATATTAATGTATTATAAAGCATCTACTTTCAATATAAAGCACTAACCTTGGCAACAGTCATTATATCATTAAACTGTGTTTTCAGCTCCTCTTGAGCTGTGTCCTTGAAAGACTCATCCTCTGTCTTCTCGTAGAGCTCCCTGGACTTTGCAGTTAGACGGTGAAGGGCTCTCGTGTGATCCTCTGCCTCAGACAGGATGGACTGGAGGTGGTCAAGCAGGGCAAACTTCTCTTTCAGACCTGGCTGCGGTTGTAAGGGATGTTCTACTTTTTGATCCACTGATTCCATCCACTGCTCCAGCTGGTTTTTCCTCTCTAGATAGTCATTCCATTGGCCAATCACAGACTCTAAAGTGCTAGAATTAATGTCACATATTAACAAAAATGAATTATTTTGACATCTCTACTGAAAACCAATCGCAAAGTCATGATATCCATGCCAATTGTTTTATTGAATGCTTCTGGAAGTGATGAACATGTTGCTTTTGAGTGCAGGGAAAAACACTACTTCTCTGACCCATAAGATCCTTACCTCAGGTCCTTTGAACAAAGTCAATCTATATTAAAACATGAAATAAGAAGTTGTGGTCATACATGCATCTGGAATTTGTCTTCCAAATGCTAACTGTCCTAAATGAACAAGACACATTTATATGTTATGTTGTTAAAAATCAGTATGGGAACATCAATGAAATTTTATTTCATATAGATCGGCTCTTAATTTTCTTGGAATTATTAATAGTTAATCTTATTAAAATCAGATGGTGATTATTTGTTGATTGGAATTCAAAATTCAAGGTATCCTTCCTGTGTAAATGAGACATGATACATCATTAGGTTGATTTTCATTTAGGGACACACACACACACACACACACACACACACAATATACAGTGCTTTTGTGTTGAATGTGTGAATGAATGCTCAAGTATTTATAAGAAAAATAGTCACAAATATAATAGCTTTCTAGATAGTCAAACAAAGGCTCTCCAGACTGGCATTTAGGAAAAATCCCTCCATTATTAAGCATTACAAACTATTCTAAACTCATCTGCAGTGATTTCCCCAGCCCCCCTTGCATACAAGCCTATGAACCTGAGATTAACATTCTGTGGTAAATGAATTTCCAGCATTTGCTCAAACTGTTGCTTTTGCATCTTTGCATCCATTGATCCACTGGAACCTCATCATTCAGGCTTTAAAGTCCTACCTGTTCCTCAAATAATTTTCTAAAAAGCACCCCCTCCCGGTTCTTTTTTTTTTTTTTTTTTTTTTTTTGGACAGGGTCTTACTCTGTCACCAAGGCTGGAGTGCTGAGGTGCAATCATATAGCTCATTGCAACCTCTGTCTCCCCAGATCGGGTGATCCTCCCACCTCAGCCTCCCAAGTAGCTGGGACTACAAGTGCGTGCCACCACGCCTGGCTAATTTTTGTATTCTTTTTTTCTTTTTTTGAATTTTGACTGTGACTTCGTATAATCTTTGCATATTTTGTAGAGACATATTTTCGCCCTGTTGCCCAACCTAGTTTCAAACTCCTAGGCTTAAGCAATCTGCCTACCTCAGCCTCCCAAAGTGCTGGGATTACAGGTGTGAGCCACTAAGACTCTGCATTCTTTTACAGCCCCGCAGTGCATTTTGAAAATGGTTAGTAACATAGTCTGAGTCAGAGTATTCCAAAATGCATCCTAGGCTAATGTCTGCGCTTTTAGAGGGCAAAAACCTTTCTGTTTTATTTTATTATTTTAACAGAATAATTTGAACATTGCTATTGCTCAATATGTCACTGTCAAATTTAATTTCTTGCTGAAATAATGGAGTCAAGGACCAGAGTCTGCTTCCTGCATGTAACATCTTATTCTAACATCTGGAAACTATCTACCCATATTCTTATGAACTTTTAGGACACTGGCCTAAGCCAAGCCTCTGGAAGCTTAGTTCACGCTCCAGCAGTCTATGATATAGAGTAAGACAACCATAGCATCTGATTTTTTTTCTTTGCTGACCATCGTGAGTTATTACTAAGATGTAAAGTCCTGCTGATCTTGACAGTCACTGCCTATGCTCCATATTAAAGGAAAAAATGAAAACAACAACAACGACAAAACAAAACCTCCAAGTTGCTAGTTGTAACCAGGAATTTTTGTTTACATTGCCGTGGATAACTGTAGTGTTATTTTTGTTTTGCTTTGTAATAAACTTGAATCTTCTTTAAAGACTTTGTAAATGTTATGGTAGGTTCAAGGGTACCTGTGCAGAGTTGCTATACAGGTAAACTCGTGTCATGGGGGTTTGCTGCACAGATTATTTCATTGCCCATGTACTAAGCCTGGTACATGACAGTTATTTTTTGCTGCTCCTCTCCATCCTCCCACCTTCCACCCTCAAGTAGTCACCAGTGTCTGTTATTCCCTTCTCTGTATGATCTTTAATCTTCTATTCATCTATTTTGTTATGATCACATTGGGCACCCAGTTTGTCAATGATCTAACAGGATGTCTAACCATCAGAATACGGCTCTTTTTTACTGTAATTCTGACTGATGGTCATTTGTCCAACAAATGAGCCAGATTATTTATGGATACTCTGAGAAGAGGGAGGTAGGTAGAAACCTCTCACTTATAATTACAACAACAACAAAAACACCACCTGGTATAACAATCAAGGGCTTCCCTACTTCCTTGTCAGTGTCTGGTACAGGTGATTTTCAACAGAGGCTCTACAGCTGGGCTCTATTCCAGATGGATTGACTGTTGGTTGTGTGAGAATGTTCCACACTTTGTAGGATATGAGCTCTCTGTGCCTCGGTCACTAAATGCCAGGGACCCTCATCACTGTGACAATCAAAACCACGCTACCCATTTCCTATAATGTAAATGGGGGTGGTATGACTTTTAGTTGAAGAATAGATTTACAATTAAGCTCAACAGCTGCCAATAGCTTAATTTTCCATATATTCCTTAAGCTAAAATGTATCAAGTTATGAAAGGACCATATATTCTTGCTTTGATGGCTTGAGAGGAGATGTTTTGCTTAGCCCATGTCATGTAAGATTCCATGAGAGATAATAGGGGAGATTTAAATATTTTATAAATGCAGCAAGAACACAGAAACAAAGCAAGCTAACAAGCAAAAACCAGTCATCGCCCTATGGAAAACACAACTTAGACAAAGACAGTCATGCCTACAGCAAGCTACAATAACATGGTTGGGAATTCCACCCCAGGAGACCTCAGCACTGCTCCATCATTTTACTAAGTCACTGCACTGGACTTAGACAAATAAACACTAAAAGTAGGTTCTGTACCTTTGAGCGTGGATGGAGGAGCCCATGATGTCAGCCCACACTTCTTTAAGGGTCTCCAGCTGAGTCTGAATCACCCTCTGACCTTCTTTGTTGCTACTTCTCAAGGCCTGTTCCCCTTTGCCGATGGCCATATTCAACTTCACTTCCCCTTCACCTTTCATCAGGAGAATATCCTGGGAAGGAAGAAAGAATACATATCAGGAGGCATGTAAAAAACTTCTATTTTAAAAAAGGTAGTTTTCCATAAGAATTGAGGTAGGAATACTTATCTCAAAATGAAAACAGCAAACTCTGGGCCTTATTGCAATATAATATTTACTTAAAATTGGTATCCAGGAGTCTAGGAGTCAAAGATTAATTCCAATATAAATTCTTAGAAAACTTTGGGCCACTAACCTAGAAAGTATAATTTTATTGACTTCAGTTTCAAAGAGTCACACTAAATTCTTTTGAAAATGAAGACACACTTGTCTAAAACCCAGCAGTCCCCTACATTAATTGCCTGGCTAATTTATCTCTTTCAGGGTCACCTTCATTGGCTATAGTCTGGGTTGGTGATGTCCTCTGTGCTTTCAGTATACCCTTGATGGCTTCAGTCATGGCCCCTACACACGCACTGTATTGAAAGTAACAATTTACGAATTGGTGTCTTCCCCTAGACTGTGAACTCCTAGAAAACGGGGCCTAACTTTTATCTCTATATTCCCAGCAACTTGCAGAGTGCTTGGAGCAGAGTAGATATTCAGTAACACTTGCTGAATATTTACTAAATCAAATTTAAAATTTTTTAAAGCTATTAAAACAACAATGTTTCCTTACAAAGGGGAAAAAATGATGCCTCCATATCCTTTTTGCCCAGTTTCTCCATTTTGCCTGCACAATCCTCATTTAGAGGCTTCCAGAACAAGTAGGACACAACACAAGCACTTGTGAATCTAATCCAATTAACATTCAGCAGTTGTCAGTGTCTGGCTGGTGTTGCATGTACCTGTATTTGTGACAGCCGTTTCTCCAGGGTGTCTTTGCTCCCCAGAGTGCTCTCTGCACAGGCCAGTCTGTCCTGAATGGCCTTCACCCAGGACCACATGCTCTGCAGTGCTTCCTCCAGGGCTTCGTGCTCCTGAAGGGCAACCTGGCAGCTCCGCAGTTTCTCTTTGGTCATTCTAAGTAGGTTCTGGTGGCTTGTGAGGAGCTGGGAACACAGGCGGCCCTCCTGCCCAGCACCGTGGCCTTCTTCACTCAGAAGCTGCCCTCTCTGGGAAAGCTTATCAAGAGACTCTCTGAAAAAAAGACAAAAAAAAAAAAAGAAAAAAGAAAAGAAAAGAAAAGAAAATTAATTCTGACATTCTGGAGGGCAGGGGAGCGACAAACGATTGTTGATATTGGAGCAGTAACCAGACACAGGCTCATAGTTGACATGCCTTTTAAATAAAGACGCTGGGAACTGACCTGGCTATTTCATTCTCTTATGTTCTCTCTTAATGTTGTCAGTACCCACTCGGGGATACCATTCAGTCTGTGCTGTGCCTGCATCCAAATAGCAGTGGTGGAGCCTACCGTATTACTTACCGTATTTCCAGAAATTCAATTCAGAAAATGGGCTCAGCTGCCTCTCCAGGCTTCTCTGTAGCATCTCTCCATTCCTATTTAATGTCCGATGATGAAAAAGTTCCCTGAAATTCTCAAAACCGCTGCTGTCTTGTATCTACACGGAGATTCCTCCTTTATGAAAACCCTTCTGCTCAGCACCGTTGCATTCCTAGTTGCCTGTTCAAAGCTCGGTGCAGGCATCACATCCCCAGGAGCATCCATACCAACTTAGGGTGGGCGGAGAGTGTGGGACCTCCTTGTGCCCTCTGCTCCTTGTCTTGCTCTATTGCCATGTATACCAACTATCTCAATCCAAAAGGCTTTCACTTTCTAAACGCCAGGGCCATTATATTTATCTTATGTTCCCAAGACCCAACACAATATTGTGCAGCGACTAAGTGGAAAAAAAATGTTCTTTCAAAAAGTCGTTGTAGGAGTGCTTACAAGTTTTCTTGTTATATCTTGGGTATTGAGCTCACCTTAATTTGGAGCCATGCTAATTAGATCAAGGGAAAAACATAATCACTATGTGGCACGGTTGGTTTTACTCCCATTTTACAGAGTTCTGAATTCTTATCCGCACATTTGCCAGGAAAAAGCCCAGGATACCAGAGACTAACATGGGATGTCTTAACATAAACTGTTGTGACTATTAGAAAAAGAACACAGAGCAAATCTCGTGAAAATTGAATGTTTCAAAGTTTTTTGGAGTGGCTACTATACAAGTATGTCCTATGGGCCACCCTGAGTTCTGCAAAGAGTTATACAAGACACTTACTCTTTAGCAAACTTGCGCATCCTGCACATGTACCCTGGAACTTATAAAATAAAATAAAATAAAATAAAATAAAATAAAATAAAATAAAATAACACCTACTCTAAAAGGCATTTATTATACCTGTTATCTGTTTGGTGAGACAAGAAGGTAGCTTAAGCAACGATGTGAGTTAAATAATAATTCAGGAAAACAGAGTTCCCCTCTTATTATGAGATAAATTGCTAATGCATCATAAAAATTCAACAAGTCTTAAACTGAGGTACTTTTATACAGGGTATTTCCTTAAAATATTTCAAGTAGTGAAATATTATGGTGAAAAGAAATCTAGAAGACTGGGAGGAGCAAGCAGCAAGCCAGTGACAGAAGTCAGGTGGCCCAGTGGAGAACCTGAGTGACCAGAAAAGTGTGTTAGGATTGTCTGCAGAAGTGGCCAGGCTGGAGGGAAAGAACCCAGAAACAAGCACACCTAAGGTCTCTTACCATCTGGTCTTGGAATATCAGAGAGTGAAACTGCAAGAAGGATTGCATGCTTATCAATGCCAAAAAAAGTTGCGATTATTAGAAAAACAATGAGGAACATAAAAGACCTTGAATTTGGTGATGAAGTATATTTGGGCCACTTTCTCTAATGCAGTTTTGGTGTAATGATGGCAGGAGAAGCAGATACAGAGGAAGGTAATGAGCAGTCTGTAGAGAAGAAATAAAAGCTGAGAAGATGGAAAGCCATTTAAAACATCTGGAAGAAGGGAAGTAGGTCTGACTGTGTTATATTGTATCTAGACACGAGTCAACATTTAAAAAGCAAAATTTAAGTGCAATGTAGTTTTCAGAAAGTTATATGGCTGCAATGATGCTATTACTCTGTTAATTCAGTGAACATCTTGTATTTTTCTGGCACCATACTAGATAATGAATAGAAGTGATATAGATCTTAAGTCCCGGATTTTGAGAAACTCATAGCTGGAAATAGGGGTGCATAGAGTAAATGAAGAGCTTACACTATAGTAAGGTCTCTTCGAGATGTTCCAATGTCTTTCAGGGACAATTTATAGTAGTCATCAAACTAGCACACCAACAAGTAGCCATCAGCATGGGTTCTTTTGTGCATTGGTTTGTATGTTTGTTTTTCAAGACAAGGACCACCAGGCATGTTTGACTAAAAAGAGGACTCAGTGGAAACAGAGAATGACTATGACCTGAATTCTGGAATTTCTTTTTATTATTATTATTATTATTATTATTATGCTTTAAGTTCTGGGATACATGTGCAGAATGTGCAGGTTTGTTACATAGGCATACAAGTGCCATGATGGTTTACTGCACCCTTCAACCTGTCATCTACATTAGGGTATTTCTCCTAATGCTATCCCTCTCCTAGCCCCCCACCACCCAACAGGTCCCGGTGTGTGATGTTCCCCTCCCTGTGTCCATGTGTTCTCATTGTTTAACTCCTACTTATGAGTGAGAACACACAGTATTTGGTTTTCTGTTCCTCTGTTAGTTTGCTGAGAATGATGGTTTCCAGCTTCATCCATGTCCCTGCAAAGGACATGAACTCATCCTTTTTTAAGGCTGCATAGTATTGTATGGTGTATATGTGCCACATTTTCTTTATCCAGTCTATCATTGATGGGCATTTGGGGTGGTTCCAAGTCTTTGCTATTGTGAACAGTGCTGCAATAAACATACACTTGCATGTGTCTTTATAGTAGAATGATTTATAATATGATTGTTTCTGACTTATTTGATAAAGTAGAGTGGGTGCTATCCTCTTCTGCTTCTCACATAAATGCACTGGCTCTTTAAGAGGACAGTTAAGGAGCCCAAGGAGCTGAAGCCAAGCTGCACTTCCCTGTGGAAAGTGCCCTATCTTCCAAAGGAGAGCAAGCAACTGAAAATGCCAGAGGTGGAGCACAAATGTGGGAGCAAAGCCCTCAGTGTGGTAGGGTCAAAAGCACAGATCGGGGAACTTTGCCTGGGAAAGGAGCCAGAAATATTTTCTCAGTGGAAAGCAAGGAAGAGATAAATACTGTAGTTGGGAACAGGGACCACAAAGAAAGTCAGACTTGACCAAACCTTTCAGTTTATTAAGATTAAAGGATGGGTGGGTGGGAAAAGAAACTGGAAGCTGGAATGTGTGAATAACATATGGAAATTGACATATACAGTACTCGTTTTTTTTCTTTGTTCTTTTCTTTTTGTTTTGTTTTGTTTTGTGATAGAGTCTCACTCTGTCACCACTGCTGGAGTGCAGTGGCGCGACCTTGGCTCACTGCAATCTTTGCCTCCCGGATTCAAGCAATTCTCCTGCCTCAGCCTCCTGAGTAGCTGGAATTACAGGTGCCCGCAACCACGCCTGGTTAATTTTTGTATTTTTAGTAGAGACAGAGTTTCACCATGTGGCCAGCCTGGTCTCGAACTTCTGACCTCAGGTGATCTGTCTACCTTGGCCTCCCAAAGTGCTGGGATTACAGGTATGAGCCACCGCGCCCTACCACCACTCATTTTTTTATCTTTACAGTCAGTGTGAATTTGTGGTTTTCTTTCCTTCATATGAGCTTCACATTATGTTAACTGATCCTCAAAATAACCCCAGAGAGGAAAGCATAGTATTATTAACACAATATTTAAAGGCTAAAATTAAGAGTGACAGGAGATAAGTGACCTGCCCAATTCATTGAACAAACAGGAGTTGGATCTGGAATGCAGATGAGCTTCTTACTTCCATCCTGCACTCTAAATAGAATATTGCACTGCTGCAAAGAGTGCAGCATGGTCCTTTGTATTCCAGACTTTCAAGGACAGGCACAAACCACCATCAACAAACCAGCTAACCAACCAATCAAAACCAAACCAAACAACCAACCAACTAGTCTAAAACATGGTAAGAGTTAAAGGACCTGTTCCATTTCTGGACCATACCTCGCAGCCAGCAGTTCTCCCAAAAACATTTCAACTTTATGAACTTCATTTTTCTTCTCAGGAATGTGCTGTTTACTCTCTCCCAAGTTTTCTGTATTGAACCTTTCTTCCATTTCATGGATCCATAAGTTCAGTTTTCTGTGCTGATCTTCAAAGCTAAGGAAAAGAAAATGTCTTAGAGAAATTCTTACATGTTTGTTATGATAAATTAGTTTTAATAGCTGGGGTCACAATGTCTTTTAAATGGCAATTAAGACTTCATGAATGTTCAAGTTACTAAAACAGAACAAAACTTAACAACTAACCCACCCAAATTATCACTTATTTTTATAACAAAGTGACAGTCATGACAATTTCTTTCGAGATTCAAGCAGGAAAAGAATCATCTCACCTAGCAGAATTGATTTCATAGCTGGTAATCGCCAACAAGATTACATTCCCATGTCAATGAGCACTTAATTTTATGTCTTACTACGAAGACCCCTGAATTGGGGCCAACGGATATGAATTGATTTCATAGCTGGTAACTGCCAACAAGATTACATTCCCATGTCAATGTGCACTTAATTTCGTGACTTACTACAAAGACCCTTGAGTTGGAACCAGTGAATAAGTAGGGCAATGGAAGCCCTGGGAAGACAAGGGAAAGTGACCTCTGTCTTTGTTTCTTAAGGGATTTTCAAATATAGCTCAAGAGCTCTAAGTTTTGGAAACAATGTAAGCTCTCCAAGAAAGCTGGACGAGAGTCAGGCAAATTATTCTGCATCAGAGAGGCAATTTGATTCTACTGACATCTTTTCTCACCCTAGTCGTAAGTGACTTTTTCTCCCTTTCTAATTGTGTATTCACCATAATGACATATATTCCTTATTGGTCTCTAGATCCACAGAATTCAATGGTTGTTTTCTGCTATGACTCTGTCCCAAATGAAGTGCATACAAGGAAAAGCCTTGTATAATTTAAAAATTGAGGTGTCAGAGCTTTATACATTGGTGAACCAAATAAACGAAAATTATATGCATTTATATAATTTTCAATCACTAGTAAATATAGTTTGTTTTCTCTATATTAAAAAAAGCCAAGTCACAACTTCAGAGTCTGAAAAATTGATTATTGCCCTAGTATCAACCTGTGTTTATGATCAAAGCTCATTATAATTTAAACTCACAGTATCAGACGTTATTTGTTTATTCACAGGACTCTTTTCTCTAAGCCTTTAAAAACACACTTGGTGTATGATGAAATCTATGTTTGTTAACGTAACCTACCTTCCAAGTTCTGAAGCACAGTCTTGAAGAGCCTGCTTATCTTTAAGGCACTGTTTCAGAAATGCTTGAAACTCTTCATTGGCCTTTGTAATTTGTTCCTGAATGCTACTGAGAATTTGTTTAGACAAATGTGCGTACAAAGTTTGTCCTTCTTGAGTCACCGCATCGAGTTTGCTCTGCCCATCACTGACTGAGTCCAAAATGTTCTGTTTCGGGAAATAAAGGTAATAGGTGCATGGGACTATGCATTACAATTGTGAGCTGAAATAATAGAGCAGGAGAAGAAAAACAGAGTCCAAAGGGAAAAAGCTTAACAAGGCTGGAGTGAAAATGATGCATACAATTGGATACAACCAAGGCTCCTCATTGAGAATGGTGTCAGCCAGCCACTGGAACCACTGAGGACACAGTGTAAATAAGGTTGAGCTGGAACCGAGGACGTTCTCACCAAGGTCTTGTTCTCAGTCTCTCCCCATTCTCACTGTACCAACATGGTCTAGTTTCCACTATCTCCCAGGGTTCATGTGAGATCCTCTACCTGGTTAGTTGCCTCCAGCCCCTCCCCTGATCCACCCTGCATACAAAATCTTCAGGTCCTTTCTTTTCTTGGTCTGCATCTCTTTCTTGGAAAATCTATGCTTGGGCAGGGCTTCAACAAAGTAAAAGAATTCCAGAGTCCAGGGCTGGCCCTGCCTCTCCCCAGAGCTCTAGAGTGGCATCTCAACTGTTACTCAGACATTTCTCTGTGGAGTTTGTTACATCTCAAGCTTAAAAGGAGACAATTCTACATTTGAATTCTCCACACCTCCTGCAAAACCAGCTTCCTTTACTATAACAATCTTTCTATCATAACTTCTAATCTAATGAATTATCAACATTATTTTAATCCCCCATTAGTCACAAAATCCTCATGGTTCTCATTAGTTTTTAAAATGATTTCTTTTGGCCGAGTACGGTGGCTCATGCCTGTAATCAGCACTTTGGGATACCGAGGCGGGTGGATCACCTGAGGTCAGGAGTTTGAGACCAGCCTGGCTTACATGGTGAAACATCGTCTCTACTAAAAATACAAAAATTAGCTGGGCATGCTGGCATACACCTGTAATCCCAGTTACTTGGGAGACTGAGGCAGGAGAATCACTTGAACTCAGAAGGAGGAGGTTGCAGTGAACGGAAATCGTGTCATTGCACTCCAGCCTGGGTGACAGAGTGAGAATCCATCTCGGAAAAAAAAAAAAAAAAAGATTTCTTTTCATAATACTTAACATAGTGCTTTACTCAGATTAGCCACTTGACAAGCTTGGCCAAAACCTAACTTGAGCCTATTCTTCTGCAAATCATTTCTTAACTCTGCTTCACCACAGCCTTCTCCTTCCTGAGCTCATACATTTTCAGTCAGTAAAACCTATAAAACCTGTAATATCTATTATTTTAGTTTGAATATATCCTATCTCTAAATATAGACAATAAGGTACTAAAAAACACAAACCATTTCTTCTTCTTTTTAAAACTCCTCCACAATAGTCATATAACATAGATATAATTATTATACTCTTATTGTTATAAAAATTAAAAATAGGTTTAGTTTAGAATGAACTCCAAAGAATTGTCAATAGGCTAAAAAGAGAGAGGAAAGGGATCCGGAAATTCTGTAGCCCCAACTTATTTCTCAACATACTTATCATGTTATCTATTTCCTTCTGACTCAATCAGCCAAATTCTGTTAGGGACGAGGAGAAGACTGGCTCAGATAAGATTTGGGAAATGAGATAACTTAGGTCTGCCTACAGGCACTTGAGTACATTTTGGGGAAGAAGAAAAAGGATGTCAGCTTTTATACCTGAAGGTCATGGAGCTTTGCTTCTAGAACTTTGCTGTCACCGGTGCGATCTGATGATTCTTTTGCTGATGCCTTTGCTCCCAAAAACCATTCTTGGAATTCCTGCATAGACTCTTTTGAAATTAAAAAAAAAAAAAAATTCAGGAGTCAATCCAAAACTGAATGGGCTCCCACCATTACCACAATGAATTATTTCTGACCTTTAGCTCATTTCCTCTTGCCTTACAAAATATTCCAGAAAGAAAATAATAAAGTAATACAGTATGATCTACAGTCGTGAATGTTCATGGTAGAACTGAGAAGTTATCTCAGAGGAAAGACTAAAAAGAAATGTATATTCCTAGAATGTCTAACATCCTGTTGTGTTTTTTCTCTTGGTCAAGAAAAATAATTAATTGCCTGAATATGTAAAAGTGCAAGGAGAGAAATGCTCCAGGGACATTAAAGCCATTTTGATGGCAAAGGGAGGAACCACCTCCTCTTTTGGGGAGTCATGATGGATCCATGTCAGGCACCGCTGTGTGGAAAGCAGAGGCAGGAACACAGGACGGGCAATTTCCTGGCCCCTATTGCTGCCCCTCTTTCATGGCTTCTTCCAACATCCAAGTTTATTGTGTCACTTCATCATAGCATAAAAAATTTCAATAGTTGTTTGGACAGTGGCCGCTGGCCACTTGAGCAGTGGAAGTAATTTTCCACACACATGAGCTATATAGAGAAAATGCAGATGAAATTCAGAATCATCAAGTCAGTGGCCTCTTGCTTTCTTAAGAAAAAGAGGAAAAAGAAAGAAAAAATTCTGCATAATGTGAGAGCCTCCAGCACAGCACTTCTATTGCCTGAATCGCAAAGCACAAATGAATTTGAAATGATACCCTTCTGGAAAATTTCCTCAAACTTTTGCTGGCAGTTTCTAGGCAGCATTTGGTTTGGATTCTTTCTTGGAAACAAACTTCTCACGCTAAGGCCCCTCAGAACTCACCACTGAAGTGTTTTTCCAGAGATTCCTGCAGGCTGGCCTGGGTTTTGGAGCACAACTGGCTCACGGCTTCATGTTTCTTTATCAGACCAGTCATTGCACAGCCCAGGCTCTCTAACTCAGCTGAGTGGTACTTGCGGCACAAGCTATTGAGATTTTCTTGGGTGGAGCTGATATTGCTTTGTTGACTTTGAAGTTCTTTTTGTATATCCTACAGAATAAAAGTAGATTATGAAGGATATTCATAACTTGAGAGAAACCCTCCATTTGCTTCACTATGGTACTTTTTTACAATCTGAAATTGACACTGTTGAATCCACTCCATGGTGTATATATTTTGGTGCAAATTTTTGAGTACTTGTACTAGATCTGTATTGATTCTTTCAGGATTTTGCCAAGTTCTCCTTGGGAACAAACAGCTGTTGGGAAGTAGTTAGGAGATGAGGTGTAATCTAGCATTTCAAGCAAACTGAATAGGTCCTTATAGATTCCAGTCCATGATCTTGGGTTTAATCAATTGGTTAGAGACCATCACAGTTCACATTCTTCAGTGAGACACTTGAACTTTGTTTCAGAGTCACAGGCTTACCAAAAGCACCAGTAGTTAATTTAAAAAAAAACAAAAACAAAAACAAAAACTTCAGTTTCTAGTACAGTAAGGAAATATGCTAAAAGAGAACAAATGCATTTGTTGAAAAGTCAACTCAATGCATGTCTTTTACATATAGCTGATTAGGAATGTTATCTATTAATATGGATAGAAAACACGAAAATGGGCCAGGAGGTGGCTCATACCCATAATCCCAAAACTGTGGGAGGCTGAGGTCGGTGGATCACTTGAGGTCAGGAGTTCAAGACCAGCCTGGCCAACATGATGAAACCCCATCTCTACTAAAAATACAAAACTTAGCTGGGCATGGTGGTGGGTGCCTGTAATCCCAGCTACTGGGGAGGCTGTGGTAGGAGAATCACTTGAACCTCGGAGGGGAGGTTGCAGTGAGCCCAGATTGTGCCACTGCACTCCAGCCTGGGTGACAGAGCGAGACTCCATCTCAAAAAATAAAAAAAAAAAAAAATAGAAAACATGGAAATGTAACATTTTTTCAACTTCTTCTTTTTCAAAAAATATACATTCTCTGGATGAAAGCAGTCATAGTGGCCAATGAATATAATTAAGTGATGAAAAACTATCGGATACTCAAGTCTGAAAATGTGTGGAAGTCAAAGAGTTCTTCCACAGGCTCCACCCTTTTATAAAAAAGAAAAAAAAAAAACTTTAAACAAGTGTAGACTATGAGCAGGTGCTACAGCAACACATGCTTTCTATTTTCAAGGTATTCATTTTTGATTTCTGAACACCTGCATTCTGTTCTTCATTGCTTACTTTGCTGTGGTCAATGTCATAAATAAGTTGGTCTGGTGTTCATATGGGTAACTGAGAGTAGAGGTTATATTTTTTATTATAGTCACCACAAAACAGGAGAACTACTATCACCATTCGAATGGAAGCACTTAATGATAGTTTATTACCTACCTTGACTTTTTTCAATCCTTCGCAAGTGTCAGTTTGGGCACAGTTCATCAACGATTCTTCCACTTTTGCGAGCCATGTTGTTATGTCATTAATAAACTTCTCCACTTGTGTACTTTGAGCAGTGAAATCCTTCAGGGTTCCTTTGGCTACTTCAGTTATTTCTTTGGCATGCTCCAGTTTCTGTCTTAAGTCTGCTTCTATAAACTAAATAACCAAGCAAGATTTCATCAAGATCTCCACTCATTCAGTAGAAATTCTGTTCATGTAATTGTTCAAAGGCACACAAGTCTCATCATGGAAGCCAGCTCCAATGCTAATATGCCTTTACAAGAAGGAAAATCAGTGGACACAGTTGCCAAACATATGAAGTGACAGGCAAATAGAAAGAGGAAGGATTGTGTTAACCCTGGATGGGAGAGTGGCAGCTCTAACTGAGGTTCCAGGGAAGATGTGAGAGGGCATTCTGAAAGCAGAGCTAGACCTACTGAAAATTCCCAGGTGGTGACCAAAAATCTGCTCTTGATTCTCCCTGGAAACACCCGTTGTCTGCTCAGATGTAACACTGTCTGGGGCAAACATCACTGTAGGATTTTATCATAAAACAATTTTATTTTTGTCTCCACTGTTGCTTTAAAATATTCAGTGGGGCTAGTTCTTCTCTTTTCTCTGGATGATATAGCTCAGAAGGGTCGACTTCTATGGCCTCCTAGTTAGTCAAAGGACATATAGTCACTATACATTGAAAAACAGTCTCAATTCCATAATTCAAACATCCTGGCCTATTTGGTAATGAAAACTTTGAACTTAACTTAAATTGAAGGCTTTTACTCTTACCCCCACTTCAGATCTGCAGGAGGCCCATAGTGTGGAAGGGAGTAAATGTCTATCTTTCTCTTCCTTCATTTTATTTCTATTCTGCCACCCTGTGTAAGGCGTCTTTCTCCTGTAGGCTTGGACTGGCAGGAGGCAGGTGAGGGCTTCTGACTCACTGGATGGGCATCTGTGCCCTCTAGGTCAGACAAGGTTTAGCATTCATTCCTCCTCCCATAGGCCTTGGTCTGTGGGTTTTTCTGACCTTTTTCATGCTTGCACTTCCCACTGAAGTTCCCCAAATGCGACAGTGCACTGTTCTTTGGCTACTTTCTCATTCTTCAGCCTGTAGGCCTTTCTTTAACTTCTCATTGCTAAGGTCTGCTTATCCCCCAGATAACCTTCTTAGACCATCTATAATATCTTCACATGGTGGTCTCTTCCTTTCTTTTCCTTTCCTGGTTCATATTTGGGTCAGAGGTCACACTCTAGCATTCACCTCCAACTAAACTTGAGGTGCAGGTCTCCCCAAGCCGTCATTTATCCTTTGGTAAATATAGCAGCAGTTAGCCAGCCTGTCTGTCACTTTTAGGATTCTTGGGAGGATAGAAATCAGACTCCCATGCCTGCCAAATACAGGGGACAAATATCCCATTCTCCAGGTGGCACTGCTGGAATCCTTCTGCCTTGAGGTAAGGTAAGCCACCCCTCACACTTCCTTGAGTATACAGAGGGGTGCGTTTATGTGCACACGCAAGTGTGTGTGTGAGAGAGAGAGACAGAGAGAGAGAGAGAAAAGGAGAGAGAGATAAAGGAAGAAAGAGAAGACTAGAGTACACCAATAACTCTCTCTGAAGATCCTGCCTCAACTCTGCAAAAGTCCAACTGTTAACCATTGATATCCCCAACACAGGTGGCCTGCATACGGACTCTTTATCTTTTTTAGATATGAATAGCACCTCCTTTGTGTCTTCTTACTTCCCATGAAACTTCTAGCATTCCTGTGCATGTATATCATCCCCAATGGTACTGATGAACAAGGAGTCTCAGGTAAGAGCAAAAGCATGACTGATCAGCTAGATTGATTGCTTGACCCAAAGCAGCAAATCAAAGACAAAGGCACAAGAAGAAGAAAGGAAATGTGGAGAAAATCGACAAAAGCAGTAACACATCCAGAAGCTAAAGGGATGCAGCAGAATCCTGAGCCTGGAGCCAGTGGAGCTGGCAGTCCAAAGAGACCCACCATACTGGATGCTTCCAGGGCTTGGGCCCTGAAATAGCCCAGGTGTCCTGACCAGTGCTGATCTACCCTGGCCTGCTTCATGGCTCCCGTGGATTTGTGCCATCTGAAGGGCCAAGAAGGGAGGTTTACAGTGGTGATCCCTCTAAACTCAGTTATTGAGTAACAGCATTAGGAAAACATCAATAAGAATAGCAACATTCATAAGAGGGGTTTCTAGGCTGGGCGCGGTGGCTCACACTTGTAATCCCAGTGCTTTGGGAGGCCAAGGCAGGCAGATTGCACGAGTTCAGGAGTACAAGACCAGCCTCGGCAACATGGTGAAATCTCCTGTCTATAAAAAGTTTAAAATATTAGCCTTCCATGATGGCGCATGCCTGTAGTCTCAGATACTAGGGAGGCTGAGGTGGGAGGATTGCTTGAACTTGGGAGGCAGAGGTTGCAGTGAGCTGAGATTGCACCACTGCACTCCAGTCTGGGTAACAGAGTGAGACCTTGTCTCAAAAAACAACCAACCAACCAACCAACATCAAACACACCAAAAACAGAGGTGGTTCTGTTCCTGTCTAGACATGAAATGGTCCATGAGGCAACTTGGCTGATAATGCTTCCGAAATTCAGTAGGAAAAAAAGAACTACCCTTATTATAATATTCAAGTTGGAAATATGCTATTAATACTGGCCCAAGAAATGTGAACATATATTAATATTTTGACCCCCACGTCTGATATGATCCACGTTTCCTTGGAATTAGGGTGATGACAATAACATTGAGGACATATAAAGGAGATACATATATATGTATATCATATATATATGATATATATCTACACACACACACACACACAGAGACAGAAAGTCTAGTATATGGTAGTTATTACAAAACGGATGAAAGTCTAGCAGTTATTACAAAATGCTTACCTGAAGGTCTGGCGGTGTTTCTAGATTTTTAGTTAATTCTTTCAGATCATTAACTTTGGAATGCAGTTCTTCCAATCTCAATGCTTTGTTTTTAACTTCAGACTGCCAAAAGGGAAGAAGCATAACTAATGAAAAACACTGATATGCTATATTTGGCATTTAATAATTTCAAGAAGAGCTAACTTTGTCAAAATACCCCAACTTTAAACCAGTGTAAAAAATAAAATCTGTTTCAATTTTCGGAGGGCTGTCGTGATGTAGAAACGTGGAAAATGTTACAATTAGCTTCCGCTGGGAATGTGAAGGAGTGTGCAGAACTTTTGTTTCTCTCCACTCCTTTTTATTAGGGAAAAAAAGCTGGAAAAAAATTAAACACTGATCCAAAGTCTTGAGTCAGCAGGGATTTTCAACAGGCTAACTGTCGTTTATTCATTAACTTTAATATTACTGGTTACTATGGCAGCATGAAACTCTTGAAGAAGCATTTCAAAGCAAGTGTTGAAGTGCCTAACAAGGAGTGCCTAGTTACTGTAGGCTATGTGTAATATGAACAAAACGTTTCAAATAAAAATTTAAAGGATATTAAAGGAGAAACAGATTCATTAAGAAATTGATATATAATATTTTACCTTTTTTTGTACCAACAGTAACATAAAGAAAAGGAAAGAACAATCAAAGAATTATGAAACAAATGAGAGGCTTGTAAACTTCATTAGTTATTTGAGGCCACAAAGGAGCATTTATTGAACTATTCCTCTCAAAAATGGTCTTTTGGTGCTTTGTGGACACTAGCAAACCTACTGATGCCTTCAATTCAGAAAGGAATTTCCTTACTGGAAGACATTATGAGCTGTCAGGCCCTCTGGCTTTCTCCAGAAGCTGGCCAGGCAACTGAGGAATCTCCCTCCTTATCTACACTCACTACACTGCAGCGGGAACAGTCCTGTGGGCACTGGGCTGAATCCGATTCACTGATGTTATTAGCTGGTGTGTCACATGGACAGTGGGTAACATAAATAACCCATCTTTGTGACTAACTGGACCTGGTCATATCTAATGTGGCTCAGAAGCATATTGAATCATTGGATTTCTGAGGTCAATAGCAGCGGATTACTTTAACAACTCCCTCTCAACCTCCCACAAAAAGCCCTCATTTGTAGTATTTACCACCATGGTAAACTACAACATGACGTCACAGCACACACGGAGTGGAAGACATACACATTAGTACATTGTTCTAAAATATTTCAACCATGATACCATAGATGTCAATAACTCAAAGACCTAGGTAACAGTAGTGACGTGTAGAAGAATAATGGAAAGTGTTATGTTTTTGTTTTTTGTCATTACTTTTGTATTCAATGGAACTTATTTAATTGTAAATTTATTTACAGTCTAATTTTTAATAATGGTTGTTTTTAACACTGGCTCACAAAATTCCTGAACATTTAACAATTGACTTTTGCAAGCTTGTATAAGCTGGATCCAGTGCAGGCCACTCTGGAGCTGTAATGTCAGTTTAGTACCAGAGATAACAGCCGAGGACACTGCGGTATCCATCACCTCTGCCTGTACTTTTAGTCTGAATAATTTCTTCTCCTTCTCATCACCCTCAGAGATTGGAATTAGATAACAAAACATTGAGAATGTTCTTTGGATCAAAGACAAATAAGTAATACAATTCATTCATGTATGTTTCTCTGGACCAAAGTCACTATCTCCTCACTCTATTTCTCTTTACCCTACTCCACTTTTATCACAGCCCAATTACTGCTTGATATTTTATATATAATATATACTGTAATATAAATAATGTAAATTCTATGAGGGTAGGACTTTCTGTTTTTCTATTATATTTTCAATGTCTAAAACAGTGCCTGACATATCTTAGGTGCTCATTAAGAGTTTGAAGAATGATTAACAAATCATTGCAAGAAATAGGAATAAAGTTTAAAGTGAATTGGTGACTAGAACTTTAAAAGCCAGGGACTCTTGTGGAAGCCTGTGACCTTCCAATCTCTGATTTTCTTCCATTTTTGAAAAGGAAGTGGAAGAACCCACTACCTGGCATAATAAGAGGACATGCTAAGGACTCAGTGAGCAGTTTGGGATTTTTTTGAATACGGAAAAATAGGTACTAAATATTACTAAAGTACAAACACTTTCAATTTGGTTTTTAAGTAGAAAGATGCCATATTCTCCGATGAATGGGAACAATTATAGATTTTATAGACTTTTGCTTTTCTACTAATGCTTTAAAGAGCCCTAAATAAGCATAGATAAAAATACAAAGAAAAATCCTTTTATTCATAACCTATTCAATTTAAATAGCAAAAGATAGGTAAGAGTTCTCTAATGCTCTTCCACGCCAATAAAAAGAAGAATAAGGTCCAGAGCAATGGCTCACACCTGTAATCCCAGCAGTTTGGGAGGCTGAGGTGGGCAGATCACCTGAGGTCAGGAGTTCAAGACCAGCCTGGCCAACATGGTGAAATCCTATCTCTACTAAAAATGCAAAAATTAGCCAAGCGTGGTTGCGCATGCCTGTAATTCCAGCTACTCGGGAGGCTGAGGCAGGAGAATCGCTTGAACCCGGGAGGCGGACGTTGCAGAGCCGAGATCTGGAGCACCACTGCACTCCAGTCTGGGCGACAGAGCCAAACTTTGCCTCAAATAATAAAAATAATAATAATAAATAAATAAAAGTTAAAAGAAGAATACACTTTTAAGATTTTTTTTCTTTTTTTTCATATTCTGGTCAACAATATGCCACCAGTTCCCATAGGTCAACACAGCCAATTTACCTCAAATTCTTTAAGCAGTTCTTCAGCTCTGAGGCGGTTATCCAGGTTGCTGATGTTTTCTGCCATCTGTGGAACAGAGTTGTTTGACCATCCCTCAATCTCATCCCTACTTGAGAGTACATCATCCCAAATGGACAGGCTTACTCTCAGCCTATCCATGTTTTCTTCAAGTTTCTCTGCTACCTAGGAGAGAAACAGAAACCACGGCATTCATAGTCAGAGGCGTAAGATGATCATCCCCCTAGCAAAGTACCAATGCTTCTTTTATCAGAAAAGTATATTCTGACTGACAAACACAGTTTCACAAAAATTATTGTAATCTAATAAGTGCACCTGACTCATGTAAATGCTAACCAATACATAGATTGCTTCTGTCATTGGGAGAGGTGTATGAATTCCTGAGACACTGCATTTTCATTTGTAAACTGGGATACTAACAACAGGTCCATTGGAATCTACTGTAACTCACTATAAGGTTGAATTCTACAGGACAAAGGTCCATCAAGAACAGTGTTGTATTTATTTTTGAAAGTAATAACAATAAGCATTTTTATTTGTAATGTTGAGGTATAATTAGCATTAATTAGATTCAAACATATTTATAACATAATGCATATGAAAGCAACCAATTTTGCACATTAAAATAAAAAATAGTATTGCTTATCACTCTTCCTATAATGATAGGCACTAACATCCCAAAGGCTATAAATAAAAAAAAAAGCATGCTAAAAAAAGAAAAGAAAAGAAAAGAATGTTCCTTTTTTTTTTTTTTTTTTTTTTTTTTTTTTGAGATGGAGTCTCACTCTGTTTCCCAGGCTGGAGTACAGTGGCGCGATCTCAGCTCACTGCAACCTCCGCCTCCTGGGTTCCAGCGATTCTCCCACCTCAGCCTCCAGAGTAACTAGGATTACAGGCGCTTGCCACCACACCCGGCTAATTTTTTGTATTTTTAGTAGAGATGGGGTTTCACCATGTTAGCCAGACTGGTCTTGAACTCCTGACCTGAAGTGATCCGCCCGCCTCGGCCTCCCAAAGTGCTGGGATTAAAGGCGTGAGCCACCGCACCCAGCCAAAGAATGTTCTTTTAAAAGTGGAAGCATATGTATAGAGTTTTCTGCTGCCCCCAAATTATTTTATTACATTACACAAATATCAAAGTCTAACTGGTAAATTTAGCTTAAGTAGGGGAACCACAGTACTTCTGAAATTAGAAGGGTCAACAGAGTCACTGAATTTTTCAGCTGAAAGGTAATGTGAAATAGTTATGGATTGATATATAGAGTTCCAGGAAAATCAAGTGACTTGTTCTGTGGTCACGTAGCTGGTAAGTGACACAACACAAACTAAAACCCAAAGATGTAAATTACAAGTGCAATGTTTTCCAATACAAAATTATAGCCTTATTGCTTTAAATTATTAGATATTATGGTTGAATATCCTCTAGAATATTTATAAATTCTTCTTTTTTATCTATAATTTCATAGTTTGGGACAGAAAAACATTCAGAGTTATAATTTGTTATGACCAAGGCTATCAAGTGAAATTCCCAAGAGTCTGACGATAAGTTTTTACAAAACAGATACATTTTTTACTATTTCTAAACTTTATGTGAGCACTGTTTTTCTTCAGACTATCATTTCGCATTTAGTACTAAATGTTAAAAGTGAAATTCAGTTGGGCGCAATGGCGCATGCCTATAATCCCAGCACTTTGGGAGGCCAAGGTGGGCAGATCACCTGAGGTCAGGAGTTGGAGACCAGCCTGGTCAACATGGAGAAACCCTGTCTCTACTAAAAATACAAAATTAGCTGGGCGTGGTGGTGTGCACCTGTAATCCCAGCTACTCAGGGGATTGAGGCAGGAGAACTGCTTGAACCCGGGAGGCAGAGGTTGTGGTAAACTGAGATCGCACCATTGCACTCCAGCCTGGGCAACAAGAGTGAAACTCCATCTCAAAAAAAAAAAAAAAAGTGAAATTCACATCCTTGAATAACCCTTTGCCCAAAAATTTGATTGGAAAATGTGATTATTGAAACGATTTGCAGACTCCCAGGTGATTATCTTACATCCAGCCATTTGTCCACGGTGCTCTCCATGTCTGTTTTCACCAAGCTGAAATCACTACTGTGAATTTTTTTCAGTTCAGATAACAAGTGTTTTCCTTTGCTGGTAAAGTTATCCAAGTCTTTCTGTTTGTAATTCATTTTGTTCTTGGCAGTTTCATGCTGTGGATAAATGATTTCTTAATTAATAAAATAGTGAGTGATAAGTCATGAGTTTAAAACCATTTGCCTCTAGGAAATTTAATTCATAATTGACCTTATGCAGAAATTATTGATATTAATTAACTATACGAATATATATAACACCATTTGCTTGAGTTGCTAGAATCCTAGAATGTCAGTATTCCTAGGGGAAAAAAAGTTGAGCTTGTTAGCATGAATTATCCACATCTAAGTAAGTATACAGGTAAGAATTGGGCAGATAACTGCTTTATGACTAAAAACCAGATCTACTAAAGCAGAATACCAACATAAACACATTTTGAATTTTACCTTGGAAAAAGCCCATTTAAGATCTTCTTGATCTTTAATGGTAGTTCTGGTTACAATCACACTGCTGGCATTTTCTAAGACTTTAGATACAGCTGACTTCAGGTTCTGATATTCTCTCATTAAGTCAATAAGTCCACAGCATTGACCCTGACTGTAATGATTAAAGAAAATATATTATTTGGTGTCATGTATCAGGAAAGGGGAGAGTTCCCTACAATTGGTCTTGATGTTTCACTACATAAAGGTATTAATACTCATAGATGGATTCTGGAACCAAGAGAAAAGCATATTGCTACATACTGACCTCAAACTAGTGCTGCTGGTTAATCCTACTTACTCCAATGTCCAAAATATTCTCTGTGAATGAGGGATGCACACAACCATTGAAATAAAATCTATGAACTCAAGACAAAGAAGCAATATATGTTCTTGCCAACTCAAACTTACATAGATGAGTCACCCAAATGTTTTGGTTTTTTTAACTGTCTTTTTCCATGTTGTTTTAATTATTTCATAATGGCATATGTTGCAGGAAATAAAACAACAATAAAACAAAACATAGCCCAAAACTAACAAATAAAAAGATTACTCAGTAAATAACGTACATATCAGATTTTCTCTTCCATCTCAATGTAATAAATTCTCATTGGATATGACTAACCTGAAAACTGTCAAAATGAGAAGATAGCTGCTGTTTATAAAAATAAGGTGGTCTACCACCATATCACCTCAAATGCACCTGATCTCATTTGATCTTGTGAAGGTAAGCAGGGTCCAGCCTGGTTAGTACTTGGATGGGAGACCCTCTGGGAATATTGGAAGCTGTAGGCTTTTTTTTTTTTTAAACAAACACACACACACACACACACACACACACACACACACACACAAAATGGCTGGATGCCACGGATCATGCCTGTAATCCTAGCACTTTGCGAGGCCAAGGCAGGCTGATCACTCAAGGCCAGGCGTTCGAGACCAGCCTGGCCAACAAGGCAAAACATCGTCTCTACTAAAAATGCAAAAATCAGCCTGGCTTGGTGGCGCACGCCTGTAATCTCGGCTACTTAGGAGGCTGAGGCATGAGAAAGGCTTGAACTCGGGTAGTAGAGGTTGCAGTGAGCCAAGATCACACCACTGTGCTCCAGCCTGGGCAATAGAGGGAGACTGTTTCATAAAAGAAACAACAAAAGAATAAAATGCTGTTGAGCAAGCAAGTTTACATCTAGAGATTTTTCCAAAGAAATAAAATTATGTGCACTAAGATTTAGGTAAAGTGATATTCTTCACACCATTATTTGTAATAGGAGAAAATACAGAAAAAACCAAAATGTTAAAAACAGGTCAATAATTAAATAAATCCCGATACGTTCTTATGATAGGACACTGTGCAACCTCTAAGAAATCACAATGTAGGATAATGTTTAATAATACGGAATAAAGTTTGCACAACATGATTCAATTTAAAATGCCTGCATTAATAGTCTACATTATATAATGTGCTCTGAATTTTGTTTAAAAGACCTTCGTACATGATGTAAAGTATATGTTGAGGGTCATTTTTTTAAATGCATATGAATGTCCAATTGTTCTAGTACCATTTATTGAAAAGATAATTCTTCCTCCACCAAATTTTCTTTATATCTTTGTCAAAACAATTGACTGTATACGTCTGGGTCTTTTCTGACTGTGTTCCACTAGTTTATATGTTTATTCTTCAGCCTGTACCACACTGAAACTAGCTAGTATAAGTCCTCCAATCCTTTTTCATTTGTTATTTATTTATTTACTTACTTAATTATTTTAGGTACCAGAGCTGCCAGCAAAGTCCTCCAATTCTTTTTGAAAACTGTACTGGCTATTCTAGTAGGTCTTGTGTTTTTACGTATACATTTTTAAATCATCTTGTCAATTTCTACAAAACTTCTGTAGGCATTTTGATTGGGATTGTATTGATATAAAAAAGACCTCAATAACAAAAAAATCACCCAAATCGGCCAACTTGAATATTTTAAAAGATAAACAGATTGCAAATAACGTATCAAAATATGCTCAACATCAGTCATCAGGGATATACAAATTAAAAACAAAATGTGCCAATTCTGGACACAATGCCTATGAGTTAGTCCTGCTCACAGTGAGGAGTTAAAGACACACACACACACACACACACACACACACACAGATGGCTCTACACATCTAGTAGAATATCAAACAAGCAAATAAACAAAAACATCACAATACCAAGTGTTGGAAATTACGTGGAGCAACTGGAAATCTTACACATGACTGGTGTGAGTGCAAATAGTGCAACTACTTTGAAAAATAATTTGGCAGGTTCTTATAAAGTTAAACATATATGTTGCTATACAATCCAGAGTCTCACTTTTAGATTATTTACCCAAATGAAATAAAAACTTACATACATGCAAAAATTTGAATGTGAATGTTTATAAATACTTTATTTATAATCATCCAAACTGGAAAGAACCCAATTGTCCATCACCTAGTAATTGAATAAACTGTAGTAAACCCATTCAGTGATATATTCAGCTATAAAAAAATGAACTTTTGACACACACAATGACATATGTTGTGCTAAATAAAAGAAGCCAGATTAAATAAGAGAAGCCAGGTCACAATCTATGTGATTTTGTTTATAAATGATTCTAAGAAAAGACAAAACTATAGATGTGGAAAACCGATCCCTGGTTGCCAGGGGGGCTAAGGGCAAAGGGAAGAGATAAGGCCATTTTTTAGGTGGCAGAACTTTCATTGTGAAGTTTAACAGTTACACAACTGTATAAGTTTGTCAAAACTGATAGCATTGCATATGAAAAAAAGTATATTTAAATGTGTTTAAATTATACCTCAATTACAAACAACTACAGCAAAACAAAAAATATATAAAATTAAAAGTTAAGGCTGTCATGGTAGCACTTCGTAACTGTTGACAACTCCTGCTTTAAGCATTGAATTCCATATGTAATTTTTTTTTTTTTTTTTTTTTTGAGAAGGAGTCTCACTCTGTCTTCCAGCCTGGAATGCTGTGATGCGATCTCGGCTCACTGCAACCTACACCTCCAGGGTTCAAGTGATTCTCCTGCCTCGGCTTCCCGAGTAGCTGGCATTACAGGCACCCTCCACCATGCCCGGCTAATTTTTGTATTTTTAGTAGAGATGGGATTTCACTATGTTGGCCAGGATGGTCTTGAACTCCTGACCTCAGGTGATTCGTCTGCCTTGGCCTCCCAAAGTGCTGGGATTATAGGCGTGAGCCACCGTGCCTGGCCTATAATTGTTATCTCAAAGCAACATTCTCAATAAAGTTCTGTAGAAATAAGTAAATTTTCAATGTTATGAAAGTGACACAGAATACCTAAAATAGTAAAATATATTTAACTACTGATCACATCAATGCAAAACAGGCAATGTCCCAATGTCACAAAATAAGTGGGAAGCTAAAAACAAGAACTGGGTGGGTTTTGACTTACTTTTCATGAATTAGTCTTTTGGTATCATCCCAGGTGACTGCTAAGCGGTTTATCTCCCTGTCAACTTCAGGTGCAAAAGCTACATCTTTCTGGGCAATTTGCTTGGCTTTGTCTTTCAACCAATATAGTTCATGCTCGTGAGAATTCAATTCATCTTCTAGCTGATTAAACACTCTTAACCTGTGAATTAAAATGTTATTTTCCTATGAATTTACTAAAGATAGTAAACGAATATTTCTTCTCCATAAGTATATGATGAGACTATAAAGCACTCATTTAGACAGTAGAAAAATTTTTAACACAGAAATTAAATTGATGTTTATCAAGGGATAAAGGTACTTTTAAAGTTAATTTTGCAAAATAACTCAGACTGTATCTCAGAAAACACTGAAAGTCATTCTTTTTTTTTTTTTGAGACAGAGTCTTGCTTTGTTGCCCAGGCTGGAGCACAGTGGCCGGATCTCAGCTCACTGCAAGCTCTGCCTCCTGGGTTTATGCCATTCTCCTGTCTCAGTATCCCGAGTAGCTGGGACTACAGGCGCCCACCACCTCGCCCAGCTAGTTTTTTGTATTTTTTAGTAGACACGGGGTTTCACCGTGTTAACCAGGATGATCTCCATCTCCCGACCTCGTGATCCGCCCGTCTCGGCCTCCCAAAGTGCTGGGATTACAGTCTTGAGCCACCGTGCCCAGCTGAAAGTCATTCTTGATATTCACCATCAACCTTCTGTTAAGTTTGTATTTTCTTTGTACTTTGCTTTGATGGTATAAGATTTTCAAAACTAAGGCTGATCTCATAAGCTAACTAGGTAAATACTTACTGTAAAATCATTAGTAAGAAATGTTTCTGGGTCATGAGGTTCAATCCATGTAAATAATAATGTTCAAGGATTATAGTTGTTTCATTCAATATCAAATTAGCTTTACTGAGCTCTGTAATATATACATATATATACATATAAATAAAACTTAAATTACCTACCTTGTTGAAAAGATTACCGTAAGAAAATGATCATTTTCGTCCCTAATCTATTAATATCAGAGCATTTATAAAAAAGCGGCCACATCACCAGCCACAGTGGCTCATGTTCATAATCTCAGCATTTTGGGATGCCAAGGTGGGAGAATTGCTTGAGACCAGGAATTCAAGACCAACCTGGGCAACACAGCAAGACCTTATTTCTAAAAAAAAAAATTTTTTTTAATTTAGCTGGGGGTGGTGGTACATGTGTATAGTCTCGGCTATGTGGAAAGCTGAGGCTGGAGGATCACTTGAGTCCGAAAGTTTGAGGCCACAGTGAACTGTGACTGCACCACTGCACTCTAGCCTGGGTGACAGAGCACGACCCTGTTTCAAAGAAAAAAAAAAAGTGGCCATATAGAGGCAGCTGTTGACTCCTCATTCTTACAGTTTGATATAGGTCTGCAGAGTTGACACAATGAGTCCGCATGTTTTATCCCACTTAATTCCCAAAAGATGGTGGCTGGGGCACGTGTTCTCATTATCCCCACCTTACAAGAAGAGAAGAGGTTTTCCCAAGATGGCATAGTGAAGCACTAGTATGACTGGAATGTAAATAAGTCCATTAATTCAATATAACATTTTCTGCACCCGATGTGTGACTTTGGTGAGTGCAGTGTTGTGGGTACTGATGTGACTCTTTAGCCCAACCTGGGCTTTCTACTCTGGCAATTTTAGGATTTCCTGTCTGCTTGGCCTAAGAAGGCCGTGGCACCCCGCAGCACCAATGATACTGCTGGCTTCCAGGGTGAGTGACACTAGGCACCTTATTCTGGAGGCTATTTTTTCTTCCCAAGTATCATTCCCTTTCGTAAATTTGCTAAACTAATGAGATAATCTATTGCCTATAAAGGGTATAATCTCAGGAGCCCAGTCCTAATATTGACTCCACTATCATCTGACTAAATCCTCAACTTAATGTTTGATTCTGGTTAAAGGGAAACAACCAGCAATGGTCTTGTCAGGAACAACATAATCTTTATCAATCATGAATACCTTGGCATGAATACATTTCAGTTGTTTCTTTGCCCACTGAAAAAAATGGAAGAGAAAGTGGCCCTGAAAACAGGAGTCAGAGGTTCTATTAAGAAGAAAACAAGATTGAAAAGAAGGCTACAGTTTTAAGAAAACAGTTACTTCTCAAATTTACTAAGGGAACTTCTCTTTGACCCATTTGCTTCTCAAATGGACTCACCTGACAAAAGCTCAGCTTTGCTTACTTAAACCCACTCCTCTGCCTCTCCATACCTCTAAGCAAACAGTTAAATGTAGTTGTAGAGAATGACTCTGCCAAGCTGATTGGTTTCAGTTTAAATGAACACAGAGCTCAAATGACAGCTCGTCACCTTCCTAAGCTACCCTCTACAAGAGAACTGTTTCACACCATTTTCTCTCCTCCAACATCTGCCCTCTCCTCCGAACTGATGAGCTTGCACCAATCTCTACCAAGAGGCTCTCAGCCACCAGGGAGGAATTCCCTCATACTTTTTACCACCAAAACTACTAGGATCACTCCCTTTCTCTTCTGCCTTCATTCTTGTTATAGCAGATGAGTTCTTTCTCCCATCAGTAAAAAATTATTTAAAAATAGATAATAAGATCTATATATTCTTTGCTCATAAACAGACTTTAGGGAAATCCTTAAGAAACTCAAAGAAATTTTAGTACTGCTCAAGTGTCAAATTAGTCAATAATCTTATCTTCAAACTGGTTAAAAAAAAAAAAAGAAGTTGCTAAATATGGTACTGTAAACCAAAAAGTATCTGAGACAGTTCTCAATCAATTTAGAAGTTGATTTTGCCAAGGTTAAGGACATGCCTGGAAGAAATAAATATGAAATCACAGAAACAGTCTGTGGTTTATACCTTTCTCCAAAGATGATTTTGAGGGCTTCAACACTTAAAGGGGAAAAATGGGCTGGAGGGGAAAGAGAGAGGATAAGGTTAATCCATGTGTAGAAAGAGAAAAGAAGCAGGCAGGGAATAGTAAATTACGAATTCATCTCGTGCTCAGTAAATCAGCACTTTACCTAAGATAAGGTGAACATAGAGTAGCTACCTATGGAGATATTGAACCTTTTCTCTGTATCTATCTGTTTAGGAACAAAAGGAAAGGCCGCTTCTTACATGACTCAGCTCTCAGCTTAATTTCTTTCCTTTGGCAGAGTGAATTCGGGTCCTGAGTTTTTATTTTCCTTTCACGGTACTAATAAAGTTTTGCATAAAAGTTAATTCCAGAACAAATACAAAAGAAAAGAGACAAGTGGCTGTGACAGTTTCCTTTACCTCTGCTGAAGAGCTTGGCGGGTAGGTTCTTTCAATCGCTCTTTGTCAGTCCTTTCTTCAATGTCCTCAATGCTTTTCAGAAGCTCCTCTTTCTGGTCTTGGAATGCTTTTTTCAACACTGCCAGGGCATCTGCCTCACTCTGCTTGGTTCCCAGAAGGTTCTGGATCCTCTCTACCTCTCCACAGAGCTGATCAGCCGTGGCTCTGCAGGACGTCCTTTGCTCAGAGCTCCCACTTTTCAGATGATATTGGGCTTTGGAAAGAATGCCATCGAGACTGACAGCAGCAGATTCTAATGCTTTAGCATCTTGAAGAGCATCATTGAGGTCCTTTTCTATCAAATCAGACTCGTTCTTATTCATACTGTTGGTTGCTTCCACTGTTTGCCTCAGTTGGTGGAGAATGCCGGACAGAGAGGCATGGCTCTGGAGGAATTCTGCCAAATGGGACAGGGCAAGCTGCCGCCTCTCCACAACCTGGCTGGCCTCCTCAAACAGCTGGAAGCAGTCCTCAGCCTTGCCCTGCAGGAGGTGGAGGTCCTCAGCACGGCCCAGAGAACCCAACTTTGCTAAGTGACCCTGCAGACTCTGCAATTCAACCTTTTTGCTCTCTACTTCTGCTACGTGGTCCTGGAAGGGAAGAGAGAGTTATTGATTCCTCAGATACACTACAGTCCATGACAGAGGTATTCTACAGGGTTCGTGATGTGAAGATCTGTTTTAAGTGCCATGGATAGTGTAGTACTTAAAGATCATCTATAGTGAATCTTAGAAAATTCACCAAATTTTCTGTTTTGCTGATCCACATATTTCACATAAAACGCAACTCTGTTTCGGCACTATGTAATTAATTCTGTGAAAAAAATTTCTTTGTGGATAGAAATTGTTAGTTAAAAGAAATGAAAACATTGGAAGATTCTTAAAGATGCCTATATATATTTTACATTTTAATTTTAACATTTTAAAGATGCATATAGGTATATATTTATACACAAATATTTGTATTTAGATATCTCATATTTTTAATATTTTAACTTTAAAAATTTTTAATTTTAAAAGATGCATGTATGTGAAAAATTTTAAATTTAAAAATTTATGTGTCTGTGTACACATAGACATCTTTAAAAATCTAAATGTTTAATTTTTTTAACTAAAAATTTCTGTTGACAAAATCCATGAAGACATCTTTTTCCATTAAATTAGTTTCAAATCAGAGTTTTATTTTATGCAAGACTTCTCTATAGGAAGTTTGACTAGCTCACAATAAATAGTGTTTAAAATCTAGCAGAAAATTGGCAATATTCTCAGGGGTTTCCATTAAATAGAAATTATCACCTATCTTAATCTTGACAACAATGACTTTAAGATCCCCCTGATTGACCACTAAACTTCAGATAGCTTACTCTTGACTACAGATTCCGACCTTTTTTTTTCTTAGAGCATTTACTTTAGAAAATTTGTAATTGTGAATTCATTCTCTGCCCCTTTGAGATGGAACTCTTCTTGAAGCTCTGGCCAGTTTTTCCACCTCTGGAATATTTTTCTGAAGGATGTGGGAGCCGTCCCTTAGAAATGTAAACATCAGTGAAAATAGCTGCTCTCTCTTTTTTTTTTTTTTTTTTTTTTTTTTGAGAAGGAGTCTCGCTCTGCCGCCCAGGCTGGAGTGCAGTGGCCGGATCTCAGCTCACTGCAAGCTCCGCCTCCCGGGTTCACGCCATTCTCCTGCCTCAGCCTCCCGAGTAGCTGGGACTACAGGCGCCCACCACCGCGCCCGGCTAATTTTTTGTATTTTTAGTAGAGACGGGGTTTCACCATGATAGCCAGGATGGTCTCGATCTCCTGACCTTGTGATCCGCCCGTCTCGGCCTCCCAAAGTGCTGGGATTACAGGCTTGAGCCACCGCGCCCGGCCAATAGCTGCTCTCTCTTAGTCTCTTTGGAGGGTAGAGCCTAAATTCACTGAGCACCTTCCTCCAAGATGTAAAAACTACCTCCTGTCCTGAAAGTAGAAGAAAGTTGCTTTTCCCTGACACAAAACCAATTAGTGAACCCAGCAAGGAGTGAACACTCAATAAATACAAAATATTCTATTGTTAAATGTTGCTATATGCTTACTATGTAGCTTATCTCCATTGTTTCAATGCTTTATGATCAATATCTGAATTTTTGAATGTTTTCTGGTGCTAGGATAGATATAATGTGTTGGGGACTCAGAAAATTGTACCCTAAAATATGTCACTTTGGACTTTAAACTGAGAGAACCTGAGGAGCAGCAAATTCAAATAAGAGCCTTTCTTGATGCTCCTTTAACCTGACTAAGGCAAGTTCCTCCAGAAGAAATATAATCATCAACCACAGAAGAATAACTCACAGGAAAGTCCCTTAAGGTCTGACATCTCACTGAGAGAGACTTTTGGCACAGGATGCCATCTGTAATTCTAAGGTATGCCACCTGAGAAACTTTTTCTGCATAAGACAGCTTTTGTTCATAGTGCATTTCCTCCCCTCACCTTCCCATAGCTTGTCCCTACTACCCTCCTGAAGCCCCAGCTCCTATTTCTTTCTGTATAACATAAAAACTTTAGTCATCCAGTTATTCTTAGAGCCTCATATTTTGTGGGACTCCCATACAATATGCACATAATAAATGTGTTTGCCATTTCTCCTGTTAATTGGTCTATTGTCAGTTCGTTTCATAGATTCAAATTAATTGAACCTTCAGAGGGCAGAAGAAAGATCTTTTCAACCCTCCATATGCATAATTTATAAAGAAGAGAAATAAGCTTTAAATCACTTTAAAGCTGAATAGTAATTCAGAAAAACTATATCCTTAAACTATTTGAATTCAGTGTTAGTTTTCAGTATTGAAATGAAACAAACTGGGAAGCTTAAAAATGGACATTCTTGTCACTTTATCCTAGAAATCATTTGCTCCACTATGAAGAGAAAGTTTCTCAAGATGGTGGTCAATTTTATCTGAAGTGGCTTTATCTGCTTAATTTGTCTGCATAATTCATTGCCTTAACTCATATGCTCAATTATTAAAACATTTTCATATAAATAAAAAGTTAAATTCCCACCATTTAAACTTTTTTAAAATGTTGCGTCTCTTTTTAATTTGAGAACTCTCTTTTACGAAAAAATTCTTCCTCAATCTTAAAAAAAAAAAAACAAAAACACTTTACCTTGTGCCGAGTAAGAGCTACTTGATGGTCCATTATGCTAATCTCAGAAGTAGTTTGTAATTCACTGAGAAACAGCTTAATCCAGACAGAAAAGGAAAGCAGCAGCTCATCAAATTGCTGGTGTTCAGCAACCACAGACTGAAGAAAATTAATCCTATGTAGACAAAGTATTAAAGTTAAAATGTCCCATAAGTAAACAGAAAGGATTAATGATGTATTTTGGGAATTAAGCTTACCCAAGGGCAAAATCAATGTTGTCATACATGAACACTCTATACCTCTTGATATTTTTTACTTCCAAAACCCTGCTTTACTCACAATCTTCCCTGTCTCAGTGAACATTGCCACCATCCACCCTGATGGTCCTATGAGGCACTCTTCATCTTTTCCTTTCTTTACAAGCACATCTAATCTATGGATACCCTCTCAGTATAACATGTGTTCCAAAATTGAATGAAATTTCTATAATTCTGATGCCTTAGTATATATTATCACTAATAATGATCATTATGTTAAATTGCTGTGTGCCATGGAAGTAACGGGATTTTTTAATCAATTGTGTCTTTAACCATAGCTGGTCTAAGACTTTTGTCATCCATAGACAATTATTGTTTTACTTTTATTCTTCTCAAAAAGTGGTTTATAGTCAGCTGCAGTTCAAAATTTGCTTTTTCTTTAAGGAAATTCATGGAAAGGACTCTTACAAGTATTCTAAAATACAGATTTCTGATAACTGATAACTATACTATTGGACTAAGAAAAAACTTCCATGGCTGGGTGCAGTGGCTCATGCCTGTAATCTCAACAATTTGGGAGGCCAAGGCAAGTGGATCACTTGAGGTCAGGAGTTTGAGACCAGCCTGGCCAACACAGCAAAACTCCATTTCTACTAGAAATACAAAAATTAGCCAGGTGTGCTGGTGCTATTACGGATACCCGTAATCCCAGCTACTTAGGAGGCTGAGGCATGAGAATCACTTGAACCCAGGAGGCAGAGGGTGTAGTGAGCTGAGATCGCACCACTGTACTCTAGCCTGGGTAAGAGAGTGAGACTCTGTCTCAAAAGAAAAAACTTCCAGGACTCTAATTAAAAAGCGGATACATTCAAGAGATTTGCTAACTCAACATTAAGCAGAACAAGAGTTAATTACACGGGACTGAACTAATAGAGGCCTGAAATACTTTTTTTTAGTGGCGTTTTGTTTGAAACATTGCTGATTCTTTTTATGTTTTCTTTTCCAAAGTCAAGATAAATTTTTTTTTCTTTGAATTGTCTATAGCTTACTACAAATTGGGCAAACTACACTTCTGTGAGCAAAATTCGTAGCATATTTTTTCGCTCTACTTGATTTCTCCAGAAATCGGAAACTATTTGTGAGTATTCTTAATGTATGGTAATATAGTTATTTGTATAAGTTCAATAAGAATATGTTTTGTAATAGGACACAATTGGAAACATTGGTTATTTTACCAAGGCTTTGACTGGAACAGCATATTTTCAGATCTGATCAGACTGCTTTGAGGAATTGAGATTATTTTATAGAACCAATGAAAAGCCCTTTGGGAAGATTGGCTTTATACTTCTCTATGTGATATCTTTATAAAGTTCCTGACCTGTGGTAAGTAAAGAATGTTACTTTCTGACAGGCCCAGGAATATCAAGTTATACTGGGACCTTGAGAAGAAAGGAATTCACCCAATTTATATGGATTATCTGCAGGCACAGATAAACCTTTGGTTTGGTTAACCTTGAGAGACTTTTGAAAGTCTAATCTGAGATTTCTCATGAAAAATGTACCAACAAAGTCAATTTTTAAAAAGCCTGTATGGCCAATCACTAATCTTGCTGCACTTTATATGGATAATTAGACCAAGTATAATAAGACTAAAATTTATCTTGCAAATAAGTTGGTCCTACTATGATTTGCCTTTGGTAGAAATTGGGGGCTGGAGAGAGAAAAAATATGTTTTAAAAAAACTATAGTATGCATATTACTAGATTCTAGTTTTGTTTATTGTTTTTGAGTTTTTATTATTTTCCCATAATTTGAACTGAATCCTGAATCTTTCCTGGCTACAAGTTTCCAACTACGATTTTCCAAATCTTCCTTCTGTTTTCCTTATTTTGTTTATTTATTTTATGGAGATGGAGTTTCACTCTTATTGCCCAGGCTGGACTGCAATGGTGTGATCTTGGCTCACTGCAATCTCTGCCTTCCAGATTCAAGTGATTCTCCTGCTTCAGCCTCCTGCGTAGGCACCTGCCACCACACCTGGCTAATTTTTGAATTATTAGTAGAGACAGGGTTTCATCACATTGGCCACGCTGGTATCAAACTCCTGACCTCGGATAATCCACCCGCCTCAGACTCCCAAAGTGCTGGGATTACAGGTGTGAGCCACCATGCTCAAAAACTGCTTTTCTTAAATCCCCACAAACTGAAGCTAGGCAGCTAAATTTTGTGAGAAATAACAGAAACTTGTAAGTAAACAATCTATGTGCCTGCTGGTATATTGACTTCTCAGAAATTTCACTTGACTGTTCATCTGAACTGAACTACAATCCAGAAAAATCTATTCAGATTACTACTGCAATCTGAAGATACTTCACAAACTCTAGAAAAACAAGTCTGTAGACTACTGTAGATATTAAACTTTGTTTTTCTTCTGTTTCCTTAGAAATGCCTCTTATTAAAGATCTGTTTGCCTGCATCATATATAGAGGCCCAGCCCATTTGCAATGCCACCTTCTGGAATGGGACATAGCTATTTAACTGAACTGATCTATTCTCAGGACTAAGAGACTGACTAAAGAAGACATGGAACAATATATTTCAGTTTGCTTTTTTTTTCTGTTTATCTTAATTTGCTTTTCCACTCCTTTGTCTATCTCTATCAAATAACCTTTTTTTCTTTTTTTTAAATTGAGACCAAGTATCACTCTGTTACCCAGGCTTCAGTGCAGTGCTGTAATCACAGCTCCCTGTAACTTCAAACTCCTGGGCTCAAGCAATCCTCCTGCCTCAGCTTTCTGAGCAGCTGAGACTACAGGTACATGGCCACCATGCCTGGATACTGTAAAAAAAATTTCTTGTAGAGATGGGGTCTTGCAATATTGCCCAGGCTGGTCTTGAACTCTCAGCCTCGAGCACTCCCCTCACCTTGCCCTCCCAAAACTCTGGGATTATGGGCATAAGCCATCACACCCAAACATTTTTTAAGTTTCAAAATGGGATCTGAAGGAAATAAAAATACTTTACTCCAAAATGTATTTCTCTGACAAATTCCGAAATGGCCCTGCAAAACTGTCTTTTGTGAGGGGGGCTAAACTTGCTTCTGTAGATCTGTAGAGAATCTGCACTAATGTTGCTAGCCCTGCCTTTGTCCAGATCTAGGAAATATGAACTGAAAGTCAAACACCATGAAGACCTGAAAGAGACCTTTACCATCTATTCTCTTTGAGGGCTGTACCTGTCAGGTTTCATCTACATTGCAAGTCCAGTTTTGCTAGCCAAGCCTCTTCCTTTCTCCCTCCAATAACCTGTATTACCATGAAAACCTGTTTTGGGCCATTTTCTGAGCTCACAATCTTTCTGTAACCTCAATATGGTATATATTTTGTATGTCAATGGAGTTTGGGTGTCCATTCTGAAGACTCCAGTGTATACACATTAAATAAATTTATATTCCTTTTCTATTAATCTGCCTCATGTCAGTGATTTTCTAACCTCTAGGGGGCCAAGGGCCTTGGCCCTACAATCCCCCCACTCCCTCCTCCCCGCCAACACACACTATACATGGATTCTGTGCTCTTCTCTCCATTTCCACTGCTCTCATCCTGGTCTAAACCTCTTCACTTCTTGCCTGACCTTCAACAGCCTCCTAACTGGCTTCCTCCCTCCCCCCTTTGCCCCCTTACAATATACTCTCTAGATAATAAGTAGACATGATTTGCACTTAAGAAGGCAAAACCCCAAACTCCTTACTGTGGTCTATAAGAAATCTCACATTTTCTACTTATCTGGTCTCATCTGACAGTTCTGCCCCACATTCCCACTGACCTCTCTGTCTCCCAATAAAACCAACTCATTACTGCCTTAGAGCTTTTGCCATTTTTGCTCCCTTTGCCTGTGTGGGTCTGCTTCCTGCACAGCCCAGAGATCTTAATCAGATGTCATCTCCCCAGAGAGGCCTTGTTTGACCCCAATTCTAAAGATACACCATCCTGCAGTCCCTGCCATGCTACCCTGTTTTGTTGTCTTCATAATCCTGAACATTACCTTACATCATCTTGTTTGTTCACTTGTTTAGTTATGTATTTATTTTCCACCCAGCTCCTTCCTCCCCTCTCTCCACACCATGGACTGTACCTGCCTTCCTTACTGCTGTATCCTCAGCACCTAAAAAGGTGCCTGGGATATCATCAGGGACCAATCAATGTGTGTGTAATAAATGAATTAGTTAATAAATAGTAGGCGATTGGAGATCAGAATCCAAACGTATTAAAAATAATACCTTAATCAAAACTAGTATTTATGAAAATGGTTTGTATCCAAAGTTCAACTTTTAAATCAGTTTTCACATTTTAATATTTACAAAATCTTCTACACATTATCCTTATATGCATGCATTATATTTTCAATGCCTTCATACATTGGTATCACTTTAAAAGTCCTTCACTTTCCTTCTAAGGGATAGGCAGAGGGCAGATACTGCTTTGTTTTACAGATAATTGCTCACCTTTCAAGAGGTGGCATCAAATCTTTCTGTAAATTTCTGAGCCCATTCAAATGTCCCTTTTTTTATTCCTATAATATTTTGTGTTCACCCCTCATTATTCCCACACTAATCAGTAAATTATTTGGGGTTAGGTTTTATTTATTTTTATGGCTTTTGGTGTCTGATATGGTACCTTGTACGCAGCAGGCACCTGATATATATTTGTTGATTGATTGAATACAGGAATAAATAAATAATAGAATAAATATAAGCTCCATGAAAGCAAAGGATGAAACTCTTTATCGTTGCTATTCTCAGCACATAGAAGAGTATGCTACTCATTGTGGAAACTCAGGAAATATTTGCTGAATGAATGAATTTTTTAAATGGGCAGAAAGGTTAAATGCCTAAGATGACACAGGTGATCAACATCAACTTAAAGAGAAAATTTGTTTTCTAGTATATTGGAAAGGGATAGATGCCAGTTGTTCATCACCTAGTTAATTAAGATTTAATCCATTTTTTTCCTCCATTTATCAATAATTTCCCTTGCTGTCTCCAAAATATCTATATTAAAATGAAATGGACTAGCATGTGTATAAAGTGCCTCTGGTTGAGAAATGTTATGTGAGATAAAATTTTAGGTACCATTTTCTTCCTATACAAAACAGCTTAAGCAATAAATAATATAGCATTAGCAATCCTACTCTCTTTAATCTATTTCAACTGATTTAATCACTTGCCCTTATTTTAGACTAAATTGTGAATTGGAATTCATCAGAAATGCTAAGTTTCGTGGACCTTGATTTTCAAAATAAAAGTTTTCTTCCCTTCTGTAGTTATCAGCTGAGTAGTTGAGTTAAATAAAAGTAAACAAAACTATGCTTTCTTAATTTATATGCTCATCATTTAAAAAATGAACAATATTAGAAGATTTATCTTTTAGAACCAACCTTTTGTCAATTATCTGTGGTAAATCTCTCCATCTCTCATCCAACTGCTCCAAATGTAGTTTAACCATTTTCACATCATCTTTGGAGGCTATTGAGAACAATGATTCCTTCAATTGCAAAAGTTTGCTATAGAATGAGGCCTGGGATACAACTTCATTTTGCAGTGCCTGAAAAATACAAGACATTACAGATCTCATCCCAACAGGACTGAAAAGTAAGGACCATGTGACACAGGGGACTGTTGTCCAAAGGATTTGCATTCTTGCGAAATGTAAGTCATCGGGGCCAGGCTGAAGAGAGTTTTTATTACTTGATTTAGAAACGGATCCACTTAACCGTTAATGGAATTTGGTTCATCCACTTCACCTTTAATGGAATTTGGTTCCATTCCATTAAAGGTGAAGTGGATTCATTTCTAAATCAAGTAATACAATGCCACTAAAACCTGAATAAGTTTTCTGGAGTCTGAGTTATAAGTTAGGCAAATCTAGAAGCTGTAGAATTTCTTTCACGACTAAGAGACTGAGTAGGCAAAGAGAATCAAAGAAAAATTATTGCTGGAGAGACTCAGTGCATGGCTAACAATAAGAGAGATGCAATTCTAGCCTGGGACATATTCTCCCTCTCTATTCAGAAGACTAGATTAGGCCAAACTGGAGAACTTAGGGGCTCTTCATTTTACTTTTAAGCAACAGAACTCCTTCATTTTAAAACATAATCAGGTAATGAATCTCTTAGGTGCTGTGAGGTGCATAAAAGTTGTGGCTCCTACCTAACAAGAGATAAAATATAAACATTCCAATAGATAGGTAATAATAATAAAAAAGATGTTAAGCAAAATGATAGGTATGGCACAGCAGACAGTAAGTAGATGCTTGTCAAAATGCTCTCCTTCCCTTCCTAGTGAGGCCACATATGTGATACAAGCAAGATGGCTAAAGGGATTACAGGAAGGAGTACACAGGCTATGGATGACAAGTAAGATCATAAAGCAGAACTGCAACTTACGCTGGGTACAAAGCAAAGAAACAGCACAGGATGCAGAGCCAGGAGGTGGGAATGCACAAGTCAGGTCCAGCCCACGAGGCAAGGCCACCTTACTTGATGCAATGTCAGGATGCAGGAGTAACAGAGTCTGCAGTCCTCTCAGTCATATGGCACTCAGTTTCCACGTGGAGATGTGCAGCAACAGTTTTACATGCCCACTTAGACTTGTGTCAATCTCCTCATTTATAAGGAAAAGACCTGTGATATCCCCTCTGGGAACACCCCGTGTGTGTTTGAAAGAAGACAGGAACCAGATTGTAGATCAGGATTGCCTTTTATGCTCAGGGCAGGAAACAGTCATTACAGGTTTCTGAGAAGGGACTTTGTGGAAGATGAGTGCAGACATCAGTGTTTAATAAACCAGACAGGCAGAAGAATCAGAAGAATGGAGTACCCCCCAAGTCAAGGAAGGAGAACATTTAAAGGTGGGGCAACAGATTCTGATGTTACAGACACTGGTGACAGAGTTTTCAGAGATGCAATTACAAAAGGCAAAAGAGTGTAGCTTCCTCCTAAACGTCTTATAATAGTTGATGGGAGGAGTTTGGAGTATAAATCTGTAATAAAATAAATCTCTTTTGAGAAGCAATTTTGACTGTTGACTTTTCCAGCATAGACAGCATCCTTTGAGGCAAGTTATTAATCTCTAGAAATCAGTAACATTGCCTTTAGCTTCAATTATACTCAAAGATTTTCTTTCTTTTAGTTTAAATAATCGACTTCCTCAAGTATGAAATAAACTTTGTCATTGTGCTTATTACCTACATTTGTGCTCATTCATTTTTTTCTGTCTTCCATGAGAATAATCATTACCGCAACTTCTTTCTACGTTCTATTACTTATTTCTTTAAAAGAACACCCTTTATTGCCCAAAATTCATATAATTACAAGAGTAGAGAGATTATACCTATTTCCAGCCTCAGAAATTGTGAACTGATAGCCAACCTCTTTCATCTATGTTCCTACCCAACCTTTCCTCAACTCCTTTGCCAAATCATGTTATTCAGATGCCAGACATTACATTACAGGAATTTCTAACACATCACGGAAATTGATCATCACAAAGTTCTCATTGTCAGTTTCTCTCCCTTTCAGGTCATGGTTGCTTCTTCTTTTTGGAACACCCTGATGTCAAATGATGCTTCAGGAATCACAAAACAAAAGCAAGAAGGGAGATACACGTTTATTTATTTCATTATTTTATTTTTTTAAATAATGTAACTGTAACAAAAAGCATTTTATTTGTCCTTCCTCATACTTCCTTGAACTTGCCTGTATTAATTGAAGTTCACCTTCCACTTTGACTCTGTCTGCAGAAATATCCATTTCTGGAGAACTGGCTATAGCTTCACCCCGCTCTAACCAGGTCAAAAAGGATGATAGTTCTTTCTCTAGCCTAAAGGAAGCAGAGAACAGAAACAAATTCATTGAAAATTGTCATACTAGGAGATTAAACCTTTCTGAAGTTGGAGGGTCCAACACAAACCATAGTAAATACAGTCTCAGTTATCTCAGTCTTAGATGTGTCAGCACAAAAATCACTCCGTTCATTTTCATGTGAGTCCCTGCATTCACGTTTATATTGGATAATATGTAAAGATCCATATACATCCTCTCCACTCTCGGGAATCTTTGCCTTATAACAAAGATCAAGAGTTTCCTACAGTAGACCCACAAGTTCATGTGTTTTGCATGTGGGATAATTATTCCCCATCACATATAGAACTGCTAATCTAGAATTTCCTATCTAATAGTGGCAGCAACTCAAGGAAAAATGCTGCTCACCTCTGCCAGTGGGCCAGCAGATTCTCCAGCGCAGTCTGTCTCTCCTTCGCCCTCCGTAGGGTGTCCTCATATTGGTGCTGTAGAGCCGCAGCCTCCTGAACACAGGAGTCTCTGTTCACAACCTTCCTGGCACTGGCTGAGAAGGTGGTGATCAGGCTGCTCAGTGACTCCAGGGCCTGGCAGAGATCCTAAGAAGAGTGTGAGAAGAATACAATTAAAGCAAAAGAGCCAACAAGGCCTGCATCTTTCTTTGACACCCATCATTGCAAAATGTTTTCTCTCAGTCATAATAGACAAGAATGGTACTAGGAATGGGTACAAATATACAGTTGATAGAAGAAATAAGACTTAGTGTTCAATACATTAGTAGGGGACTATAGCTAGAAAATAGTTTGACTGTTTCTTGCATAAATAAAACACAAATATTTTAGGTGATGAAGATCCCAATTCCACTGATTTTACTTTTACAAATTATATGAATGTATTAAATTATCACATGTGCACTCCCCAAAACACATAAAAGTTAAATATATTTTTAAAAGGTCTGTGCCCATTATTTGCAGCAAGACATAGTGAAAATGAGGAGAAAGTGACTTCATAAATACAGAAATCAAAAATAAAAATGGAGACACTTCTCCAAACAAGAATGCGCTGCTATTTATCTGAAAACTTTCAACTTTCCCTTAACAATTTAGATAACTTGTGAAGATTATTAGTGACTTTATGCTAGATATGTATTTAAAAACTATTCTTAACTCATGAAACCCACATGTAACATGCTATAATCGCTACAAAAAATACATATAAAAAGTTATGGCTGAAGAAGCTGCTATCTCAATAGTAATAATAATAATAATAATAGCTACACAGTGCCTCAAAACGTGGCAGGCCCTGCATTACCTGCTTCCCATGCATTGACTCATTCCATCTTCCTGAGAACCCTAAGAGGTATGTTTTTTCATTACCTTCATTTTACAGATTAGAAAATCAAGACACAGAAAAACAACTTGCTTTAGGAAATCTAAATATCGGAAAAATAGAATATTAGCCTCTTCGGTCCTCCATTATTAACTTAGTGGTCTATAAAAATAATTTCATCACACTGAACTCTCCTACTTTTCCTCATTTTTTGTGTAAAGAAATTACAAATAAGTAACACAGAAGTGTATTCGCATTATAAATATTTAAACAATGGAAATCTCACTCCCCCTTCCAGAAGTGCCTTTGTCAATGGTTTGTTTTCTATTACGTACACCTTTACAAATGTTTGCACACATGAACGTGCAATAGGAATCATATTCATATTTTTGCTTATTAATTAACATATGGTAGTATTTCTTTGTGCATAATTCTCCCCTTTTGTTCTTCCCCCTAAATTCTGCGAGAGCCATCTGTTTGTTGCCTCGCAGTAGATTCACAATGATGAGAAAAGCCATTTGTTGGAAACTGGTCAGTGAGGATATATCCCTTAAACATCTGAGTACAGTGGGTTAAAATCTGAAGACAGCTATACATATATATTTTTTCCTTGCACACATACTTTTTTATAATGCTGGCAAGAGGTAACAGGGTTTATTAAAGCTAAGCTCTAAAAATGTTACTCATTCTAATTAAAAGAGAGAAATATATTTGAAGTGAATACTCCTTTAATATGCATCTTTAATGAAAATTTATTCACATCCTCACCTGTCTTGTATTATATAGAGTGAATACGTTAAATCTATATACTTACTCAACTCATATAAACATTTTTCCAATTTCAATTCTCTTAAAAAGTTTACTGTATTTTCTTTTCAAGTGGGAATTGTCAAATTTTAAGTTGGTAAATAGTAGAAATGTTGAAGCATACTCTTACCATATGTTCTTGAAGAACTTTGTATGTTTCTGTAGCTGAAGAACATATTTTAATTGGAACAGCAAGTTTATCTTCAAATTCAGACACAGATTGCTGGATCTAAAACATGGGTGCAATATAAAAATAACAGTGGGAAAAACACATAGCCAGGCAAAAAAATGTTACTGAGAAAATGGCATATCTACCTTTTATGGATAACTTTTAATGTAATTGTAAAATACATGCATTCTTTAAACATCTAAAATCAATGTGCCTCCTTATTTGAAAGGAAAATAACTGTCTTAATGACTAACTGAACACAATGTGTAACATTCTCACATGCCACTAAAAAAGGTGCCATATAAATAATCATAAATTTACTCATCATTGACACCTTGGTAGATGATTGACAAAGTATGTCTTTTGCTTATTCCACTATTTGTAAAGTATTTATTGCATTTACCACAAATACAATGTGAAATATGTAAACTTAAGTATAGGTGAACCAATTCTTACCTTTCTAAGGTTCTCTTCAAACTTTTGCTGCTGAGATAAATGTCCCAGGATTGTTCCTTCCAGACACTGTGCGTGCTCTCGAAGCTCTTCCCAGTATCTTCTTATTTGTGTCAACTTGGCTTTAATTCGAGCAGATTCTCCAGTGGTAACAAATTGAGCAAAAGACTGCGCTTCTTCTTCTAATCCTACAATGCTGCTAAGCTTACTTTCTATTTCCTGAATTGTGACCTAATAGTTAAAACAAGAAAAATGACAATGTAGGCTGAGCAAGCTTGCCTTCCTGAAATGATACAATTATCTGCAAAGAGGGAATGTTTCCTTAACTGATATTTGAAGACTTGGATGGTTAGAGCGCAGCTATGAGCAAACACCATGTGCTTGGGGAGATGAGACATGCCGAAAATGTCTGCAAAATACAGCGATTGGGGTTGGGGGTGTGCTTGCTGGATACAGAATAAGGAGAAATAGCTACTCTTGCTTGCAGTGAAGTAAGCAAGGAGATGTCTCTGGGACACTTACAGTATCTCTGAAGGTACAGAGAATTATCTGTTTATGTTATAAATCAGGCGTTTTAATTAACTGAGCTGGGGAAGCATTGTGTTTCAGTAACCCATTAGAATGCTAAATATTGACATTCATTTATTTTTCTAAAATGTAGTTGAGTATTTTATATGTTACTAAAAGGTTTAATAACTGCACACCTACCTAAAAGCAATTTTCCTTTTTCAAACTTGTCATCTGTTCTTGATGCCAGTGGTTTCCAAAGCTAGAATGCATTAGGACCATCTGGTCCCTATTCTCCGGGATTCAGACTTACTAAGTCTAAGGTGGGGCTCAAGAATTTTCATTTCTAACAAATCCCCAGGGGATGCTGAGGCGGCTGATTGAGGGACTTCATTGCTATGTACTTGACAGGGAAAAGCCCACATACTGTCATTTCAATTTATTTCAACTGGGGGAAGAAAGGACATTTTACATCTTAGCCAACACCTGAAAAATACTGATAACTATTAAGGAAATGTGTGCATGTGCACATGTGTTTATGTGTGTCTGTGGAGTGTCTCTCACAAACATAGAAGCTTGTTTGTATATAAGAAGATGAAAATTATTTCTCTGAGAAAAAGCGCCAAATTATTCAATCAAAATACATAAAAAATTCAGCCAAGTCTCAGTTTCAGATAATTTAAATAGAAAATACTATTACCCTAGAGAAAAATAAAGTTTTGACTTCTGTCTAGATGAGACACCATACTCAGAAATAATTTCTGCCTAGCTGAGACAATCAGAAATAATTTACATAAGATTAAATGTTGGATATGCATCACTTATTTTTATTTTTCATATGAATGAATGAAGTGGTGTATCTCAAATAATGTTATTTGAGCATTAATACAGGCTTTCTTCATTTTGCTGTTTTTTAAGATTATATTTTTTAGAAAAATTAATCATAAATTTAAAAATATAGGTTGTCTATAAAGCACTAATAATTGTTCTAGTTGCTTGTAACACATCGGTGAAACAAACTTACTTAAGAACAGAGCTCTTAGTTATTAGAGTAATACTTGCCACCAACAAATTCATATATACAAATCACTCAATCATATTGTTGGATTGCGGTAAAAATAAATCCATCCAAGAGAAGAAGATGGAAGATGAACCCAGCATATGTTCTTATCATGTATCAATTATAAGTTAGGAATAAGACATCAGTCATTTGAAATGGCATGTAATAATGAACAAAAATGGGCTTAGTGTATTTATCTTCCAACAAGGCAAATGCTTCATTACTTTTAATCCTAAGATCGTTTTAAAGGGAAAACCTATTACAAGTGTTACTATATTTTAAACATTTCCTATAACGTAGTCTTCTGTTTGGAAATAAAACATGAACCTAATAGACCAATTTCCACAGGACAGTGTATTCCACTGTAACTTTGCTTATTTCTAGCAAATATCTTTTCCCTGGTGTTCATATTCACTTGCACTTTTTAGATAGTTTAAAAAGTGCCTTATTGGATGTATTGAAATGTATTTCTAGTCTGATAAAATAAAAATAGACGAGTGAATACATATTTTAAGAAAATATGTAATCTTTTTTTCTGGAGAATAACAAAGAGATGACATTAGATAGTTGATATATTCCAGAAGTTCTGGAGCAATGGTGGAAATGATAGTAAATGAGTTATAGAAAGAATAAATATGCTGAAAAATGTGTGTTAATTTTCAAAAGGGGACATTTTTGAGACAAAACTATTTAAATGTGTTATTCTTTTTTCTTGGAATTTGGTGAAAATGATTAAATAACAACTTTTAAAAACTATTTGAACAATTAAAAATATTTAATGAATATTCTTCCATGGCCTCACATCTATTTTTCCTGGTATACCAAAGAAGACATAGCAGACTGTGTATATGACACTCCACGTATGCTTGATTGCTAAAGATGTGTGAGAAGCAAGAATGATCTGCACAGTGGGTAATCTTATCTGAGCAACATTGCACCCTCCCACCCTCCACATGGTAATGACTTGTTCTGAGTCACAGTGTGAAATGTTCCCTCACCTTGGTATTTATTTCACTATATTTAATTGAATGAAATAGAGGAGGGTTTTCCCATTCCAAAAAAAAAAAAAAAAAAAAAAAAAAGGCTGAGGTAGAAAAAGTGGCTGAATTTTGAAAATGTGTGGTATAAAATTGTACCAAAGAAAGAGAAATAAACACTCCAAGCTCATTTCTTTAAGCCCGTTTTTCTTCTTGAATTGTCTGAATGAAGTGGTCAATGATAATCTATCCACCTGGTCATTTTAGAGCTGGGAGAGCTAAGGAATCAGAGGACCTCTGTCCATGCCCCAAGGTCATACATGAAAACACAACCATGGAGTAGAATTGCTTCACTTAAGAAAGATGCTTTTCAAACCCCTCCTTGTGACTGGTGCGGGTAAGTACCACTAATCCTTGAGCTAGACATTGGGGGATTTTAGAGTTGTACAGGATGAATACATTTCATGTTGTATAACGAATCGGCAGAGCATTCTATTGAGCTTAATTCAAAATCAAGGAAAAGAATTAATGTAACCATAAAAATATTTTAATGATATTTCACACAATGTTAACTTTGAATGCACAAGTCTGACAATGTTAATACATAATTCCAACTGTAAAGTGTTGCCCAGTATCAATTCAGACCTCTTAGTTTGGTAATCTGTGTGAATTGAATTTTGATAGCTCACATTGCAATGAAAGTCTTTTCCTGGGACCGAACAGCATTTGATGAAATGTAAGAAAGTAGTTCTTAAAAGCTAGACATGGATTATAAATATAACGTGTGAGCAGGTCACCTTAATTTGGCTGATTTGCATGTCCATGGCAGATGACGAAGTTTCCAAGGCATTGAGCTCTTTTTCTTTCTCAGTTATCCAGACGGACAGAGTCTCAAAATTACTGCCAAAATGATCCCACTTGGTTTTCACCATTTCCATGGTTTTAATACTAAAATTAACCAAATTAAGTAAATAAAACTCAGTATTTTAATAGAGAACAACAACATATTTTCCTTGAAATCACTAGGTGAAAAGATAATGAAGACATTTGTGACCATTTCAAAGTTGAAACTGTTCGAGCTAAAATAAAAAATGGCACATTTGTTCTCAGTAGTTGATCAGGTTTTCCTATCTTCTCTGAGAATGAACATTTAATGAGGCGGTATCTATACTTTGAGTGAAACTGCACTTTGAACAAAATATTGCTGGGTTCAAAGGGGTTTGAATCCAGGTATAATCTAATTAAACTCTGCATGTGACCAGATGTTGCCAGGACTTATTTTTATAAACTACGCCAGAGGATATTTCAGTGTACACAGCTTTTCAATAGTCCTATTTCCGAAGACATGTTCTTCTTACACTTAAAGGAGAGACACTGCAGTGATGTTTTATATGGAAAGACCTTTATAAACTGCATCTTATCAACTGAGACAGAGTTCGTGATCTCAATCCCATGCTGCTGGGCAAGAACTGTTTCTATTATCAGAGCTAATCCTAGGATGTATAATCTTTGTGATTTCAGCCATTTTCATAAATGTCTTATGGTCTTGATTCCAAAAGACGTTTATAAATTCTTATACATGAGCACCCTAACTACTTTTACACAACTTAGGTTTTATTTGTATCAAATCTAGTGAACAAAATTTCAACTATAGATTTCTAATTTGTATTAGCTATGTATGTATAACTAGGTGACTGGCTTTCAGTTTAGAAAAAGACTAAGAAACTAACAGTATATAATTGAACTGGTAAGTCCTTGGGTTAAAAACAAAAAGTGAAAGAATGTTCCTGTTTACCAAAAGGCACTTGAAGACATCAAGAAAAATACAATGGCATTATAGATTGTCAAGTTAAATAATATTGCAGTCTCAAATTTATACCCTGGATGTGCCTAATGCTGTCAGCAGTACAGGTAATGCAAGCTGTGCTATATCGCAACTTTTTAAATTAAATAAAGGTTAAAATGGCTATTCTTAATAGAAGTAGCTTCCTTTCAAATCAACTCTAAGTTTTCCATAACCTGACAGAGAATATTTAATGTAATATAAAGTCCTCAAAATTTCAAGTCATAATTTGTTTTAAATAAAATATGTATCAAATTTTAAAGTTTAGGCAAATGTAAAATGTTAATTTTAAGCTATTAATAGTATTAAAAACACATTTTACATTTTAAAATCCACCTTAGAAATGATGGCCTGTCTCTTAATAATAATATGCTATTGTGTATCTTTGATTTGCCACTAAATTACATTAAAAATAGAAATGTTTAGCCATATTATTTTGAATGATATCGGCTGTATCCTCATATATTTTTCCCCTCCAAACTTTTTTGTATATATTGTGTATATAACAGGATATCAATAAGCCAAGCAGTTATTTCTTTTCAGATAAACAAACAGTAAAAGTTTAAAAATAAAATTGATTTTTAAAGTTAATTTCTGGGAAGAGCATATAAGTCAGGATAACTTGAATACTGAGGCACTGTAAACAAGCTCCAGGAGCTTCTTCAGGTTGGAGACATATGGTCTGTGTGATGCGTATTTAGACCTGGAATCTACACTAACAAAGTATCTCCTTTTCACTCTAACTGGTGACAGCAGAATAATATAGTAAAAAAATTATTTTAAATATTAGTTCTTTTTCAAGATTCCCTCTACAATGTACAAAGGCCACAGAATAGAATAGATATGGCTTTCTCATGAACATGATCAGTTTAAGAAGCAAAACCCACATCCTTTATGTTTTTGGGGCTCTGTTAGAGATGTTGGTTTCTGCATTAGTGATACTTTCTTTTGAACTGTGAGTTGTTTCCTCAAAACATGCTGAAATACACAGACACTTTGAGATTTGAAAAGAATGTTTTGAATACAAGGTACAGGAAAGATTGTATGAAACTTTATCTCAGAGAAGAAAGTTTAGGACTTGTCAATCACATACTCTTCTTCAAGCGTGTCTTCTAATTTTTTGACTTGTTCTTTGATTGACTTGGCCTGCTGTTGAAGCAGCTGCTTATTTTGGGGCCCAAGTGGTATCTCTGAAGCTTCCTTTACAAGGTTCTCAGCCTGGACTGCAATATTTTCTGTCCGTTTAGAGAACTCCTAGAAAAGATATTATGATCATTAGGTAGGCACTTTATATTATCTATCTCTGCCCTCAAATAAAGTGCACATGTTGCATACAGAACAGATGGGTGGATGAAGAGATAGATTCATACATGTATGGATCTTTTATTCTCAACAATACAGCTGACTTATTTCCATATGGCCAAAAGAGACACTTTGCTGACACTTTTTTATTTTATTTTATTTCATTTTTTTGAGATAGGGTCTTGCTCTTCTGCCCACACTGGAATGCAGTGGTGCAATCATGGCTCACTGCAGCTTCCAATTCCTGGGCTCATATGATTTTCCTACCTCAGCCTCCCGAGTAGCTGGGACCACAGGCAGGCACTACCGCACCTGACTAATTTTCTGATTTTTGTAGAGATGAGGTCTCACTATGTTGCCCAGGCTGATCTTGAACTCCTGGGCTCAAGTGATCCTCCAGTTTTGACCTCCCAAAACGCTGGGATCACAGGTGGGTGCCACCATGCCTGGTTAACTTTTTAATTTTATATACACAACCAGCTGTTTACCTTCACAGTTATCCAGTAATACTCACAAAAATTGTTTCTCCTTTGTTTTCTGGTTTTGTCTCATTGTTTAGAATTCTTAGATCCATTATAATAATTAATTTATTCACAAATATGTTTACTTATTACAGGCCGGTTCACAAAATCAATAGTGATTGATCATAGAGATAACAGATTTCTAGGCGAATGAACAGAAATGTTTATTTATTAAATATAATATCTTACTCAAAACAGACTATCAATGGTCTTTGGCCAGACATGATGGCTCACGCCTTTAACTCCAGCATTTTTGGAGGCTGAGGCAGGAGGATCACTTGAGGCCACGAGTTTGAGACTAGCCTTGGCAAAATGGCAAGACCTCCATCTCTAGGGGAAAAAAACAAGTGACCAGACATGATGGTACACGCCTGTAGTCCTGGCTACTCAGGAGGCTGAGGTGAGAGGAGATAGAGGCTGCAGTGAGCAGGCATAATGGCACCACTACATTCTAACCCAAGCAACAGAGCAAGACTTTGTCTCAAAAAAAAAAAAAAAAAAAAGAGAGAGAGAGAGAGACAGAGAGAGAGAGAGAAAGTAGCCAAGCCATTTTGTTAACTAGTTCTCTGAAAAGAGCTATAATCTAATCTTAGTGCTGTTAAATCTTATCACATACACGTATATCACATGATGGAAAGAAAATTTAAGTTGTGAATCCGTCAAGCCTGGGCTAGAATGCAGGATCACTAGTTGTTTGACTTTGGTGAATTATTTTCAGGCTCTTTCATGTAAAATGCAGATGATAATGCTTTTCTTAGAAGGTTACTGTTAGCATTCTACTAGCAATCTCACTTTTAAAGTGCCTAACACTCTGGGAGATACTGATCATTGGTTTTGGCAGATACTGATTATTGTTTTTTACGTCTCTCATACAAACTTGAGGACAAAATGATTTATTAAGCCCATATACTTATTTTCAATCATACTGAACTATTTTAATTGGAAAGTTGATTTAGTATGTATGTGGCTGGTAAATATTAGATGTTACTTGAATTTTGTCAAGTAAATATATTGAATACTGAATTAGAAAAGGTAAACACAGTAATAACCTCAGTGAAGAAAACGTACTTGGTATCTCACTTCTTCTCATGTAAGAGAATCTCATAGGAGGTTTAAATTTTGATCAACTCCCTTCTCCTAAATGAATAATGTAGAAATACAAGTATTTTTCCGAAGTCAGCTTTTCAGTAAGAGCATCTCCTAGAATTATTACATAATACCATATAATATAGAGTTACTAAATAATACTATTATATCTTCATGTTTAAAAGACTTAATGTTCTCATAGAAATATCGTGAGTTCAGCCAACAAATATCAGTGTTGGCCGAGATTGTGCCACTGCACTCCAGTCTAGGTGAAAGAGTGAGACTCTGTCTCAAAACAGAAAAAGAAAAAATCAATGATACTTCACAGAACTACGCTGCAATTTAAAAGAATAAAAATGAATGAGTACAGCTTCCTTATGGCAAAGAGATTTATAGTACAATAAAATATGGTAGTTGCTAATGTCACAACATTAAATTCTTTGGTTAAAAGCACTCACTGTTACTATATGTGACAGTCATTGTAGATTCAATTGTGAAGATTACAAATCATCACATGATCTCTTAGAATCCCGTGAATATAACCAGAAGTGAAAAATAAAGTGGTTTTTTTTTCTGCTAGTGTTTCTCAGAACCCAGGAAAAACATGGAAAAAAAATAATGTTTGAAAATGCTTATATACATTCAATTTTAGAGCTTTTTGTGTGAGCTATGTATGGAAAAAGCGTAATGCAGAGAAATCAAAAGAGCAGTATGATGTTGACAAAAAAGAAAATTAAACAAAACCAGAATAACATTGTAAGGCCTTATCTCTAACTTCTTAGAAAACATATGAGTGGCAGCAGGATGCATCAGGTACAAATTGATTCACATTAGATTGATCTGGGATGAAACCTAGGCTCTGACCTTCACTAGCTGAGTGACCTTTGGCCACATCTCTCTGAATTTTCCTTTCTTCATCAGTAAAGCCATACCTTATTTTCAAGATTAAACATGATATTGCTATGAACCCTCTATCACACACGCCAGCACACAGAGGACACTCAAGTCCCTTAGCATAACCATTCCTTAGCACAACTACTCAAGGGCTATCAACTTGAATAAAGGTTTGCAGTAACAAAGCAAAGTGAGCAAAGAACTAGAGGAGAACAATGATTCTAGATTGGCAGTGAGCATAGGCAATTAGTAAAATGGCTCTGTTTTTTGAATGAAAAAATAAAGTAGTAACTAAAGGTGTGGGCTCTGGATGAAGACCTTTTGGATTGAAATCCCAACCTCACCATTTAGTGATCCACAGATCTTGAGTGAGTTCATCACCAACTTCGTGCCATGTGTGTCCTTCTTCATATAACATGATTGAAAATGATACCTATTTCTTAGGATTGTTTTGAGGATTAAAGGCGATGATAAACATCAAATGATTAAATTGGCATATTGTATGTGTTTGATAAATGTTACCTTATATTATGACATCAATCCCAAAGTACGGAAGGTCATGGACAAAGGAGAATTTGAATAACAAGACTAAAAAGATGCCATTTGTTTCAATCTACAGGTACTTGAACTGATCCAAAGCGATTAGTGCAAATGGAATCATAGGGGGTCAGAAACTCTGGATGGAACGTGGGCAGAAACATTTAGGAAATTAACCCAATAAATATATTTGTATTTATAAAAGGCACCTGATATGTTTTCAATATATGAAATAATTTATTTATTTTAAAAATAGAGATGGGGTATTGCTGTATTGACCAGGCTGGTCTCAACTCCTGGCCTCAAGCAATTCTCCCATCTCAGCCTCCCAAAGTGCCAGGATTACAGGCCTGAGCCATCGTACCTGGCCAAATAATTTAAATTAAAAATTAAAATAATGTTCTACTTAAATGGCTGATGAATATTGTATAGACTTGAAAGAGTCTGTGGTCTTAGAAAACTTCAAACTCCTCAGTAAGTTTTTAGGAGAAACAAAAAATTAGCAGTATGGGAGAGAGTGAAGCCTTTTGCAGGTAAGAAAACAGAAACACAAAGGTTTTCTTGCTAAAGCCTAGGGAAGGGTGAGCGCAAGGCTCTTCTTTCTAAGACACTGGTTAACTCGTTTCTCTACTAATTCAGTCTTTCTATAAACCCCAAAGAGGCACCACAGCAACTTCAAGGGGCTGTGCCTGTACAACTCTAAATGCTTGGTTCAAAGTGATTGGTCTGCTTAAGAGCGTCCAAGGTGTTTGAGCTTGCCGGGCTGGGTTCACCAAGTACACCTACTAAATACTACTGTTTGATGCCCCATTGGAGTCTTAAAATCGCTATCTTCAAAATGAAGTTGGTCATCTTTTCCCACGAACAGCTGCTCCTTCACATTTCCCATCTCACTTTCATTATCTCCGTCAGACTCAAAACCTGAGGTATCAACATTTTCGTCACTCACTCTGTCTGGTTAGTTTCCCTATCTTCCTGTGAACTCCACATCTTTTGTATCTGTTTCTGTGTATCACCTGCCACCCCACCATCCTTATTTATGCCCATATTAACTCCCATATGCCTATACGCAAAAACTTTCTAAATGGATCCCATGACCCCAGTCTTTCACACTTTCAGTCACTTTTCTACACATGCCTAAAAATTTATCCAAAACCCAGCTCTGATCGTGTGGCTTTTTAAGCCTTCAACAAGTCTGGCTCCATGCTGCCTAGAGAGTAATGCTTTAGGTCTTCAAGACTCTGAAATATGGGCCAAATTTCCTTTACAAATTCATTGCCCATTGTTCTATTTTACAACACAGAATTCCTATTCAGAACACTTGTATGCCCTACGCCATTCCAACTTCCAAAGAATGTCTGTATTTTGCTCCAAATTCTACTAAGTTTTACCTGCTCTTTAAGGTTCAGTTAAAAAATATCATTGCCTCCACATTTTTTTTTTTTTTCTTTTTTTTTTGAGATGGACTCTCACTCTGTTGCCAGGCTGGAGTGCAGTGGCGCCATCTCGGCTCACTGCAACCTCCGCTTCCCGGGTTCAAGTGATTCTCCTGCTTCAGCCTCCCGAGTAGCTGGGACTACAGGTGTGTGTCACCATGCCTAGCTAATTTTTGTATTTTTAGTAGAGGTGGGGTTTCACCATGTTGGCCAGGGTGGTCTCAATCTCTTGACCTCATGATCCACCCTCCTCAGCCTCTCAAAGTGCTGGGATTACAGGCGAGAGCCACCACACCTGGCCTGCCTCCAGATTTTAAAAACTCTATACACATCTATTAGGGAACTAACATTTTCCAATTTGATAAAATGTTTGTTTTTCTTCTTGATGTTTAATCCTACTTATGTTTTCATTCTCCAATATGTTGAAAGAATGGGTCATCAATAAATAGTAAGTATTGATTAAATTAACAGTAACGATTATAGTAATAACAGAGGAGAAATAATTTTGTTTTGTGTTGCTTTGTTTTTTCTCAATATTGAGTACCAAGGAGCCATAATATACCTTTGTTTGTTCCAATTCTGAAGATAAACTTTCCAAACTGCTAAAACTTAAGAAGCGTTCATGACTGGAACCTGTTTGAAAAAGGTATCTTACTACTGTTTCTTTGTTTGTTTCAAATCGCTCCCATTTTCTTAATGTGACCTAAATTTGAAAAAATAAACAACAATAGGGTTACAAATGTCACAAAATACTATCACATGCTCATTCGTTTGCAAAACTGTCAACTTTCAGCGAATTCTCAATTTTCACACAGTCACAATGAATAGAGATGATTCTAGCATCTTCTGTAAGAATTCCTTTTCTCTATGCCAATGTTTTTGTCTACAAAAAGAGAAGACACATGGACTCAGATGATTTCCGAGTTTTTTATAATTTGTAAAGTCTTAGAAATGTAAAGATATTACTTAAAATGTAGATAAGTAACCAAAAAAAAAAAAAAAGGCCTCTCAATCTGTCTCAAACAAGAAAGGAAGCACAGGAGAAGGTAGGGAGAGGGACGAGGAGATGAAGAGAGAGAATTGAGCAGTTGGTAAAAACTCAAAAACATTTTTAAAGGTAATGTGTCAGCATCCCAATAAAGCATAAAGGTGGCATAAACGTGTGGCTGCATGGCTTCCTGGAAAAGTGAAATGGTATGATCATATTTCTGGATTCAGACAAGTGTGGATGAAATCCTGGCTTTATTATTGATCAGGGCTGTGTGATACAGCAGCAAGTCCTCAAACTCTTTCTTCTTAAGCATCCACACTTGCAAAATGTGCTAATTCCAATATCCATCTCTAAGGCTGATGTGATGATTAAAAGATGATTCATGTACAGAATTTAACACAGGGCTGAAACATCAGAGGCAGTAACAAAGGTTCGCCTTGCAGTTATGAGGCACAACAGGAAGTGAACACTGCCCAGTCTCTGTTTAAATGGCCCCTGACTTCCGGCTCCTACCTGGATGCGGCGCTCCTGCCTCTCCCGGCTTCGCTCCAGGCCGTCCAGGGTGCTCTCCAGCTTCCGCAGCTCCTCACGGCCTCGGTCAGGCAACCCTCCTTCTCCCTGCTGCGCCTGCGCGATCTGCTGCTGCACATCTCTCTTCTTTGCTGAGATCCGCTTTGTCTTTTGCTAGAAGCATTTATTCAACAGATGGATAAAATTGTGCTCTCTAAACAGCTAAGTAGGGACATCAACACCCACACTTAACAGAAGTACAGAAAGGTGGGCCCGAAATGTATTTTACAGCTAAGATTAACAGTTGAAATGGTAGTCGGATGCTATATTAGTCAAAGATGAACATTGTTTATAAATATTGTATGTTTTTAATGGTAAACAGCATAAATAATTTGGCTTTAGTGTTTTGTGTGCAGATTTGGAGAACATTTAGCATTTTGTGCAATACTGCAGGAAGAGTCTGGCAAAACAATTCATTTGACATGATTCTTCTTAAACAATTATTTTCTGCTTAAAAACATGAAGTCCCAACTCCAATTTTAAAAAATCATTTATTTTATTAAAAAGCAAATATTAAGAGATTTATGGCCAGGGGCAGTGCAGTGGCTCACACCTGTAATCCTAGCACTTTGGGAGGTCAAAGCTGGAGGATTATTTGGGGCCAAAAGGTTGGAACAGTCTGGGCAACATAGCGAGACCCTGTTTCTACAAAAAAATTAAAAAATTAGCCAAGTGTGGTGGTGCATGCCTGTGATACCAGTAACTTGGGAGGCTCAGGTGGGAGGGTCACTTGAACCCAGGAGTTCAAGGCTGCAGTGAACTATGATTGTGCCACAACACTCCAGTCTGTGTGGCAGAGTGAGATGCTGTCTCCAAAAATAAATGAATAAATATGTATTTCCTCAGTATATTCAGAAGGGTTAATTTGCTGAGATTTTGTGGGGGGGGGAAATTGTCTTAAAGTAAACTTTTTATTGAAGTATAATCTTCAAATAGAATAGTACACAAATCTCAGATATGCAGCTTACAAATTTTCACAAAGTAAATGCACCCATATAAAAAGTACCTGGCCCAAGAAATATGAGAAGAGTTTTAAAAGTTTTAAAATATTAACATAAATATCTATAACCTTAAATTTATTGAACCTAAAGTAAAGGGAAACCCAAAAAACCATTTCACAATGATTGAGAACAATGTAACACCAAATATTAACTTTTTATACCTAGCCTTTTTATAATTATTAAGTAAATCTAGAAATCCTGAAGGCTGTTTTTACACATACTTTTAATGCAACTTCCATTTTTATATATTACAGAATACATGCATATATAATAATACACACAAATATATTATATAATTAGCTACTATTTTGCTACTGTGTACCAGGTTAGCTAGAATTTTTTCATTAAAATATTTTATTTGAATCAAATTTCCATTTATATTGCATTTAACAAGGTATATATTCCTTTTATGCAAACATTTTTTGATGTACACTACCAGACTATCAGAAATTAAGTTGATCAAAATAATTTTGTATTAATATATGTACCAGAATTTCTTTATTTCTAGCTCTAATCCTTTATAAGGATGTACACTCCAGGAAGGTCTAGTACTTCAAGTAAGTCATCATTTCTCAAACTAAAGTATATTCAACGTTGTAAGTTGAAGAGAAAGATTTTAACATAATGGCAAAAGAACAGTGATCTCAAATATGAAGCAACTGGTCCATCTATGCCTTTCCTCTCTGTTTTGAAAAGGAGAGTCTATTAAGTTTTGTGTAGTTTTTCATAGCTAAATCAATTTTCTCTCCACAGTATTCCTTGAACTTTTTGATGTCATCAAGTCACTCAGTCTGGAAAATTTATGTTGCAGAATATCCTGAAATGTTTAATATTTAACAGAGAAGAAAAACCTAGAAGTGCCAAATTCTTTTAACCATTCAACTGGTTCCTTCCCATGCCCTCCTTACCCACTCCCTCAAGCCAGTGGTTATATTCTTTATCTCTCTGGTTCTTTCAGTAGCAAATCAACTTTACATAATCTCGTTGGAAGAAAGAGGCATTTTTACCTGGTGATGAAGAAGTAACTGCTGTGCTTCAAACAGATTTTCAGTATCCAAGATCTTCTCAGCTTGTTCCTGGACTTCTTTAGAGCCAGAAATTAATTCTTCAAGAGAATTTTTGACTATTTCTTTGTACTGTACACAGTCCCCAAAATTGCTTACCATCTTTTCAACCTGCATTTTCATGAAAAAAAAAAAAAAACACATAAATCATATGCTACTTGTTGAAGTTTGTATAATTTTTTTGGTAAGGTATGATTGACAAATAAACATTGTATATATTAAAGGTATACTACATGACTGAAATGATTCTCCAAATCAGGCTAATTAGCCTATCATCTCACATATTTCTCTCTCTTTTTTTGTGTGTGTGTGAGAACACTTAAGGTCTACTCTCTTAGCGAGTTTCAAGTATGCAATAGGTAATATTAACTACAGTCACCACCAGTATATTAGACCCCAGAAATTTTTCATCTTAGAACTTGATGTTTGTACCCTTTGATCAAAACTCCCCCGTTGAAGATCATGTAATCTTACATATTTTAGGAGTGTGCATAAAGTCTACCTCAACGACTTGAAATATAAACACAGATCTTTAATTTTTATTCTTTCTCATATTACTTAGGTTTATTCCATTATTATTAAATTTCATAATCATTTATGGGGATTGCAGGCTTTATTTGATATGGTGCTCTGTGGCATATTAAAAACCCATTCAACATGGAAGGAAGGATAACAAAACAGCATATATTATATCTATATTGACTTCTAGGTCTGTTTAATTATAATTGCATGACTAAAACCTAATTATAAAAGTGCCTTACAAGAAAGTGAGTCCATATTATTTAAAGCAAATAGGAAAAGATTTGTAGAGTTGAAAAAGAGAATAAAAGAGTATTTGTTATAAATGTATTTCCAATATTCCTACATAAAAATAAATATAATTTACAATTTTGTAGTCATCTAATGGATTCTCTTCCTTATCATTTTCCTAAATTTTGAACTTTCTTTTCTGTCTAATTTCTGCTTCCTCTATTTCCATTTTACCAACATCCTTTGTTTTCAAAGCCTATCCTTTATCTTCACTAAGATCATCATTTTTACGTGTTATCACTTGTTTACCACAGAAATCTTCCAGGTTCTTCTTTTCTTATCCTATCTTTTTTCTTTGACTCTCTTCTGATCTAAGTTTTTCCAAGGAGAGCAATCTGTTCTCCAAAGAAGCAGCAATAAGAAAGTATGAAAACCACAAACTCCCAATTTCAGTATAAATCGAGCAAATCTTTTGAAATAATGACTCTTCACTGTATCTTGTGCATCCACCCACAGTCTTTTTTTTTCTTACACTGGACAATTGCAAACACATTGCATTCAACATTAATTTAAATACTAAATGAATTCTTATCAAAGGAAGGGGCTGAATGTGCCAAATCCATCCCTTCATACAAATCCATCTGTAAACAAAATGTGTTTTTCTCCATTCTTCTCTTTCTGCTTTCACTACGTTAAGTGACCAAGTAGCGGAAAGGGATATTAATATAAATTATACAGAAGTTTAAGGTAGATGAGTGTGTAAAAAATTAATGTCTGTGTGAACATTCATTAGAGATAGATTCCTGCTACAAGTCCTGGGGCAAAATCATGAGAGTACTTGGAAGATAAAGCAAATGGCCTTGGTAAATGTTAGGGAAAACTACTAACTTCTAACTTTAAAGGCAGCCAATTTTTATTTTTTTTTTAGTGGGACAAAATATACTACAAGCTTGTCTGTGAATAACTAAAACTATTTGTTTGATCTTGGCTCAAAGACCACCCTCATATACACTAACTTTTTAGAATGTTGTTTTTACTTTTCCTGTCACCAAAGGAGGGAAGGAAAGAGCAAAAGAGGCAACTGCCAAATTTTCACTAAAGTTATGGTTGTGGCAACTGACTAAATTTGACTGTTGCTTTGAAAGAAGGATAATCAAAGGATTGAAATAGATTATGTTCCAAAATTTGATTAATCATAGAACTATTTTCAATTTGTCAAAAACTCACGGGAAAACTCTAATTTATATATAAAAATTCTCACATAAAACTAAACTCATAAGCAGTTCAGAGTATTTTTGCCTTATGTAAATTCAGCACTAGAGTCTCAAGCATATTTAAATGGATTAAAAACATGACGGTTAACGGATGAACTGCTGGATGAGAAATCTCCATGGAGATTTTCAGATTTTCAGAAACAGACCTTTATGGTCATTTTGTTGTCATCCATTAGGCCATTTTTCCATGCAAGTTTATACTTAAATGATTTCAAGAAATACTGGTAAATATCTATTCTACATTACATTCTTATATTATCTTCCAAAGCACAAACTTAGATTTATACAAAAATCTGGTCAGTAAAAATATTTTTGCTGGTGGTGGAAGTGACCCTACTGGAAATGAAATAGATGGGTTTGTATATTTTAATCTATAAAGGAATATAGAAAAACATTAAAATGCATATCAAAACACTAGAAAGAGAATTTTACTGACCTGTTGATTAAACACTGAATATTTTATTATTACTAGGGACCAGTTAGTGAGCATTTACTGTGTTTCAGGAACTACACTACGTGCTTTACATACATTACTGCATTAATTCATGACGCTGCTTTTTAGAGTGAGTATTTTTAGCCCTGTTTTATAAATAAGGAAATCAAGACCTAGATGTTAAGTAAATTGAAGGTTACCTAGGAGGTAGGGTATCACATTTAAACTCTAACCCTGGATTTCTTTGAGCCTAAGCCTTATTCTTAGTCTCCATGACATATCTTAAGCTGACCATAAAATAACAGTGCTTTTCATAGGAGTAAAAAGTGTGGATTTGATAAGTTTTAAATTTCAGATCTAGGTCATGAAACTGAACTAACATTTCCAATAATGGCACAGACCAGACATCAAACATCCTCTTCATCTTTCCCAACAAGCTTCATATAAAAAAAGCAAAACAACTATTCTGTTTCAACTATGGTTTCTTTATAAAATTACTTGCTAAACTACCAGAAGAAAAGAACCTTCCAGATGCCTCACCCAGAACTGTCTGTTTAGAGTGTGAGTAAACGCTATACCTCTGACAGCAGCGTCACCAGAGCCTTGAAAGAGCTGGATAATTTTGCCAGTTCATCTCCTTGCTTTTGGGCTTGGTTCTCAGAAGAAACTTCTGTCAAAACTTTCAGCCTGGATTTCAGCCAGCTGAGGGTCTCGCCCCTTTTGGCAACACCATTTCTGATCTCCTGAAATGAGAGAACACTTTTGATGAACACAGTGCAATTGTGAAATCATAACTTTCCAGCAATAGAGGACTCAGCCTAAGAAGGTTTGCAGGTGGAGCAGAATAGAGTCAGACATCATTCAGCAATACAGTGCCTGCTTATTTTACTTTGTGTGCATATTTTTAACAAATGTCCACAAGTGCTTGAAAGAATACTGTTGTCTATACAAAAAAATCAGCTTCATAATTAGATTGGTTAGACACTTAGAGATATGTCCTTGATGATAAAAAAGATGATTCTAAAAATACTGTAGAAAAACATGAGACGCCACAATTGGCAACTATAACATACATACACTTTGTTATCTCACTTCCTGTGAGCTGGAAAGAAGATGGTATTTTGTGAAAAAAATAAGGAAAGTTCTTTTTTTCAATCAGCTGATTTCTTTTATTGCACACTCTACTTGTTGAATATTGTTATGGATGCCCTAAAGATTTATTTTAACTTCATTAACTTATATTTTCTGCTTAATTTTTATTAGCTTTTAGAAGCCAATATCCCATATAGCAAGAAGTATAAATGGGAGCACAGTTCTAATTTAGGAAGGGAGGCTTTATTGACAAGAAAATGCTAGAAAGACTCCAGGGTTTCAGACCTTGCAGGGCTGCTGACTGAGGGAGAGGTGACTGGAGCAGCCTGTCCTCCCTACAGCAGCTCTGGGGTGGCTTGGGAGCAGGGGTCTCCAACCAGGACCACTCCAGGGCTTTGCCAGGGCAAATGCGCACTGGACAGGAAACTGCTGGTTCCAGACCCCAGTGATGTCTTCACTCTAGGATGTGATTGTTTTTGTGTGTACGATGAAAGTAACCAGTAGCAAATGTCGATATCCTTCCACATGCATACTATGACATTGAGCACCACTAGCATTGTATAACTTAATTGAAAAATAAATGGGCTGGGGCAATGGCTCACACCTGTAATCCCAGCACTTTGGGAGGCCTAGCGGAGCCAATCGCTTGAGCCCAGGAGTTTGAGACTAGCCTGAGCAACATGGCAAAACCCTACCTCTACGAAAACTACAAACATTAGTCAGGCATGGTGGCATGTGACTATAGTCCCAGCTACTCAAGAGGCTGAGGTGGGAGGATTGCTTAAGCTCAGGAGGTTGAGGCTGAAGTGAGCTATGAAGGTGCCACTGCACTCCAAACTTGGGTGACAGAGACTCTGTCTCAAAAAAAAAAAAAAAAAACTCAAAGTACACGAACAGAAAGGAAATGTATTGTCCTCAACAGCAACTATGTGGCAACTATGTGACTTGCAAGCGTTAAAAATGTTGAAAGATGAAGACTTTTCACAATATTATGTGTCTAAGAGTGAGAGAGTGCCATTTACAGAATGCCAACTGTGTTTGAACCTGGGGCTCTGTGGCCCTGGTGGGGTTCCTCAGGCTGCACCCACACTCATAGAGGCTGAAATGAACCAATCCAGCTTAATGTCACATAGAAAGGATGCCTAGAGACCTTGCCCAGTTCCCTGATTTTTCTGTGACCTGCCTTTTGCATGGCTGAAAATGTATTGAATAAAAGCATACAGTGTTCTTGTTTTCCATGATGATTCTTAAATCTCCACTGGGTTATACGGCCATGCATGCAATTTTCCACTCAGGACTCCCCATTAGCTGAAGATGCATTTGTGGCACCACGGAGCATGACTAACTCTCAAAGCTACCAAAGATTCAATAGGAAAAAACTCTACAATGCTCCACAGTAATATGAAGAGATTTATTTTAAAGACAATTTTTAAGAATTTTTTTTTTCCAGAAAGAACAAAGGAGACAACCGTTAAATTCTCGAACACTATTTTTCCACTATGGGAAATTTTCCTCTAGCAAATAATGACCTTGAACTTACTTCAACGGCACGTTTAACCTCTCCATGGTTGGCAGTATCGATGGCCTCACCCTTGATCCCCTTTAATTGTGTCTCATTTGTAGATATCCAAGATGAGAACTCAGAGAATCTGAAATAACATTAGCACTTTCTTATTAAAGGGAGAACATACCAGAATGATTAGAATATGTTTTTTATTTTGAATTTATTCATGGAAATTTAACAATTAAGTGATTACCAAATTGATTAACACCTTTTCTGGAAACTGTTCTTTTAACATGAAGCTCATGTTGAAGGGCAGGGGTGACCACCTCTGTGCTCAGTTACTAGGGGCGGGGTAGTGGGGGAGTTCAGCTGAGGAAAAAGATGTGTTCTAGGGAATGAGTTCCTGGAAAGAAGGAAGGGACCACTTGAGGTCTGGCCTCGTGTGTCCCCACCAGAGTGAGACACAAACCTATAGAGGAAGAAGCCACCCTTTAGGGATATGAGGTGATATGGTTTAGCTGTGTTGCTACCCAAATCTCACCTTGAACTGTAGTTCTCATAATCCCCACATGTCATGAGAGGGACCTGGGGGGAGGTAATTGAATCATGGGGACAGTTACCCCCTGCTGCTGTTCTCAATAGTGAGTGCTCACAAGATCTGATGGTTTCACAGGGGGCTTTTCTCCCTTTTGCTCTGCACTTCCCCTTCCTGCCATCATGTGAAGAAGGACATGTTTGCTTCCCCTTCTGGCATGATTGTAAGTTTCATGAGACCTCCCCAGCCATGCTGATCTGTGAGTCACTTAAACCTCTTTTCTTTATAAATTACCCAGTCTCAGGCATGTCTTCATTAGTAGTGTGAGAAAGGACTAATACATAAGGATATTGGGGAGAAAGGGATTGGCCAACTTTGCCTCAAAGAGATAACATCTGGGTCACTTGGAAACAAAGTGCCTCACCCTGATTCTGACTAAAATCCATTCTTTTTATTAAATGAAGGATTTTTGTACAAGAATATGAGCAAGAAATATAAAATATGTTATTTCTTATTTTATCATGACCTCTGAACTAACAGAATGAAGTTTGACTACACTGCTCTCTGGAGACCATTCTGAGGCTACCTGTTAGTGTAGTCCTTCCACTTGTCTGGGTCTTCCATGAGCTTCCTGTAGGTGCTGTCAATGGCAGCTCGGAGCTCTTTGAGAGTCGCGTGACAGGTTCCAGGTGTGTCCCTTACTGGATCCCGGACTGGGAGTTTCACACAGAGTTCCTCGATGAGCTGTAACCTTTTCTCACAGAGATGATGAGGACCTTTGTCACTGAAGAAAACCTAATGTGTAATAAATGTTTGTATAATTCCTGTCAGAAGCCACACAGTACTTTTATTTTTTTCACAGAAAAACCAAAGGAAGATTCCCACGCAGACTACCAAGGTAGGGTAATTAAGCTATTTTTTTCAGATCCAAATCAAAATATTAGTAACATCCTTTATGGAACAATGTGACTTGACATTGCTATCCACATTGTGGTGTGGGAGACGTACCCTGTGCTCTTTAATTATCTTTTCACTGCCTTCCTGGGGCATCAGCTTGGTCTCTCGATCCAGCTCAGTTCTGCATTCTTCTACAGAGGCTAAGAACCTATTCTTCTCCACGTCAATCTTCAGATGAAGCAAATGATAAGGGGCTTCTCCTTGAAGATCCTACATTCCATAGGAAGATTCAGAAAATTAGGATGATGTTCCTGATTATGTATATTCCCAATTGAAGTGGCAAAAAAAAAAAAAAAAAAATCCGTAACATATTCCCTTTAGGGCCAGTGTGAATGAGTCACTACTTTCCACACCTGGTCTCTCTACTTTGTATTTTTCCAAGTACCAGGACCACAGCAAATCCTTTCAGCCTGCTGTGGGTTAGGTGTTTTCTTGGTGATTACTTGATTTAATTCTCACAGTAGCCCTGCATGGTACCTTTTCTTTTGGGGGGAGGGTGGTGGTGAGATGGAGTCTCTGTCGACCAGGCTGGAGTACAGTGGTAAGATCTTGGCTCACTGCAACCTCTGTATCCTGGGTTCAAGCAATTCTGTCTCAGCCTCCTGAGTAGCTGGGACTACAGAGAGCCCCACCACGCCCAGCCACTTTTTGTATATTTAGTTGAGACGGGGTTTCACCATTTTGGTCAGGCTGGTCTTGAACTCCTGACCGAGGTGACCCACCCACCTCAGCCTCCCAAAGTGCTGGGATTACAGGCGTGAGCCACCAAGTCTGGCCAGTCCTGCACAGTATTAATGTTCTTATTTTACAGATTATATCATTAAGTCTCAGGGGTAAGTACAAAAGCTAGGATTTTACCATAGATTTAAATCATACCCTCTCCCCTGTAGGTGTCCCTTTTGATTTTGTCAATGACCTTGTGAGGTAGGAGGGGCAGGTATTATACCTACTTCAAAAAGGAACAACATGAGGAAAGCTTATTAGTGAAAAAAAAGTTTTAAAAAGAAAAGAAAAAAAGAAAACTATAGTTCAGGCTGCTGACCACCTGGTATATTCTCTTTTCCTTAGATCATACCCCAAGAAACAAGCAAGCAAGCAAGCACTCAAACAATCCATAACATTTCATGTTCTTTTTCATTATAAACATAAGCTTCATCATTAACTTTAGTCCCATCATTAATTTTAACTAACTTCTATCCTATGGCGTTTTAAAGGATTACCTTTCAAAGAGAATACTAAGATGACTGATGAGAAAAAAGAGGTGGGCCTATGGAAAGTCCCACCTAGATTAAATCCTAGAGGGGTGTGTGTGTGTGTGTGTAATAAAATGCAATCTTCAGTTATAGTCTTTATTCTGTAACACATTTACAATATGATATACTTCAAATATATCTAACAAAGTTTGGATTTCTTTAACAATCCTTTTTTTTAATGAAAAACTTGAATTTTCAAATTTAGCAATTTAGCAAGTAAAGGGGTATTTCTTTAACTGTGTTTTTCTTGTGCACAGGGATAATTATTTAGCTTATACTACTGAGATTTTTAAAATACACAAAGTGAGGCAACCTGATGCAGAGAGTTTCAGCTGCCTATCTTCTGAACTCCAAAACTACTCCATATAACGCATGTGAAATATCACCTCAAGGTAGAACACACTCACCTATAGCTAGAGCTGTCTTCCTCCTGTCTACCTCAAGGCAGACAGTCTTGCATGGGTCTCCATTGTGCTGCAGCTACTTCCAGAATCGGACATGCAGTCGGAAGTTGGCCTCCACAGGACAGACCCAGCTCATCTCCCATGGTTCTTCCACAGCCCATGACACACAAGTCAGATGGATGCCCATGGGCCCCCATGTCCCCTGCACACTCTCCTACTTTCTCTCTTCTGGGCTGCTGTGTCACCCCCTGCCTACGCCCATTTCTGCTGCTTCTTTACAGTTCTGGCTCAAAACTAGTTAGTTGATTCACTGTTTTCCAACTTCCAAGTGGATCCACCTCCCTCTTTCAAAGCTTTCATAAATATATGCACTTTTGGATTTGTCATATATTATACTTGTATTATTTGCAACTAATTATCCCCTTTACTGAACTCTTAAGCTCTTGGGAGGAAGAGGAGTATGCTTTGTTCATCATTGAATTCTTGACTGCAAAATGTTTTCATTTATATTTTTTGATCACAGCTATCTCAACTAGATGGTAAAACCTTTGGGAGGAGAAACTATAAATACATGTTTTATGATTTCAGTAGGTATACCTAACAAGATTTATTCAGCAGAGAGAAGCTTACGAAATGTTGCTTGAATAAGTTAAACGTTCTTGTCACCCAGGATTTTTTTAAAAAAAAAAAAAACAGGAAACCAAAAAGAATGCTCGAGTAATAGGATAAAATTGATGCTGATAACAAATAGGAATAACACAATTCTATCATATATTATCAGGTTTTATTTAAGTCCAGTTTTTTGATTTTTTAAATGAGGGAAATAGTTACAGTGACTTTCCAGGAATTTCTAAATTTCTCTTACATTTGGACCTTAACACACTCAAGCTTCTCCCTTCATTGAGGATGCACGGCGTCTCCGTCCTGTCCTGACTCACCTTCCATTGTTTGTGGAGCTTTCGAACAGCTTCCTGAAGCCCCTGCTGCTCCTGCTCTGGAAGGATGTCGGTGAGTTCATCACAAGCTTTCAGGAACGCATTGAGCACCCTCTGATCCAGCTGACTGAAAAACTCCTGACATGGAGGGGGAAAGTGGGTAAGAGTGTTGGACAGACGAAAAGGCAGTACCAGGCATGGTCAGCCTCTAAACAGCCTCTAAGCCAGCTGCTGCCCTCTTTGAGACTTCCAGGCACCCACTATTGCTTTTTAAGAATGAACTACGTGCACTTATAGTTATGAATCAGAAGCCATCATATCCAAAATTCTACTAGTTTTTTTTTATTTTTTAGAAAAATTCTTTGTGGTTTTCAAATTTGGTAGAATATTCCAAAAGGAATATCTCATCTTCCAAGGGGAGATGGCAAAACGTTGATTCTGCAGTGATAGAGCATTGGTTCCCCTTTGGTGAAGTCAGAAGAACAGGACAGAAGCCAGGACTAAGCCTCATAATTCCACATTCCCCAACTGCAGTGCTTCAGGGCCTGATGCTTCATCATAAGCCACTGTCACATTCACACAAGTGCACAGAGAAGCACACATGTGCACACATAGGCACAGATGCTACGCACCAAATTGTGTTCCTCTTCAGACTCATATGTTGAAGCCCTACCCCCCAAATGTGATGATATTTGGAGATGGGGACTTTGGAAGGTAATTAGGTTCAGATGAGGTCATGGGGGTGGGGTCCTCATGATGGGATTAGTGCCCTTATGACGAGGAGCACCAGAAAGCTTGCTAGCTCACTCTCTCTGCCATGTGAGGGTGCAGGGAAAAGGCAGCCATCTGCAAGCCAGGAAGATAGCCCTCCCCAGAACCCTACCATACTGGCACCTGATCACAGACTTCCCTTCTCTAGAACTGTGGGAACGTAAGTTTCTGTTGTTTTAGCCACCCATCTATGATACTTCACTATGACTGCCAAGAAGATAAAGACAATATTACGTATGACTAAGTCTCACACAGTCTTAGGAGAAGACATGCAGAATTATTTTGTAAAAACAGTGATTCAAAACAAAAAGTACCATACCATACTGTAGAGGTGAATAAACTGAATGAGATGTTTTTGTTTTGTGGTCACAGACATTAACCCTAAATCTAGTCTGCTGAATCACAAATACATTGCATATATCATTTGAGAGTGTGGTTTATACAAATAGCCACTGAAATGTCAGAAAAGATAACTCAAATACACGTTCTCAGAGTGCTGGTTATTTCCATATACCATTCACAAACATTAAGACTAATGTTCTCAATATTGATACTGAGATGATAAACATGAAGATGGCTTTACAATACTGGGACAAGTTGTGTATCAGCCACCAGACTTCAAGTGACACAGTATCTATACTATGATATGGTGGATGTGTAAAATGAGCACAAAGGACTTAGCCAGTCACCTCGAGTTATCGATTTGAAATAATCTTTAGTTATAGAAGAATTTGTCAGCTAAATAATGAATTAGTAATTTGGAGAACTTGAATTATTCTATGACTCTCTACTATTCTGAGGGCTTAGGAATGGCCAATGACAAGTCAGCTCACTAATTGTTCTTGAATTTCTTTTTGCTCACCATATTTGTGGGTCTCATACCTAAAAACTCTGTGCTTTCCTGACTCATCTGCCCGCTCCCCCTCTGTATCAGATCAGCGTGCCTTTTTTAAGGTTTTCATCCAAGGTCGTTTGTCCATGTATTCAGGTCAAGTGCCCCCCAAAGGGTGGACTCACAGTGTGTCTCCGCAGGAGCTCCTCCGGATCCCCCTTTTCCTCCAGGCCCTCCTGAGCTATCCGCAGCACCTTCTCCAACTCTGCTCGAGACTCTTCAAACTTCTTCATCAAGCGACTGTTGGTTTCCACATGCTTCTTCCAATCTCCAGTTTTCTTTACCATACTCTTAACGTGAAAAACAATCACAATGTGATGCTGCTTTCTCATTACTGAAAGGATCATTTTGTTAGAGGGTATTATTGATTTAAAAAACACTTGGAAAAAAGACAGTTCATCATCATGGGAATAATGAACTCTTTTCAATATTAATTAATATTAGGTAAAAAAAGTAGGACAATGATTGGCTTCCAAACACCAGCACATGAAGTGTTTTAGCAAGACCAAAAGCACGAGTGATGGTTTCTCGTCTTCACTCTGCATTTTCCCTGGCTCACAATTCTAAAGCAGAGAGAGCAAATTACCTGAAAAGCAACATGAACATCTGCAATCTGTCTTTGTAGCCTCGTCTGATCAAAATGCTTTAACACGTTGCTCAAGGTCACAAACTTTTGAACATTTTGACTGCCTTTCTCAATAAGTGTCAAGGTTTTCTTACAGTTTTCTTGACAAGCTAACAGTTCCTATAAGGAAAGGAAACCCCACAACAATGTTATTTACAAGACAGAGTGAGAGAGAAAAAAACAGAGTGACCATTACAGATAATAAGAACAATATTATATAGCTTTTAGGCTTCCAATCAGCAATAAGTAAAACCAAAAGTACGGTAGAACATTTCAAAAGATCTCAATTTTAAATAATCACTGAAGTCAGCGCTTTCTTATATAGAGCATTTAAATGTTACAGAAAGTTTTTTTGAGATTTTTAAATACCTCATGTACATTTTATTGTAGTTAAGAAAATGACAGAGCATCAAAATTATTTATCTAGGTCTGCATTCCTCTAGAAAGGTGATAGGCCTATAGTTTATTGAGAGAACAATCATGAAATCAGTGAATACATACCAGGTTTCAATGTGACTAAACAAATTAAGCATCAATGCATATTCACTTTGCTGAAAGAGATGCACAATACAGGTATTTTGTATATCCTAAATTTATAGTATTTAAAGGTGTACAACCTATCAGTCTTATTAATGAAATGGTAGGGCTCAGATCCTAATAAAAAAAAGGCAGCAGACCCACGCACTTGGGGAAGACTTGCAACTGTCCCACGTTTGCAGGCCAAGATGCAATGCTGACTGACAGACACTTCCACCTCTGAGTTGTGGCCTGCAATTGTGATTTTGGCAGTAGACACCATGGAAATCATGGAGCCCAGTACAAGGCAGACAGTCATTTTTTGACTTGAATTATACCATTTGCATCTCAGTATCCTCAAGTGCATTTAAAAAATACATTTCCAACTGCTCATTTGGATGCCATTTTTGGATATCCAGATGCAAATACCAAGAGCACGGTTTTTTTGTTTCTTTTGGGAAAAACAGAATAAAGACATACTTTTTCCTTTTGAAAACTTAGGAGATAAAAGGGTAATATAAGTTCAAAATGTACTGTTAGATTTTGTTATTAATAATGCTATGAATATTATTTTAATTATGGAAAGATTGTTTACTGACAACTTGCACAAATTTAGAAATGCAGGAGATGTCACCATGTCTACAAATGAAAGATAATCTCTATCCAGTACAATGAGAATGCAGTTTGGTGGTATAATCATTGTGGCTTCACTACAGACAATAATAATAATAATAGTGCTATCAGTCATATAGTGCCACTTATTATATGCTAGTGACATTATGGTATATCTAATGTAATATCTGCAGTAAGCTTTAAACTCAGGTATTGTAGCCTTCATCTTAAAGTGAGGAAATTAAAGTTAATCAAAGCTTCCTAATTTGCAATATTAGATCTAAGATCTGAATATCTGTCAGACTCATTTCAGACACTCTTGGCTCTTTCTACTAATGATGTCACCTTCCTCCCATGAATCTATTTCAATTAATGCAGTGGCAAACCTTTTGTACATTAGTTTCTCTCTCCTCTGATGGATAGGTTCATTTATAATAAACCAAATAACTCAATTAACTACAACACTCAGTAGGAGACTGCTATACATACAATATGTTTACTAAAAATAAGACGAAGAAAAATGATTATCACATCAAACACATTTCCAGAGTTTCAAGGTTGTTTATACTGTCATATTCCAAGAGGCAAAGAAAAGATCTCATAAGACAGAAGTTACAGATACTGGGTGAAAATGGAAAGCAATTGTTTTTATTATATACATGTAAATATACATCTAAATTATCTATCTGTTTTCAAAGTATCAAGAAATGAAGGCACATATACCTTTTTAAGTGAAATTAACCATTTTGTCAATCAGCGAGGCAGCAGGTAATGCCTAAAGCTATATGTGGGAAGTAACAGTAAAGGATTCCCCAAAAGAAAGTCAACATCAGAATGAAAATATTATATCTATATTATATCTGTAGATGTGACACAAATATTTATATATTTTATATAAATATCATCTCTATATGTGTTATATATAATTTATATGTATTTGTCTTCTAGTTATCTAATGTAGAGACAGGATATTTATTTAATTTTCTTATAGTGTCCTTCTACTAGCGAAGCTAGGGATCATCTTTCATGAACAAAGCCCATAAAAAGTTTAATACAAGTAAATTCTCATTTGTATTTTTAAAAGGCTAGACTATATGTAGTCTACTGGTAGTAGACAGGCAGTATAAGAAAATTAAATAGACACAAAGCAGAGAAATAATAGAAAGTCCTTTGACTGTGGGTACCCTTAATGTTTGATGTTAGAGAGCGGATTTGGCTCCATCTCTGGAACACATCTCTTATTTCCCAGAGACATTGTGAACTTGGCACTTTCCATACTTGGGGCTCAGGATGCATGGCTTACGTGTGCACACAGCAGAGGTTTATAAATGCCTGCTGAGTATTGCCAGCCCACAATGTTGCTCCATTGATAGAAAGGGGAGCTGGATGCTCAAAACAAACCATGTTTCCTAATTTTGCTCAACTCAGTGAACTTACTGATTCCGATGAAGAGCCTGGTTTGCTCCTGAGTCCAGCTAGACCGTTCCCTGGAAACAGCTCACATAGTCCCTCCACTGACAGTGAATGGATTTTCATCTTTGGACAAGACATGTATTTTTGTTTTGAGTTAGTAATATTATTCTAGAAAAATGTTTCTTGTCCCAACTGAATTTCTATTCCTGTAAGCAACACCCTGGTCTTGTTACACATGTTTTAGAATAACTGTCTCCTGAAAGGGATTGTTCTCACCTGATGTTTTTGTTTAAAAAGAGCACTCGATTGTGCCTCACGCTCAAGAACTGTGATAATTTCATTGATTTTCCCAAGTGAGTCATAAAAGGACGTCATCTGCTTTTCTAATTCCTCCAACGGAATCAACAGCTGCTGAGACTCATAAAGGAGTGGGGAGTAACATTCTTTGACCTTTAAAAACATAAAGACAAAAATTCCATGAAAGACCATTAAGTGCCACTAGCTCAGGGAACGTTCATAGCTCTGAGGAACATTTTCTTTAGTGACACGATCATTTGGTGCTTACAAATATTCAAAGACATTTCTTTAATGATATTTCCTCTATATTGTCAAATTTTGCTGTGAAAAATAATAGTGCTGTACCACTGAGACAAATAAATGGCTACCGAGTTTTCTCATGAAAATTCATCTGAATCGTCCATCTGGATAGCACTTTCTCATCTAAATGATTGTTTTTAGTGAGCCAGATGGCATCGAGTTATACTTCATAAACCATGCAACTCATTTTCACTTTGGCCTTGAAATCTGACCTAAGAGAGTCACGAATTATTATTACATTATCTAGACCAACCTGTGTCTTCCAGCTTTGTTTTCAAGAGGTCGCCTACTTGAACACTTGACTGCTGATAAACTTAGAAACCTGTTGGCTCACTCTTCCAAGACAGGCCTGTGCTTTCCTGCCTCCCACCAGCTCCATGCTTTGCTGCTCCCTGCTTATCAACAGCCTACTCATCTGAAGCACTAAAGTCATACCAATTTACTCACGAAGTTTCCCATGCTAGGGGAGGGCTCTGTAGTCTGAATTGATGCAGCCGTTACCTGTCACTTGCACTTGTCTTGTAAAACATGTTTTAGTTTATAGACCTGCACTGTCTTAATGATGAGGCCATTAGCTTCTGGAAATCAAGAGCTCCAGGAGGTGTCTACTCTCATCCTCTAAGAACTTCCCACCTGTTCTCTTACTTTCAGATAACCAGGGAAAGGAAATTAATCAGTATTTGTTAGTAAGCCATTCTTTGTTTTTCATATAGTATAAAGACAATAATGTTCTAACCAGATGAGGCATATTCCAAAAATAATCCTTGAAGGAAGGGGAGAGGGCAACATTTTGCTCTACTGTTAAACACAGAATTACGTATGAAGAAATGTTTTTATGTTCTAGGATGTATTACCTGAAGTACACACTCATCAAAAGAAAGTTGCCATCCTGCTACTGCAACAAGACCCTGATATAACTACCTTGAACAAAACCAAGAGAGTCTACTAATATGTATACAAATCAGTGTGTTCTATTGATCTCTCCTGGGCACAAGAGAAAACCTATCAAGATGCTGCATCTGAAACAGTAAAAAGGCAAATGATAATTTGCTTTCTCAGGGATTGCCCTGAACACCCAAGCATGGCTCAGCCTAAGACGTGTAAGCCCAGGTAAGACCCTGAAAGCTGCTGGGGAGTTATCAAATTGGAAATGTTGACTTCAAATTGTACTCATTGTTTAGCAGCTTTTACTAGTAGCCAATATTACCATTATTGTCCACGACCTTTAAATTATAAATAATTCTAACTTGAATGTTAAAATAAAATGAATAGAATATAAACATTCTCATACATACCAGATTGACAGATAAAATTTTCTCTTTTTTATGGTCATGATTTTTCCTATTTTAGCTTTTTGAATGCATTCTTTTTCATTAATTTCCTACTACTGATGTCACAAAGGTCATTCTCTTCCTTTCTACCTTTCTTTCCTATTTAACAGGGTCTTCTACTGTGTTTCTACTTTGTTTTCCCATTCTTCATTTTAAAATGTTTCCATTCATTTATTATAATCACTTCTCTCTTTTACCAGAAATTAATTACCCAATCTAGGTGGACTTTGCAAACAATACCATCTTCCTAAAATTCAAATTTGGATAGATAACAAATTCCAATGGAACTTCCGAAGTTTCTAAGGAAAATCACTGAATAGAACAGAAAATGCTTATGACTAGTGCTTACATCCATCTAGTTCCCTGTACAGAAAAGATATAAATGTGTGTGTGTATATATATATATATATATATATTTTTTTTTTTTTTTTTTTTTTTTTTTTTGAGACAGAGTCTCGCTCTGTCACCTAGGCTGGAGTGAAATAGCGTGATGTGGGCTAACTGCAACCTTTGCCTCCCAGGTTCAAGTGATTCTCCTGCCTCAGCCTCCTGAGTAGCTGGGATTATAAGTGCATGCCACCACGCTCAGCTAATTTTTGTATTTTCAGTAGAGACGTGGTTTCATCATGTTGGTCAGGCTGGTCTCAAACTTCTGACCTCGTGATCCGCTCGCATCAGCCTCCCAAAATGCTGGGATTACAGGTGTGAGCCACCGCGCCTGGCCAAAATGTATATATTCTAAGCCTAAGTGAGTTCCATGAGATGAGGAGGGAAGAATTTCCACGGCTTTGTTGCTATGCTTACAGAAAATTGCATAAATGAGTTTGGAGTGGAGATATATCAAACAAATCTTAATAAATTCTCATTTAAATTTATGATCCCCTCTTCTTCCTCCTTCTCATCTCCTTTTTCTCTTTATCTCTCTTTCCCTCTCTTGGTTTTATCACATGTAACTGTTCCCCCAAAGTATTTAACTTTCTATTAAAAATACAGCTATAATACTTCTAAATTAACAGAAGTAATACTTGGTATCAGCATCATAGTTTTATTTTTTTTTTAATTCATGACAAAGTTACTGAATCAAGAATCCCAATTAGAAACAAAAGCATTGTTAACAAGTAAACACTTTGCCCATGGGGAGAAGGAGGTAGCAAGCAAGCTGAAGGCACTGTTGGTGCACACAGCCTATTGTGCATTAAATTATTTCCGCACCTTGGTTAGCTGCTCTTTGAGCTTTGACATTGTTGCAAACATTTCTTTTCCTTCTTCTTGGGGGCTTTCTTTGGTAATGAGGTGTGCTGTCTTTGTAATTATCTTGTATTGGGCATCCATCACAGGCACCCTCTGCTCAATATCCTGCATGAATCATTGAAACAGCCAGATTCACACATGACACATTTCCTCTTAGTTTCAGGATTCCACAGAAGGCAGAACAAAGATCAATATGCACTGTATAAAATCCAATACTTACACTAAACTTTCGACGATTCCAGTTTTTGCTTCCCTTCATTACTAATAAATATTGGTAATATTATATAGTCAATAAAACTTTCTTTAAAAGTGACCAAAACATCAGGATGAGCTGAAATAATCTTTGTACTTTCCAAAACAAACCCCATGTTAATGTAGTATGGAAATATAAAATATAATGTAAATGTATATTTAAAAGGTGGGGCAATTCTGATTTTAAAAATTAGACTGGTTTTCTTAAAAAAAAAAAAGTAACTCATTGCCATTATAAAAACGTATACATTAGAAATCTTAGGATAATGACAATTTAAATTACTTACAGTCTTCTCCCACAGGAAAAAACCAAAGCCAACATCTTATCTACATATCATTAAGTTTTTTTTCCTGTGTTTATACCCATTTTTAAATTTTTACAAAGACAAAAGAATGATACTGTTGTTCGCTTTTCTCATGTAACAATGTGTTGCAAAATCTTACCATGTCATTAAAAATTCTTCCACTACTTCATTTTTGAGAGCTGCAGGCTATTCAAATTATGCAAATACCACAGTTCATGCAAAAAATCCTTTATTATTGAAAGTATTTAGGTGGAGGTGCTATCTATAGATGTCTCCTGTTTTTTCCTAGTACTTTATAATTTGGTTGTAGAAGAAAAATCTCCAAACTGAAAAACAATTTGAAGTTACTTTACACGATCAAGACATGTCTTTTTTACGTTCAATGCATTTTTTTCTGACAGGTGCAAATTGGGACATACAGACATGTCAAAATGATGCTCAGGAGACACAGAAACAGCTTTTGCAATGATCTGAATAAACTTGCTGATCTTTCTTCTCACCATAGAGTAGGTTTTTCATTTTGATTCAGAAACCCCTCACCTCCAAGTCTTGAATTAATAACTTGACATTCATAAAAGAGACTTCTAAGGGTTCACAAAGTTTCTTATGGGCTTCCGTTGCAAAAGCAGACAGGGTAACAACACAGTCTGTGTATTCCTTCTTCATTCTGTCCAACTCATCAGCTTGAGCATACTGTTAAGGAAAGGGAGGCGGAAACATCGTGAAAGCCATTCAGCTGCGACCACTGGAACAACAACTTTTACTTTCACATATTTTCTGGAATTGTTATCTGGTAAGAAAGACTCTAATCCTTGATTCTCATTTTAGATAAATTTGAAGTAAGTCCAATTAGTTTGAAAGAAAAAAAGAAACTAGCACCAAAATGAAGAAATATGACTTGAAACAAGAATCATTCCATATAAGTAGGTGCCACATGTCAACATAATCCTTAATCAAACTAATGCATTTCTGTAATGTTCCTCCATTATACATGGAAAAGAATGAATCATCAACCATAAAACACACCGGTTTTAAACATATCCATGCTTTGCCTTAACAAACCCGTGCTCTAAAAATAGAATTCTCTCTAAACAGACTACTTATCACATTTGTAACACATACACGTTTGAGGTGTATATAGATTTGAAAGACATACTTGCTTGACTTCCATAAACAACTCCCTCCACCGCCCATTTAGCAACAGTAATTGCTGCTTCAGGTCACGGGAAACCATCTCATCACAGGTTTCAATTAGAAAATTGCCAGCATCATTCATGGCAGTATGCTGCTGAATCCAATGAGGTAAATTTCGAAAAAAATCCTAAACAATAAAGAATGCACAATATCGTAAACCTTAAACCAAATATCAATGACTGATATGAAAGTGACTACAGTAGGAAAAATATTTTTGTTTTAATGTTCATGTGAATTTTAAGATAAAACATAAATCTCTTTAAAAATACATATTTTTGATAAAAAAAAGTTTCAAAATGTGAGCTAGAGATACTGTCTTTTTTAAAAGAACATTTGTGTCATATCATCTGCTGAAGACAAAACAAAACATGATGACCGCTTTCTGTTATTTCTATTTTACAGATTAAAAAGCTGAATTTCTGTAAGTGTAAGAGACCTGGGCATAACTTTCAGGCTAGTAAATATCAGTGCTAGAGTCATACAAAAGCATAATACATTTGGGAATTATATAGCTTCCTTTTTTATTTGTATAAATGTATGGGGTACGAGTGCAATTTTGTTACACGCATAGATCGTGTGGTGGTGAAGTTGGGGCTTTTATTCCTTTTTAAAGAAAGAATAGCTTTCTTTAATAATTTCTTTTGACCTGTTACTTTTGATTTTTAAATTTCAATGCAGTACATTAAGATAATTAGCAATCATGAAGATAAACCATCAAAGAAAAAAATTTTGAATTAGATATCTGAGTCAGGAGCACTTAGTACAATAACACACTTTCTTGTTTATTTAAGGGTTCCCTCTTGGCAATGAAACAGTTTCCAACTCATTTTAAATAAAGTGTATCTGTGCACGTGCACACACGCAACACATATCACAGTGAAAAACAAGGATACCAAAGATAATTCAAAATCCATTTCATAAGCCATGTGTGGGAGGACTTCCTACATATATAAATAGATGAGAACACTTCTGTTTCTGGTGGTTATATTTCTTTGGATCAAATTAACACAGATGACATCTACTAGGGCACTGCTAGTCTAATCAGAAAAGCCAAAATCGATATGGGTACATGGTTATTGCCTCCCTCAGCTACACAAGAATAGTTGATCTACATGAAATATAGAACAGTAAAACATTTAAAAGTGATACATCTACTTGCCCAAACAATAAGAGATGAACCAATCTTGGATGGCATGTGGCAATTCTAATGCATGCATTTTTAGTATCGCTTACATATAAATTGATTTTCCATGTAAAAATGCCAGGCTTTCATTAGGAAGTATATAAGCAGAAATCAGTCCATTTCATGTGATATTTACATATAAGTGACATTAACATAAAACAGTACCTCTCGCAGGCACACACACATATACACTTATAACTGGCCAAAAAAGAAATCACTCCTACCCAGAATGAGACCCTTGCTTAAGGGTTGATAAAATCCAAACCAGAATATCTAACGAGATACAAATGTCATGGTCCAGCTGTTCAACTGGTGTATGTTCTCATATAGATTCAGTAGTATGTGCTTCAGCACTATGTGAAAACAAACCAAAGTTGTTTTCATCCTCTCTTAAATCAGGAAATCCACGAAGGCTGGGGCCCTGGTCACTCCCCTTTATAGGCAGAGTTCAGTGTAATAATATACTGCCCTTCCCTTTGTTGCCTGTTGGATTTACTCAACCCTCCATCGGCTTCTATTAAGCAGTGTATTTATTGGTCTATTGCTAACCTGAAAGTGCAACTTTTCAGGCAAAGTCAAGATTCTTGAGTAACACTTGTAAATATATGAGAACCCCTAGTGAGCTATGCTGTAAAAGTATCTCATTTTGACATACAGCAAATGTCTTGTCTTTTCGCATGAACCAATTTTACCTTTTTGGCAATTTCTGATTGATTGAGCATTTTTTCAGCATCCTCTAGCCAGGCTTGCAGACTAGCCACTGTATTGCCATAGCGATCCCAGTTCGAGATCACTTCTTCCAGCATGCTCCTCACACTCCTAACTTCTACTGAGAGATTCCTCCACTGAGCAGTGGTTTCATTCATGAATTTCATCACATTCTCAGCTTCTTCCACTGAAACAGATAAAACCAATTATAATACTTATCTCATATTTTAAATCCTCCACACCTTTTTTTCTATGGTCTTATACATTGGTGTGCAGTAGTATCCATCACAAATGCCAGAGGTCATTTCCAACAAATTCGACAGACATAGTTACAAATTGAAAACAAATGTATTTTACAAATTGTATCTTTACACTCATTTACTTGATTGTTAATATTCAACTTATTCTATGTTTTTGCCTTTAATCCTTAGATGCAATTTAGAAAATGAAAGCTTATTTTGTTCTCTCTTAGAGAACACACACACACACACACACACACACACACACACACACACACACAGAGAGAGAGAGAGAGAGAGAAAGAGAGAGAGAGAGAGAGACAGTATGGTTATGCAGGTTAAGCATTGTACAAAGCCAAAGGAACTGAATTCAGTATGTGTTCTCCTGGCCAATGGCGAGGTCACACAAAAATTCCACGGAGAGAAAGAATGACCTGATCAGATAGAAACCTGCAGGCTCTAAATTCTACTGCAGCCTACGTTGCAACAAATTATGTAGTATATTTTACCTGAACCATCTGCTTTGACATACATCTCAGCTGTCTGTTTCAAGATCTGGTATGTCACTTCATATTGTTCAAAGAACTTGCTATTTTCTATAAAAGACTAGAAAAGGAGGAATGGTTAGAAGATAACAAACATTAGGCTCATCTGGAATGCCAAAGACAATTTTCTTCAGTATAACTATAAGCATAGTTTACCCAAATTTGTTAATCTCACTCTTTCTGAAAATATAAAATTAATTCCACTGCTACAAATTACCTAAGATCATTCTGAACACATAAATTGATTCCATGTTTTTTATTCTAACCCAGTTCAGGACTGAGAAAACATTCTATTTCTTCACCAACCAAGGGTGTGCTTTTTGAAGAACCAGAAATGTCTCCAGAGAACTTGGGTCTAACATTTAGAAAGCACTAAATTTAGAAGAACATTTTAAAGTGTCCCACTGTGTTTCAGCTGTGGAATTCTCTTGCTCTTTGAACATTAATCCTGGTGAATGACTGCTCTGAGGAACTCCAGATTATAAATAAATCACACAGTGCACAAATACTTTCTGTAAAATAAAAAGTAAGTAGAAAAATTGGAAATAATTACATATTCTATCCATGCTATCAATGGTCTCACATTTCAATGACCTATTATAGAAAAATTACAGTAAGACATGCTTACATATCATCTGTAATTTTTATATATATATATAAAAAATAGAATCACTACTGGCAAGTGAATACTATAAAATTGAGAATATACAAAAAGCTCCTTAGGTAAATTTTTATTATTGTTCACTTTTAGAAATATAAAATAATGCCTGTTTCAAAGATTATTCTTACTTCTTGAAAGTAGAAAATTAATGCAATTATAGTTAACAGCGTATCACCAAAGGCTCTTTAATTTCTTGCAATAGTGTAATGAGTTCCTATGATTTGAATCTATTAAAATACTTGATAAATGTCACTGTCATAAATACAAAATTAGCCTTCAAAAACCAGCTGAATTCTTGTATAGCATGCTGATGAATGCTTCATCTAGAGATGCAAGACACTTGTGTGCAGAGGAAACATTATTCATATAGCAATTTCATACAAATCTCTGGATTTTTATTGATAAATGTTTATCAAGTTTTGAGACAACATTTTAAAAATTGTATCTATAACATATTTCATATCACTTTATGTTTATAAAGCATTTACTTATGAATTAACTATTCTTCAGGGATAAAGTGAATAGAGAAAGCTGTGAGCTGGAATGAGAGGTTCCAGGATGAATACTACATTCAATAACTTTAATTGGCTTTATTTTATTTGTTTGAGAATGAAGTCAGATAACAATATTCTGATTAATTCACTATTTAGCCTTATATCTTCTTATTACAATCCAGTTGGGAAAAGAATAATTTATTAGAATTTAAATTTTGAATAATTTAACTAAACAAGCAAGTCATTATTTGATCAAAAATGGAAAATTATACCTAATGTTCGAGATACTGTGTAAGAAATCGAAGAAATAATTATATTTGGCAAAGTTTAAAAAAAAAGTCTGCATTTAATATTGGTGCAAATTTCAAGAAGCTAAGAGCAAAACAATTGTTCTAAGTGCCAAAGAAATGGGAAATAGTGCCTGTGGTGCACAGGAAGACTTAAATATGCTTTTGCTAGAGAAGTTTACCAAATAACTAAAAATGAGCAAGTGAGAAAAGCTTATTTCCAATTTAATTTTTAGTCCACAAGGCAGGAAAGAGGGGAGAATGTTTTCAGAAAGAATGTTTCATAAATGCCGTAGACACTCATTAATATATTTTTGAACTTGACTATTAGGAAGACCGGATGATTAATTTTTAAAGAAAGATACTTTTTTTTAATTTTAAATTTGTATTGGTCCATTTAATTTGGTCCTTCTTTTTCTGAATGTGGAGTAAATGCATTCAGCAATATGGATTATTTTGTCTATCGAACCACTGTAGCAGAATTGCTAAATCTCCATTTTACTGTAAGCTATTTAGACACACCTGTCAGAAAAATGCAAAAGTAAATACAAATGCATGTTTAAAATAATAATAACAAGATTCATTTATTTCTTTCAAAATAAGGTTGAAACTTGGATCCCAAGTTCAACAAATAAGCCATTTTAGTCAGGGGACTTTTGAAGTTGATGATGCTTCAAGAAAAGTAAGTGGCATGCTTATTTTTGGTATTTAACTTTAGTGTTAGTGACTGCATTTCTGCTTTCACAAGATGAGTGTAAATATAATAAATATGAAGCTCATCAATTTCCCTTGAATGAAGCTATGCCAGATAATTCAAGATATTTAATATTAACATTGAGGAGAGGTTTATCAAGACTATTTACATTAAAATATAATTATGAATAATAAAATGAATATTCATATTTTGCTGCATTCACACAGTCCATAATTCAAGAGCTCTTTTACTTTTCTTTCATGTGAAAGATTGAAATATTAGCCTCTTTTTTCCATAGTGAAATGGAAGCACATATTTTGGTCATTGTCAACAATTCTGACAGCAAGGACTAAACCAATTACCTTTTGATTTGCATAAGAGCATGCAATCACTTACCGATGGCACGTGGCCTAGATTAATGACGGCAAGTATTTGTGAAGTATTTTCCAAGAATTCTTTAAGCACTCAGGATGTACATTCTCTTTCTCTAACACTTAAAAAAAAAGTATTCTTTCTTTTTTGCAGGATGGATAAGTCTGAAGTAAGAATTATTACTAAGGAAAATATAATTATGGAAACGTTACGGCCTGAATATTACTTTGGTTATTAGATGAGGTAGCAGCATTTGGCTTACTATAATACTTTTTTTTTTTTTTTTTTTTGGAAATAGGGTCTCACTCAGTAGCTCAGGCTGAAGTGCAGTAGCAAGATCATAGCTCACTGCAGCCATGAACTCCAGGGCTCAAGCCATCCTCCTGCCTCAGCCCCCTGAGCGGTTGAAACTGCAGGCGCACACCATGATACCAGGCTAAATTTTTAAAATTTGGTGTAGAGACAGAGTCTCACTATGTTTCCCGGGCTGGTCTCAAACTCCTGGCCTCAAGTGACTCCTCAACCTAAGCCTCCCAAAGTGCTAGGACTACAGGTGTGTGTGAGCTAGAACACTCTAAAAGGATAAGACAGGTTTTATGAGGTATTAACATAGAATAAAAACAGTATATGTCAGTCTTTGTTCCCTAGAAAAATTCCTACCATTTTATTATTATTATTGTTATTATCATCATCATCATTCTTAAACATTTGGGAAAGACTAAGTTTTCTAGAAATTAAGTTATTCCCAGACACATGGGTACTCAGTAGCTAAACCATGACCAAACACATTTCTAGTGGCTGGTATCTGCACTTCATCATTTCCCCACCACTACAACCATGCTGCCTCATTCATAAATAACAGCAACTATCAGGCTTTGACGGTACACTTACAGGTACGTAAGTGTAAAATATTGTCAGGTATGGACCAATATTAAATCAAACTGATATTTGTGTGAAGGTCGCATTCTTTAGATCACTAAGGCGTAAGATATCATATCAATGATTTGATCTTTTAAGTTAAAATTTTTTTTTTTACTATTTTTTTAGATTGTGATAGCACTTAAGCTCAAGGGTTTTTGATTTGGAAAGATATGGATTCAATTTCTGATTCCACAATTTACCACCTGGAGCATGTGCCGCCAGGAGCAAGTGACTCGAGCCTATGAAGCCTCAGTGCTTCTGCACTGGCTCCTTGGTATCTAAAACAGTGTGAAACCCCCAGCCTGTAGGGCTGTCACTGAGATGGAGGATGATGCATGTAAAACACTTGGCACGTGGGAAATGCTCCACACTCCATGGTTATCAAAACTATTAAACAAAATTACCTTAAAACCCTTCATGGAAAAGAAACAGAGTCATAAGTAGGTATTTTTCAGTAGCAGATGAGACTACTAGGAAATGTTCATTAAAGCAGTCTACACATGTAGGATAATCAGCAATTTTATGAGTAGTTGTAAAAATTACAAAGCAGTTTGGAATTAGCAGTTGAGTGAACTTGTCTTTAACTTTATGAAGTAGGCAGGGAGTACTAATGTTTTTATCATTAATAATAATTCCTTATTCACATACCATTTGAGAAAATCAAAGACAATTATTAACATCATTGTGTTGGAACATTAACCTGGTGGAATAGTCTTATTAGCTGTTTAAATCTGATTGGCTGTTCTGAAATATCCAGAACAAAGACTGTATCTGGTATAAATAATACCAGGCAGAGAGGGTATCATTTGGCAGGACTAAATCTGAAAATATACATGCATTTGTATTTCATATTTGATGAACTAACGTAATTGCTTGAAGTTAAAAATCAAGTTTTTTCATAACTTTCCAGAATAACTAAAAATGAATTAAGGAACATAACAGACTTTGCATTTTGGAACAAATGTTTCCTAGACAATTTTAGTAAATCTAGGGAAAGATTTTACTGTAAAGCAGTTAAATCATTTTTTTTCCCTCAACTATATGTTGTTCACTCATCACAGAAAATGAAATTAAAGTGTAGCAAAATAGATTATGGTTCTAAGATGCTTCGGTGAAAATATGGTTTCAATAAGTATTTCAAGCAGAACATGTTATAGAGTCACTGTGACTAAACAAGTTATAAATGGGTTTATATTTTAAAAGTTCATTGATTTATCATAGAATTTGTGTTTAAACATAAATGAAATGGTACAAGACTAAGATACTCTATTAACATTAATTTTATGAGCAACTTTGCATTGAAAATTAATTTGTAGGAGGGGCATGTGTAATTAACTAAGAAATAAGCTGTCTTTAGTAACTATAATACACTAATTACATGCAAGTGAAAACTGCTAGTTACAGAGCAAACGAATTCTTTCATCAATGCAGGTCTATGATTCTAGTAAACATAGAATTATCTATATTGATAGCCCAAAATATGAGATAATCTTTAAAAATTAAGTTGGTACAGAGATTCACAGACAAAATGTTACTCTTCCTGGGTGCACACAAGGGGCAATGAAGCTCAGGGAATGGCGATAAAAAAAGACACAGTGGACACAATCTAAAAAAATAGATAGTTCCCATTTGGACACTTGAGAATAATTCTAAAGTAGTCATAGTTGAATTTTAAAACACAGGTAGTCAATCTTTAAGTATTTTAATGTAGCTAAAATGGTGACCTCCAATAAAAAATGTGGGTATGCAATACAAAAACTTTTTTAAAAAATCAATAAAGCCAGTCAGGATGGTCTCATATGATTAATGCAGCAAAGCATTAAACTTAACTGAACTAGGGGATTTTAAATAATAAAATTCCAAAGAAATAGGTTTAGATTTCAGATAATTCCGAAAAGCTCATAAACTTATATCTAACCCATTTAACACACAGCTATCATTATGTTTAAATTCAAGATTAAAGTAACAGCATCAAAGAAACTGAACTGTGTTGCTAAATCCATGGCTCATCGGAATTCTCTGTCAAAGCACCGGGGACTCACCACGTAGTTTTGTAGAAGCTGCTCCACTGACTCTCTCCTCCCGTACTTAATGATCCAAGACTTCAGCTTTGATTCTGCAAGAACCAGCAGTGAGAGCAGACGGTACTTTAATTCTAAAAATTCCATTTTCATTAGGTGTAGCTCCGATGTGGAGGAAACAAAATGAAACCTAGAAATAAAATGGAGAATTTAGAGAATGTAACTAATAGTAACAGAACCGATGCTTACTTAACCTGTTACATGTCAGCCTTAAATAGAATGCAGCCACAAGCTCTTCTAACTCTGGCTGATCATTTTCTGGAGCTCTGATTCCTTTTCTAGCTCTGGATTTAAAAGCAAAACATGAATGATTGAAATATTCGATTTAGTTCTTTCCCCTGCCAACACATCTCTCGTCTGTTTCTTTTATAAGCTGTTTTTGCAATATTACATAATGTTCCTTACAGTACTGAACAAAAATACAGCCTCTGAAGAAACCATTTCTGTGATTTCCATGCTGTGGATAAATTCAGGTTCACTCTTTTCCGTTAATAATACATTAGAATGGTGGCATTCTTAGCAAGTCTTATGGGAGCCCACTTTCTATTTACCAAAGGCAGGCACCTCTGTTAAAAAAAAAAAAATCACGAAAAAAAAAAAAAGAAATGTAAAAAACATCCACCTAGCGTTTTAAAAAGAGATTTCATTTAAATGCGGATATTCTCTTACCTCTCGGCCATGTCCTCTAATTGATCAGGTGGCACTGGAATCCCGTTAACAGACCTGGTCTGGTAGATTTCATGGAATGCTCTTTTGTGGGCATCTGTGTTTTGAAGCAGATCCTAAGATACAGTTTAAAAAAAAATAAAAAATGAAAAACATGCTTCACAGAGGGCTAAGAAGCATAATTTCCAGCCTGCACCGATGAGTCAATGTATTCAACAATTTGATCCTGTTGCCACATTCAGAGGCAGCTTGGTGCCTGTCAAAGGCTCTTACCTTCAACAGGAGCTGGGTGCTTGTACTTAAAACAGTATGCTGGAACTGCATCTAATAATTATGCATCTTTTAAACACACATGACACTTGCACAGCAATGCATTCAGACGTTTTAAAGGCACATGATCCCATGGAAAATGTAATTACTGCTATGAAATGATTTTAGTATTTTTCGCCTTTCTTGATTTTGGATATGTTGGTTTTTAAAAGCTTAAAACTAAGCATGACAAATTGAAACCTTTAATGGCAAAAGAGATTAGGCTTTCTACTGTTATTTTATTTTGAATGCATGCACACTATTATAAAGTGATATTTGCTTGCCATCTAAAGTAAGTCAATCATATTACAATATATTTTGAAATACCCTTTTGATTAGAAAATTTTGAACAAGTGCAGGAATACCCCATAGGTAACACAGTGGGAAGATTAAATGTGATGTTAATAAATATTCATTATAGACTGCATAGAACTCCACAGGTTTGATTTATTTATTTAGGTTAATTTGAATCTGCTTTGATTTGTTTGCTGTGTTTTTCGTCACTTACAAACTAATTTCTAAAAAGACATACATGTATTTTACACTCCCTCACTCATTTCTCACATAGAAGCAAAGAAGGAGTTAGGTGAAGGGAGAGTCATGCCTTAATTTCTAGAGCTTAGTTTGTGTCCTGATGGCAGAATAAATACAGTACTTAACAATGCGTCACTCATTGAAAAAGTAAGACATTAGACCACCAAAATAATACATTAAAATTAATATTTTTATCTCATACCAAAATTTAGTGGATTAATTAGAGAAATTAGTAGCAAAACCAGCCTAAAATCAAAAGAGACACACTTGACTATGGGGCAAGTGAAGAGTTTTCTATTATAAATCAAAATGTTAAGGTTTGTATATGATTGTCCACATATGACATTTTAACACGGTAGAAAAACCTTAGGGCCAAACAATTTCAATCCTGATATATTTTGCTATGATCACATTTTGACCTGCTTCGATTTTGTAGGTAAGCACAGAGATACTCACAAGTCATGCATTTTAAGGATCACTGTGGCGAGTCTTCTGAAAAGACCCTATCCTCCATACGTTTGCTTCCCATGGCCTCAAGGGAGGGTACTATGTGAAGCCAAGAACTCATCACGGGAGGGCAGGGAACAAGTGGGTGTTCTTAGAGCAACTATTGATGATGAGTGTTCTAGCCATGCTCTAACTCCTTTATCACATGCAGACACATTGCTGTAGCTTGTGGTTGCGCTGAAACTTTCCCAAGTGACTGCAGGGCACACTTGGAGTTATCACCCCAGCTAGCTCTGATCTGTGACAGTTTTAAAATATCTACTATGTTGAAAAAGTCTTTACAAGCTACTCAAACAAAAGCATGTTCACACATATGATAAAATAACTTCTTAGGCTGGACACGGTGGCTCATGCCTGTAATCCCAGCACTTTGGGAGGCCGAGGCTGGTGGATCATGAGATCAAGAGTTCGAAATCAGCCTGGGCCAACATGGTGAAACCCTGTCTCTACAAAAGATACAAAAATTAGCCAGGCATGGTGGCGTGCACCTGTAGTCCCAGCTACTTGGGAGGCTGAGGCAGGAGAATTGCTTGAACCTGGGAGGTGGAGGTTGCAGTGAGCCAAGATCACGCCATTGCACTCCAGCCTGGGCAACAGGGCAAGGCTCCGTCTCAAAAAATAAAAATAAAAAAGAACTTCGTCAGTTGGCATGATGTCACTGACTAGTCTGAAAGGCCTTCTCACAATAAAGCAGCTAGATGCTGGGCAAAATATATGATTTTAATTCACCTTGCTGGGTACATAGGAAGTAAGTGAAATATTTTAGGTTCCCCATTCTCAGTAAAACATGACCCAAAAATTAGATCACAGATCTGTAGGCAAAAAGCAAATAGAAAAATCTAGATTGTCCTGGACAAATATCTACACCATTGCTGAGAGAGATTGAGTCTTAGAATGTGAACAGGGTGAGGACACTGAAACGAGATCCCCTCCATTTAACAGAACCCTCAGTGAGGGCTAACATGACCAGGTTATTAGCAAATGCAAATACAATAGGAGGAAAGCAGAGATTACCAACCACAGGAAACAAGCCACCATGAGTGAGAACCAGCAGAAACAACAAACTTATCATGCTAGAAAAATGTCAATAATTTAATACTTGACAACAATGTGTAAGATAAAAAGGAGAGTGGTTTGGTTAAAGTATTTATAATTCCTTATATTGATAAAAGGAGGTTTAGATATTGATTAACTTTCAATTTTGTTAAGTATCTATGGTCAAATTTCAAGGGCAATCATACTGTACAACCAGAGTTTATAACTTTCATGCTAGTAGAAATAAAACCATGGAATAAGAAAAATGAGTAAGGAGACAAAAACAAAACCTCCTTAATCAACTTATAAATAGCAAGAAAGTAGAAAAGAAGAAGAAGTAGAACAATTAGAAAGCAAAGACTCAGATGCCAGAAACAAATTCAAGTATATCAATAATAATAAATAAATGTGAATAAAGTAGAAATTTACTAGTTAAAAGACAGAGATTATCAGATTGGACAAACAAACAAAATAGAACTATCTTCTTTTTACAAAAGATATACCTAATCATTAAGAACATGGATAGGTTAAAATTAATAAAATGGAACACATGTCAGGCAAATACTAAATCTGATATAAATGTATTAATATCAGACAAAATGGATTTCAGAACAGAAGCATTATAAGTACAGACACTCCTTGACTCATGATGGGGTTGTATCCCAATAAAACTCATTGTAAGTTGAAAATATTGTAAGTCAAAAATGTATTTAATACACCTAAACCAACCAAACATTATAGCTCAGCTTCACCAACATTAAATGTGCTCAGAACACTCACATTAGCCTACAATTTGGCAAAATTATCTAGCATAAAGCCGAATTTTATAACAAAACATTTAATACCTCACTTAAGAATATCATATCACATGTCACTGCTGAATGTATATTGCTTTTGCACCATTGTAAAGTCAAAATTGTAAGTTGAATCACTATAAGTTGGAAACCATCTATAATTAATTGCATAAAGATTAAACTTTCAACTCTCTAGAAGGCATATTATTCCTGAACTTGAACATGCCCATTAAACTTCAAAATATATACAGCAAAAACTAATGGGACTGTAAGGAGAACCTGAACCATCAACATCACTGTGGGGTTTATCAACATGCCTCTCTAAATGAGATAGAGCAAAGGAGGCAAGTGTTATAGCAGGTTGTTGGGTAAAGAAGGGAAAAGGCTGCAGGAATGGTCTTTATAAGAACTTGTGGTGTTTTGATAATGGAAGCCAGCTGGGAATTTTGAGCAGGTTGGTGGAATTATCTCAGCTGCATTTTAAGGATCACTGTGACGATTCTTCTGAAAATACCCTATCCTCCATACATTTGCTTCCCATGGCTTCTAAGACAACACTGTAGCTGGATTTCCTCCAACTTCACTGTTGCTCCTTCTCAGACTTTTACTGGCTTTTCTACTCTTCAATCTCTTAATACTGGATTCCCTCCAAGATCAGACCTTGGTCCCTTTCTCTTCTCTGTATATATTTCTTTATTTAATTTCTCCAGTCTCAGAGCTTTAAACATCCGTCTAGATGCGAATGACTCTGATTTTTTTATCTCCAGGTTGTACTTCTTTCCTGAGCTCTCTTACCTATTGCCTACTCCACATGTCCTCTTGGATGAGGAAAAGACTCAACATGCCCCAAACTGAATTCCTTAGCTTTCCTCCCAAAGTCACTTCATTGTCTCCTATTCTTAATCAATAGAAACTCTGTTTTTTCACTTGCATAGCCCCCAAATCATAGTGTCATTTATGACTCTTGTTCTTTCACAGTATGTATCTAATGCTGAAAATTGTTCTGCCCTCAAAATGTATTCAGAATCTGTCCATTTCTCACCATCTCTACAGCTACTTCCTTTGTTCAAGGCACTCAAACTGGATGATTGAAACGGTACCCTGGCTTCTGGTCTCCATTCCTAACCCAGTCTATTCTCACACAGCATCCATATCATGAAAATACTGTCATTCCTTTGGCGGAAAAAAAATGGGGCTGGGTGCTGTGGCTCATGCGTGTAATTCCAGCACTTCAGGAGGGTGGGCAGATCGCTTGAGCCCAGGAGTTTGAGACCAGACTGGGCAACATGGTGAAACCCTATCTCTCCAAAAAAATACAAAAATTAGTCAGGTGTGGTGGCCCATGCCTGAAGTCCTACCTACTCAGGAGGCTAAGGTGGAAGGATCAGGGAACTGGATCCTGGGAGGCAGAGGCTGCAGTGAGCCATGACCACAACACTACACTCCCACCTGGGCAACATAGCCAGACCCTATCTCAAACAAACAAACAAACAAACACACAAAAAAAAAAAAAAAAAAAAAAAAACAAGAAAAGAAACAAAGAAAGAGAGAGAAAGAAAGAAAGAAAGAAAGAACGAAAGAAAAAGAAAGAAAGAAAGAAAGAAAGAAAGAAAGAAAGAAAGAAAGAAAGAAAGAAAGAAAGAGAGAGAAGAAGAAAGGAACCAGAAAAGAAAATGGATGAAAAAAGAAGGTTAGAATATTGTAGAGCAAATGCCAAAGTGTGATTAAGGAAAGTGAGGCGGTTCAAAGAAACAATATTGGGGAAAATATACAGGCACAGAAAATACCACAAAATATATAAAACAGTATTTTGAACTATTTTATGCCAATAATTCTGAACTTAGTCAAATGTACACATTTTCAGAAAGTATGCATTATCAATATTGACCCAATCGCAATTTTGAGAGCCTGAATATGGGGAGACAACAGTGAAAAAAATCAATTCCCACTTTCATAGAGTTGACATTATAGTGTAGAAAATCAAGCAAAAGATAAGATAAATGATTAAAACAGGTAACAGTTGAGGTGATGATAAATGCATACACCACTATGCCTCACTAATTTTTTATTTTTTTATTTTTTGTAAAGACAGGGTCTCACTTGGTTGACCAGGTTGCTCTCAAACCTCTGGCTTCATGTGCTTCTCCTGCCTTGGCTTCTCAACATGCTAGAATTACAAGTATGAGCCGCCATGCCCTAAAGAAAGTCTTTCAAGGGTAAAGGGATAACTAAGGGAAATGTTTGTGACAGGTGAGGTAAGACGACTGAGAACTGGCCGTTGGGTGAGGAACGAGGCAAAGTCTGGTAAACGTGGCATGGTAGATGGCAAGAGAAAAGCTTGATTGGAATGGTTTTTAGAAAGAATGAGAGAAGGGAATTTAGAAAGAAGAAAGAGAACAAAGCCAAGTCTCTCAAAGAGCTTTGCTGTAAAAGGAAGGAAGAAAATTGGACAGTAGCTAGAAGGGGAAGTGGGGCTAAGAAAAAGACTTTTTAAGATGAGTTAATGGCAGCATATTTGTATGTGGATGAGAAAACTCCAACAAAGAAAGAAAGAGAAAAAAATATAGAAGGGAGGAAGGACAGGAATTACCTTTTGGAGAGAGGGTGGGATCTAATGTACACATAGAGAGGTTGGCCTCGGCCCAGAGCACAGATGGTTCACCCATAGTAACAGAAGTGAAGAGCGCGTATTCGGGCACAGATGTAAGTAGGTGGGTTGATGTGGCCGTGGGAGCTGGTGGAAATTCTTTTCTGATTGCTTCTATTTTCTCAAAGAAAAAGGAAGTAATGTCATCAGCTAAGAGTGAGGATGGGGAGGAGGTGTGGAAGGTTTGAAGAGACAAGATATGAAATAGTTGTCCCAGAAACGAAGAGGGAATGGAGTCGGGAAATGCCTTCTGATTGCCAGGCACCATTAAGGGCCCACTTGGGTTAGTCATCGAGCCTGGGGGTGTGTTTTTCTCCAGCCACAGTCAGCTACATCTGACTGGAGTGTGTGGGCATCAACTAGGCAGAGAGCTGGCTTTCACCGGCATCGTGTTTTTACCAGGACAGTAAAACAAAGTGAAATGTGGACAAGGCAAGCGAGGATGTGGACAAGTGGGGCTTTTATATTGCATTTAAGCAGAGCACAAAGGGAGGTGGTAAAGAGAACAGGATGCAGTGAAAAGATGGTAGGGTAACAGATTATAGGGCACTGAGGAGATGAAGCCTTGTCTGACTGGAGAGGAAGGTACTTGACAAAGAGCTTGTGGAGGGGTCTCATTTACTGGTGATGAGCACTCTAGGCTATGACTGTGGAGTGAGTGGCTAGGGTTGGGTGTCGGACAGGATCCTGGGGGAAGAGGAGGTCAAGAACCTGAGAGGTCACGATATTGGGAGGATCATCTCTGGGTTATTGAAGTTATTAAGAATTATGGCATGCATTGTCATCCAGGAAATAAAATCTTCAAGAAAGGAGTGAAAGTGACCTAGGTAGGGTTGGTAACTGCAGTAAGGATGTGTAGCAGGTGGCACAGCCTGATGGCTACTTTCACGATTCCTTATGACTGAAAGTCTTACTTTGCCAAATCAATACTAAGAATAATAAATTAGTCAGTATAATCACTTTACAAGTATGATAAGCAATAGCTTTGTGGTCACGTTTTAAGCCTAGTGCTGAAGACAACCTGGATCATCAGTTATGTGACCTTGGGCAAGTCACTTAACCTCTCTCTGCCTACAGTTTCCTCGTCAGCAAAAGAGGATAATAATACCTATCTCACATCCGTCATGTTAAGTGTTTGGTAAAAATCAAACACTTAACATGGTTAAGGACTGAAACATGGTTAAGTCCTCCATAATAGTTAGCTGTGGTTATTGTTATTTTTATAAATAACTGAACATTAGGGTAACCGGAAAACAGAAGAGATAATACAGGTACACTATGTTTTGCAGAATAAATATGTTCTAATATATACATACATATATATGTTAATTTTTCAGAAATAGTAAAACAAAACCATTGGCAGAACCATTCACAAAGTGAACTCTTGGAAACACACATTTAAAAATTGATCTGAATCCAACTTGCAAGCATTGCCTATGCATTAAGTGTTGAAAATTGTGTTGTTTTTTAAAAAGTTGTGAAGAATGAAAAAAGAATGAAAAAAACCAAGCATTGAAACTTTGATAGCCTGTTCAAGTTTTCTTGACAAAAATCAGAATTACTTTTTAGACCAAGATGGGAAGACAATATTCCCAAACACTTTGGTCATGCATCAGTGAGTCCTAAATTGTGATTTTCCCAATTTATTGCATCTTCAAGTCAGCCCAATATACCAGCATAGAGGTGTTACATCAAATCAAGGGACTGAGTTAGTGCCATTGAGGAAACTTATAATTTTTAGTTGTTTTAATAGGTCAAACTTGGCCAAGCGTGGTGGCTCACACTTGTAATCCCAGCACTTTGGGAGGCTGAGGCAGGCAGATCACTTGAGTTCAGGAGCTCGAGGCCAGCCTGGTCAACATGGTGAAACCCCATCTCTACTAAAAATACAAATATTAGCCAGGCGTGGTATCAGGTGCCTGAAATCCCAGCTACATGGGAGACAGAGGCAAGAGAATCACTTGAACCTGGGAAGCAGAGGTTGCAGTGAGCTGAGATCGCACCATTGCACTCCAGCCTGGGAGCGAAAAAGCGAGTCTCCATTTCAACAATAATAATAATAATAATTCAAACTTTTCATCCTCAAAGCTTAGCTTATTATAGTCTTCTAATATATATTTTTTAATAAATGAGAATTGATCTTAAAATTGACAATTTAATTGTTTTATGAGCTACTTTAAGTACCCATGCCCAGGCCTAGCAAAAGTTCCTACCTCAATAAAAAGATCATTCTAATATTCACCTTGAACCTGGCCTGAGCCCCTACCTACCTCTGCTTTTTACTTTTATCTCTTTATTACATTCCTTGGTTTTCTCTTAAGTCTAGCCCTTTCTGGGTTTTTGTTTGTTTGTTTGCCTCAGATAACCATTTTCTCCAACTCCTGTCCCTCGATCTCTCCCTGACCCACTCACTTCATGTCTGGTTTTTATGCCTTCTTCACTAGCCTTTGGCAGACAGATTGTTCTAGCTGTATTCTTGGGGGCTGACACAGGGTCTGTCTCTCTCTCTGTCTCTCAAGGGAGCTAGAAGGGCTCATGAAGGGCCTGAAATCATATAGCCATGGAAACATGCAGACAGCATGTGCATTGGCCGACTTAGGACTCACTCCCCCGTAGGAGACATTACTGTCTATAGTGTGCCTTGAATTAATATTTTTACAAACCGTTATAATGAACTAGTAAATAGCAGTTACATTGTCAGGCATTTTCTCTATGGTGGGACATTGAAGTCAAAGTTAAGGGTATTATATAAAGAACAACTGTGTAGATGTTTCTCAGACCTCTAGATTGGAGGCGCCACAAATGCCTGGACCTTGTCTGTGCCCCTCACCTGTTGCCCTGGAGCTGAAGACCTGCGCGTAGTAGGAATATTTGCTACCATGCCTATTTGCTGAATTAATGTATTTAACTCCCAATTAATATACATTGTACATTTCATTTAAAATTCTAAAGTGACTTCTTTTGTATCAAATATTTACATCAATTAAAATAGTTTCATATGTAGGTAACAGGTACACTAGAATCTAATCGCCACCATTATGTAACATATTCATGTAACAAACATGCACAGGTACCCCCGAATCTAAAATTTTAAAATTAATAAATAAATGCCAGTTAAGGTAAAAAAAAAAAGTTTAAATTAAAAAGTTTTACATGAAAAAAATTATTGTATGTTATATAAGCTTCATTGCTAATTTGTTAAAGATGTTATTGTTTGTGTAACATTGTTTTCACACTTTCCTCCATTTTTAATATACTGGGGTGGTCTCAAAATTGACATGGCCCAGGTGTTTCTATGCTTTTGAGAAGCCTTAACCTGATTCAATCCCAGGAAAATTCTTGTGACTTGATCTCATACGAGGCCTGAACTCTGGGTCCCTTATGGCATCGCTGCCCCCACATTAGGGCACTAAGGCACAGACAAGCAGGCCCAGCTTTTATATGTGAGTATCTGCACAGATGAAGAAGACCCCAAAGTCATGGCATCTGAGAAGTCAGATGACAGAGAGTTTAGTGTGTGTGTTTGTGTTGCTGGTTGGGGGAGGAGAGGAGCTAAGAGATGATCAGCAACTTTAAAAGTGTCTGAAGGCACTGAGTATGGGAAAAGGCCAAGAAGAAATGGAGGCAGGACCCCGAGTGACGGCCTCTGCAGACCATCAAATCTTGCCGTGGCCATCGGGTTCGATAAGTTTGTCTGAGGTTGAGTCTGTTGAGTTGAAACTGCCAAGATTGGCAATGGCATCGTATCTCTGTGTCTCTGTATCTCTAGCTCCAAAAGTAAAGCCCCAGAGAGACATAAAATAAAATCTGTCATAGATTTGCTTTATGATCTTGTCTAGATATAGAACAGTATATTTCCTCGGGGTAATTTTTTTAAAAATATCAATAATTTGGCAGAAAATATATGGGGCTATATATTGCCCATGTGTAGTCAGGAGCAGAAATCTCTGTTTTTCACATACGCAGTAATACTTCACCACACTACAGAAAATGAAGTATACGAATTCAAATGTATAAAATGCAAGATTGCGTTAATGTGATGTTAATGAAAAACAGCATTTTTAGTTAGGCCTGTAGTATCACAAAACACAAAGAGAAAGTATATTGGAAACTATACCATCATATATTAAGTTTATTAAGTTTAAAATGTCCCAAATGACTAAGAGACCATCAAAGCCTAACCCCACCACTTCCTACAGCCTCCATTCCTTCCACCCCCACCCCCCAGCACCAGGACATAAGAACTTTTGCCTGCCTGCCTTTGAGAATGGAGGCAGAAATGAGGTCTGGAGCCAATGGCCTGCCACATTATTAATGTAGATGCATACCATCTATGTGCTTATCTTTTGAAAAATAACATATAACAACAGAAATAACCAAGATAGCTGCAGATGAAAAAAACACCACACAGGTATGGAAAATATCTCAGGAAATCAACCTACTGGAACTGTCATTAACCAGTGTAAGAAAGAAACATTCAAATTAGAGAACTCTAAGAAGGTGTGACATCTCTGATCATGTAGAATGAATACTTGCGGCGTTCCCAACAGGTCAGGTTGTAACTAGGCTACCTCTCCAGACCACACTAGGGCTGTTGTGCTGCAAGGTTTTCCAACCAGAATGTTTACCTTATGTTGCTCAAGTTTCCGTTGTATCGTGTTTGCTGTTTCCTCGTGGACCTGCTGAATGGTGATTTCCTCTCTCAGGGCCACCTCCGCTCTGTACAGCCAGGCACCTATGGTGCCCAGAGGTGCAGGAAGACATTTATCAAGCTGCATATGCCAGTCAAAGAGCTAAAATTTAAAAAGCAGAAAAGTAAAATATCTTTAATACAGACGACAATTTATAAAATTACCCCCAAATAATAGGAAACCATACATAAAGCTTTAAGTTAATGATTTCAGGCTAAGTGAATAAATATCAAATAAGCAAATGTCTGTGTTCTGAGTTTGATACTTTAGAGATGGGGAGAAAATTACAGTTACAAGCAAATTTTGAGGAAACTCAAAATACATCTTAAACATGGAAGATTATTAGAAGTGTAAGCAATTTTCCTCTTACAGGAGTAGCATAAAGCACCCACTGACTTTCAGTGTGGCTTTTGCTGAAAGGGAAGGGATCAGGTTTACTGACATGCTTGGAGGATGCAGCAGTTATACACTTGGCTGATGTGTATCTTGGTCATCGTAATGAGAATCCCATTAAAACCTCCCACATGATCAAAGCAAGTCCAGAAAAATGAGGGTTATCTAAGCAGCTGTGGACAAAGATGGATTTAAAGGATTCTTTCTATAATCCTATGATTATCTACCCTTCTCTCCATCTCTTCCATTTTACCCAATTCTCAGACACATTTCCTAGCTCACTAGAATGCCAGGTGGGATGAGTGGAGGTGCTTAGGAACTAGTCTATTCTTTAATGGAGTCACTAGAAAAAATGAGACTATCAAAAAAAATTAGGCTGGGTGCAGTGGCTCACTCTCGTAATCCCAGAAATTTGGGAAGCCAAGATGGGTGAGATGCTTAAACCCAGGAGGTTAAGACCAGCCTGGGCAATATAGTGAGATCTCATCTCTACAAAAAAAAAAAAAAAATTTAGCCAAGCATGGTGGTACATGCCTGTGGTCCCAGCTACTCGGGTGGCTGAGGTAGGAGGATTGCCTGAGCCGAGGAGGTTGAAGCTGCAGTGAGCTGTGATTGTACCACTGTACTTTAGCCTGAGTGACAGAGCAAGGCACTATCACAAAAATAAAATTAAAAAAAATAAAGAACATATGGTAAGTTCAAGACAAATATTCTTATTAGTGATAGAAGAGTTCCGGGGGCTTGAAATCTTGGTATTTAAGCATAAAGAATATGAATATGAAAGATACTGAGCAGCTTTCCTTCAGATGAGTAATCAATCAGATGAAAAGAGATGCTTGAATGAAAGAATATAAAACTGTATGTCAATACAGGAAGGTCATTAACTTCGATGAAACATGGTTTTGGAATACGAGGAGCTGCCGTGGTTCCATTCTGGAGAATCTGCTACAAGACCAGAGAGTCACCTCTTCTAAACCACCCAGAAGGAAGTTGTGTAAAGTGTGAAGTGATTCAGATGGTCTCAAGATTTTAATCTATCATCGAGTCAATGGCTGATATCACATACACGGAAGCCAAAGCAAGAAAATAGCTATTAAACCAAAGACTTCCATTAACTTCCAGGAAAACCAGACAAGGAGGCAAAGATTCTCCCCTAGTTAAGTCTTTCTAGCCTCAGACAGAGGCAGTAGAACCTGTTGTCATATCACTGTGTAGAAACAGATGATGAAAAATATTCTCTTCTGAATTTATCAAACCCCAATAAAACTAATTGTGGAAGAACTTACCCTGGAAGTCACTCTATCCCAACATTGTTTTACCAATGCTTGGTCAAGTGACAATTTACCATCTCTATATAATGGTTGTATTAAATGTTCAATCTGTTTCCTCTTCATTTCATATTGAACTCTGAAGTGCTTAAATGACTAAAAGAGGAAAAACAGCAACAGTATGGCAATGAGTCAAAAACAGCAAAAGCAAAGGAAAGCACATTTCCTAAATAACAACCTTTTCTATTTGGATAACACTCGATATATGTTACTGATAATAATAATGATAGTTACATTACTAATAGCAGCTGTCATTCATCAAGCCCTGACATAGCTTGACCCTGTGCTGAGTGCTTTCTGCATATTATCCTCTCTGGTTCTCCCCATCACCCTACAACACAGACATGCATTATTATCCTGAAGCCCAGAAATGACTTACCAAGGACAAGTAGTAGAGGTAGGACTAAAGCCTAAGATTTCTCATTTCTAGTAAAGTAATTTATGTACCAGTATATGTTTGTCAGGAAATCATAGTAAACAGGAGTATAAATCTTAGCTAATAATCAAGATAGTTGCTTTATTTCAAGTACCAAACAATTTACAAATAGAAATTGCATATATGGAAATAATGTAGAATGAAAGCTGTCTAGATTTGTGTTTACGTAAGCCTGCATAAAGAGGTTTACTTTAGGGGACCATGCTTATATGATAATCCTTTGCTTTAATTTCATGGTATTAAAATATTAAGCATGTCACAGTACAGTTGACATCAATTTATTATATGTAGACTTAACTATAAGCTTAATGCTAACATTAAAATAATTTTTAAAGTTTTATATTTTACATTAATTAAATTAACACATCCTAAAGTGTGACTCCAAATCTAAACATAAAATTAAAATATAATTAAAATGTGCAGTTATGTTACAGAACAGGAGAATGGCCCCACGAAAGTTAGCAGATAACACAACTAAAAGAATTTCAAAATTATAAACAAACATGTAAATTCACATGAAGAACACTGGGGGGAGATAGTGAACTACAATTTTACCTACAAGTTTTTCTTCCATTTTCTCTAACTGAATGGAATTTTAAAAATACCGAAACATAGGCTGGGCACGGTGGCTCATGCCTGTAACCCCAGCACTTTCGGAGATCAAGGTGAGCGGATCACGAGGTCAAGAGATTGAGACCATCCTGGCCAACATGGTGAAACCCCGTCTCTATTAAAAACACAAAAATTAGCTGAGGGTAGTGGCGCACGCCTGTAGTTCCAGCTACTCAGGAGGCTGAGGCAGGAGAATCGCTTGAACCTGGGAGGCGGAGGTTGCAGTGAGCTGAGATCATGATCATGCCACTGCACTCCAGTTTGGCGACAGAGTGAGACTCTGTCTAAGAAAATATATAAAATAAAATAAAATAAAATAAAATAAAATAAAATAAAATAAAGTAAAATAAATAAAAAATAAAAATAAACCAAAACATAAAATCAACTTTTAAATTTTATTCCACAGGATTCTGAGTGAAAAAACTGGAAAATACAGCATTTACTATAGATTGAAAGAAATTTAAAATGCTGATTACATAATGTAAAGATGAAATGAAATTTTCCCTAAATTCAGATTTCAGATAGTCTCTAAATCCATTTTTAAGAGACTAGTGATCACCTTTGGACTGAAAGGAGTGTTTCTGTTTTTTGCTTTTCTAACCCTTAATTTCCCTCACGAGCTAGCATCTGTATAACAGGTAGCTTTAGAACTTGGGATTTATTTTTTGATAATTGATGCCAAACCTAAACCTCATCAGTCGACTAAATAAGTATATTCGCTCTGTTCTTGCAATTCTTTTCTCCATTTACTGGCTTAATCATTTTTTAATGGATCTCAGCCCAGAAAATTTTATTTTGGGGAAAAAAGCTCACACTGAATTTCAAAACAAAAGAGTACATGCATATTAACCACATATTTATTGCTTTGCTAAGTTGGACAAATATAATATTGATGCTATCATCCATCTAAATTCAGGCTTATCTTAAAGATACGATTACGCAAAATCACTAAAGCCATAGGTAAATCTTTTGTCTACCATGTTGAAGTCCTCACATTATTTGACCTTTTTCTATAGCAGAAATGACTGAAATATGATGGTGAGTAGCATATATTACAGAATATAATTCAGAATATACTATACTTAATTTTGCCACTAAAATGGAGTGATGTTTTACATTGGAAAAAATGATAATGCTGCATCAAATAAATCAAAATTTTTATTAATTTTTATTTTTTCTTCAACTTTTGTTTTAAGTTCTAGGGTACATGTCCAGGAAGATTTGTTACATAGGTAATCATGTGCCATAGTGGTTTGCTGCACGGATCAACCCATCTCCGAGGTACTAAGCCCAGCATCCATTAGCTATTCTCCCTGATGCTCTCCTTCTCCCACTCCCCCACAGGCCCCAGTGTGGGTTGTTTCTCCATGTGTCCATGTGCTCTCATCGTTCAGCTCCCATTTATAAGTGAGAACACGCAGGGTTTGGTTTTCTGCTCCTGCATTAGTTTGCTGAGGATAATGACTTCCAGTTCCATCCATGTCCCTGCAAAGGGCATGATCTTGTTCCTTTATATGGCAGTCTAGTCTTCCATGGTGTATATGTACCACATTTTATTTCTCCAGTCTACATTGATGGGCATTTGGGTTGATTCTTTGTCTTTGCTCTTGAAATCACACTTTTTAAATGGGAACAAACTGTGTTTTGTGTCTTGGAAATGAAAATAGGAAGCAGAAGTCCAATTAATGACACTGTAGTCAGACTGGGGACCACATTAACTCTGAGCTCAACTTGAATGCAATGGTGTTGGACTAGGCAGGTCGCAGCCGAAACTGATCCCTTTAATGGACCTCCAATACTCATGTTGCAATCCTTTATTAAAGTCAGCTTATTTTATACTAATTTTCAATTTGACTCAACTCTTTGTTCTTGGTAGATTTTTGTGTTAGATGACATCTACAAAATCATGAGTTCTATAAACACAAAGACTCCGCATTTGTTTTCCAAGTCATCTATAAGACCGAGTTATGGGAAAGTGATGAAGCCTCAGCGCTCTATATATAGTGTGGATACAATGCAACTTAAGACTATCTACATACGTCAGAAATACAATTATTAAATTATATGCAAACTTAGGGTAATGAATGTTATGTCTTTGAAGACTTTTTCCTGTTAATGTAATTCGAAGCATTAAACAAAGATCAAATGACATATATAAATCTTAGTCAAAAGTAGCTTTTGAAAAATTCAAAAAGCTTTTCCATACATCACCTGATATTTATCCTGTAAATTTGATTCCACCATCTGTGCTCTTGTCAAATCTCTCTCAAATTGTTCTATCCAAACCTTCATTTCCTTCAAAATTAGCCTGTCTTCTCTCTGGAAACAGGGAAACATTATAATTTTATTAGTATCTGTGTATTTATTTAATTGCTGATTAATACCTGACTGATTCTAGAAGAGACTTAATATTTAGTAAGTCCTAACTGTCTCTGAAAAATTTTCTTTCTCCTCACCCGCACCCCTTTAGAACAGTAAGAAGCAAAAGTTAACTCTAGAAAAATATCTTAGTTATCTTATTGAATAATGAAATTAACCAACTCCATATTTTTTTGGCCAAGTAATGCTAATTTAATAAAGAAAATGTGCCCAGCAGGGAATTTCCTAAGTACACAAATAATAAGAGTCATAGCTGGAGTAGAAACACAGTCCTGTGAGTTGCTTCCTAACCCAAGGCCATTGGCAACCCAGAGGACAGTTCTAGATGGGGTTCATTTTGACTGAATTTGAGGAGTTACACCCAAAATACCATTGGGTGACTTGTCTATATTACTATTTAAACTGATATTAGGTATTACAATCTCCACGTGGACAGAAAACACATTTATCTGGTTCAATACGGTATTCCCAGACCCTGGGAACATGATACCATTAGAGATGTACCAAGTTATTTGGTGAATAAATGTATCCAGGTCACTACTCATCTCAAAAATGAAACATAAAATTGGGATTTTCATACTTATTTTCACAAATAATGACAAGCACCATTCTATAATAGCATTGATTTAGTGAAAATATCCTGACTTTCCACCAAGATGTAGTGTCTCATAAGAACGTCAAGTATTCATAACCGTACTGAACATGGTTTTTCGGCATTTACAAAACAGCTTTCAACTCCAGCATCTCACTTGCTGCTGACAGTGCTGTGACACAGGTAAAATGACTGTCCCCCTTGGCAGGTGATGTTTCAGAGTGGAAAGAATGCCATTTATGGAGACAGGCCAAACTGGTTTCAAATTCTGGCTCTACCATGCATCAGCTCTGTGAGCTTAGTGTGTCTTTTTTTTTTTTTTTCTTAATCTCTCTACTGTTGTACTACAGGATGTACTAAAGGGTGTGTTGAATCATCACGCACCTTTTCAATGGTTTTGGTGAGAATTAGAGGTAATCGGTGTAGCATGTCTAGTACCGAGGTTGTCACATTCTCGTGATCCATGCCTTCTCTCACTTTCTTGTCTTGCAAAAGCAGTCGTCTTCTGCCTAAACACTTACCACATTTTCCCCTGAATAATGCCTTTTTCAGAACTCGGCTCAGGCACAACCTACTCTAGGAAGCTTTTTCTAACCCAGAAGTCTGAGTGAGGGCATCTGTCTCCTATGCCAGTGGTTCTCACACTTAGTACACACTAGAATCATCTGAGGGGCTTAGAAAAACACAAATTGCTGGGCAGCACCCACAGAGTTTCTGGCTAAGTAGATGTACAGTAGAGCCAAAAATCTGTATGTCTAAGTTCCCAGGTGAATCTGATGCTGCTGGTGAAGGAACCATATATTGAGAACACTTCTCTATGATCCTGTGACAACCTCAGCACTAATATTCACCCAAATGCATTTGGGTGATAAAGTCAGCCCTCTGTGTCCTTAGATTCAATCAATAGCAGATTGAAAATATTCAGAAAATAATAAAAATAACAATACAGCAATAAAGATAATACAAACAAAATACAACACAGTATAACAACTATTTATTTATTTATTTATTTATTTATTTATTTATTTGAGACGGAGTCTCGCTCTGTCGCCCAGGCTGGAGTGCAGTGGCCAGATCTCAGCTCACTGCAAGCTCCACCTCCTGGGTTTATGCCATTCTCCTGCCTCAGCCTCCCGAGTAGCTGGGACTACAGGCGCCCGCCACCTAGCCCAGCTAGTTTTTTGTATTTTTTTAGTAGAGACGGGGTTTCATCGTGTTAGCCAGGATGGTCTCTATCTCCTGACCTCGTGATCCACCCGTCTTGGCCTCCCAGAGTGCTGGGATTACAGGCTTGAGCCACTGCACCCGGCCAACAACTATTTAAATAGCATTTACATTGTGTTAGGTATTATACATAATCTAGAGATTAAAGTATATAGGAGGATATATGTAAGTTAAATGCAAAGACTATGCTATTTTATATCAGGAACCTGAGCATCATGAATTTTGCTATCTTGGGGGGGTCCTGGAACCAATCACTTGTGAATATCTAGGGACAGCTGTACAAAATCCTTGTCAGGCCTCTGAGCTCAAGCCTGCACGTATACATCCAGATGGCCGAGGCAACTGAAGAACCACAAAAGAAGTGAAAATGGCTGGTTCCCACCTTAACTGATGACATTTGACGATTGTGATTTGTTCCTGCCCCACTCTAACTGACCAATTGACCTTGTGAAATTCCTACTCCTGGACAATGAATCTCAGAAGCTCCCCACCGAGCACCTTGTAACCCCCACCCCTGTCCGCAAGAGAAAAACCCCCTTTGACTGCAATTTTCCACTACCCACCCAAATCCTATAAAACTGCCCCACCCCATCTCCCTTTGCTGACTCCTTTTTCAGACTCAGTCCGCCTGCACCCAGGTGATTAAAAAGCTTTATTGCTCACACAAAGTCTGTTTGGTGGTCTCTTCACACAGACGCATGTGACATTGGTGCTGAAGACCCGGGACAGGCGGACTCCTTCGGGAGACCCGTCCCCTGTCCTCACCCTCACTCTGTAAGAAGATCTACCTATGACCTCGGGTCCTCAGGCCAGCCCAAGGAACATCTCACCAATTTCAAATCGGGTAAGTGGTCTTTTCACTACCTTCTCCAGTCTCTCTCGCTACCTTTCAATCTCCCTGTCCTTCCAATTTCAGTTGTTTTTCCTCTCTAGTAGAGACAAAGGAGGCACATTTTATCTGTGGACACAAAACTCCGGTGTGGGTCACGGACTCGGGAAGACAGGCTTCCCTTGGTGTTTAATCACTGCGGGGACGCCTGCCTGATTATTCACCCACATTCCACTGGTGTCTGATCACCACAGGGATGCCTGCCTTGGTCATTCACCCACATTCCTTTGGTGGCAAGTCAATTGCAGGGATGCCTGCTTTGGCTGCTCACCCACATTACAGCCCAGGGCTGCTCACCACCCACTTCTCTGTGTCTCTACCTTTCACTTTACACTTACCTCCTTCACTATGGGCAAGCTTCCACCCTTCATTCCCCCTTCTTCTCCCTTAGCCTGTGTTCTCAAGAACTTAAAACCTCTTCATCTCACAGCTGACCTAAAACCTAAATGCCTTCTTTTCTTCTGCAACACTGCTTGGCCCCAATACAAACTCAACAATGGTTCTAAATGGCCAGAAAACAGCACTTTTGATTTCTCCATCTTACAAGACCTGGATGATTTTTGTCGGAAAATGGGCAAGTGGTCTGAAGTGCCTGACGTCCAGGCGTTCTTTTACACATTGGTCCCTCCCTTGTCTCTGCTCCCAGTGCAACTCATCCCAAATCTTTCTTCTTTCTCTCCTGTCTGTTCCTTCAGCCTCCACCCCAAGCTCTGAGTCCTTTGAATCCTCCTTTTCTACGGACCCATCTGACCTCTCCCCTCCTCCTCAGGCTGCTCCTCACCAGGCTGAGTCAGGTCCCAATTCTTCCTCAGCCTCCGCTTCCCAACCCTATAATCCTTCTATCACCTCCCCTCCTCACACCCAGTCTGGCTTACAGTTTCGTTCCACGACTAGCCCTCCCCCACCTGCCCAACAATTTCCTCTTACAGAGGTGGCTGGGGCTCAAGGCATAGTCAAGGTTAACCCTCCTTTTTTTTATCTGACCTCTCCCAAATCAGTTAGTATTTAGGCTCTTTTTCATCAAATATAAAACCCCAGCCCAGTTCATGGCCTGTTTTGCAGCAACCCTTAGACGCTTTGGTGCCCTAGACCCAGAGGGGCCAGAAGGTAGTCCTATTCTCAATATGCATTTTATTACCCAAACCACTCCCAACACTAGAAAAAGCTCCAAAAATTAGATTCCAGCCCTCAAACCCCACAACAGGACTCAATTAACCTCGCCATCAAGGTGCACAATAACAGAGAGAGCCAAGCAGCCGTGTGTTTCTGAGTTGCAATTACTTGCCTCCACTGTAAGAGAAACCCCAGCCACATTTTCAGTACGCAAGAACTTCAAAACACCTAAACCACAGTGGCCGGGCGTTCCTCCAGGACCTTCTCCCCCAGGATCCTTGTTTCAAGTGCTGGAAATCTGGCCACTGGACCAAGAAATGCCCACAGCCCAGGATTCCTCCTAAGCTGTGTCCCATCTGTGCAGGAACCCACTGGAAATTGGACTGTCCAACTTGCCTAGCAGCCACTCCCAGAGCCCCTGGAACTCTGGCCCAAGACTCTCTGACTGACTCCTTTCCAGATCTTCTCAGCTTAGCAGCTGAAGACTGACACAGCCCGATCACCTTGGAAGCCTCCTGGACCATCACAGACGCTTTAGGTAACTCTTACAGTGGAGGGTAAGTCCGTACCCTTCTTAATCAATACGGAGGCTACCCACTCCACATTACCTTCTTTTCAAGGGCCAGTTTACCTTGCCCCCATAACTGTTGTGGGTATTGATGGCCAGGCTGCTAGACCTCTTAAAACTCCCCAGTCTGGTGTCAACTTGGAAAACATTCTTTAATGCACTCTTTTTTAGTTATCCCCACCTGCCCAGTTCCCTTATTAGGTCGAGACATTTTAACTAAATTATCTGCTTCTCTGACTATTCCTGGGCTACAGCCACATCTCATTGCCACCCTTTCCCCTGTTCAAAACCTCCTTCGTGTCTTTCTCTTGTATCCCCCAACCTTAACACACAAGTATGGGACACCTCTACTCCCTCCCTGGCAACCGATCACACGCCCATTACTATTCCATTAAAACCTAATCACCCTTACCCCGCTCAACACCAGTATGCCATCCCACAACAGGCTTTGAGAGGTACCCCGCTCAACACCAGTATGCCATCCCACAACAGGCTTTGAGAGGACTAAACCCTGTCCAGGATCTTCACCTTATCAAAAAAATTGTTTTGCCTATCCACCCCACGGTGCCAAACCCATATACTCTCCTATCCTCAATACCTCCCCCACAACCCATTATTCTGTTCTGGATTTCAAAGATGCTTTCTTTACTATTCCTTTACACCCTACATCCCAGCCTCTCTTCGCTTTCATTTAGACTGAATGTGACACCCATCAGTCTCAGCAACTTACCTGGGCTGTACTACTGAAGGCTTCAGGGACAGCCTCCATTACTTCAGTCAAGCCCTTTCTCATAGTTTACTTTCTGTCCATCTGCTTCTCACTTTATTCAATATTTTGACAACCTTCTACTTTATAGCGCCTCCTACAAATCTTCCTAACAGGATGCCCTCCTGTTCCTCCAACATCTATTCTCAGCAACTCCCCCGCCAAAGCCCAAATTTCTTCCTCATCCATTACCTATCTCAGCATAATTCTTCATAGAGACATACATGCTCTCCCTGCTGATTGTGTCTGGCTAATCTCCCAAACCCCAGCCCCTTCTACAAAGCAACAACTCCTTTCCTTCCTAGGCATAGTTAGGTACTTTCGTCTTTGGATATCTGGTTTTGCCATCCTGACTAAACCATTATATAAACTCACAAAAGGAAACCCAGCTGACCCCATAGATCCTAAATCCTTTCCCCACTCCTCTTTCTCTTCCTTAAAAACAGCCCTACAAGCTGCTCCCACGCTAGTTCTCCCTAACTCATCCCAACCCTTTTCATTACACGCAGCCAAAGTACAGGGCTGTGTGGCTGGAATTCTTACACAAGAGCTGGGACCGCACCCTGTAACCTTTCTGTCCAAACAACTTGACCTCACAGTTCTGAGCTGGCCCTCATATCTGTATGCAGTGGCAGCTGCCACTTAAATACTTTTAGAGGCCCTCAAAATCACAAGCTATGCTCCACTTACAATCTACAGTTCCCATAACTTTCAAAATCTATTTTCCTCCTCACACCTGATGCGTATACTTTCTGCCCCCCAGTTCCTTCAACTGTACTCACTATTTGTTGAATCTCCCACAGTTACCATTGTTCCTGACCTGGACTTCGATCTGGCCTTCCACATTATTCCTGATACCACACCTGACCCCCCATGACTGTATCTCTCTGATCCACCTGGTATTCACTCCATTTCCCCATATTTCCTTCTTTCCTGTTCCTCACCCTGATCACACTTGATTTATTGTGAAAGGCCTAATCACCACTCACCAGCAAAGGCAGGCTATTCTATAGTATCTTCCACACCTATCATTTAGGCTACTGCTCTGCCCCCCTCCACTACCTCTCAGCAAGCTGAACTCATTGCCTTAACTCAGTCCCTCACTCTTGCAAAGGGACTACACATCAATATTTATACTGACTCTAAGTATGCCTTCCATATCCTGCACCACCATGCTGTTATATGGGCAGAAAGAGGTTTCCTCACTACACAAGGATCTTCCATCATTAATGCCTCTTTAATAAAAACTCTTCTCAAGGCTGCTTTACTTCCAAAAGAAGCTGGAGTCCTTCACTGCAAAGGCCATCAAAAGGCCTCAGACCCCATTGTTCAAGGCAACAATTATGCTGATAAGACAGCTAAAGAAGCAGCCGGTATTCCTACTTATGTCCCTCACGGCCAGTTTTTCTCCTTCTCATCAGTCACTCCTACTTACTCTCTCACTGAAGTTTCCACCTATCAATCCCTCCCCACTCAAGGTAAATGGTTCCTGGACCAGAAAAATTCCTCCTTCCAGCCTTACAGGCTCATTCCATTCTATCGTCCTGTCATAACCTCTTCCATGTAGGTTACAAGCCACTAGCCCACCTCTTAGAACCTCTCATTTCCTTTCCATCGTGGAAATCTATCCTCAAGGAAATTACTTCTCCGTGTTCCATTTGCTATTCTACCACTCCTCAGGAATTTCTCAAGCCCCATCCCTTCCCTACACATCAAACTCAGGGGTTTGCCCCTGCCCAGGACTGGCAAATTGACTTTACCCACATGCCCCAAGTCAGGAAACTAAAATATCTCTTGGTCAGGGTAGACACTTTCACTGGATGGGCAGAGGCCTTTCCTTCAGGGTCTAAGAAGGCCACCGTGGTCATCTCCTCCTTTCTGTAGACATAATTTCTCGATTTAGTCTCCCCCTCTATCCAGTTGTTCCATCAATGCCCATTACAACCTCTAATGGCTGCTGCCCTAGCTGGATCCCTAGTGTTAGACATCAGTTCTAAATTTCTTTTCAAAGAATCACTATGTCAGTAGGTTCAATTCTTTGCCTTCTACTTTTAAACTTAACTTCCTCATAAAGCAACCTTTTTCGATTACCTGCTACACCCTGACTCATTTCAATGACCTGCTCCACCCTCACTCATTCTGATTACCTGCTCCACCGTGACTCATTCTGATTATTTGCTCCGTCCTGACTCGTTCTGATTACCTGCTCTGTAACCATTTTTCCCCCAAACTACTCACCCCGTCACTCTCTTTAAATTAGCCAGTCGAAATTAGTTTAGCCTGTATGGTCTAACCCCAGCCAATAGGGGAATGACACAGCAGCAGGGGCCACAGTGCATCAGGGATAAGAACCCCTTCCCCTCCTTTGTCCGAGTGTGCGCTCACCATTGCTCCATCTGTAAGTGCACACCCTTCTATAGAAGTACCTTGCCTTGTTGAGAATTAAAAAGAAAATTTTATATTTGAGTGCTATTTCTTTTGCGGCACAGAAACTTTATCTATAAGTCTGGGTACAAGACACCTCTTTTAGTACTCCTCATCTTTTCACTTTGCATTTCCAGTTTTGCCTTGTACAAGGTCTCTTCTTCCTCTGTGGCTCCTCTACCTACATGTGTCTACCTGCTAATTGGACAGGCACATGCACACTAGTTCTCCTTACTGCCAAAATTCAATTTGCAAATAGGACCGAACAGCTTCCTCTTCCCCTCATGATGCCAACATTTCACCACTATTTTGTTTTATTTTTCTTACTAATATAAGAAGACAGGAATAGGCCTTGACTTACTGCTGAAAAAGGAGAATTCTGTATATTTTTCGATGAACAGTGTTGTTTTTACCTAAATCAATCTGGCCTGGTATATGACAACGTAAAAAAACTCAAGGATAGAGTCCAAAAACTCACCAACCAAGCAAATAATTATGCTGAACCCCCTTGGACCCTCTCTAACTGGATGTCCTGGGTCCTCCCAATTCTTAGTCCTTTAATACCTCTTTTTCTCCTTCTCTTATTCAGACCTTGTGTCTTCTGTTTAGTTTCTCAACTCATACAGAACCACATCCAGGCCATCACCAATCATTCTATATGACAAATCCTCCTTCTAACAACCCCACAATATCACCCCTTCCCCCAAAATATTTCTTCAATTTAATCTCTCCCACTCTAAGTTCCCATGCCGCCCCAATCCCACTCAAAGCAGCCCTGAGAAACAACCACCAAAAATTTTCACCACCCCAATACTTCACCACTATTTTGTTTTGTTTTTCTTATTAATATAAGAAGACAGGAATGTCAGGCCTCTGAGCCCAAGCCTGTACCTATACATCCAGATGGCCTGAGGCAACTGAAGAACCACAAAAGAAGTAAAAATGGCTGGTTTCTGCCTTAACTGATGACATTCCACCACTGTGGTTTGCTCCTGCCCCACCCTAACTGATCAATTGACCTTGTGAAATTCTTTATCCTGGACAATGAATCTCGGAAGCTCCCCACTGAGCACCTTGTAATCCTCACCCCTGTCCACAGAGAAAACACCCCTTTGACCACAATTTTCCACTACCCACCCAAATCCTATAAAACTGATCCACTCCTATCTCCCTTTGCTGACTCCTTTTTTGTACTCAGTCTGCCTGCACCCAGGTGATTAAAAAGCTTTATTGCTCACATAAAGCCTGTTTGGTGGACTCTTCACATGGATGCGTTTGACACTCCTTAGGTATCTTTTTAATCTCCCTCATCTAACATAGTGTCTGGCACTCAGAATCACTCAATATATGATTGCAGAATAAGAGATGAGTTAGAAACATAGTTAAAAGCAGAAAGAAATGAAACTGGAGCCCAAGACTATAAAGCTTCAGTTCTTCCCAGGATGTCTTTTCTGAATGAACAGGTGAATATAATGAAGGTACATGTTTTATTATCAGTTGATTCTCATGCCCAGAAAAGCACTGATACCACATTCTTACGAGTGCAGAGAGAAAACTTGTTCTTGGTGTGTCTCCAAGGTACCAGAGGTCAGTGTGGCCACCAGAAGTGACCCATCTAACAGTGAGCACAGGGCTTCATTGTGAGCCTCTGAGGACAGGCTGCTCATCAACTTCTGCATTTATAAAGCACTTGACTGCCCTGAAGAGCTATTTGTTACACAAAGTCATCTGAAAGAAAAGGGTTATGTTCTTAAAATAACTTTATTAGAGCCTATTTAGTAAATGACTTTCTAATGGTTAGAAAGTGTCTAGCAGATTGCAGTAAGGTGAGAAGGATGTCGCTATTTATATACTCAAGATTCTTCTTTCTAAGAGAAAAATGAAGTACAAAACAATATTTATAGCCCATTAGTCTAGGGTTTTTCTTCAACTGATAACTTTCGCACACATTCAGAAGACATGGCAACCTATTGCTTATATCTAAATTCCAAGCAGCTATACTGTCAGCATTCTGTCTACTTTTTCTTTCACTTTATTGTTTTTCTTTCTCTCTCATTCATTCATACACACACACACACACACACACATAAACCACATTTACATTTGTGTACCACGTTCACATGTACATAAACTCAACTTTATGGAGCATGACATTTAAAAAATTTAGTATTTGATACGAAATTAGTTACTTCTGATTTATGTTGATATAAATACAATATATCAATACAATATATAACCTGCAGCCTAGACGGGACATAAAGAAAAATGGAAAAGCTAAAATATGGGACATGCATTCATATTCATTCTGCTAATATCTTTTGAGCACCTACTACATGTCATGAACTTTACTAAACCACGAGACCCAATACTGAGCAGAAGAGAGTGAGGAAACTCAGACCGACAAGGTAACCAAATACTTACCTTGTTCGTTGATTCTCTGCTAACATTTTAAGATACAAAACTAAACCTTTATTTTGTTTTTATTTTCTGTGTCACATTAAAGACACCAAATATAGTTACTGTAAGTCCTTCTTTGTATTAGTGTTATTATTATAAAGAAGAAATTAATTGATAGATATCATTTTATAATGAAAGATTAATGGGCAAGTGCATGGGAGTAGCTTAGACTATCACTAACATTTGATAACACATATGTATGTTATTTGCTCTGTTAGAAAGGAAACGCAAATGATGCGATTAAAGTATTAAAAGAAATGTATACATAAAGACAAAAACATGCAAGGGAATGACTAAAACGATACAGAATGCAGGATGTTTGAAAGAGGTCATCAATGCAAGATTACTTAAATCTTACCTTAAAATTTTGTATAGAATTTGCAAAAGATGGGAAACCTGGAAGTATTTCCTAACAATACGAAAAGATAATATATAGAAATATAATATAAATCAGGGTCAAAAATTATTTAGAAAACAAGAAGAAAAATAAATGGAGAGGCATCTGCCTTTAGAGAAATAGGTGATCATTTCAAGGGTATAATTACTTTAAGACATTTTCATAGCTTTTGAAAATACAAAAATATTCAACTCCAATAAGACAACATCGTTTTCTAGAAAATGACATTTTTATTTTAACTTGAAATAATCATATGTAGCTATATATTTTGTAAACATGTCTCAAAACAACAGTAAATATTTTAGAAGGTGAACTATGTAAAGAAGAGGTATATGAACTCATATTACTTTCCCTGTAAATATACACAGCACGCATGTTTCTTCGTCCTCATAAGAATTAAGCCTGTGTTGTGCTTCTTAGGGCAGCCAGGAATGCTTGTGGCAATGGAAGAACGGATGGGTAAAAAAATTAATGAAAGTTTAGAAGGTGAATGAGATAAGTCAATAGGCCTATATTGTTTATTTACGACTGAGTGCTAATTAAGAAGTATCTTAAGAAATATCTTAAGGGGGAAGTTTATCAGTTTTATTGGATGAGATTAAAAAAAAACATGGTGATGTCGATTTTCAGTAAGAAAATCATATTTAAAATGGTAGCCATAAGATATTTAATTCAAATAAAATCACAAAGGGGATATATAAATCAAATACACACAAAAATGAAAGCCTGGTAGATATGTTCATGCCAAGAAATTTTTTTTATTTAATGAATTAAGAGAGTAAGAACTGAGTGACAAATACTGAGTACTTTGAGGTGGGGGCTCAAAACTAATATGCATAGTTTATAAAATATTAAAGGTTCACTAGACAGAATTAGGTGACCATTAACTGTGTTAAACAAATATAAACCCTACATCATAACAAAAAATACATTATTTGAAATATTCAATTTTAGATGCTTATGCACTACATGACAAATGCCACTAAAAAAGGGCAAAGCTTCCAATACATTTTCCTCAAAAATAATTTTTGAGATAAACCTGAATAAATCATATGCATCCTCTTTTTAGGAAAGGGATAGAGGGAATTTTTTTAATGACCAGAATTTATTTTTTAGATGATTAAAGTAAACTCTGAAAATAATAAAACCTCTTTAGTAAAGTATATTAAAAAGCTTATATGAATAGATTGTGTGTTTCAAATCTCTGAGAATTTTTGCATTAAACTCCTGCTCCTGAGCATTAAGTAAAGCATCTCCTTTTGTTTTTTTAGATGTTTCCAGCCACAAAGTTTACTAATCTGGAGAGATGATTAATGTCAGAGACTCTAAAACAGTAAAACCACAGACACCAAATTATATATAAATCCATCTGGGTAATATAAGGACTTCACATATAAAAACCAGATGGAAGTTTGGATGGATTTTCTCTGTGCTATATGAGGTAAGTCTAATGTGTTTTCTTACACAGTTTCTTATTCACACAACAATATTGTCAAAATCCAGCAAGCCCCAGATGACTCCAAAATATTTGCATCAATCCATGCCAGCATTTGCCCATGGAGTCTTTGCTTTAGCCATTTGTGGTGCTTTTTAGAAACAGTTACTTTACTAGTAATAACTATAGATAAGTCACTCTGGTGGCCAATGTTTGTGCTCCAATCCTGACAACGAACAAAAGAGGTTTCCTGAACTTACTGTTTTTAAGAAGCTAACATAGTTCTATCAAATGCCAGATTAATTTCATCTAAGAGACCTAGGAAACAGGAGTTACCTCTGTTTTGCTTATTCTTTTATGAAGTCACTGATTTCTAACTATTGGCATAATGTCTACTTGTAAGCTTTTGGTTATGCTCCTTGGCCTTTTTCTTCTTTATATATGTTTATAAGTCTATTTAGAAAACATATTTTACATTTTTTGGTTTTCTTATTACTCTTCATTTTCATTTCAAACTGCTCTGAAAACTCCAGTTGAGACCTGAACAATGAAGACAGACAGGTTTTCACTCACCTTGAAAATTCTATTTATTTTTTTCCTGATGTCATTTACCTTATAATTATTTTTTTTAGGAGGAAAGGAGAAAGGAAGAAGAGGAGCACCTTCTAATTAAATTAAAGTTCAGCAGTGAATCCACCTGTCTATATAATTAAAAATAGAATACAACACTACTTCAAAAATATTAAAAGAATGGTCATATCCATTGCTAATCAACAGGAAAGCAGGCAGTCTGGTGTCTTGGCTGGAGTGTAAAATAGGACAAACTTTCTACAAGGCAATTCGAAAAACATTTTTAAAAGCATTAAAATTTTGTATGCCCTTTAGTCTGGGAATTCCACTTCTAAAGAAGAATCTTAGCCAGGCGTGGTGACTCGTGCCTGTGATCCCAACACTTTGGGAGGCAGAGGCAGGAAGATCACTTGAGGTCAGGAGTTTGAGACTAGCCTGGCCAACATGTGAAACCCAGTCTCTACTAGAAATAGAAAAAATTAGCTAGGCATGGTGGTGTGCATCTGAAATCCCAGCTACTCAGCAGGCTGAGACAGAAGAATTGTTTGAACCTGGCAGGCAGAGGTTGCAGAGAGCCAAGATTGCGCTACTGCACTCCAGCCTGGGCAAAAGAGCAAGACTCCATCTCAAAAAAAAAAAAAAAAAAAAGAGAGAGAATCTTAGAACAATGTTTTATTACAAGATTGTTCATAAAAGCATTGCTTATAACAACAAAAATTACAAATTAAAACTATTAAGATTGCGTAATAAATTACTGCACATACATATGATGACCTGCAGAATTCTTTATAATGTCCATGGAAGAAGAAAATTATAAAATTGTATGGATACTATAATTCTATTTTTATTAAAAAATTATATGTATCTGCCATATACATATGCAAATGTTGGAAATTAACATCAACATATTAATTTTTTCTAGTATAGGTTCTCTCTAGAAGGTCAAATACAATTTTTTCCTTTTCCTTTTTTTCCTGATTTAAAAAATTTATGACAATTAACATGTAATTTGAGTAGCATGAAAAATGTTAATGTTATTTAAATTATTTAAAGGCGGAAAAATCTAATCACAATGAATAATTAGAACTTTTACAAATTGTGCCTTACTTCCCATATGTTCGCTGTCAATAGATATAATAAAATCCAAAAGTCAAAATTAGATTTTATCAGATCAACCAGAGCGAGGGGATTCAAGATCTAGATGTTCAAATGTATGACAGAAATACGATTACTTCAATTCTCAGATCACTAAAATGGAGTTCCCAACACTGCTATCTTTTCTCAATTTGAGTGTATCAGCATCACATAGTCTTACATTTATTATCAGCAATGCTTTCTCTAACATATTCAACATGCAAACCAGAAAAACCTTTTCCTCTAATCATCGCCCCATTTGGTGGTATCTTTTTAAAATCAGTTGGTCTCATATTAAAATGCATTCAAATTTAATTTTTTGAGAACAGCATACTCAAAAATCTGAGTCACCGTCATTGCATATACTAGCAATACTTGAAGAAAGTAAATACCTACATCATCCTCTTGCCCATCAGTGCCTGCATTGTGGATGTCAGGATAATGTTTCAGAAACTGGGCTACATAGGTCATAATAGACTTCTCATCTGGTTTATCCACATCAACATCTGAAAAAACAAAAAATGAAATGTGAATAAATTAATTAGCATTCATTGGATTTTAATAATACAAGCTTTAATATCTAGCTATCATACCGAGAACACTAAACGCAGAAGGAAAACAGAAGCACTATTTAGAATTTTGGAGGGGGAGGAGGGTAAATCAAATTTAGTCTGGACATCATATGATGGAAATTGTATTACTCAGAAAGATGACACATTTTAACAAACGGCATTTAAGAAAGTAGCATATATGTCATTTAAATAAGACATACAGTATCTCATGAGACAGTATTTCACAAATATGAGATACCGTATGGTTACTCAAACATTCTGTCTAGTTAACTGAACACAAATAATATGTAAATTTTAGAACTGGCATAAATGGGTAGTACAAAAATGCTTACAAGTGTGACACTGAATGACAGTTCATATACTATATATGGCCAAATATAGACAAGCTTCTTCTCTGCCCCCACAAATTTTACTTTAGAAGAAAGGGAGATGCCTTATATTCCATTTCCTGGGCAGCCTCTTTGTGGAGCATTCTCTCCAAATTACAGTGCTTTGAGCAATCAAGCACTCCGAGGGAAACTGCCTGAGAAGGCCGCAATCACCGTGATTTTGAAGCTTATAGATATTTGTCCAATACAAACGGTAAAAATCAGGCAAACAGATTTATACAGAGTTAGTAATTATACACGGAAGTAAGAATGCATAAGTAAAAAATGCTGTAAACAAGTCTTTTAAATATCAATTTTAAAGGCAAAAAATGATTATGTCTTCAGAGCAATTTATAGAGCAAAAAGCAAACCAAATTGCTACAATAAAGTATAAAACTAATCTAATCTTTTGTAAAAGTTCTTTTTGGTCAGAGGTATAATTTCTAAGACTTGCAATGTAGGGTTTAAAGAGTGCTACAATTCACACCATTTAAAAGGAAGCAAAGATAATGAATTCTGAAATTTGTTAAATGACTCAAAGGTGATGAGTCAAACCGTTGACTAAAACTTTTTTTCAGGAAATATGAAAGTGGAAAGAAAAGCAATATTTAATACATGATTTAATGTAGTATATGCTGTTAACTATATATGTAAATCACAGAATAATTATTATAATAGACTTGGAGTACTTAATCTGTATCCCAAAAAGCTTATACATCCAAGTTGGTTAAATAACTTTTTGAAGGGGAAGTTCTCATTAAGAAATTAGAGGAAAGTCTTATATCTAGGATAGCCTTGTATTTAGGCAACCTCAGTTTCTGACCATCAAAGAAAATATTAAGATCTTCCGGTCTGGTGGATATGAAAGAATCATGTATAATCTTCTTTCATCCCACTCTAGGAATAATGTCAGCTCTGTTACATCCTCTGAAATTGATGGCTGGAATACGTGTTTTTCCCTTGATTTATTTTTGTGCAGAGAGAAGGCAGAAAGCCCTTTGATATCCTAGTGAAAGTGGGGGTGGGGTCAGAGTGGGACTCAAAACAGAATCCCGAAATGTCAAGGAATCTCCATGGGTCCCTTCATCTTCGAGGAAACCTAACTGGGTCTCCGTAACTTACTCTTAGAAACACAAGTCTATCCTCTTTGTTTCAGAGCTAAGGAAGTTCGGTCTGAAATTCCATCGTTAAAAATAATTTTCAGTGGATCCCATGAAGATAGAGAGTAGAATGGTGGTTACCAGAGGCCAGGAAGGGTAGGGAGGAGAGGGGAAAAATAATTTGCTTTCACTGTGTATTTACATTTCTGCATTCACTGATATAAATGTCCATAATTGCCAACCCACATAAATTATCTGTGACATTTGGAACTTCACTTTGATACTTTTGTTTCAACATAGCTAACAACTTACTAGTTTATAAAAGTTTATCAAAGGCATCTAAATTGTCTTTTGAAGGCTTGAAAGAGTTCACTCCATTTCCAAAAAGTCTTAACACTCACAGCCTTACAAAAAAATGTACCAAACAATTAAAATGACAAATATCAGTCAAATATTTGTGTAGTTTGCTGATTGACACCAAAACACCGCATGGTTAAAAACATTTCTAAGTATGAATAATCTACATCTTCCAGACCTCTGAGATTATATATTATCCTGTCACCCTCCCCTCATACACCCTCCCCTCATTCTAAAACTTTCATTCCACCCTTAAGTATATTAAGTCCCGTTCACCTGACTGATATACCAATGCCAAAGTGTTGTTTGGAGCAATGAAATCATATTTTACCCCAACTATGGTGGTAGATATTTATCCAGAAGAAAATTGATGCAGGAAAATACCATTACTTCCCACTTTTCTCCAGCTTTCCGGCTTGGAAGAATCTTGGAAGTCATGTGTATTTCTGAGTTTAAGAAAGTTAAGACATTTAAACCCTCAGCCGGGCACGGTGGCTCACGCCTGTAATCCCAGCACTTTGGGAGGCCGAGGCAGGCAGATCACGAGGTCAGAAGATCGAGACCATCCTGGCTAACATGGTGAAACTCCGTCTCTACTAAAAATACAAAAAAATTAGCCAGGCGTGGTGGCAGGCACCTGTAGTCCCAGATACTCGGGAGGCTGAGGCAGGAGAATGGCGTGAACCCAGGAGGCGGAGCTTGCAGTGAGCCAAGATCGCGCCACTGCACTCCAGCCTGGGTGACAGAGCAAGACTCAGTCCCAAAAAGAAAGAAAAGAAAAAAAAGAAAAAGACATTTAAACCCTCTGTGTTAACGTATACAGCAGTCAATGCTTACTCAGCCTACCTTCAGGATCTAGCAGTCTTGGGATCCCCAGTTCCGTTTCAGCGATAGTGAAAGCATCCTCCAGATTTTCTCGGTTGGATCTGCCTTTCACTTTCTCCAAGTCCACCAGTTCGGGTCGAATGGCATGAATAACTGAATGAAAGGCAACCCCGCTTCTCCAACTCTTCCCAAAATCTTTTACTTCTATTCCAGTCTGCCTTTGTGTTATAAAAACATAAAATGATGTCACATTCTGAATAGATATAAGGACTTTCTTCAAGGCCTCATGCAAAATCCAGTGCTTTTCACCAACAATATGCAGAGAACTGTATCAGTTCATTGTGTTTGAGGAAAATTAAGGAAAACAAAATTTTTAGGGGGTAACAAGATAAGATGTCGAAATTCCAGTTCTATATTTACAGATTTCTATGTTGGATTTTTCAGTAATTAAGATAGTTAATTTAAAGCATATTTTTACATTCATTTTATAAAGAAAAATCAATTTAGAGAAAAATGCTGAAAAATTTTAAGAAAACAAATTATAAAGATGCCAAAAGTGAGAGTAATTAACCACTGTATATTTTTTGTAGAAAGATCTAACACGTTTCTAATGGGAAGCGGCACTGTGTTGTACACAGGTTATTACAGACTAAGATGATGTGGCTGAATGCTTTCCAATGCAATAGAACAGAAAAATGCAAATATTGCAATTATATCTCTCAAGTGTTCACAAGGGACCCTGTATTCCACCTAAATGCAAACAATAATTCCAATTCCTCCACCAATAAAACTGTTTGTAAACTCCTTTTTTGTAATTGTCTTGAGGGCAAAGTCCTGGTGGTAAATCTTTTTTCTTTGGTGGTGGATTTGATTAACTCAAAGCCAGTTATTAAGAAACTGATTTCAAGTTAGTAGTCATATTTTGCCTTTGGAAAGCAGAAATGAGGCAAGTTCATAATGAATGATTTTTTTTTCTACATGTAATTTATCAATTATAAAGGCAGTTCCGAAAACAGAGTTGTAAAGATGATTTTGAGCATTAGCTGTACCCCTTGATTAAGTGGAGGGCCTGCAAATATGATCACTTAATTAGGGAACATTCAATGGATAAAGTCATCTGGTCATCCAGTAGTTTCTTTTTAAAAAGTTAGTCTCATTAACCTTATAGTTGTTGCTAAATAAAGCAAAAATATCACTCAATTAATTTTTACTAGAATTTCAAAATTTTCATGAAAAATACAACCTGAATGGTATGCTGATTAATATAACGAGTTTATAAATGTCCATCATTATTACTATTATTATTATTATTGAGACAGAGTCTCATTCATTCTGTTGCTCAGGCTGGAGTGCAGTGGCACAATCTAGGCTCACTGCAATCTCCACCTCCCAGGCTCAAGGGATTCTTGTGCCTCAGCCTCCCAAATAGCTGGGATTTCAGGCATGTGCCACAACACCTGGCTAATTTTTTTATTTTTAGTAGAGACAGGGTTTCATCATGTTGGCCAGGCTGGTCTCAAATTCCTGGCCTCAAGTGATCCACCCGCCTCGGCCTCAAAAGTGCTGGAATTACAGGTGTGAGCCATCGCGCCCAGCCTATCCTTAAATTTTATCGCACACAACTTCTCATTCACTTTAAAACATGTTTTACCAATGTACACTGTTTGCATAAAATATATTATGCATCATTGAGCCTGATCATTGGCTAAAACAATTTTACGAGATTCCAGTAATTGTAAAGTAATCTTGAATCTTCTCTTAGTTATTTTCAAGCTTATGTCTCTGGTAGTATGGATATAATTTTTTTCAGCAGACAGGTGACATCCATGCAGGTTGAACAGTATGTCCTTTTTATCTATTCATTTGTAATCCATCTCTGACTTAATTTTATTTTTCTTTGCCCACATTTCCTCATTTAAAAATGTTTTTTTACCCTGTTAAGCCACTTCAAATTAGTTTTTAACAAAATTCAGTGGGGTGTAAATACATAATTAGTTAATAAATATTCACCATGTAATTAGCTATTTCTAATTTTCTTGAACTTGTTTATTGTTTTAGACATTTTCAAAGAGAAAGACATAATATGCTTTTCTAAATATTTACTATACTGAAATAATTAAAAACGTTTCAGCATGTTTTATTTCTTCTATATTTGTTGAAAAAATATATGTAGGTATACACACACACACACATACACACACTGTTTCCTATTACATCAGTTAAAGTAGTAGGTAATATTCCTTAAAAGTTTTAGTTTAAACCTCTTATTTGAGTATTTTAGATACAAATCCAAAGAAAACTTAGACACACCATTTAAAGAAGTGATGAAGGGTGACCAACTTATAAGCATTTCTGACCTCTAATATGTATTCACTTCAAGTTACTTTGAATAACTATGGCTACACATATATTTATTTTGTTACCTTACTAACTTTTGTCCAAAAATATAATTGTTCTGCTTATATATGTGATAATAGGTATGCAAATGTAAGATATGCTATAACTTAATGCTTTTATTTCTGATAATATGTGCTGATAGTGGATGAAATTAGTTTTAAAAATTAGAGGACTTAACTATCTTATGTTACTGAAACCATTTTTTAATTTATTTCTCAAATATTTTTAAACTTTATATGAAAACAGTGGATACATCCTGATAACTAGTTTAGTGTTTCCTGGATGTTTTATCATTTCCCACCATCTTCAATCTTATAAGTGTGATGAAATTCCAAACTAGAGTCCCACAAAATATTATGATTTTAGGAATAACATCACTCATACCTCAAAATGGATACAGATTCTAAAATCTTTCACACATGTTAGATAATAAGTTGCTTGAAAAGTACATACCGGGATAGTATAAAAGGCAGTTTTTAGAAAAAATTATCAACGGTTTGGTAGCATCATGGAATCATGTGTTCATTACAGAATTTTTATGGCAGAGAAAAGTCATCACCCCAAACCTCTATAATTTATGCAGTTACAAAAGAAATGGATCTTATTGACTGCTCACGGGTGGAGAATCCGCAGGCCCAGGATTCTGGACATTGGCCTAGATAAGGAAAGTAAAACTTCCACTGATGTTACCAATATATAAGTTGTAGCAATGACTTTGAGCTGTCACCAGACTCTTGCACATCTTCGAAACCCAACATAGCATGCATGAAACTAAATTAAATGCTGGATAATTCCAACAGCATTAAATTCGAGTTTACTTCAAGCTACTGTTTTATTAAAAGAAAATCAATTTGTTTTTGGTTAATTTAATGCCGTGTGAAGCAATGGACCACAGAATACCACCTCGACATTACTGCAAAGTTTAATTGTAATAGCATCGTGACACACCGCACGCAGTCACCAGTCTTCTCCCTACCCAGTTAAGTTGTAAGAGACATTAGTAATGCCACCGTGGATGCAATTAAACAGTGTTCCGGCAATGTGGGAAGGGTTTTTTAAATTTCATTTCTACTTCAGATTCTAAAGTGCCACAAAGCTTTGTTTTCAGAAATATATTTGACTACAACTTGAATCATGAAAACATATCCTGAATTAGAAAACCAGCAACACACTTTAAAAGTTAAACAAAACAACATAAATTAGTAACACTAATTACATCCTTTCTGTTTCTCTTTATTTTTTTATTTTTGCTCTTCAAACACCTTAAAAATAGAACTCCCTATGTTTAGCACCTCAATATTTTATAATAAGTACTTGTTTACAACTATTTTCCAGAAGTAGAGAATCAAATTCAGATTAGATTTAAGCATGCAAAACAAGATAAAAAATGAGTAATTTTACATGATGTTTAGGAAAATCAAACATGAATCATGTAGATTTAGGAAATCTACATGAAAGTACTTACCCCTGACCACATCAGACGGCAAAATACTTACATGGTCAACTGAAAATTCCATTGAAATTGCTATGAGAAAATACTTTTTGAGAGCACTTTTTTTCTTTTCTTTTCTTTTCTTTTCTTTTCTTTCTTTTTTTTTTTTTTTTTTTTTTTTTTTTTTTTTTTTTTTTTTGAGATGGAGTCTAGCTCTGTCACTCAGGCTGGAGTGCAAAGGCGCAATCTTGATCTCAGCTCACCGCAACCTCCACCTCCCAGGTTCAAGCGATTCTGGTGCCTCAGCCTCCTGAGTAGCTGGGTTTACTGGCACACGCCACCATGCCCAGCTAATTTCTGTATTTTTATTAGAGATGGGGGTTTCACCATATTGGCCAGGCTGGTCTCGATCTCCTGAACTCAAGTGATCTGCCTGCCTCAGCCTCCCAAAGTGCTGGGATTATAGGCATGAGTCACTGTACCTGTCTGAGAGCAGTCATTTTCTATCCACTATTATCATATAAATGTATACACATGTAAATTTATTATGCCTAGAGGAAATCCGAAAACTAGATGCAAATTCTCAGCTCACAAAGCTAGAGTTGACAAAAAAATCTACACTCTGGATAAAAAATGAGACCAAAGGGAAAAAATTTAAAAACTAAAATTGCTAGAAAGTTTCAGAACATAAAAAAAAAAATAATGTTTTTGGAATGTGTACCTTAGTTCACATTTTTCTTAAATAGAACATACTAGTCTCATGAAGAGATAACCAAGTTTAAACTTCGAATTTATTTATGTAAAGATTATTTAATAGGAGCAGAAACTCTAAACAATGACCTAAATAGAACTAGCCCTCACGCTACTCAAAATTTAGGATTAATCAGTTTAATTAATTAGGCCCAAAAACATGAAAAAAGAAAAAATTAATTTTATAAGAGCATTTTCCTAGAGTCTTAGTGGTGATTTGTGTTTATATCTCAATTCAAGGAAAGAGTGAAACAAGCACTAAAGCAAAGTCATTCATTCAAATGTCTCTTCACAGTTTGCAATCATTAGAAGGTGCAATTAGTAATACATTCATAATTCAAATTATTTATGGATTGCGAATTTAGACAAACTCTTGATACTTACTTGCCAGCCGTGTACTGAACCCACTTTAATAAAGCCTTCTTAGCATTTCCTTGGATCTTGGTGGTCACCTTCCGTTTACTTGGTGGGCTGGGAGTCTCAGAGCTAACTATGCTGTCCACGGAGGATGCGCTGCTGGACAAAGACTGGAGCTGGGGCAGGTTGCTGGTCAACTCTTCGATCTGTTTGAGAGTTAACAGCCAGCAAAAATATAAGCATTATCTTTGCTATTATTTTCTCGGATGTTTTACTTTTCCACCTACAAATGAGTCATGTTAACACCCTTGACATTCCTGACAAAATGCAAGCTCTTAAAAGGCATGATTAATATCTTACTCCTCTTCGCACTTCCCATTCCACCCCAGCTGTATCTTACACACATATTTATAGAATACATGAATGAATGAATCAACTAAAACCTACTGGTGAGAACAATTATTCTGGATAAAATGGCAAGTTCATTTCTCTCCTTCATGTCTAAAAGGAGTTTGGAACCGCTCCCTTCCAAAGAAAACAGAAAAGTTTCCTAAGCTCCTTCTGCAACATATTTCATCTTCATTGTGAGGTGCTAACTTTTCAGATTGGGCACCTCTGCGGGAGTACTTTGGGACTTGAGGTTCCATGTGCAACAGCTTTGCAAGGGAGAAGAGGAAATTCTGCTACCAAAGAAACAACGTATGTGTGGAAGGTACATTTCTGCTAAGTTAAGGATCAATCCCAAAGATATGACAAATGAGAGCATTATTAAAATGGCCACCACCATCTCCCTCCGTGACACTGCATCAACTAAAAAAGGAACTGTAGCACAATACCTGGAAATATAGAATAATGGTCCACATCAATCCAAGAACTATTGAGGGTCGGCCGTCAGCTATATCGGTGGAGTTAATGTTGACTAATTTAATCTGTTTAAAAAAGAGAAATTGTACTAGTAATGTACTAGAATATTATAACTCATTTAATTATGTAGCAATTAGGCCTTTAGTAGACATCAATACGCTCTGATCATGCCTATGTAATGGTACACGGGAGTAAGTAGAGTGAGGTATCGAAACAAACAAGCACGTGGTTTCAGTGAAAATTTCAGGGGGATTTGTTAGGTGTACAAAGTAAAAACTATAAAGTGGATTTCAGAAACTTCTTTTGTTTAAGGTTGAAAAAATATAACATGCAGGGAATTACCAGCAAAAATGCCAAACAGAAAAAAAAAAATGTTATTCTTTATATTTAGAGGTTGACTGGAGCTTAAGAGAAACCGCAATGAGAAGTTTAAGAAGATGCACTTACTTTGAAGTTCGTTACCAAATAGCATGAAACTTATGTTCCCTTTTACCTATAAAAATCAGGAGTTAAGAATTCTAAAATTTGTACTAACCGGTGATCCTCTGTGCATGGACTGACATGAAAAACAAAGGGAGAAGATAATAGATATACATAAATCATCTTTCAAAATCAGCGTTATTTGTTCAAAGGGAATAAAGAGGTAGGTAGTCAGTTTAGAGCCTGACTGTGGTAACACGTTTTAAAGAAAACCAAAGGAAAAGCAAGAAATAGCAAAATAGAGACTATTAGCATTCAGTTCCCTACTTTTGGACAATGACATATAAAGCATTCAGGAGAGATGTCAATCCATGTACAATTGTCCCCAATTATTCACGCTAATGTTTTCCCAGCTACTACAGAGTTATTTGCTAAGCCCCCAAAAATAGATTTATATGGTTAAGTCTATCTCATTCAATTTCTATAACCTACCATCAAAAACATCCTTTTAGTAATTCTTAAACACAAATCAGAAATAACAATAATAAAGTACTCCTCAGACCTCTAGCTCAATAATTCTCAGCCAAGATTTCATGAAGTGTGTTATTAATAAAAAGCTCAGATGTTTGTACATTTTTTATTTAAAAAACTTTTGTCAGATGCAAAATCATTTCACAAATACTTTACTCCTGAAAGTTTAAATTTACTTGTTTTACATCACAGGGGTGGAGTAAAAGCTGGCACAAAAATTGTAAATGATTCGAGGTATGCCTATGGGATTTTTGTCTCACTGGTGAAGTTCATTCATCAGGTTCAATGACAGATAATAAAAATTGAGAACCGGCATAGATTATAAACTTGTATATCTACTTCTTTTGAATCAAGCAGTGTAAGACATTTAATATATGTTTGTGGAAAATAAAGAACACCAGGTTTTTTTAAACTTTTTGTGAAAGAATATACTATGATCTCTAGGATCGTTGTGAGAGCTTCATTTTACAACTTCTCCAGAATTTTCCCACATCCATTTTAGCATATATACACCAAACATGTATAATATATGCTAATATCCATAAGATCAATGCATTTCATAGGGGAAAATTGCTTCCTTTTCCTTGTGTATCATTTTTTTAAAAATGCTATTGAATATAATTTGAAATATCCTACCTCAACCCAGTTCCGACTGTACTTGGAATTGTACATTATTAACATATTCAATTTATTACAGAACCTAAGGGTCTTTTGCCTAACTTGTGAAAAAAAAATGTTTTTCATGATCATCTACCCTAAAATGTGTTTCACAATGAGTTTAGGGAGCACAGGTTGGTTTGTCTGTTTATTTAACCTCCCATCTCTTGCAAAATCCTATTGAATTTACAATACATTCTTAATAGCCTAGGAGGGTAGGATGGGCAATAGAGACACATCCAAAGAGACTGAAGAATTTCCAAAAGCCAGAAAGAAGATGGGACCATACTGACAGATAAAACCAGAGCAGAAGGATGTTCAGCCAGAGGTTCTCAAAGTGTGATTCCCAGAGCCACAGCAAGCATATCCCCTGGAAACTTGTTAGAGATGTATAGTCTGAGACTTCATCTTGGACCCATTAAACCAGAAACTAAGGAAGTGAGGCTCTGGAAAGTGTGTTAAAACCTTCAGGTGATTCTGATGCACATTAGTGCTTCAGAATGCTAGACTAGACCATTGTACCTGGCCCATGTAATCTGGAGAAGTCTGAGTTATAAGACAGAGGCTTGAATTGAATGAATTATTATTTGTGTCCCTCCAAAATCTATATTTTGAAATGTAACTCCCAATGTGACTGTATTTGGAGAATGGGTCTTTAAAGAGATAACTGAAATTAAATGAGTTCATAAGCATGGGGCCCTAATCCAATAAGATTTTTTTTTTTTTTAATTTTTTGAGACGAGTCTCACTCTTACCTAGGAGGGAGTGCAGTGGCATGAACATGGCTGACTGCAACCTCCACCTCCCAGGTTCAAGCTATTCTCCTGTCTCAGATGGGATTACAGGCATGCGCCACCACGCCTGGCTAATTTTTGTATCTTTAGTAGAGATGGGGTTTTGGCCAGGCTGGTCTCAGACTCCTGATATCAAGCAATCCAGCCACCTTGGCCTCCCAAAGTGCTGGTGTTAGAGGAGTTGGCCACCATGCCAGGCCCAATGAGATTAGTGTTCTTAAAAAAGATGAAGAGCAACTATCATCAGAGTGAACATGCAACCTACAGAATGAAAGAAAATTTTTGCAATCTATCCATATGACAGAGGGCTAATACCCAGAATCTACAAGGAACTTAAACAAATTTACAAGAAAAAAACAAACAACCCCATCAAAAAGTGGGCAAAGGATATGAACAGACACTTCTCAAAAGAAGACATCTATGTGGCCAACAAACAAATGAAAAAAAGCTCATCATCAATGGTCTTTAGAGAAATGTAAATCAAAACCACAATGAATGGCAATCATTAAAAAGTCAGGAAACAACAGATGCTGGAGAGGATGTAGAGAATTAGGAACACTTTTACACTGTTAGTGGGAGTGTAAATTAGTTCAACCATTGTGGTAGACAGTGTGGCGATCCCTCAAGGATCTAGAACCAGAAATACCATTCGACCCAGCAATCCTATTACTGGGTATATACCCAAAGGATTACCAATCATTCTACTCTAAGGGCATGTGCACACATATGTTTACTGCAGCACTATTCACAATAGCAAAGACTTAGAAACAACCCAAATGCCCATTAATGACATACTGGATAAAGAAAATGTGGCACATATACACCATGGAATACTATGCAGCCATAAAAAAGGATGAGTTCATGTTCTTTGCAGGGACATGGATGAAGCTGGAAACCATCATTCTCAGCAAACTAACACAAGAACAGAAAACCAAACACTGCATGTTCTCACTCATAAGTGGGAGATGAACAATGAGAATACATGGATACAGGGAGGGAAACATCATACACCCAGTGCCTGTCAGGGGATGGGAGACTAGGGGAGCTAGCATTAGGAGATACCTAATGTAGATGATGGGTTGATGGGTGCAGCAAACCAGCATGGCATGTGTATACCTATGTAACAAACCTGCATGTTCTGCACATGTATCCCAGAACTTAAAGAATAATAAAAAAAAAAATTAAAAAAAACAATGAATACAAAAAAAAAAAGATGAAGAGACGCCAAAGATTGATTTTTCTCTCCACACTCACACAGAGAAAATGTCACACAAGGATGCAAAGAGAAAGGAATTGTCACAAGCCAGGAAGAGACGCTTCCCCAGAAAACAGTCCTGGGGCACCTTGATCCTGGACTTCTTACCCCCAAAACTCTGAAAAAACTAATTTCTGTAGTTTAAGCCACCCAGTCTGTGATATTCTGTTATGGTAGCCAAAGTGGGCTGATACACAGCTCACAGATGTTTAAAAAAATATTTGAGACCAGGCACGGTGACTCACACCTGTAACCCTAGCATTTTGGGAAGCCAAGGTAGGCTGATAGCTTGAGGTCAGGAGTTCAAGACCAGCCTGGCCAACATGGCAAAACCCCGTCGCTACTAAAAATACAAAAATTAGCTAGGCTTGGTGGTGCATGCCTGTAGTCCCAGCTACTCGGGAGGCTGAGGCAGGAGAATCACTTGAACTTGGGAGATGGAGGTTGCAGTGAGCCAAGTTCGTGCCTCTGTACTTCAGCCTGGGCAACAAAGCAAGACTCTGTCCTCAAAAAACAACAACAACAACAACAAAAAAACACAAGGAAGAAAAAAATTTGAATTATTTGGAAATAAATCTCAAAAACTCTCAGTAAAAATCCATATTACTAGCTTTTCTTGACAAATTTGAAAACTTAATGAATAAATCCATTACCGCTTTCCACTAGTTGCTTTCTACAATGAGGTATCAGGTTCCTCATTCTCAACAATAATGCAAGTAGTCAACTGCCTGTCTTGTTTAATAAATAACTTAAAGGAATTTTAATCATTAATTATATTTTAATAAAAGTCCAGATGTCTGGCTTTTCTTGGTAAATTAGAAAATCTGGGATCGCAGTTCTTGCAGTTCACTGAGGTTACTTTAGTTGGAAATATTTGCTCCCCTCTTCCAGACAGGACGCAGGACCACTCAGTTCTCCTGTTACCACACTTAGCCTGGTACTCACCTCATTCCTCTACATCATCTTTCTGGACCTCACAGGAACCTGAATTTATGGCCCCTATCTGCACTCTGATGGGCAGTGGTTGGCTCCTTGTATTACTGTTCTGAATGATCTACCCGACACCTCGTTGGAGAAGGAAACTTGGGGAAAGTAGTGATGGATCTATTCACCAGAGTCACATTTACACATTTCTCATCAGATTCTTACATATGTTTTTTCAATAGCCCTGCAAATAAGAGAAAAGCTAAGGACACTGTTAGGGTTTCCCCAGTAAAATGAGGAATACCTTCATTATTCCCTAAGTCAAGCTAAATAAGAATTAAAGGACTAAATAAATGTCCCGTTATCAAAAGAAAAAAATTCCAAATGGAAGACAAAGTCAGTACAAAGATCAAAAGACAAATTTCTGAATATACAATTGAGACATAAGTCTTAACTTGTAAAGATGTATGCTAAGATAATAAGTGGGAGTGCACTAAAGAACCTTCCAAAACTCATTACTTCTCACAGCCAAACATTTTGTGAGGCCATGGGATATAGAAGTGCAAGAGAGTGTGGCCAAAAAGAATGTTTCAGGGAGATATGGGGGAGGGGGTGATTTTTAAAAGATTAAGAGACTTGTGGGGAAAAAATAGAAATTCTTTCATTTTGTTCTGATTCTCAAGACATGACTTTTGGTGCTTAGCAAATGTATTTAAACTTTATTTTTTATTACTTTGAGTTGTTCTGTGAAAATGGACATTGTGAAAACAAGTCTTCTTTATAAACAATGCCTTTCGTAGGTTAAGTTGTTAAAGTTTTCTCCAAGGCTTCCAAGTTAATAAGAGGAATTTTGTTTTTGTATTCCTGCTGATCAATATAACTCAGAATGAAATCAGACACTATTGTCATACAGCTGAAATGGGAGAATGAATGATCTGAAAAACTCTAACTTTATTTTTCATTTTTATTTTTTTAAGAGAAAGAGTCTCACTCTGTCGCTCAGGCTGAAGTGCAATCACAGCTCACTGTAGCCTCAACCTCTCAGGCTCAAGAGATCCTCCCACCTCAGCCTCTCAAGTAGCTGGGACCATAGGCACATGCCACCACCTCTGGCTAATTTGTTTGTTTGTTTGTTTAGAGACAAGGTCTCACCATGTTGCCCAGGCTGGTCTCAAACTCCAGGGCTCAAGTCATTCACCTGCCCTTCCCTCCTAAAGTGCTGGGATTAGAGGTGTGAGCCATTGCACCTGGTCCTGAAAAACTCTAAATATCCTGTTTAACAAGGCTTCATTCAGCTTTTGATGAAAATTAATGAAAGGTGAGCAGAAAGAAGAGAAAACCTTCAATAAGAATGAGATTAGCGTGATATGGAAACACTGCCTGATATTGCATAAGAAGCTAAAATTGTTTTTCACACTATCCTAATGCCTGGAATCTCTCTTGGGCATGAAGTTTGCACAACTGACTGAAATGTATACTGATTCATTGCATTACCAACTTATGAATAATGTAAATTATTTAAGGGCTAGAATCTAAGTTTTCTGTAAATTTGTATTTTCTAGAGTTCCTGTCTTATAGAAAGTCATCAATTAGACATTTGTAAAGTAATTGAATTAATTCAGTGCATATAAACTGAGAAGGAAATAACTGAATGGGTCTATTTTCCAGAAGTAATCTGGATCTCCATTGATAAAACTAGTTTTGGTATTACCAAGCACAGACTTCCTAAATTCCCACAAATTAGAAAAGGCTAAATGTAAGAGGATTAGTGCAACCCTTTTGGAGGGAAATATGGTAATATCTACCAAAATTACATGTGCATTTACTTTTTGCCTTAGCAAGCACACATCTAGAAATTTACCTAGAAGATACACCTCCAATTGTATGGAAGCACTTATGCACATAGTTGTTAACTGCATCATTGTTTGTGTTTTAAAAATGCTAGAAACAACCCAATTCCCATTCATAAGAGAGTGGTTGAATAAACAGTGGCATATCTAGGCAACGGGACACTGTGTAACTGTAAAAATAGTAGAGAAATCACCATGAACTGATGTGGGGTGGTTTCCAGGATATACTGATAAGTGAAAAAAGCAAAATGCATCTAAGTCTTTTTTTTTTTTTTTCTTTTTCCTTTTTGTGGAGAACGGGGTCTCGCTATATTACCCAGGCAGGTCTCGAACTCCTGGGCTCAAGCTATCCTCCCGCCTCTGCCTCCCTGAGAGCTGGGATTACAGGCATGAGCCACCGCGCCCGGCCACAAAATGCATCTATGGTATGCTATCCTTCATGTAAGAAAGAAGGGAATATATGAAAAAACATCTTATTTGTGGGAAAAAAATGCAAAATATATGTCAGAAACTAGAGAGACTGGCTACCTAAAGGTGGGAAATGCAGTTAGAGGCAGGGAATGAGAATGGAGTAGCAGGGATGAGGAAGGGGTTTGACTTCTTTAAATACAGCGTTTATTATTTTAGAACCATAATAATGTCCCACTCTTCAAAACAAATAAAATTGACCAGGATGGTGGTGGGGCACAAAATAGAACACAAACAACAACAAATAAACCTATCTCTGTAACAAATGATGACACACTTCCACTGAAGGGGATGGGGAATAATAGAACTAATGTAAGAACATTTCAAAAATAGTTTTTTGACTGGATACTGTAATGCTAAAGACAAAAAAAAAATTATATACAAATCCTCTTCTCTAATTTGTAAATCTGTTTCTCACAGGGGCATGGGTTAGTGACATACTAGATGTGTATCCCAGGTGATATAGTTTGTATACATGTCCCCACCCAAATCTCATATTGAAATGTGATCCCCAATGTTGAAGGTGAACCCTGGTTGGAAGTGATTGGTTCATGAGGGTGGAGTTCTTATGAATAGTTTAGCACCATCCTTCTCAGTCCTCTCCACCAATAGTGAGTGAGTTCTCATAAGACCCGGTTGTTTAAAAGTGTGCAGACCTCTACCCTTGCTCTCTTGCTCCTGCTCTGGCCGTGTGACGTGCCTGCTCCCCTTCACCTTCTGCCATGATTGTAAGCTTCCTGAGGGCTCTCCAGAAACTGATGCCGGAGCTATGCTTCCTGAGCAGCCTGCAGAACCATGAACCAATTAAACCTCATTTCTTTATAAATTATCCAGTCTTGCATATTTCTTTATAGCAATGTGAGAATGGACTAATACACTCGGGTTGAAAAAAATAAGTAACTATATTGTAGATGAGAGTAAGGCTTCTCATTATCAGAGAAAGCAGAAACAAATAAGGACATAAGGCTGAGTAAAACTTGCAGTGTTTAACTTGAATCAGAGGTATTAGTTAGAACTAACGTTTACACACACACACACACACACGAGAAGCTACATATGTATATGTGTATATATATGTGCACACATACAGAGACAGAGAAAGAGAGGAGAGAGAGAGAAGCACAGATATATGTATATATATGAGTTAATAAACATACACATTTTCTAATCTATTTGCTGAGAGGGCCTAGGAGAAATGATGCCCCAGTAGCAATGAAATACTTAGCATTTAGATCTTGGTTTCTAAATGCCACTCATCACTAAAAGGAACAAAGCCTCTTTAGGGAAGTGGTTGGTTCCAGGACTGGGGCAGGGAAAATATAAGCTAAAACTGGAATATTTATAGTTCTATCAAATAAAAAACTGCTTGAAAAATTATGAGCCCATATCAAAAAGGTACAGGAGTCAGCCTGAAAGAACTCTTAATGGTCAAAGCTAGAACAATTTGAGTGACAAAATAATAACAATGATTATAATGATGGATTTTAACTATGTAACAAAATAAATATACATGTGTCCCTACTGGAATAAATGATGAATAAATAAGTAAATTGTGGGGGAGGACATCTTTTTCTTACAGAACAACTCCAATTAATAAATATAGAAGGAATGAGGAAAATAGAAAATCACCATTAGGCAAACAGCACAGAAATAATTATTGAAGGCGATGGATACTAAAATCAGTGAGCAAAAGTTTGAGGAAAAGCAGAAACTTAGCATAGTCTCGATTACCTCCCCTAAGTTATTTCTCAATGATAAAGGGAAAAACAGTGACTCTACCGTAGGAAATCATGGCAGACACCACATTGCCAAGTATTCAAAGTTAATGTAACCAGTCATAAGACATATCAGCACCCTATATTTACTGACATGGTGCACTGGGAAGAACATGACATAACTTTCTTGGGATTTTTTCCAGAAATGTATAAACTCAACCTAATCATGAGAAAATATAATGCAAACTGAAATTGAGAGACATTATGCAAAATAACTGACCAGCAGTTATCAAAAGTGTCAAGGTCATGAAAGACAAGGAAAGAAAGAAGACCTGCCATAGAATGGAAGACATAACTAAACGTAAGATCTAATTCTAGAGTGGATCCTGGAACAGACACAGACAATAGGGGGAACACTGATGAACTTGGACTAATGTTTATGTTTTAGTTAATAGTATCATCCCAATTTTAATGTCCTTACTTTGATAATTATACTATGGTTATGTAAGCTCTTAACACTAGATGCTGAAATGAACTGTAGAAATAAAATTTCTTTTTTTGCAACTTCTCCATAAAGCTAAGAGTATTTTACAATACAGCGATATTGTTTGTCTATGCTGTATAGACTACACGCAGTGTTTTGATCTACAGTCAATACTGAAAACATAAGTATGCCCATACCTTCTTCCTTGGTGTTTTGTTTTTGTTTCTCTCTTACCTTTCTTCCTTCGAGGAACTTGAGTGCCGTGCCAATGTTAGCCACAGCATGGATTCGCTTCATCCGGCGTCCTTGTTCACAAGGCTGTAAAGAGAGGGGGGAAAAAAGGAATAAGACAAAATCTGCATATTAAAATGTTAGTTATAAGATCTATTTAAATGGATTAAAAATATACTTGAAGAATATTCAAAAGCAACCAAGATTGTTCACTTTCTATAAAGGTTAGCAAATACATAAAGCGGTGTTCCCCATGCCACTCTGAAGATATCCTAATTCACTCAATAAGAGCATTCGTTCTCGTATTATCTGTTAATGCATTTGCCTTTTAGTCTTCTGTATGTCTAAGAGCAGAAATGCACAGAACTCCTACCTTATCTACTGATACTATCACAAAACTCCTATGTTATCTACTGAGACTATCACTCCTATAAGTTAGCAAAGCATGTATATGAAAAATATTCTTGGTCACTCACCATTTTTTCAGTCATCCAAACATGCAAAGATACTAACATTAATAGTGACATTTCTTGATTTGAATGACCAAAATACATGGGGGCACATAAACCAAAGTTAAGAAATAGGATTCTGAGAATGAAATAGTGTGTTCTGGCACATGGATACTCAAAGTTATCTATGTCTAAGTTACCAAAATGTATTGTGTACTTTTTCTGCACCACACTGTTAATTTGAAAACTAAAAATTTCAGTGAAGTAGATATTGTAAGCCTCCTTTACATTTACAGGAAGTATGCTGTAAGGTTGCATAGCTGGTAAATTGCTCTCTTCCCCAAATGAGAAAACCCTAGAGCTCTAAATGATCTCCTATTAAAATTGAAAACCAAGTATCTTTTCATTTCCAAGTAATAGTGTGCTAGGTAGTAATTTTTATGATATGATTTTAAAACAAATATATAAATAGAAGATATATTTCTAAAGCAAATATATAAATAGAAGATATTTTTAAATTTTTACTATTCTTTACTGAGACCTCTGTTAGACATGACACAGTCTCATCATTGTTCTGTGCACAACCCATTTCTTTAGTTTATTAGTTAATTATTTTTAAAAATGTAAACACACCCAGAATGTGCAACCTAAAACAACTAAGGACCCACAACTAAGTATGAAAGCCATATCCCGAAATACAACCACCATTAATCCCATCCTTCTATGTGACTACACTGAGGGCACCTGTCACACTAACTCCAGTCCAGTGTTCGCCTTTTTATAAAGATCCATTTCTTTCACATGCTTTCTTAAAAAGAATGCTTACTTTTTAATTTTATATGAAGAGCATCACTGTATTAATCTTTTCAGACCTACTTTTCCACATAACATTATATTGCTAAGATTCATCATATCATTGCCTTTCACTGTATTTCATCCATTTCAAAAGCTATATAATGTGCTATTTCTATACCCTCCTTCTGATATGAATGTGCTATTTCCAGGTTATTGATATTTTGATATGTTGATAGATTATTCTTGTACTTCTCACCTTTTGTATAAGCAGAGTTTCTCTTGGACACATACTTAAGAGTAGAATTGCTGAGTCAAAGGGAATATGACTTGAATTTATATCCAAACTATCCTAAAATGGTTACACTACATTTTGCTCTTATCAGCACTGCAAAAATAATCCTGTTAATCTGTATCCTCCCCACCGTTTGATTTTGACAGATACCTTAAACATATTTTTTTCAATTGAATGTATGTAAAATGTATATGTACTCTTTTCCATTGCAGTTTGCATTTACATTTCCCTGATCAACAGCAATATGGACTTCTCTTCCTCTGTTCATTGGTGATGTGTATTTCTTCTGTAAAATGCCTTTTCACATCTGTTGTCCAGGTTTTCCTTTAGGTTGTTTGCACTTATATTGTTTTGAAGATGTATTTTATATATTCTTGATTTAATCCTTTTACAACACGAATTGTGAATATCTTCAACAAGTTTGTAACTTCTGCCACTTTTTAAAAAGGTTTTTAATTTTTACGATATTCTTAATTTTAATATATTAAATATAGCAATCTTTTATTGTCAATATTTTTTGTGTCTTATTGAATAATTGTTTTCCTATCCCTGTGTCTAAAAGATATTCACCCATGTTTTCTACTAAGAGTTGAAAGTGTTACTGTCAGTAGGTCCTTAATTCATGTAGATTTAATTTTTGTATAGGCCATGAAATAAGAATTCAATTTTACATTTTTCTGCTAGAATGAACTTCATTTCCTGTTCCATTTTTTTTATTTCAATAACTTTTAGGGTACAATTGGTTTTTGGTTATGTGAAGGAATAATATAGTGGTGAAGTCTCAGATTTTAGTGCACCTGTCACCCAATATTTAGTTTTTGATCCTTCACCCATCTCTTACCCTCATCCTTCTGAGTCTCCAAAGTCCATTATACCATTCTATATGCCTTCATTGTACACATAGCTTAGCTCCCACTTATAAGTGAGAATATACAGTATTTAGTTTTCATTCCTGAATTACTTCGCTTAGAATAATGGCCTCCAGCTCCATCCAAATTGCTGCAAAAGGCATTATTCCATTCTTTTTTACGACTTAGTAGTATTTCATGGTTGTATGTATATTACATTTTCTTTGTCCACTCATTGGTCAGCAGCCACTTAGGCTGGGTCCACATCTTTGCAATTGTGAATTGTGCTGCTATAAACATCTATGTGCAGGTGTCTTTGAAATAATGACTTCTTTTCCTTTGGGTAGACACCCAGTAGTGGGACTGCTATATCAAATGGTACATTTACTTTTAGTTCCTTAAGAAACTGCAAGCTCCGCCTCCCGGGTTCACGCCATTCTCCTGCCTCAGCCTCCCAAGTAGCTGGGACTACAGGCGCCTGCCACCACGCCCAGCTAACTTTTTGTATTTTTAGTAGAGATGGGGTTTCACCGTGTTAGCCAGGATGGTCTCCATCTCCCGACCTCGTGATCCGCCTGTCTTGGCCTCCCAAAGTGCTGGGATTACAGGCGTGAGCCACCGCGCCCGGCAAGAACCATACCATTTTTCCATAGAGGTTGTTTTAATTTACATTCTCACCAGCAGTTTATAAGCGTTCCCTTTACACCACTTCCAAGCCGGTATCTATTGTTTTTTGACTTTTTAATAATGGCGATTCTTGGAGAGGTAAGGTGATATCTCATTGTGGTTTTAATTTGCATTTCCTAGATGATTAGTAATGTTGTACATTTTTTCATGTGTATTACTCATTTGTATATTGTTTTGAGAAATATCTATTCATGTGATTTGCCCAATTTTTGATGTTATTGTCTTTTTTCTTGCTGATTTGTTTGAGTTCCTTGTAGATTCTGGACACTAGTCCTTTGTCAGATGCATAGTTTGCAAATATTTTCTCCCATTCTGTGGGTTGTCTGTTTACTCTGATGATAATTTCTTTTGGTGTGCAGAAACTTTTTAGTTTAATTAGGTCCATTTATCTATTTTTATTTTTGTACATTTGCTCTTAGGGTCTTAGCAAAAAATTATTTTCCTAGGCCAATGTCCAGAGATTTTTTTCTAGAATTTGTATGGGGTTTCAGGTCTTAGATTTAAGTATTTGAGCCATCCTGAGTTGATTTTTGTATATGGTGAGTGATAGAGGTCCAGTTTCATTCTTCTACATGTGACTATCCAGTTTTCCCAGCACTGTTTATTAAATAGGATGTCTTTTCTCCAATTGATGTTTTTGTACGTTTTGTCAAAGATCATTTGATCCTAAGTATTTGACTTTATTTCTGAGTTCTCTATTCTGTTCCATTGGTCTATGTATCAACTTTTATAACAGTATATCATGCTGTGTAGGTAACTATTGCCTTGTAGTATAATTTGAAGTCAGATAATGTGATGCCTCAGATTGTTCTTTCTGCTTAGGATTGTTTTAGCTCTTTGGAGTCTTTTTTGTTTCCATGTGAATTTTAGAATTGCTTTTTTCTAGTTCTGTGAAAAATGATGTTGGTATTTGGACAGTAATTGCATTGAATCTGTAGATTTCTTGGGGCAGTATTGTCATTTTCACAATATTGATTCTTCCAATCCGTGAGTGTGTGTTTCCATTTGTTTGTGTCATCTATGATTTCTTTCAGCAGTGTTCTGTAGTTCTCTTTGTAGAGATCTTTCATCTCCTTGATTAAATATATTCCTAGATATTTTTTTGCAGTTATTGTAAAAGGAATTGAATTACTGATTTTATTCTCGGCTTGTTTGCTGTTGGTGTATAGCAGTGCTACTCACTTGTGTACACTGATTTTGTAACCTGAGACTTTATTGACTTTGTTTATCAAATCTAAGAATTTTAGAGGAGTCTTTAGGGTTTTCTGGGTATCCAATCATTTCATCAGCAAACAATGATAGTTTGACTTACTCTTTTCCAATTTGGATGCCCCTTATTTCATCTTCTTGCCTGATCGTTCTGGCTAGGACTTCCAGTAATATGTTTAAAAGAAGTGGTAAAAGTGAGCATCCTTGTCTTGTTTCAGTTCTCAAGGGGAATGTTTTCAACTTTTCCCCATTCAGTATGATGTTAGCTGTGGATCTGTCATAATATGGCTTTTATTATTTTGAGGTATGTCCCTTCTATGACTAGTTTGTTGGACTTTTTATCATTAGGTGATGCTAGATTTTATCAAATGTTTTTTCTGCATTTATTGAGATGCCCATACAGCTTTTGTTTTTAATTCTGTTTATGTGATGTATCACATTTACTGACTTGCATATGCTAAACCATCCCTGTATCCCTGCAATGAAACCCACCTGATTATGGTGTATTATCTTTTGATATGCTGTTAGATTCAGTTTGCTGGTATTTTGTTGAGGATCTTTGCATCTATGTTCATCAGGGACATTGACCTGTAGTTTACTTTTTTTTTGTTATGTCATTTCTTAGTTTTTGTATCAGGTTGTCACTGGCTTCTTAGAATGAGTTAGGGCGGATTCCCTCTTTCTTAATCTTTTGGAATAGTTTCAGTAGGATTAAAACCAATTCTTCTTTGAATGTCTCGTAGAATTCAACTGTGAACCCATCTGGCCCTGGGCTTTTTTTGTTGGCAATTTTTCTATTAGTGATTCAATTTTCACAGGTTGTTTTTAGTCTGTTCAGGGTTTCTATTTCTTCCTGATTTAACCTAGGAGAGTTGTGTGTTTCCAGAAATTTATCCCTTTCCTATAGATTTTCTAGTTTGTGCGCATAGAGGTGTTCATAGCAGTCTTGAGTAATGTTTTGTATTTCTGTGGTGTTGGTTGTAATGTCTCCATTATCATTCTAACTGAGCTCATTTGAATCTTCTCTCTTCTTGGTCAATCTAGCAAATGGTCTATCAGTTTTGTTTATCTTTTTAAAGACCCAAGTTTTTTGTTTCATTTATCTTTTGTATTTTCTGTTAGTTTGTTTCAATTTAATTTAGTTCAGCACTGATCTTTGTTATTTCTTTTATCCTACTAGGTTTGGATTTGATTTGCTTTGGTTTCTCTAGTTCCTTGAGGTATGATGTTAGGTTGTCAATTTGTGATTTTTCAGACTTTTTGATGTAGGAATTTAGCACTATAAACTTTCCTCTTAGCACTGCTTTCGCTGTATCCTAGAGGTTTTGATAACTTGTATCACTATTACCATTCATTTCAAATAACTTTTAAATTTCCATCTTGAATTCATTGTTAATCCAAAAATCATTCAGAAGCATACTGCTTAATTTTCATGTGTTTGTATAGCTTAGGGGTTCCTTTTGAAGTTGATTTCTAGTTTTGTTTCACTGTGGTCTGAGAAGATACTTGAGGTAATGTTGACTTTTTAAAATTTATTGAGACTTGTTTTGTGACTTATCATATGGTCTATCCTGGAGAATGTTCCATGTGTTAATGAGAAGAATATATATTCTGCAGTTCTTTGGTCAAGTATTCTATAAATATGTGTTAGGTCCATTTGTTCTGAATGTAGTTTAAATCCACTGTTTCTTTTTTTACTTTCTACCTCAATGATCTGTCTAGTGCTGTCAGTGAAGTGCTGAAGTACCCCACAATTATTTTGTTGCTGTCCATCTAATTTCTTAGGTCTAATAGTAACGTTTTATGAATCTGGAAACTCCAGAGTTATACACATATATATTGAGAATTGTAATATCTTCTTGTTGAATTTGTCCTTTTATCATTACTTAATGACCTCCTCTGTCTTTTTTTACATTGTTTCTTTAAAATCTGTTTTATCTAAGAATAGCTACTCTTGTTCACTTTTGGTTTCCATTTGCATGGAATATTTTTTCCAGTCATTTATCTGGAGTTTATAAAATTCCTTAGGTGAGTCTCTTGAAGAAAGCAAATATTTTGGTTTGTCATTTTGTTATCCATTCTGCCAATCTGTATCTTTTAAGTGAAGCATTTAGGTCATTTATGTTCAAAGTTAATATTGAAACAAGAGGTTGCAGTCATCATGTTGATTGTAACCTACTTTATTAGTTATGTTATTGTTTTATAGACCTTGTGAGTTTTATATTTTCAAGAGGTGCATATCTACTTTCTGTTTCAAGGTTTAGAATTCCTTTTAGCATTTCTTGTAAGGTTGGCCTGGTAGTGACAAATTCTCTCAGCATTTCTTTGAATGAAAAGACTATTTCTCCTTCATTTATGAAATTTAGTTTTCCTGGATACAAAATTCTGGGTTGACAATTATTCTGTTTCAGGAGGCTAAAGATAGGACCCCAATCCCTTCTGGCTTGTAAGGTTTCTTTTGAGCTGTTCCACTTATTGAACAGTTCCCCACTCTCCACACCCATATCTGATAACCTCCTTTGACATATACTAAAGTTCCATTCATGCCTTGGCTTGTTTCTGGACTCTATGGTATTTGTCAGTATGCTCATCTCTGTACAAAGGCCACACTGTCTAAAGTGATATAGCTTCATTGTAAGATCTGATATCTAGTAGGACAAATACTTTCTCCCTGCTTTTCTTCTTCAGATGTATCCTGCTAAGTGAGAAAGATGCAAACGTTTATTTTATTGCTCCACCACATATTTGCATCTATTTTCACACAACTTAACCTATTATAATATAATTATTATCCCTATTAGGCTATAATCTCTTTGAGAGCACTGACTATATCTCATTCATCTGTGTTTTTCTTAGAGGGCACAAGATAGTGCCTTATCCATAATAGGGACTCTAGAAATGTTAGTTGAATGATTATTAGACAATGACAAATACCATTGGAGAATTGAGTTCTACTCTAAATATATGATCAATGACTAACAGAGTCACCTGGTGGACATGCAGGGAAATCTGATACTCAAGAGTTTCTGAGCATCCATCATTCATTTCTAAATGGATTATTACCCTTCTCTTGAAAGGCAAAGTGTTCAAGAGTCTTTTGCAAAAATACTATTCAGAAAGTTAACAACATAGATAAAAAAGAAGTTTCTCTGCAGCCCTTAATCTCTATTCATATTGATTCTATTGTTTCTAATGTTTCAATAGTAATTCCTCATGTTCTTAAAAACAACTCTTAAGTGTAGTGTTAAATTCAGTTTTCCTATGTTTATGTGCAATTGCAGCTAAGTAATTACTTATCCATTCAAAGAACAAATGTTTCACAAATAATATTCAAGGGATGTAGAAAAATACAAGGATAAGAATTGTAATTTTTTATAACTCCCTAATACCTTAAATAAAATCATAGACAAGGGAGTCACAATAGGCTACTAAAGGGTATTAGGATATTGAAATTCCACTCTTACCCTAAGATGCTGGCACAATATAAAGGATGTGAAGCCATTTGGTCACATTTCTCAGATGATCATAATCAGATCCACAATCCTGACCTATGTGAACTGTGACATTAAGTATAGGGTTCTCAGTAAGGTTCTGTTGCACAAATACATTCCTGAACAATATTAACACTCCTAAAGGAAACACTCTTGCCCATGTTGTCCCTTTGAAAAGCTCTAAAAGAATGCCTAGGATGCTCAGACCTTTAAATGATGCTCTTCATCTTAGTGTGGTCCTGAACAATAATACATACATGTAAAAAAATTAAATAACCTTTGCCACAGCATATTTATAATTTCAGAATGATTTTATTTTATGTAATTCAGACTCTTGAAGAATTCAATATAAATAAATAATAAAGGTTAAATCAGAAACTGCCGTTCTATGCACCAGTTTCTCTACCTGTTAAATAAGAATGCTAAGATCTTTTTCTGAAATTTCTGCTAGCTTTAAGATCCCATAATTCTAACTATATCTGAATGAGTAGGGTACTGAAAACAGTAGTAGGATTGTCATGTCAAAAATATATGCTTTTTTTCTAGAATAATTTAGTCTGGCAGTTAAATGCCCATCAAGATCTCTGTATACTGTATTCTACTGTCAAGTATAACGGCAGATTGTAATGACACTTAGAATGACACATAAACTTCTTGAATATCCACATGAATATTCATATAAAGATTCCTTTACCCATCAAGAAAATAGCTTAATTCAGGAGGATATATCTAAATGGCCAGTTATATCAGGTAATCAAGAGAGTACGTATTTCAGTCTAACAAATCCCACATCCTAATGCTTATGTAGTATCTTTAGCTCATGCATATGCCTATACACATTCCAAATTGCCTGTTCATCTATGTCTAGCTTGATTTCTTCCAAAGCAGAGCTTGAGAAAAGCTCTTGGGTGCATGTAGCTTACTAGGGAGGTGATCCCAGGTAGCAAGAATAAGGATGTGTGGAGAGTGAGATGGGGGAGGAGCAAAAGCTAACAAAGGATGTGCTACTGAGGGTTACTGTTATTGGCAACTGGAACTCAATCCCACTGGTGACCCTACAGGAACTCTATAAGACATGTGTAAAACATGCCTCAGAATCACCTGTCTCAGAATTACCCTAAGAATTTTAGGGTGGAGCATTTATTCATAGACTCCCATATCCATTGGTTGAGGGTCCCTTGGGACCACTAACTCCCCAAAACTTCAAAGCTGCTCTGTGCAACTTGTGCCTTTAATAAAAGCCCTGAGGCAGAAAGCCAGACAGATAACTACCAGTGCTTGAAGAAAGAAGCTGTCAGAGTATATGGGAATGTCTACCACTGATGTAGCTGAGATGAGACATGGGGTGCCAGAAGCATCCACTACCTGGGAATCCAATTTCATAAATGACTGATACAAAATTATTACCAGTTTATGTTTTTCAACAAACAATTCTTACAAAAGCTATTTGAGGGATCCCTGTACAAAATGAATGGAAATTAATTTTAAAGAGGTAAAAATCCTCTTTTAAAAATGTAGTTATCCAAGTAATAATGACTGTGTTATTATTGCCAAGATACAAGTGATAAAGAAAAAAAAGGACTTTCAATGGACTCTGTGTCTAGTGTGTTATCTAACGTCTTGAAAATTTTTTCCTGAATTCCTTTTTCCAAATTACGGTAAACATTATTTATAAATAATTTATGTTTACGAACTACTTACTGCTCTACTACTCTGAAATGAAAAAGAGATAAGCAAGAAAAAATATTTTATTATTTGACAATGTAGCAAATACACTTTCTAGCACACTGTTAATGTTGTTTTTCACTCTGCTGGTTCCACAGCACATAAAAACAACTCTGAACAGGCTGTCCTTGCTACAAATGATGGATGATGGATGATGTCAACAAGAATATGAAAAATGCCACACTGGTTTCCAGCTTAATTTTCAACAAACAACTATATAAATACACAGATATGGACCAACATTTCTTTCTAAATGGAAGACAAACACTTAAAGTGAGGGATTTGGTAATTTGCAACTAGCTTCTTGTATACCATGTAGATACAATGGTTAATCATGTTAAGTTACTGATGAAGTTATTTACTCTTAATTGTCAGGTTGTTATTATAAACATAATGTTTTAAATGCACTAGGGGTTTGCAAGAACAAGAAGGGAAATATATTCCTTGCACCTAGAAGTAGAAGTGCAAGCAGACCAGTGTTTCCAGTATACTACCCACCACAACAAATAACTTTCTTTTAGATGGGCAGCACATCTTAGCACTCTCAACTCCACAGTCTCCAAATTCCAAATGAAAACAATTTGACAAGTATGATAACATAAAAAAATTCTTACCAGCTTTTGCCCAGACAGGACCTCCAGAAGGGCAAGCAGTTTAACACCATCTTTCATGTCTTCAAAAAGATCATCCACCACCATTGGAGGTTTCCGCTGTAAAAGCAAAGAGGAATAAGTGCAGAAAATATCTCTTCCCTCTCTGTTTCTCTCTTTCTCTCTCTCTGTCTCACCTTTGTTACTTATGGTGGTGAAATCTGTAGGAAAGGCTTCTATATACTTTAATTCTTTATTTTGGATTGAGTTGCCAATTGCCTTTTGATGACTATGAGAACAAAACAATCCAGTGGAGATAAAACTCAATATTCAAAAACCTCAGAAGATTTAATGCTTGAGCCTTAATGTATGTACCAGCTTCTTTCTAGAAAGTGATTTTTCAAGGGCAGGATGGTGCAGGATAAGGCAAGGAAAAGAGGGTACTATCAACCTAAAAGATAAGAGAGAGATTATAGCGGGACACAAAAGCAGAGCAACAGCTCCATGGACCAACCTCAGCCTCACTCTGTGCAAGCCACCCTACTGGGGCTTAACAAGGTGCAGCCCTTCTGTAGGACATTCTCACCACAGCAACCTCATGAGCTCAGTGATCTGCTGGAGGAGCACTGTTGGCATAGCTAAGGTTGCAGGTTCAATCTTACCGTGGGTTAGTTAGCTGTTATGTTGTGTTTTACAGCCTGATGAATCTAGCGAAACTTCTTTCAGTGTGTCATTGAACCCAAAATATCATAAGCACAAGAGTACAGACAGATCAGTGCAAATCCATCACTGCTGCTGGAATAATAAGCCAAAGCCCACATTTAATTCATGGAGCATCTTTTTGTTTTATGAAGGTTATTAAAATACTTAATATACTGGAATTCATCAAACATTGAATTAGGGTCTATCTTGGCTCAGGAGAAAGTAAAGAAGCCATTGTGGCAATGTTGATGGTCAATAGAGGGGAGGTGTTCACTGATTTATCACAGAATCAGAATTTGTTTTCCATTTAGCATCTGATTTCAAACTTTACAGTTTTCTGATTCTTACTGAATCTTATTAAAGGCCTAATGCTCAATTGCTGACTTTCAATTGTCTTTCTTTCTTTAAAAAAGAATGTGTTCTATCTAAGAGGTTTAACACCAAATGTTTGGTTGAAATGTGACTTTTTTTCTCTACCAACTGATGTAGAGCATTTATATTTCTCTTACGACTGCATGAATTATAATGCCTGAGCAGTACAATTCTAATTTAAAATGTATTTTTCTCTCGTTATAAAATGAACAGTTGAACACATTTTGTTCTCATGCTGTGAAATGCTTGTTCAAAAATAACAGAGTTTTCATTTTTGATCATTCTCTTTCAAATTCCATCATTCACGCTGCTTCTTACTTATATAGCAAAAATGTAATAGTGACTTTATATTCTAAGCACATAAATAAAATTAATCAGAATAAAAGAAGCCATTACAAAGAAAACTATTTGGTGCAATAAGAATAAAAATTATTGTCTTAGCCATATACAGTCATTAAAAATGCAGTCTATCATTCAAAGTATCCACTTGTACCCAAATTCTTTAAATCAGGCAAAACAATGAGGAACAAGTTCATAAATGTTTGATATATTCAGTGAACAAATGCAAATAAAATTTTTCGTGCATTGTTATAAATATGCAAAAAGTAAGGAAAGCAGGGAATTCTCATGAAATAATAGAGATTTCAAGAAATTTTACACCCAAACATGATAAAATGCATGCCTTCATCTGTTTTGATTTAAAAAATACACAGGTGTCTGCCACTTTGAGGAACATGTCCTCTCACCTCACTTCTGCCTCTCTTCTTTCCCTCCTCTATTGCTACTCATGCTGCACATGCTTTCCTTTTTCCTCCAGCTGTTCCCTCCACAAGGCTCCAGAATTGGCCTTCCAATCAGCAGCAACAGCTGAACAGCTCAGCAGCCTACTGGCCCCTCTGCATGGGACATTGCCGATACCATTCTCTCCCTGATCTGTTCCTACCCAAAACTCTGTGACTAGACTGCCTAGTTCGCAGGCCTTTCTCTTTCTTTCTCCTCTCTTCTTCCTAACTGTGGTCACTGACCACTCAATCCTGAGTCTTTTGTTCTTTACAATTTTTTTTCTGCTTATATATGACTCTTAAATCCGGGTAAGCGACCCCTCCTAAACTTTGTCAAACATGTGGTAGGCACTTCATATCTATTGCTGGCTTGCTGGCTGATTGAATGAATGAATGAATGTAAATATGGTGTGAAACCAATAAACAGCTTTATTACACCAGAATAAAAAAAAAATTAGTAATTGCTGGACAAGTTTTGCCATCCCAGTTTGTATAAGGTATTGTTTATATACACCAAACAATCAATTAAGGTGAACTTTACTATGATGACTACCTCACATTTAATTTTTGGAACAATATTTTAATAGAAAATCTCTCAGCTAAAATATTTCTCCTGTCACATGTACAAATATCTATACCACCAAGATGGTGACTTTGGTAAGACTTGGGTCACAGTGTTGAAGGTCAAAAAGGAGACTTAGAGATGCAGATAACTTATTGGATCTTGACTTACTGGAAAATACAGATAGACATCTATCAAGCACTTTTCAAGACCACAATGATCTTTATTTATTAATGGGAAATTGTGGTAAGCTCTCTTTTTTTGTACAATATTTGAGGAAATTATATTCTCTTTTGGCCTTCCCAATCCTATTTAGCACGTTCTTCCATGGAAGCAAGACATGTTCATGCTGAATCCGAGGTGGTTCAAACAATGGGCCTTCTGACTTGGTGATGGGAGAGGGAGATGGGAGTGAACAAGAGAAGAAAGTAGTACTTTCTTCTGTGCCACCCCTTCTAGAAGCTTTCTTCAAACTAGATTTAAACTCAAAGTTCTGGCTCTAGAAGGGTTGCCTGGTCTCAAAATGTCTATCAACTCAGGGAAAATGCACAGGCCTCTGTTGCTGGAGAGTTGACCTTCCCTGGCTACAGCCTTGGTTAACTCATGAGTGGAGCAGACCTCACAGCGTGCTTTCCTCTGTTTCTCCTCCTCCCCCTTTATTTTTGCCACAGGAGCCCCCTTGATAATATGTAATGCGATTCATTCCCTTTCTCTTAGGACTTAAAGGAGAGCAACTATTTCTTCCTGAACCTTATGAAATGTAGGGAAGCACAGTCATCTTTGATGTAACTTTTACTGACCATTTCCTATATTTTGGGAAAATAATTCGTTCTCTAACATTGTGTATGTGTGTGTGAATAACTTGTGTCTCTTTACCAGTCTATAGGTATCAGGATGTATTTAACATCAGGATGTATAAACACTTATCCACCATCTGTTTCATATTTTTATTCATGAGAGGATAGCTATGTTTGCTGTACTGCATGTCAATTTTATGTCCTGAGAAACAATTACATTCTGAAGGTGAAAATGATTAAGAGAATAATTTGATGAAAAAATTGTACTCAAAATAACTATTTGGTATGTGATATGGTTTAGCTCTGTGTCCCCACCACCCAAATCTCATCTCGAAGAGTAATTCCCATGATCCCCACATGCCAAGGGAGGAATGTGGAGGGAGGTGAATTGCATTATGAGGGTGGCTTCCCCTATGGGTTCTCGTGGTAGTGAGTGAATTATCACAAGATCTGATGGTTTTTAAAGTGGCATGTTTTTCCTGTGCTCTCACTTCACTTCCCTCCTGCCGCCTTGTGAAGAAGACGCCTGTTTCCCCTTCGCTTTCTGCCATGATTGTAAGTTTCCTGAGGCCTCTCCAGCCATGCGGAACTGTGAGTCAATTAAACCTCTTTCCTTTATATATTACCCAGTCTTGGGTATATCTTTATAGCAGTGTGAAAATGGACTAATACAGTATGAAACGAAAATTTCAGAAGTTCTCACATTTAAACATTATATATGAAATAAAAATGATAGTGCATAAAGGAATTATGACAAAACAGTCCTAGTATAGACTACATACAACATATGAATTCCAATATTTAGTAGGTATTTCTATGGCTTAGATATTATTCAAATTTAGTAGGTGTTTAAGTAAGGATAAAAGGGGGAAGATAATAAAATAGGAAGGGAAGAAAAAATGAATAAAATATTGTTAAACATCTAAATGTGCTGAGCACTATTATGTGGACTCCTACCTGCTCTCTTATTTAATATTCACAGCCACTACCTATGGGAACACCACCCTCTCTTGAAAAGCAAAGAATCTGAATCTCAGAGACATTAAGTGACTGGGATTAGAGCCCAGGATTTTATACTTTGAGTCGCCTTGTTAGACAGGAAGCTTAGTATAAAAATGATGGCATTAACGTTAATTTTTCCTGAATAATACACAAACTCATAAATGTAATCTGTATTTATTATCAATAGAAAAAGTATTGACTGATCAGCTGAAGTGTCTGCTACTCTACTAGAAACACTAACTTTATTAACTTCTAAATGTGGATTTAAGAAAGACTAAAAAAGTAATAAGAGAAGCATCATATGTACCAACATATCTAACATATACTGGCATGGACACAAGCCAGCTCAAGTCACATCTGTGTCTCGATGTCCCCCAGTGGTCACAATTGTGCGACACTCTATCTTGTTATGTAAGTGACCTGAGCTGGGCCCATGATATTCTTGGGTCCAGAAGATGTCTGGGGTCACATTGTCCCATGGCAGTGACCTAGGGACTAGTGTCATCAGGTCATGCTGCTGAGGTCCCAAGAGTCATTCTGACTCTGTCTTTCTCACAACTGGGTTAGTCAGTGTGTTGGGGGTTCCCAAGAACACTTTCGGGCTTGATGATTCACTAGAAGGACTCAGAACTCAGAAGTGTTACTGAACTCACGGTTACAGATTATGACAGCAAAAAGATACAGATTATAATCAGCAAAGCAGAAAGATACATGCAGTGAAGTCCAGAAGAAACGATGCACAGGCTTTCAGAGGTGAGTGACCTTTCCCTTCCCAGGGGAGTCACATGAGGATGTACTTATTTTTCCCAGCAATGACATGTGACAACCCATGTGAAATGTTCACAACCAGGGAAGTTCCCCCAAGTCTTAGTGTCCAGGGTTTTTATTGGGGGGCATCTATGACATAGGCAAGCAATATCCATGTGACTGACCTCAGCTACTCAGCTCCAGCTCTCTCCCACACCCTCAACCCCAGCAAAAAAAGGTATTAACCCAAATCACACTGTTAACATAAAAAGATCTGATCAAGGTGGTACAGCACGCCCAAGGCCCCAGGACACACAAAAACTGATGTTTACTCTAAATATAGTGTGGCTCAAGGTCTCAGGCATAGAAAACCACACTATTTGGGCAGAATATTCTGAGGGCTCAGAGGTTGTCTCCCAGAAGCCAGCCAAGGTCCATTCTTAAAGACGGGCCCTTCTTCGGAGCACAGAGTCTGAGCACCGCAGGCCTGCTGAGTTAAGTCTGTCTTACCCAGTTGGCTTTTCCTTCTTTTACTTTGAGACACCTAGTAGCCTTTCAATAGCTCTTTCTTCTTGGTTAAATCATCTAAAATTAATTTTATTTACTTGCAACAAAATGAGGCACAACTGACATGTGTCTAATTTCTTAGTGTGTAAACACTATTCTGAGTGTAACAATTTAAATGTTAGTGTCTCCCCACTTCCACTCACATAAGTGACCAAAAGTAAATTTGTTCTGTAAACCAGAAGTGCATATTTTCAGAAGAACCTAACCTAATTGTATTTTGTTTTAAGACTGGAGAGGCATATTTATTCTATTCTTGATAAATTTATATAATACATTCTTAGAATATTTGATTCCAAACTGTATGTATGAATTGGCTTGACATAATAATTTAAATATAAACATAAGGGCAATTTAAACATTGGCAGTAATTTATATCAGTCAATTCAAGGTCAGTGACTGGAGAACTATGTTACGATAAACCCGAGGTCAAAAAAACTTTAGGAAGTAGCCCTGTAAAAACATATACATTTGTAGATCGAGGGCTAAAAATTTATGAATGAATACCATGAAGCAAAGGATGTACAACATCCATCACACATCTGTTTTTTTAAACAGCATGGTTCCAAAATGATACATCTCTTTACAAAGTAAACGTTACAGTATTAATAACTATAGAGACGCTATCGGGATGAGCTCCAGATGCGCTGCTGACTTCCATCAAGCACCCGTGGTCCATCGCTTAAGGCATCCATCCTAATCCTGGGGCTTTAAGAACATCTTCTTTGCTTTAATCGGTTTTATGTCTCCATTTTCATCTTCTTCGTAATTGGCATGGTCTCTCTTTCTGGCAAACTTTTTCCCAATTGTCCCCACCAAGGTCTCATATCTTCTAGCCATCTCTTCATCTGACACATCAAACTCCACAGTTCCATCTTCAACTTCTTCTGCTTTGTGCTTAGCATTCATCTGAAGCATCAATTTCTCAACCTCAGGATTAAATCCTCTGAATGACATTCTTCCATAGAGAAGATCTTCACATAGTAAGAAACTCTGCTCTTCTATTATGAAACTCTCTTTTTCTTTAAGCTCTGGCAAATCCAAGTACCAGTGTTCTTCATTAATGATTTTCTTTTCTTCTTCTTCTAGTTGTTTCTTGGTTTCCGAGTCCAGTTCCCTTTGCATAAACTTCATGCGCAGCAGATTCTTGAACAACTTTGTCTTTCGCTCGGCCGCCATGGTGGCTTCCGCCCAGCACCGCACTCCGGCCGCGAGCCTCACTCTGTTTTTTTTTTTTTTTTTTACTAAAATAGTCCACCTTTATGTGCAGTTTCAATTACCTAGGGTGAACTGTAGTCTGAAAATATTAAACAAAATTCCAGAAAGAAACAATTCATAAGTTTTAAATTGCACACTTCTGCATAGTGTGATGAAATCTTTTGTTGTTGTTGTTGTTGTTGTTGTTGTTGTTGTTGTTGTTGTTTGAGACGGAGTCTCGCTCTGTTGCCCAGGCTGGAGTGCAGTGGTGCAATCTTGGCTCACTGCAACCTCCGCCTCCCAGGTTCACGCCATTCTCCTGCCTCAGCCTCCCAAGTAGCTGGGACTACAGGTGCCCACCACCACGCTGGCTAATTTTTTTGTATTTTTAGTAGAGACGGGGTTTCACTGTATTAGTCAGGATGGTCTCGATCTCCTGACCTCATGATCCACCTGCCTTGGCCTCCCAAAGTGCTGGCATTACGGGTGTGAGCCACCGTGCCCGGCCGTGTGATGAAATCTTACACTGTCCCTGTCTGGGACATGAATCATCCCTTTGCCCGGGGTTTTCATGCTGTCTACTCAACCTGACCCACCTGCTTGTCACTTCATAGTTGTCTAGGTTATCACATCTACTGCTGCGGTATCACAGTGCCTATGTTCAAGTCATCCTTATTTTACTTAACAATGACCACGAAGTGCAAGTGTAGTGATGCTGGCAATTTGGATATGCTGACAAGATGCTGTAAAGTGCTTCCTTTAAGTGAAAAGATGAAAGTTCTCAATAAGAAAATGAAAAAAAAATCTGAGATTGCTAAGATCCATGGTAAGAATAAATCTTTTATTTGTGAAACTGTAAAAAAAGAAAATTGGCTGTCACACCTTAACAAAAGTTATGGCCAGAGTAAATGATAAGTGCTTAGTTAAGATGGAAAAGGCATTACATTTGTGGGTAGAGGACATGAACAGAAATGTGTTCTAGTGGACAGTGATCAAGTTCAGTACCATCTGTGGCTTCAGGCATCTACTGGGGATTGAGACATCCCTCTTTTGAATGTAGTTTAACTTTTTAATTTTTAAATGTGCTAAAATACACATAATATAAAATTTACCATGTTAGCCATTTTAAGCATACAGTTCAGTAGTGTTAAATATTTCCACATTGTTGTATAACTGATCTCCACCATTTTAACTTTGCAAAATTGAAAATCTATACCCGTTAAATAACAACTAGCCATTCCCTCTGCCCTTCAGCCCCTGGCAACTACCATTCTATTTTCTTTTCAATGATTTTGACTACTCCAGATACCTCTTATAAGTAGAATTACACAGTATCTGTCATTTCATGACTGGCTTATTTCACTTATTATTATGTCTTCAAGGTTCATCTGTGTTGTAGCAGGTGTCAGAATTCCATCCTTTTAAAAGGCTGAATTATATTCCATCATATGGATATACCACATATTTTATATCCATTCATCCATCAATGGACACCTGGGTTGTTTCCATTTTCTGGCTATTGTGATTAATGCTACTATGAGCATGAGTATTAACGTCTCCTCAAGACCCTGCTTTCAATTCTTTTGGATATACACCCCGAAGTGGAATTGCTGAACTACATGTGAATTCTATGTTTATTTTATTTTTTTAAGAATTGACATACCATTTTCCATAGTGACTGCTTTGTGGAAGAATAAAAACCTACTTTGAAATATTCCTAGCATGTCATCACTTTATGAGGTACAAATTTCTACAAACCTTCTGCAATCTTAGAATCCCTATTGACCAATATCATGCAGCTATAAAGTAGATTTTCAGTATTAATAATTTAGTATTTAACAAAGAAAATGATAAAAATCACCTGTCTCATGCCAGGACCATCTAGGTCCTCATTTGCCATCATCCATAATCACTTTTAGTCTTCTAGTAAATGCTTTTTCCTCTTGGGAAAAGAGCTCTCAAAACATTTTATCATCAAAAAAAGCTACAACATTATACTTTAAAATACTAAACACATATCCTATGGCTTAATATTTAGGATTGCTGGGTACCTTGTGATACCAATAAAACTGAACCAGAAAATGCTTAGAACAGCGCATGCCACAGTTAAGTATTCACTTCAGTCGAGGCACCCACAGTATTGAGCACAGTCAGGGTTGCTCAACAGGATGAAGAGTCCTGACCTGAGATAGTGACAAAATCTTCTTCTGCAGAGCATGTAGGGAGGTCCCAACACAAGGGTTGACTCTCCATGTGCATTCTGTCCACCCTTGAAACCTCTGTGCACAGAACGACCCATAACTTCTAGAACCAGGTAAACCACTACTTCTGGTTTATATAAGTTTCAGGTAGGAATTATTTCACAGGCTAAGATATTGTATATGGAGAAAGATTCCCATCCCAGGGCCAGTCTGGAGTTTTTGCATGCTCTGATGATCATCTTCTGGGTAGAAACAGCAAGTTAAACAACAGCAATATAGAAGAGTGGAAAGGAAAAGAGGCTAACCAGCAGATATGGAGCAAGTGACCTTCCCAAAGGTTGGCAAAGAACCTTTCACAGTAAAATGTATCAGAATGCCAACATATCCTTGGGCCAGATCAAGTAAATCATGATTAAAACCACTGACAGTAGTCAAACAAAATTAATGTCCAATAGTTTTTGTCATTTTATTCAGAAAATCTAATTGAATGTTTCCAATATCTTCAAAACAAGATGTAGTAATTTAAAAATTGTGCGTGTAATCTGCTTCTCTTTCACTCCCTTTATAACAGCACTATTGTGATCATTTTCCACTTCTGCTTAGCAAAGGTGGGAAGGTCGTTCCCATTCTTTTTTATTTCCTGTGACAGATAGCATAATCCTTTCCACTTCCTCGATTATTTAATTCAATTCTGAAAAAATATACCAAAGGCAATAACTGCCCCCCAGCTCAGCTCTAAATCTGCTTGGAAAACTCAGCTCTTAACAATTTTCAGATGAAATACAGTTTGTTTTACTCTATAGTATAAAAGAAGCATATTCTCCAAGTTATTTATTTGGTACAAGTTGGGGTTACCCTTGACTCCTCTCTTTTGCTCACACTCAATATCTGATCCATCAACAAATCTTGTTGGCTTCATTTTCGAAATTCTTCCAGTATCCAACCACCTCTCATCACCTCCACTGCTACTATCTTGGTCAAAGTCACCAGTACCTTGGCTGGACGGCTTCGATAACCTCTAACTTATCTGCCTCCTTCTGCTCTTGCTTCTTTTCAGTCTATGTTCAGCAGAAGAGCTTCTTGATCTTTACTGTCTCTCTCCCCCATTATAATGGGTATAAACTTCATAATGAAATGGTTACTTTTTTTTTTTTTTCTGTTTTGGTCACTGCTACATTTTCAGCACCTATAATATTCCCTAGCTTATTAAACAGCATTTTAAAATATTTATTGAATAAATGTATGATAAATAAAATATATTTCTGATTGGGCATGGTGGCTTACACCTGTAATCCCAGCATTTTGGGAGGCTGAGATGGGTCAATTATTTGAGGTCAGGAATTCAGGACCAGCCTGGCCAACATGGTAAAACCTCGTCTTTACTAAAAATACAAAAACTAGCTGGGCATTGTTGTGGGCACCTGTAATCCCAGCTACTCAGGAGGCTGAGGCAGGAGAATCACTTGAACTCGGGAGGAGGAGGCTGCAGTGATCCGAGGCCATGACACTGCACTCCAGCCTGGGCAACAGAGCAAGACTCCATGTCAAAAAAATAAATAAATGAATAAAATAATATATTTCTAAAGAAGAAACTTGGACAAACATTAATATTAGCAAAATGTTTATTAATCTGCATAAACTTTGTGAGATCTAGATCTTTGTTATCCATAAACTAATATATTCTATAAATGAATTAACAAATGCTATTCATTTTGAAATGGGGATTTTCCTTTGCAATGTTTCAATTACATATTTGGAAATAACTAATTCATTAGAATGTTTAGGATTAACAAATTAAAGTGGGTTTATTTTTTTCCCTAGCTTTATTAAGATATAGTTGACAAATAAAAATTGCATTTATTTGTTATACAAGATGATCTTTTGGTATGTGCATACAATGTGAAATGATTTAATCAAGCTAATTAACATATCCATCATCTCATCTACTTATCATAGCTTGAGAAAAACAACTAAAAAATTATTTGGGGGGTGAATTACTGCATTTACCTTTTCCTCTTTGCCTCTTTATCTTCCTGTCTGAGCTCATTAATAGTCTCACCAAAGTGTGTACAAGGAAACAGATGGGAGTAAAATTCTATTTGGAACATGTTTCCATGTTATCTTTCAGCACTGCTGGTGGAAAGACAACTAAAGAAGATGAAAGCCACCACTAAAGTGATATTTTATGACTATAAGGATGTCATTTAAATTCACGATGAGCATGGATTTTTGTTTTTTAGAAAAAACACGGAAAATCCAAAATGTTCCTTTTAAAAGACAGCCTGCATCTAACTTGGTATTAAAACAAAATGTGCTCTTAATGGAATCTGTTATAGATTGAACTGTGCCTACTCACCAGAGATATGTTGAAATCTTAACCCCCCAAAATGCCGCAGAATGTGGCCTTATTTGGAAATAGAGTCTTTAGAGAGGCAATCAAGTTGAGATGAGGTCATTAGCATGGGTCCTAATCCAGTATGACTAGTGTCCTCCTACAGTGGGGAAATTTGGACACAGACATGCACAGAGGCAGAGATTGAAACGATACAGCTACCCAGAGACTTAGAAGGAGCTTGGCCTTAGAGCCTCCAGAACTCTGAGATAACAAATTTTTCCTTTTAAGCCACCCAGTATGTGGTACTTTGTTATGGCAATCCCAGCAATTAATGGGGAACCTAAATAATGTTTTATAAATGTTTTGTTTTCCTGCAGTTTTTCTAAAAAGTGAGAAGATGCTCGTATCATGCCTGAGTTCATCCCAAAGATAGTATTTAAAATGTTCAGTGCCTTTTGTTGATGGCTCCATAAATGTAAGGCTGGCAGAAGGATAAAGGACTGCTCATTGCATATTGGAAAGAAGCTCCATTTGTAGAAACACTAAAACATGGCTATTTGAGATCTATTTTTCCTCAAAGGGCTTAGTGACAAGCAATCTATTTATCTCACAGTCAAATACCGTAAAGATTGAATCAAGGGTGTTTAAATAAAAATATAATATTCCATTCTATTTGATAAAATGAGTGAATATATGAAACTGCAAACATTTGATAATAGAAAAAAATCAATATAAATATCAAGATTGCTTATATATGTCTAATTTTAAAAATCTAACTTTTTACAAAGGGTTTTTTAAGCTTGTTCCATTTGGGTGGCTGAAGTACTAAATAACTACAACAGTCTATGAATCTTATATAAAATGTAGGAATTTTTTTAAGATAAATTTTAAAATGTGAAAGAAGCATTTTTAACTGTCAAATTTTGAATATATTCATCATAACATAACTTCTTTGCCTATGCAAGGACTATGCTGTTAGGCCTAAAACATCTGTGGTCATTAGGTGAGAATTCCTTCAAATTCAAGTCCATGCCACCTCTGTCTTCGTCTCTCTGCCTATCCCAAAGTTAGGCACAGCCACACCCACTTTCCTATTCCCAATGCTAGTCTCAGAGAAGGGGAGATATCTCTGCTCTGGAACAAACCTACACCCTCCACCTCTGCTCTTGATTTCTTCTCTCATTCTACCTCCTCGGGAGCCTTGTTCCTTCAGAATTCCATGCCTTGCCTTCTTTTTCAGCCTCTCCTTCTCTACAAGCTTTTGATCATTCCCTTCTATACAGATGCAGGCTCAAGATCACCCTTTTTTAAAACTTTTGCCAAATCCAATGTTCTGCACCAGCTAATACTCTATCTCATGAACATGTAATATATATTAAGTGTACTAACATCCTTACCTCTCATTTACTCATCTGCTCACTAGAATCTAGTTTCTACTATAACATGGCCACTCCCAGTGGTGGCCAATGACTTCCAAACTGCCAGATCGAATAGTTCACCTTTACCGACTAATTTCTCCTTCTAAACTGAATTTCCTAGCTTTTCCCCCAAGCCTCTTGTATTCCTTATATCTGTGAATAATCTTAATCATTTGCTCAAGTCAGAAATCTATAAGTCATTCTTGATTCCTTCCCCTCCAAGATTCCAATTAATTACTCAGTTCTAGCAAGTCCACTCCTAAACACCTTTTCATTCTATACACTTTTCTCCATTTCTCCACCACTACTTTAGTCCAAGCTGCCCTCACCTCTCATCTGACTTACTGCAAGTTCACTCTGTCTTCAGCCTTTCTTGTTCCTGCTCTAATTCAGGAGAGAGAGAGATATATATATTCAGGGTCAGAATGATCATTTTATTCTCCTGCCTAACATTCTTTCATGTCTTCCACTGCCCATAACACAATGTCCAAACTATTGTAATGACTGGCCTTTGACCAGTTCTCAGTTTTCTCTGTTGCCGCCCTGTTCTTGGTGATATGTTTTGGCTGTGTCCCCACCCAAATCTCATCTTGAATTGTAGTTCCCATAATCCTCACGTGTCACGGGAGGGTCCCAATGAGAGGTAACTGAATCATGAGGGAGATTACCCTCATGCTGCTCTTGCGATAGTGAGTGAGTTCTCATGAGATCTGATGGTTTTATAAGGGGCTTTTCCTCTTTTGCTTGGCACGTCTCCTTCCTGCTACCACGTGAAGAAGGACACATTTGCTTCCGCTTCTGCCATGATTGTAAGTTTCCTGAGGCCTCCCCGGACATGTGGAATTGTCAGTCAATTCAACCTTTTTCCTTTATAAATCACCCAGTCTCAGGTATGTCCTTATAGCAGCATGAGGACAGACTGTTACACCTGGAATCTACACTTTCAGATATTCTGAACTGCTTTCCTTCCTTTTCCTGTACCATGCTTTCTACCTCTCCACTTTTGAAAGCATCCGTTCCTTTACCTACCCAACCCCAGGACCTTTCTCAGGCCCAGCTTAAATGTTTTCTCCTCTGGAAGTCTCTTGATGCCCTTCTTCGGATTACCTGTGTGGCTGGCTGTGCTTGTCACGTGTTCACTTGTCACCCTGCGTGTCCCCTGTCATAAATTCACCACACACACTTCTTTGTGATTTTCTCCTCTGCTAGATGATCAGTACCATGATGGCACAGTCTGTATCTGCCTTTGTTCATCACTGTATCCACAGTCCCTAGCACATAACAGGTGTTTAGTAAGTATTTACTGAATGAATAACTAAATAAACAAATGAAGCATGGGAGGATAACACAATGATCGGTCCCTGTTAAGGACTGAATGTTTGTGTCCCCCCAAAATTTATATGTTGAAACTTTAACTCTCAGTGCAATGATCTTTGGAGGTGGGGTCTTTGAGGGGTAATTAGGTTTAGATGAGGTCATGAGGTTGGACTCCCCATAACAGGATTTATCAGTGTCCTTATGGGAAGAAGAAGACACACAGAGAAGGCAGCCATCCATCTGCAACCCAGGAAGACAGCCCTCACCAAGAACTGAATCTGCTGGCACCTTGATCCTGGACTTTCAGCCTCCAGAAGTGTGAGAAACAAAAGTTTGCTGTTTAAGCCATCTGGTCTATGGTATTTCATTAAAGCAGCCCGGGCTGACCGACAGTGTCCATGCTTAGGAGTCATAGGATTGAAATCTGTCTTTGTCCTTTACTTGCTATGTGACTATGAGCTTATTAATTAATTCTAAGCTTCTGGTTCATAATCTATAAAATAATAAAAATAATGCATTTTCTTGTGTGAGGATTAAATAAATAAGAGATAAAGTTGCTAAGGCACTGTAATTGGCACGTGGTAAGAATTTAGGAACATGTCTTATCAATAAGTGCTGAGAAGCTAGATGTGAGTCAGAAACTTAACTTTGAAAAACCATCACTAAAAATCAACATTGGTCTAATTTAATAAAATACCCCACCTTCTTTCATTAGCAGAGCTAACAGAATAGAAAGATACCGGTTTCTTCTTGAAAAGTGAGAAAATTACAGGTTCCATGTCTAACAATGGAGCCCCATTCCTGAAAGAAATTATCAGGTATATGAAATAACAACAACCCACCAATTGTTAATGTTACATTGACAATTTGTGATTCGCAATGTCTTACATAATTGGAGAAGCATTAAGACTTCGATTTGATAATAAATGTCAAAAAGAACAGATAATTATACCCACAACCCACAAGTTTTAACGATCTAACATTTGTGTAGTAAAAATAGAATAAAAACACAAACACAGAAAATCCTTAGGTTTTTTCTTACTTATAATAAGAGTTTTGTTTTAAGAAAAGCATATTTTTACTTATAATAATTACTAAATGTAAAAACAGAATAATAAAAGCATATTTTAAAAAAACAGATTGCAATCTTATATGCATACTATTTCTTTATACTGCTGTCATAATATTTATAAACAATTGTTACACTAGAATAAAATGTCATCAGTAAAATACTTTATTTTATTTAATTATAAGTCAAAAGTTTATTAATTTGCAACTAAGCAAAGCAATCAAGCACAAAAATAAAAATTCCTATTAAAAAGCACCCCTAAATTTATCTTCATAAGCATCTTCTGAACAGCTCCCAATGCTCCCAAGATTGAAGAACTTTAGGAGAGAAAGATCAACTTCCTTTCTTCTCAACTAAACACCCCAGTTCTTAAACCTGCCACTACCTATTATTAAAACTATATTTGGAAATGGTAAACTTAACTCATGAATGGTTTGGTTGTCAGTTTATCTGAAAACATGCCAAAGCACAGAGCTTTGTATACCAGGATTACCATGCAAGGAAACATCAAATATGAAAGGGGAGACAAGCTCATCACTGCCATAATTCCAGGGTTGAGTTTCAACTCCTAACTGTTAAAAACTTTGAAGGGTGTTTTAATAGTGCAAGGAAATGGGGACTCTTAGAACATCTCAGAATATATTAAAATCATAATTGTGCATAGCTGTTGACTACCCACTTTTAGAAGTTTATCCTAAGAAGAAAATATCATACAAGTGTTCAAACAATGTATGCCCAGGACTTTCACTGTAGTATTTTATATAATATGAAACAACTGAAAACCACCTAAATAACCCTCAACAGGCAACTAGCTAACTCATCACAGATAAACATGACCAAGTTTATTTAGCCATTACAATAATTACATATTTCTATCTATTGACGTGGATTGACATGTTGGGTAAAATAGATGCTCCAAAACAATATCCTATAAAACCACTTTATATGAAACTGTGTGTAGAATACTGTTGACCAAATCTTAATGATGACTGTATCTGGCTTACGTGATTTAAGATTACTTTTACTTTCTTTACACTTTCTAAAAGTTTCGTTATTAACATTATTTTCAATTAGGTAACCTCTTTACACTATGAAAAAATAACTCTTTTCATTTTGGAAGAAGAAAAAAAACAAGTTTTCCCCAATTGATGACAATTCTGTAGTATAAATAGCGGCCAGGTGTGACCAACTGAGACTTTAAAAAATAAGCCCCAAAGTCATCAGTCCTATGTATCCACTGCCTTTTTACAGAGCAGATTGTGGGGCAACTACTGGGCCAAATTCCCTTCTCATCAAGTGGCTTTGGGAAAGAAAGCATAGGAGAGATGACCCTGGTTTATCCTGTATCTAGACAGGTCACTCTAGGCTGCTTTCATGGCTGGATTGCGAACTTCTCGAGGCCTGGGAAAGTGTTTTACTAATTTTTTCCTGTCTTCAAAGGCTAGCATAGACACAAAGTAAGCAGTGAATCTGTAGAATGGGACTAAAATAAACTGTCATGTTTTGTTTGCTTCTGCACTATCAAAATATCTTTCGGGAAGCCCCTGATCAAAACCTGCCTATAGGGTTTTGCTTTATATACTACAGGCACCACTCTCAGCAAGAGTGAGAATAAAAAATTGGAAGATAAAATTGCTTTATCATCTAATTCATTTAACCAATTATTGTCTTGAAGGGAGAGTCAACATAACTTCAACTACATAATCATATAGACTACTCCTTTAAAAATAATCAGCAAATCCTCTAACTGAATTCAGACACAACTGTCCCATCATCTGAATTTATTTTTACAAATATGATGTCTCTTGGTTTGCTTATTTTTTCATCAGCAGTACAAGAGATCAATTTTATTATACTGTATCAAGATTAAGATTTGTTTTATATTAGTATTTATGTTCAAGGATATTACAATATATAGACATATAGTCACCTAATATCATTGAATGACAGTGGGGATAATACTGGAATGATTTTAGCCTTTTCATGTCCTATTGCCATGGTTACTTCTTTAAATCAAAGCACCAGGGATGAGAGCACAGACACTATCATAATCTCTTTAGATAAAACCTTTTGCTTAGCACAGATCACTTATAGCTTCTTTGTGTTCCAAACAGGAACAAACACACACAAATGAAAATCCAGCACAAATTCTCCTTTTGATATGACACACACATTAGTATTAGAAAAAATAATTGAATGAAATAGTTTCTCAAGATTCACAGAACTGACATGAAGTAACTGCTCTTCACTCTAGCTATAAGTTCATTTCTTCCCAGAAGCAATGTTAGCAAATTCCACTCTTAGGTAACAGCTAGACCAACCAGTAAGATTGCCAGTATCATTATTTGCAACAGTGACAACGGGGACACAAGCATTTTGTTATACTGGACATTTAACGATTTACTGGCTCAACCTAAGTAAACTCATAATGCTGGGTAGTTTCCTTTACCTTGGCCAGATGAGAGTTGATCCATTTTGTGAAAGTTCGTTTTTGTACTATCTCTTGCTCATCTAGAAGGAAAAAGAAATCTGGTTAAATAATGTAATATTTCATGAAGTTGTATAATGAGAAAAAGTCCTAGTCATACAAATCTGGAAGGAATTGTGAAATAGTTTTCTCATTCATTTTACCAATTATTGTCTTGAAGGGTAAGTCAACAAAAGTCGACCTGTATAATCATATAGACTATTCCTTTTAAAATTATCTGCAAATGCTTTCAAATTTGCCATATGTTAGCCCTATGTTTACCTTCATCCACTTATTTAAAATTCATATACTTCAACAAACCTGCTAAAAATAAAAATTCACCAAGACCACTAAGTGCTGAGTTTTATGCTAAGTGCAAAGGAATACAGAGGGCTGAATAGGGCAAGGTCTCTGCTATAAAATACCTAGAGGTGGAAATGGACAAGCAAGGGCTATGAATAGCAGAGGGTTACAGAGTAATGCAATAAGATAGAGCTGTATACATGTAGCACCAAAAGAACTTCACCCAGATGGGAGTGTGGTGACTACACCCTGGAGTGACCTCCAAAAATTCCCACCACATGGAGTCCCCATTTCTATGCTGGCAGAATGTGGGCAGAACCTGTGACTTGTGTCTAGCCAATAGGATATGACAACGGTGATGAGATGCCACACTTGTGATCATGTTACTTTATGATACTCCAGCTTAGCTGACTGGAATGAGAGATTCTCCTGCTGGCCTAGAAGAAGCAACCAGCCAGGTTGTGAAGTTCCTTTGGAAAGGCTCAATGGCAAGGAACTTGAGGTTCTCTTCAGGAGTGAAGTGCAATCTCACTGAACAGCAAGCAAGACACCAGGCCCTTGTCAAACAGTCACAGGGACTGCATTCTGCTAACATGGTGACAGAGCCCAAAAGTGGGTTCTTCCATAGTTGAGCCTCCAGATAAGAATGAAATCCAGCTGATGCCTTAGTTAGAGCCTTGCAAGACCCTGAACAGATAATGCAGCTAAGCTTTGCATGGACTCCTGACATGCAAACATTTGGAGATAATAAATGATTGTTGCTTTAAACTTCAAGGTTTGTGGTACTTTGTTAGGTAACAAGAGGAAACTAATATAGAAAGGGAAAGAGGTAGGGTTTGTGAAGGCTTTAATTAGAGGTTTGAAGAGATAAAAATGATGTTGGTAGTTTGACAGGAACAGCATTGAATATGTAGATTGCTTTGGGCAATACGGCTATTTTCACAATATTGATTCTTCTCATCCATCAGCATGGGTTGCTTTTCCATTTGTTTGTATCATCTATGATTTCTTTCAGCAGTGTTTTATGGTTCTTCTGGCAGAGATCTTTCATCTCTTTAGTGTATTCCAAGGTATTTTATTGTGTGTGACTATTGTACATGGGGTTGCATCCTTGATTTGGCTCTCAAGTTATAAGTTGTTGGTGTATAGAAATGCCACCAAATGTTGTACATTGATTTTGTATCCTGGGAGGGGGGTGTGGGTTGAAAAACTATCTATTGGGTAATATGCTCACTAACCAGATGACAAGATCATTCATACACAAAACTCAGCGACACACAATTTAGTCATGTAACAAACCTGCACATGTAATCCCTGCACGTAAAATAAAAGTTGAAAAAAAAAAAAAGAGATAAAAGCCACAGAGAAGTAGTTTAATACCTTCAAAAGAAGAAGTGAATTTTATCCACCCCACCAGCATGTACTGAGTGTCAGCTGTTCACAAACTAGTAAACACTATGTTGTGCGGGGCATAAACAAGAAATAATTTCAATCCCTCGCCTTTGAGGGATGATACTCAAATCTCTGTCTTTGTCTCTGACCTTGTCTGTGCTTCAGCCCAGACCATTTGCTTGTCTACCAGAATGTAAAGCCCAGGAGGACAGCAACTCGGTTCCCAATGCCTACAAGTACGACCAATAAGAATGAATGACTGAAGAAAATAAATACAAAACCTTTCAATTTGGAGAAATTTTGAATCTATCTATAAAACTGACAGAATCTATTACCTCTAATATATTTTAACATGCTCTTTAATTTTCAAGTGTATATAAAAAACAAATCAGCATAAAAATAAGTACCATTTCCTGTATACCAGGCACTGACGTTTAGATAAATCAATCACTTTATATTTTAATTATCATTTATCATATATTACATATAATATATGTACTAATCCATTAATTCTTGTCACAGATCTATGAGCGGGAACTATTATAATGCCCATTTTACATACAAAGCTGTCAAGACACTGAACTACCAAGGTCATCCAGTGGCAGAGCCATGCTGTAGACTTCAGAAATCTAGTAGTACACTCTGCCATTATACTGTCACTCAAGGGTAGCATAAAAATGACCACATTCATCTATTAAATGTTAATCTCATGAAAATTATAAATTTATAGTTCCAATTTTTTATCTTGAGAAACTTTAGGTTGTATAAATAAAGTTAGGTAGCAGCAAAATGATCTTAACTAATCAAGGTAGGTTTGATGGAATTTGGAACTTTATAATGCATAAAATCCAATTCAAAATCTAAAATAAACACAGACTATATGTAAATTGTTTATACTCAACTTGAAATTATACGTTCCTTCATAAACATCACAAAATACCACTGTTTAAAAATGTTAATATAAATTGGCATAATATGTTAATGTATACTGTCATAAAATTAAATATATAATCTGATGATATATTACTTCTTAATATAAATTGTTATATTTTCACTATTATAACCTTTAATGAAATAACAATACTATTGTAACAATTTCATCTGATGGTAAATCTCTGAGTTTATAGTTAGACTTCAGCTAACTGGCCTTTTTTCAGAATCCTCAAATTATCTTTTTTTGTAGCACAGCATATATTTAAATGTCAAATTCTTTACGTGTTTCCTTTTTTACTATGGTTGCAAAAACAGATTTTACAAGGTCCTACAATTCACTTTTTGTATTATCAGACTTAGTTGAATTCTAAGTAAATAATATTTTTCTGACTTTACTTACTATTTTCCTAAAAGAAAAAATTTTTTTAATTATTCAGCAAACCCTCATTTTTTATGTAAAACTTGAAAAACTTACTCCCAAGATTTGGTAGTTAAATCTGATACCAACAACATAAAATGTTTAATTTGTGGAAGTAACAGAAACACACAATGAATGTCTATCAACTTGTGTTAAAAGTTTAACGAGCAATAACATTTCTTTTTAGTGCTGTTGACAAGGAACAAAATGAACCTTCATGACGAGGTCTATGAAGTTCTTAAGTACCGTCATGCACTGCATAATGATTTTTTGGCCAATGACAAACCTCATACATGACAGTAATGCCATAAGATTATAAACACAACTGAAAAATTCCAGTTGTCTAGTGATCTCCTGCCACTGTAGGGTAACCCATTGCCTTTTCTATATTTAGACATGTTCAGATACACAAAATACTTACCATGTGCTACAATTGCTTACAATATTCAGTACAGTCACGTGCTATACAAGTTTGTAGCCTAGGAGTGACAGGCTATATCACGTAGCCTAGATGTGTAATAGTCTATACTCTCTAGGTTTGTGCAAGTACACTCTACGGTGTTCCCACAACAATGAATTCACCTAGAAGACAAATTTCTCAGAATATAACTCCATCATTAAGTTACGCATGACTTTATATGTCATTATATTTAAGAAAACAGTTTAAATATATTTAACAAGTAACAACTTTATTAACAATGTTTCTGTCTTCAGCTTTTCTGCTTGAGAAGAGTTATGAGAATTTAGACCAATAGCAAAGGCATCATAAAATGGATGAGATGACAGCAGCATCAGGGTAAAGGAGAGGTGGGGCTGGGGAAGCCACACTACAGTGTAGGTGCCGTACAGCTGTAATAGGCTCTGATTTAAGACCAGTTTTTGGTGTGGGTGATTATTACTTGGTAGAATTGGTTCAAATTCTCCTTCTCTCCTATAACCTAAATCGTAATAGGTTCCTAAAGGCCAGACTGTGTAACATGAAAAGCAACAACCACAAACGAGTTCCAAAAACTCTGTGGGTCCTTCATCCTTGAGGCTCGCATTGCTTACTGTATTTCAAAAGAAGCTGGTCCTACAGACCTCAGGAACTGGAGTCTGCTGAGGCTATATAAACACCTAGCTCTGGGTAATATCACAACGTAATATCCCTCTGTAGAAATGAGTAAAAAAATAAAGGGTTCTGGCTGAGATATTCAATTTCTGTATTTCTTTGCCCATTTTTAGATATTTTCTCAGTGTTTTGCCATTTCAGGGCAAGATCATGACACACAACAAATGCACAAATGAGGCCCAATTTAGTGACTGTGATTCCATATGACTATTAAGAAACGATCACAGCTGATGATAGTTCATGATTTTCTTCCTGATGAGTCATACCTAATAGTCACCTGTGGGTACTACGCAATTGTGGTTTACTCCAGGTGACTTAAACATGTACCTGGAAGCCCAGCGATCATATTAAAAGGTGGCTTGGGTTATTGTGCAGCCATTGCAATCAATCACAACTAATATACTGTCTAGAAACATGTTAAATATACTTTTAATTTTACCATACACAACAAATTTACCAAATTTGTGATGTAAAACTGTGTCACAGGGTCTTATGACCACTAACTTTTAAATAGATTTACTAAATTACAAAAGTATTAAAATAAATGACAATGTCCACTTAATGGATGGTGTGTTTAAAATTCAGATAGCAAACGAAATTAGTATATTTTAATATATTGAATACATTCTTCCATAATAATTTATTTCTGAGAGATATAGCATTTCATGTGTCAGTATGTACATAATAATGCATAAGGTATTTGCATCAGAATCATAAACTATCATAAAGAGCAAAATAGTAAATTTCTAGAAGTATCCATCTGTAATTAATATCACATTTAATATATATATATACTAGGAAGAGTCTGGGTGCTGCGGCTCATGCCTGTAATCCCAGCACTTTGGGAGGCCCAGGCAGGAAGATCACTTGAGATCAAGAGTTTGAGACCAGCCTGGCCAACATGGTGAAACTCTGTCTCTATGAATAACACAAAAATCAGCCAGACATGGTGGTGGGCACCTGTTATCCCAGCTACACGAGAGGCTAAGGTAGGAGAATCACTTGAACCTGGGAGGCAGAGGTTGCAGTGAGTCGAGATCATGCCACTGCACTCCAGCCTGGGAGACAGAGTGAAACTGTGTTTCAAAAGTTAATTAATTAACTAATACTAAGAAGAAAGAAATGCTGTTTATGTAAATATATATAGGTAAGCATGAAATTGCAATCTCTGGCAAAAATAAATAAATAAATTAATTAATTAATGGTACCATGCATTGATACATTTACAGGAAACTGCAGTAGGTTATGATAAACATTTTTGGGGTTTTCTTTTTGCAGATTATTATGCCTGATAGGTTTCTTTAATGATAATGATAGCTTAAATGTCCTAAGGATTTAAATTATCTAAAAATGTAAATGTTAATTTAAAACAAATCACAAATTTAAAATCATATTAGTATCTAATAAAGATTTTTCATCATTTTTGATGCAGGCAAATACACCTCAATAAAATATTGGAATGAAATTGAAAAAACAGACAAATGCAGATTGAATTTCTTCCCACAACCAAATGATGTGACTACAAAGGGGGAAAACAACAGCAAAGGCATGGAGTGACGAGGTAATGATTATTAATTACCAGTCACAGTCAAATGACTTGATTTGGGATCACAATTATACGGATTGCATATCTACAGTTGCTAAAATCAATGCTAACTTTATTATATATGCATAGGGACTAAAGTATATTGAATAGTCCAACACAGTAAAATGAACAGTTTACAGGTGCATATAACTACTCAATGTTAAAATTTTAAAATTGAATATATGAATGAAAAACATTTACAGGACCAGGCAGATTTCCAAATACGACCAGAAATCCTTCCCATCTTGATTAGCACATCCTTTGCAATGTGATTTTATTGCCCTTTCTCTTAGGATGCGGTCTCATTTCCCCAGACCTTGAGTCTGGGCTGGCATTGAGATCTGCATTGATCAATAATATGAAAGCAGTGGTTTTAAGTGACATCTGAGGTTGGGCCTTAAGAGGACTTTGGCTATACTGGAATTCAACTCTGCTCTGAGACCTCTACACAAGGAAGCTGGTCTAAGATCCTCGTGAATAAGAAGTCACTTGGAGGATAGATTCTAAACCTCAAGAATAAGTAATAAAATTACAAATTGGTGTGATGAAGGTATATTCCTATTTTGGGGGATTGGGAGGCTGTACTTATTTTTTTTAAACTCTATTGAGGTAAAGGGTTAAGCTGTAACATACTTCTTTGATGTCCTCACCCTTTTTGGCTCTGTTTGACTATAGCCCCTGATTTGTTGGTTATGTTAATATTTGTAGAAAGAGGTCTTGTATTTGCTGCATCATAGTGACATTTGTACTACTTTGGCTGGTTTAAGTACAAATGAATGAAACAACCATTTCTACTATAGTTGACTTTACCCTGATTTCACCTAGTGTTTCAATGAGTAAAATTACAGCTTTAAAAAAAAAAAAAAAAAAAAAAAAAAAAAGAAGTCACTTGGAGGAGAACTAAGGTACCTCAGATGGCAGCCAGCAACAGCTGCCTGACTCATGAGTGAGCCGCCCTGGACCTGCCAGTCCAACTGATTCCCCGGAGCTGCATGCAGTCATGTGAAGGGGCCCAGGCACAGCTGGCAGAAGGAACACCCAGCCCACTCACATAAACATGAGAAATCCTAAACTGTTGTTGCTCCACGCCACTAGGATTTGGTGGTGGTTTGTTGCACAGGAAAGGCTAACCAAAACAGAAATTGCTACCGGGAGTGTGGTGTTGCTCTAACAAAAATTTAAGTAAGACATATAGCGTTGGCCTTGGGACCAGATAGGGGAAGGAGAGTGGAAGGACACGAAGAGCCTGTTAGTGGAGGCTGATTGAGCAGTGAGGGAACCGCCATTGGAAATTGGAGAAAGAGTCATACATATTTTGTATATTATATATTCTATCACCTGCAGTAACTTGAACTCATGATTCTGGCTAGGGAGATTTCCTTGCAGAATGGTGACAGTGTCCATTGGCTTATTTTAGCTACACATTATAAGGTGCTGGAAGAGACAGAAATGAGCTGTTTCATTTGCAGGCACAAGGCAGAGGAAACACAGAGGCCTAGGATATGATGAATTGAAAAATAAGATGTTTTGTTATTCCTAGTCTTTCCAAAAACAGATTTGCAAAGTAAGAAAAAGCTTCAGGGTAAGAGCAAATCAAAGGTATGACTATTGTTAAAAACTCAGGAAGAGTTTGACTTGTTTAGCATATAAATGATATCACAGAGTACCTTTCATTCTGTATCTCACTTATTTAATTTAGCATAATGTCCTTCAGGTTCATCCACATCATTGCAAATGGTAGGATTTCCTTATTTTTTATGGAGGAATAATATTCAATTGTACGTATGTGTCACATTTTCTTTATTTATCTGTCATAGATGTGTTAATTAACTTGATTTTGGTAATCATTTCACGATTTATATGTACATCAAACCATCACACTATACAACTTAAATATATATAAGTTGTATTCGTCGATTATACCTCAATAAGGCTGGGGAAAAAGAGAGCATTTGGAAAGATTAAAGGTAGCGCCCAGTTTGACCTTCCCAACTAGACAAACCAGTTTCTAAGCATCTTAAGGAGCACTGCCCACAGCAGCCTCATCTGTGTCCAATATTTGTTTCAAAGTTGAGATTTTCAAGTTGAGATATGTGGAGTTTAAATAAGTCAAACACTTTCTGAGTTTTCAACAATAGTCATACCTTTGATTTGCTGTTACCCTGAAGCTTTTTCTTACTTTGCAAATCTTTTTTTGCAAAGTTGAGTGCACAGGAACACACTACAGACAAGTTTTGAGGAAGCCACAGCTTTCACTGAAGGGACAGTACCATTCCAAATGAACAGGAGACTGGAACCACAACTTCGTGTGGCTAGGAAGAAGGCTAAGGAAACTATCAGTCACAATCCTGAGCTATTTCTTACCAAGATAACAAGGAACATGCCTTGGCCCTGGATGAAAGGAACTGGCCACATGCGGCTCACTGGATTTCAGAATGGCTGGACCACAATTGCTCCCTCTGTTCAATTCTCTCGCCCCTTGGACAGAAGCATCTATTGCAGTGACCGCACTCCTGCCTCATCACTCCATGTTGAAGAAGTAGGGAGTGGGTAACTTCTCTTTTTAGTTTATGGGTCTATGGATTGAGAGAAATTTCACCTGAGGAACCTCATCTCTATCTGGACAAGATGCAAACAATGCAACACAGGATTTAGAGCTTGATGCCAAACTGAAGGCTGCAGGAGATTCTGACACCTTGAGAGTGGATGAATGTATTTTCCATGCAGGAAGAAAACAAACAGTAGCAACCAGAGGACAGATTTTAAATTATGGCCACAAAATCCTCTGGTCCAACTATGTATCCTCTTTTGTATGATGACTTTGTCCTTCCTCCCATCCAGGGGTAGAATCAATTTCCCTTCCCCTTGAATCTGAACTCGTATGGTACTTGTTTAATTAATAATGCAGCAGAAATGACTTTATGTCATCTGATCTAGGCCTTAAGAGGTCGTGAAGTTTCTGTTTTAGCTGTCCCGGATCTCCATCCTAAAACCACTGTGCGAAGAAAGTAGTTTATATTAGAAAATGTTTCCATCTGTGCAAGAATTCAGATGTCCCATTTGTTAGCTAGAACTAACCATCAGGCACGTGAATGAGGTCACCTTGGATCTTCAGGCTCAGTCAGCCCTGCAGATGAACTCAGCCACAGGTGAACCCAAGGGAAGTCAACAAACTGAGGCCTAAGACTTCAAGGCTGATGCTTCTGATACCTCCTCTCTCCCACATCCATACATACTTGATACAAATTCCTTGTGGAAAGAAAGCATTTTTCTCAATATCGCATTCCTAAAGATCAGCCCCCTGCCTGGTATATTGTCTTATATATGTGTCCTTATGAAACCATCCATATTTAACTGTGAACTAACCAGCAAATCCACATACTGTGAGGAAGGATGAATTGTGATTGGCTTAAGTCACAGAATTTTGGAGCAGTTTGTTACACAGCAAAGGTTAACTGAAATAAAGGCATTTACATGTGTGTGTGGGTGGTGGGGGTGGAGGGGTCCTTCTCCTCCTGCCTCACTCTGTTTTCCATAATGAAAAGATTCTAGGCTTAATTGTTTGGGCCTGTCTCCTAGGCTTTTCCTCTTCTAATCAGACAAGTAATGGATTAAAAATTGCAAAGAACAAAGGCAACCAAAGTTACTCTACATGAGTTCTGACATGGATTGATAGGAAGGGACAGAGGAGAAGAGGAGAGAAAATTAATAGCTATCTACAGCTGTGGGCTTGAGGGAAAAGATAAGAGAATTTTTAGGGACTCTTGCCTGTGTAGAGTCCTCTAATGACTGCTTCAATTTTTTTTTTCAAGTGAATGTCAGTAAAGACTTACATTGCTCTTAAGACTTTCAGAATTGGAGTTGCTTTTCTTTTGTATTTAAAACCAGTGGCTAGATTGAAAGAGTCTAATTTTGTTAAAGTTACATTTGCAAAATGTACCATTTCACTTTAAATCTAAGGCAGATAGAATGAAAGGAATATAATTATCTCAGCTCGTAAGTTAGAGTTTCTCAACCTCAGCAATAATGACATTTGGGGAAGATGATTCTTTGTCATGGGAGGCAGTCTTAAGCATTAGAGGATGTCTAGCAACGTCATTGGCCTTTACACATTAGATGCTGGTAGTACCCTACACCCTAGTCTGACCATCAAAGATATCGCTAGACATTGCCAAATTTCTGCTGGGGGTAAAACATCCCAGTTGACAACCTCTACCTAAACTTTTCATTTATGTATGACAATGGGCATAAACCAGTGTAAACTTTTGAAAACATATATAACATTACTATGACGATCAGTGTTTAAATTGAGTTATTATTGTCCAATACATGACTCCAAAAAGTTATTACCATATTGGGCTATTAACACAATTTATGTTTATTTAGGCAGAAATCCTTTACCGTGAGATGCATCTATTTGAGAAGCGACAAAATATAGTAAATCTGAGACTTCTGCTGAAAGGCTATATAGAAATTACACAATTTTTCGATTATGAATTAAAATATCTTATGATGTCTGAAATTATGTCATTCAAATCTGGAAAGTTTGGCCTTATGTAGTGGGCAGGTATGAGTGGGAGAGGGTGTATAGATCCTGATAGTGTGTTCGATTTGTCTTACAATTCTAAACCTCTAAAAAATATTTTAGAACTTTATAAAGCAAAATCTATTTTTTAAAAAAACAAATATTTTAAAAATCTTAAAATTTACCCAATTTTAATATATCTGTCACAGTGGTGCAGTTATACAAGGACACATATATTAGAAAATGTACTAGCCACTGGGTTGGCTTCTAGGGCGACAACAATGTGGAAATGCTTTCATCTCACGAAGAATTTGTCTCATATGTGTGGGGGTGTGGAAGAGAGGAGGGGACAGATGCATCAGCCTTGAAGCCTTGGATGGGCCTCAAGTTTGTAACTTTGTAGCAAATAATTTGGTAGCCCAAAATTGACCTGTAGTAAATAATTTGGTAGCAAAAAAAAATGACCTGAATTGAGAAAACGCTATTTACAGTCTTTCATTATCCCACTTAATGTGAAAATTCATACTTTTCTCTGCAGAAACACCGTCTTTGATTGCAAGGTGCTGCCACAGACCCTGATTGAGAGTGAACCACAATAAATAATAGTATGTGTATCAAATTACGTTTCTAAAATCCAAAAGATTCTGAGTTTGAAAACAAAGACTTACAGAAAAAGGGTTGTGTGACTCACACAGAAGTGCAGGGATGGAGATGTGCACTCAGAGGGTAATAATCACAATAGAGAGAATGAAGCAATCAATACAACGGGAGGAAAAACAGCACAGCTTATTGTGGCACTTCAAACCTTTTAGTTCTAAATCAAGACCACATTTGAATAGTTTCAAGCAGAACTTTTGTGGATTTTTTTCCTGATACCTTTTTCTTCCTCTATTTTTGTGTATAATGTTGCAGAAGACAGTGATCGGATAGTAAAGTAATGAAAATACCTTTTACCTCTTATCTGTACAGCACTTGAACTTATTCGTGTTTTGTATACATTTCTCATTTGGGTTCTCACAAATAGCATGCCACATACACAGAGAAGATCACTAACGTGGATGTGAACAAGGAAGCTAAAGAGTAGTGGGGGTGAGGAAATATGCCAAAAATCTAGAAACTAGAATGAAGGCTGAAGAGTTACAGAATAATGACCAGTGTTTAAATAATCAGACTCTTACCCTAATCTAATTTTGACCAGATCGATTTGCTGATTATTTAATTCACTTATTTAATAAATTCCACTGTGCCCCTCACGTGTCCCAGCCATTCTGCTGACCCGCTGTGGATGCAATCTGAGAGGATGGGTTTGGTTCCTGAGAGTCCAGCGGGGAAAATAGTAATCCAAAAGAATTACACCACAGTCCAGGTTATGTAAATGCAAAGAAAAGTTAAGAACAGCGACAAGAAATATATTAGTAGATTTAAAAACTATCACTGCTACATGATTAAAGATTATTCTTGTAGAAAACATGAAAGCCTACTCTCCCACTGTTTGCTACGATGGAAGCCAAGGAGAAAATGCTGCCTGTACATCTAAGAGTTTTCCTACTGAATTACATATCAAGGTATATGTTAATGAAAACACGAAGACAACTGATCTCTTAGAAGACAACTGATCTCAGAGAGCACAGAAGCCTTGAGAAGGACTTTAAGCTGAGGCTGGACAAACTTGCCACATGTAGCCAGCTCCCTCTTGTAAAATGTTGTGTCTCCCGCTTTTGCAAGAAAGCCACCAAAACTATGAAATATTTTCCCGTCATGAGCTCTTAGCAATACCAGGGCAAGAGAAAGAAAGGGAGTCTTGAAAAATGCCCTGAAATACTACCTTCATACAACCACTTTATTTTAACCTGAAACTGTATTTCAATACTAAGAGTTTCAACCATTCAAAATACATTGTTTTGTGTGGAATAGGGGAGAAGCAGGGAGAAAAGCTGGTCACAGTGTTCATATACTTTATGTCCAACATTTAGTCTACACTTTTAAAAAACCCACCGTTCTCTCAAATAAACATGACTGTTCTCAGAGAGTGCTTTCAAAGTTTGGTCATTGCTTTTCATCAAATTACTATCTTAAGTAGGTTCAAGATTTTACAATCTTACATTTTCACATTTTGGGATTTTGCATTTCAAATTACTGCTAATATTTCTTAGTCTCACCCTGTGATCTAAATGTTCCCTCTGTCTCTCTCTCTCATAATATATAATTATTTATATTTATATATTTACAGATTTATATATTATTTTATCAGTATCCAAGGAAAGATACAATAATTTGACACAATTTCACTTATATTTTATACTGCCTGTCCCCTTGAGAAGATGTAATTACGAGAGCTACAATTTTAACAACAAAAGTCATAAATCTTAGATGGAGATGAAATGAAAAACAGCAAGCACCTGAAAGAGTGAACCTGAGAAATAAGGTCAAATCATAGAGTTTGAACAGCCAGTGTTAGAAATTCCAATCTCAAATTCAACCCCCAGCAAGTAATTCAATGAGCCACTTGGAAGAGCTGCACTCAGTGGTTAATCCCGAACAGAGCACCAGGTGGTGCTGTTGCTTTCGGCTGCTTCAGATCTAGCATGGTATTAGCCACGTTCCTCATAATAGAAGATCCCCTGGACTCCAAAACCTGTGGCCACCGCGGCAGCTGCAGGGGCTTCCACAAGAGACAGCAGCTGGTGGGTGTCAGAAATAAATTTCCTGAGTGTCAATCCAACCTCACATGCTAAAATTTATTTGTGTAGTAATGAATAATCTTAAAGGTCACTTTTAATAATAATAGATATCTATGTTCTACTTAGATTGTATGTGGCAGCCATATGTTGCATATATTCACTACATATATTATCTAATTAAAACTTTGCAATAACCATGCGAGGAAATATCCTCTACCCTCACCAATTTTACATGTAAAGAGACTGGAGCAAACGAGGTTCATCAACTTGCTTGAGGTGACACAGACACTAAACGCGGAGCATGGATATCTGTCTGCCTCAAAAGCCCATACCTTCAATTACTTCATTCTACTCTCATGTCCAAATTGCCCATTAGGGTTTCCAGAATAACTTTACATATCACATCCTATCTGGAGATAGGCAATGTAGACGCAATTCCCAACTCACAGATGAGGAAGCCGTGTCAGAAATGGGTATCTCAGCAAGCAAGTGCCAAAGTCAGATGAAACCCTCCTTACTCCTTTTCCCCCTGTACCATATTAAAAATGACATGGCCGGAATCCAGCTGGTCGATAGGGCACCTCCAAGCTAGGCCATGATGCTCAGTTATCTTCCAGAGCTACAAACTATAAAGAGTTCTACTATCCAGGGACACCTTGACCGCCTATCTCCAGTTCTTCAACCTTGTCTATCCTCATTCTCGGCCCATCTTACTACTGCTCAAGCCTCCTCAACAGAGCAGGAAATGTTTATGGGAATTGGCTCACCTATGAATCCACAGAATAATTTCCCTTTCACATGTCTGTATTTGCATCTGCCTTTGGTATTATTATTATATCATGTGTCATAGGTCAGGATAACAGGGAAACAAATTCTAGAAGGAATTTTATCACCAGGAGGTTTTTTAGCATGTGGTCTCAAGAACTAAAAACTTTAAGTGTGAAGAAGAAGCATAGGACACTGGGAGATGCTGGACTCATGCAATTATGTAGCTGAAGCTAGGAGAGTCTTTCAGAGATGTCCTAAATGAAGGCAAGGGGCTGGGACTTTGCATCCAGGTATTGGCCAGTTGCTGGATATGGGGTGGCCCTGGGAGGAGGTATAACTTGAGAAAGGCAGATCCCTGGGGCTGAGGACCAGTCCTGGGGAGAGGCTCAGCTGTGAGTCTTTAGCAGGCAACACCTGGAGAGCTGGGAATGAGGGCCTCAGACTGAGGGGCATGGTCTGCACTGTGCCCCAGGCATCTGCTGCACTAGCTACAATGTTAACTACTAAGCTCTGAAAATTTAAACAGTCCCAGTAACAATGAAAATAGCAGCACAGTCCCAACAATAATGAGATTAGTAGTTCTCATTAGTTGTATGCTATGTTCGATATACTGCATTCAAAGCGGGTGAAGATTTGCTCCTATTTCTATTTGGGACTACAGCCAAACACCTGACCACCAAGAGATGCTGCCTCCTCCATTTATTTCAAAATGAACAAAGTGTTCAAGGCCCACTTTTGTACTTTTCTGAGGACTGGATCAAAAGTCTGAGGACTTCTGGATCAAAAGATCAACAGTGCAAGGACAGGGAAGGGACCATAGCTTTCTTGAGGCAGCCAATTCATGGAGTTCTCCAAACCATCTTAGACACCTTAGTTTTTCGATCAATTTCTTACTAATTCATATGCTTCCTCAGTTTAACCAACCAAACTTGGTTGTATATTTCTACCCTCTGAGCCTGCCTAAGGTACCATTTTACTTCTCTAACCAGACAACTTTGGCAGCCATTATCTAGTTCTGCCCTCTGACCTCCATATCATCATCCACCCTTTGCATAACTATTTCTCCTGAATATGATGCTGTTTTTCCAGCTCTTAAACATCATCACCCAAGAGCCTATACAAATAAAAAACATGGATTGCCAAGTAGTGGCATGTAGGCAGAATCTGGGCCCCAAATGTATTTTCCTTCATCAGCAACCTTCCAAGAAAACATTTTAATTTAAAAGTGTGTAGGTACAACTTAAGTTCTAATTTTTCCACAGGCCCATCACTTTCTTTTTTCTTTAACCAGTTACTTCTCAAATCACCAGAAGGTAACGGGGTTTAAGACATCTTAAAAGAGGAAGACTTATATTTCAAATACTCACAAATGGGAAGTGAGATGTTGAAAAAGCAACATGGTGAGAAATCTTAGCAAGGGCAAAGAAGTAAAATAGAGACTCTTGATTTTAAAATAAACTCATATTTTTTGTTATGATTATTATATCTTTGTTATAGATATGTTATGTCTTTGGGGAAATTGGAAAAGAGATTCTGTTTACATTCTCAATCCCTTCCCCCAGTATAAGCATACATCACATAACTTTTCAGCCAATGATGAACCACATAAAATTATAATACTGTATTTTTACTGTACTTTTTATGTTTAGATATGTTTAGACACACAAATATTTAACATTGTAGTACAATTGCCTACAGTGTCCCATGAAATTATAATACTGTATTTTTACTGTACTTTTTATGTTTAGATATGTTTAGACACACACATATTTAACATTGTAGTACAATTGCCTACAGTGTTCAGTACAGTAACATGCTATTCAGGTTGATAGCCTAGGAGCAAACAGCTATTAACACATAGCCAAGGTGTGTAGTAGGCTATGTCATCTAGGCTTCTGTAAGTACCCTCTGTGATGTATGCACAATGACAAAACTGCCTAATAATCCATTTCTCAGAATGTATCTTCATTGTGAAGCAATACCTGATTGTATTTTAAATTCGTATACGTTTAAGCAAGTACATTATTTCGCTGAAACCCAGAACAATCGGAACCCAAGAAAAGTTACTTGCAATGATGTAAAGATATGAATGAATTCATGTAATTTGATAAATAACAATATAACATGTTGGTTTTATATATAAACAAACATCATAACTAAATTTCAATGAGTTATAAGAATGCATGGTATATTTTATATAAGACTTTAGAAAATATGAGAATCTATATCCAGAGCAAGCTTGTTATCAGTAAATTCCATGTAGCTAAACTGGAATAAAACTTACTGTTGTATCCACATTTGTTTCCTAGTAGGGAAAATGGTTCAGTTACCTATGTCCTCAAGGTTATCACTGAAGAAAAACTGCTGTGATACCAGAGGAAAACTTGAGAGCATCTGGTTATCATCTTATATGTAAACATGGTGAAAAAGAGGTGAAATTCTGAGGCATCCTCACATTTTAAAAGAGATCTGAAAACAAAGTGATATCAGCAAGATGGCAGAATAGCAGTTTCCAGGGCTCATTTCCTCACAGAGACATCAATCTGAACAACCCATTCATACGCAACAAAAATATCTTCACAAGAGCTAAGGAATATAGTGCCTGAGTAGAGCACAGAAATAAACACATACACCGAAGAGGGTATGAAGGACAATTTCATATTACCCACCCATATCACCCGCTTCCCAAGCCTGTACAGCATACCATGGAGAGATAACTTTCATATGAGGGAGAATAGTGAAGTGAGCACCTGACTTCACAGTAGACTCCAGCACTTGCCCCAGTGAACTCTAGTGTCAACTTGGCCCCTTCAGACCGAGGATTCTGGCCTGCCCATGCAGATCTATGTTTCAGGACTGCCCTCATAGACCCAGGTGCCAGACCAACTCCAGTACAGGAATGCCCCCATGAACTCAGGCCACAAGTCTACCCCAGTGCCTGACTGTTGTCTGTGGACTCAGGTTTTAGGCCATCCTCCACAGACCCAGTCACCAGGCCCACCCCAATGGACCATAGTTCCAAGGTTGACTCCCATGGTCCAAAATATCAAGTCAGCCCATCTGTCCCCTGACCAAGACATCAGGCCAGCCCTCCCAAGGATTTCAGTAGCATGCCTATCCATGGACCTTTCCAGCTGACCTTTTCAGAATCCTTGGTCAGGCTGGCTGGTGAAGGGCTTTCCCTTTAAGGCCAGCTGAAGACTGGCAAATGTGCCTGTGCCTTCAAATGCATAGGCACCAGCTCAAGGCCACAACAAACCAAATGTCAGAGAAATATGACACTATCAAAGGAGCAAATAAAGTACCAGTAACTGACTTAAAGAAATGGAGATCTATGAACTGCTCGAGAAATAATTTAAAATAATCTTCTAATAAAGAAGCTAAGTGAGCTAAAGGAGAACACAGAAAGGCAACTAACCCAAATCTGGAAACAACACCTGAAAAAAATTAGAAGTTCAACAGAGAGACATAAACCATACAAAAGAACCAAACAAAAATTCTGGAGCTGAAGAACATAATAACTGAACTGAAAAAAATTGCATAGACAGCTTCAAAAGTAGGCTCAATCAAATAGAAGAAAGAATCAGCAAGCTTGAAGACAGGCTTGACATTATTCAGTCAGAGGATCAAGAAGGGAAAAAAAGGATGAAAAGGGAAGAAGAAAGCCTACGGAGCATATGAAACACCATAAAGCTAATCACTATACATATTATGGGAGTTTCAGAGGAAGCAGAGAGAAAGAAGAAGAAAGATTGTTTAAAAAAAATAATGTCAGAAAACTTCCCAGATCTAGAGAGGGAAATAAACATTAATATCTCTGACTACCAAGAACCCTAAAAAGATTAAATATAAAGAGATCTTCACCAATATATATTATAATCAAATTTTCAAAAGTCAAAGACAAAGAATTTTGAAAGCAACTAGAGAAAAGTGATTTGTTACATATAAGAGAAACTCCATAAGATTACAAGCAGTTTTCTCAGTAGAGACCTTGCAGGCCAGGAGAAAGTGGGATAATATAGTCAAAGTGCTGGTGGGGGAAAAATACTGTCAACCAATAATACTATATCCAGAAAAGCTGTCTTTAAGAAATGAAGAAGTGATAAAGATCTTCCTAGATAAACAAAAACTGTGGATGTTAGTCCCTACTAAAACTACCTTACAAAAAATGTTAGAGTTCTTTGAGTTAAAAGAAAGCTAACTAACAAAATGAAATTATATGAAAGTAAAATCTCATTGTAAAGGTGACAGTATAGTCAAATTCACAATATCATAATACTGTAATGGTGCCATAAAAGTCACTTTAATATAAAAGTTAAAAGACAAAAGTAGTAAAGACAACTATAGCTACAATAATTTGTTAATGGATACACAACATAAAGAGATGTAAATTGTGACATTAATAACGTAAAACATAGGGAGAGGAGAAGTTATAGTGTAGAATTTTTGTTTGCAGTCAGAGTTACATTGTTACCAGCTTAAAGCAGACTGTAAGAGGTTTCATGTAAGCCTCATGTTACCAAAAAGAAAAAATCTGTAAGTAGATGCACAAAGATAAAGGAATTAAAACATACCACCACAAAAAAAAAATCATTGAATCACAAGAGGATGGCAAGAGAGGAAGAATGGAATAAAATAACTGCAAAATAGAAAACAATTAACAGTATGTCAGTACTGGGTCCTTACCTACCAATAATGATCTTAAAAGTAAATATACTAAATTCTTTAATCAAAAGACAAAGAGTGGCCAAATGGATTAAAAAGTATAAGATCTAACTATATGCTGCCTACAAGAGATTCACTTTAGCTTTAAGGAAGCACACAGTCTGAAAGTAAAGGTATGGATTAAGAAATTCCATGTAAAGGGTAAGCAAAAAAGAACAAGGATGGCTATCCTTACATCGCACAATGTAGATTTTAAGTCAAACACTGTCAAAAGAGACAAGAAGATCATTATATAATGACAAAAGGATCAATTCACCAAGAGTATATAACAATGTAAGTATATATTTACCCAACATCAGAGCACCTAAATACATAAAATGAATGCTAAAAGAACCAAAAGAAATAAACAGCAATATGATAATAGTAGCAGATTTTAGTACTTCGCATTTGACAATGGATAGATCATCTTGACAGAAACTCAATAAGAAAACAATAGATTTGAAGAACACTATAAACCTAAACAATCTAACAGATGTATATAGAACATTCCATCCAGCAACAGCAGAATACACATTCTTTTCAAGTGTACACAGACAATTCTCCAGGATAGATAATATATTTATACATTAGACCACAAAACAAGTCTTAACATATTTAATTTTTACTTATGTATTTATTTTTAGAGAGAGGGTCACATCTGTTGCCTAGTCTAGAGTGCAGTGGCACTCACTGTAGCCTAGAATTCCTGGGCTCAAGCATTTCTCCCACCTCAGCCTCCTGAGTAGCTGCTGGGATTACAGCTGAGTGGCACCATGCCCAGCTAATGTTTTAAAAAAAATTTGTAGAGACAGGGTCTCGCTATGTTGCCCAGGCTGGTCTAGAACTCCTTACCTCAAGCAATCCTCCCACCTCGGCCTCCTAAAATGCTGTGATTATAGGCATGAGGTATTGCTGTCTGGCCTCCTATCATATTTAAGAAAGTTGAAATCATATCTTCTCTTTTCTGACCACAAAAAAACAAAACAAAACAAGAGATCAGTAATACGAAGAAAATTGGAAAATTCTCAAGTATGTGGAAATTAAACAATTCATTGAACAACCAGTGGGCCAAAAAATAAAAAGGGAAATAAAAAATATCTTGAGATGAATGAAAATGGAACTACTACCTACAAAAACTTAGGAGATGCAACCAAATAAGTTCTAAGAGGATGGTTTATAGTAATAAATGCCTACTTTTTTAAAAAAGAAAGATTTTAAGCAACCTAATTTTATACCTCAAGGAGCTAGCAAAAGGAGAAAGACTAACCCCAAACTTAGGAGAAGGAAGGAAATAACTAAGATCAGAGCAGAAATAAATGGAATCGAGACTAGAAAACAACAGAAAAAAATCAATGAAACTAAGAGTTGGTTTTTAAAAAGATAAACACAATTACAAACTTTTAACTAGACTAAAGAAAAGAAAGGAGGTTCAAATAAATAAAATAAGAGATATTACAACTGATACCACAGAAATATAAGGGATCATAAGAGAATATATGAACAGTTATACATCAACAAATTGGATAATGTAGAAGAAATGGATAAATTCCAGACACGTACAACCTACCAAAACTGAATCAAGAAGAAATAGAAGGCTGGGAGTGGTGGCTCACACCCAAAATCCCAGCACTTTGGGATGCTGAGGTGGGCAGATCACTTGTGATCAGGAATTCGAGACCAGCCTGACCAATATGGTGAAACCCCATCTCCATCAAAAATACAAAATAAATAAATAAATAAATAAGCTGGGTGTGTGGTGGCATGCACCTACAGTCCCAGCTACTTAGGAGGCTGAGGTGGGAGAATCACTTAAACCTGGGAGGCAGGGGTTGCTGTGAGCTGAGATGGCACTATTGCACTCCCACCTGGGTGACAGAGTGAGACTCCATCTCAAAAAGAAAAATAAAAGAAGAAGAAATAGAAAATCTGAGCAGACCAATAATGAGAAAGGAGATTGAAGTAGTAAGAAAAAATCTTTCAACAAAGAAAATCCCAGGACCTGATGATTTTATGGGTGAATTCCACCAAACATTTAAAGAAAAACTAATACCAATCTTTCTCACACTGTTTAAAAAATTAATGAGAATGAACCACTTCCACATTCATTTTATAAGGCCAGCATTACTCTGATACTAAAGCCAGATCAGAATACAAGAAAAGAAAATTACAAGCCGATATCCCTGATAAACATAGACATGAAAATTCTCAATGACACACTAGCAAACCAAATTCAACACGACCATGGTCAATGAGATTTATACCCAAGATTCAAGAACGGTTCACTATATGCAAATTAATCAATGTGATACACCATAATAACAGAATGAAAGATAAAAGTCATATGATCATCTCAATAGATACATGAAAAGCATCTGACAAAACTTAGCATACTTTTATGATTAAAAACTCTCAAAAAATTAGGTACAGGAGAAATGTATCTGAACACAATAAAGACCACATAAGAAAAGCTTACAACTAATAGTATAGTGAACAGTAAAATGTTGAAAATGTTTCATCCAGGATCAAGGAAAAGACAAGGCTGCCCAGTCTCACATAGTGCTATGTTCTATTCAACATAGTACTGAAATTCCTACCCAAATCAATTAAGCAAGCAAAAGCAATAAAAGGCATCAAAATCAGAAAGGAATAAGTAAACTTTTGGTTGCAGATGACATTATCTCATATAGAGTAAACCCTAGACTCCGCCAAATAAACTGTTATACCTGATAAATTAAGTTATAGGGTACAAAATTAACATACAAAATTCAGTTGCATGTCTATACATAAACAATGAACTATCCAAAAAGACATTTCTTATTTTTTTCAAAAAATAATTTTTAAAAATATTCTATTCACAATCACATAAAAAAGAACAAAAATACTTAAGAGTTAATTTAACCAAGGAGATAAAAGCTCTGTATAATGAAACAATAAAGCATTGATGCAAAAAACTGACAAGGCAAATACATGAAAAGATATTTCCTTTTATGGATCAGAAGAATCAATATTGTCAAAATGTTCATATTACCTTAAATGATCTACAGAGTCAATGTAATTCCTATCAAAATTCCAATGGCATTTTTAATAAAAATAGAAAAAAAAGTCCCAAAAATTGTATGGAACCATCAAAGACCATGAAGCAATTTTAAGGAAAAAGAATAAAGCTAGAGGCATACTTCCTGATTTTAAATTATATTATATAGCTATCGTGATCAAAACTGCATGGTACTGGTGTAAAAAAACAATACATGGAACAGAAAGCACAGAAATAAACCCATATATAATATTCAGTCAATTAATCTTTGAAAACGGCATCAAGAATACACAATGGAGAAAGACTGTCCCTTCAGGAAATGGTGTTAGGAAAACTGGCTATTCACATGCAAGAGAGTGAAACTGGATCCTTATTTTACAACATACACAAAAATCAACTCAAAATGGATTAAAGATTTAAATGTAAGTCCTGAAATCATAAATGTACTAGAAGAAAACACGGGCAAAACAGCTTATTGATACTGGACTAGACAATGATTTTCTGGATATAATCTTACAAGCACAGCCAACAAAGCAAAAATAGGCAAACAGAAGTGCACCAAACTAAAAAGCCTCTGCACAGCAAAGGGAACATCAACAGAGTGAAGAGACCACCTAGGGAGTCGAGAAAATATTTGCAAATCACACAATTGATAAGGGATTAATATGCAAAACATGTTAGAAACTCAAAAACTTAATAGCAGGAAAACAAAAGAAATGGGCAAAGGACCTGACTTACTAGACGTTTCTCAAAAGAATACATACAAAAGGCCAATTACAAGAAAAAATGCTCAACATCACAAAACATCAGGGAAAGCAAGTTAAAACCACCGTGAGACATCACCTCATGCATTAGGATGCGTATTATCAAAACAACAAAAGGTAACAAGTGTTGGTGAGGATGTGGAGAAAAGGAAACCCTTGGACATTGTTGGTGGGAATGTCAATTATTAAAGACATTATGGAAAACGGTATGAAGGTTTCTCAAAAGAATTAAAAATATGACCCAGCATTCCCACTACTGAGTATGTATCCAAAGGAAATGAAATCAGTATATCACAGAGACATCTGCACCACCATATGCACTGCACACTATTCACAACAGCTAAGATGTGGAATCAGTCTGTCTATTGACAGACAAATGGATAAGAGGGATAGCATTAGGAGAAATACCTAATGAAGATGATGAGTTGATGGGTGCAGCAAACCACTATGGCACATGTATACCCATGTAACAAACCTGCACATTCTGCACATGTATCCCAGAACTTAAGGTGTATGTGTATATATATATACATACACACACACACACACACACACACACATATATATATATTTTAAAACCCTAAATATCAATCATCTAAATTTTCACTATTCAGGCTTTCACTATAAATACTGGTTTTAGGTTTTCCAAAATGATGAGTGTAAATCAGTATTATTCATTTCACTTCCACTAGTTTTAGGTTCAGATACAATAGGAAGAAAAGATTTTAAACTTTTAGAGTTCTTTTAATGTCTACTCCACACATTCATTTTTTGGTACCAAGTATTTCAACTCAAATTATAATAAAGGAAAAAGAGTACACACACACACACAAACACACACACACACACAAAGAGAGAGAGACAGAAAGAGAAAGAGAGGGAGAAACACACATGCAGACAATAACAAAATAGTACCTTTTATCATACCCGGAGACTTGCAGTTTGTTTTTATCATATCTCACCTATTTTACTGACTTTGGGAAATTATCCTAATTCAGTCGTATCTAAACCAAACACAGCTTTCAGCTTTCACCAAGGGAACTTCCAACTCCCTAGCGGCATTCTCCTGATATTATCACTATAGCAACATCTCTATAAAAGCATACTATTCTTCCCTCATTCTTCATCCTTACCCCCTGCTTACCAGCCAAATGCACCGCTCCCCAGTGCCAGCGTGTCTACAAAGACAGTGTTCATATCGATTTACAAAAAGTGCTTCAGATGCACTTTTGGTGGAAAAAAAGACATTTTTCATCTGATATTTAGAAAATTAGGCATTTTATCTTGTTAAAATCCCAGTGTTGATTGTGGTAATCATTTCACAATAAGAAATATATCAAATAATCACATTGCATACCTTGAAAAGATATATTGTGTGTGTGTGTGTATATATATATATATATACACACACATGTAATTTTTATTTAATCTCAATAAAGCTGGAAAACAATTAAAAATTGTTATAACTTTTAAGGGACTTTTGTTGGAAAAAAAATTATCCAACTTATAAAAACTTCCAGAATTGTTACTTTAGAAATTTAATTTTGGAATTTGGGAGAAGAAACTAAATGGACATTTTTTAGATCACTATTTACATGGGCATTTAATTTCTAGTATTTATAATTACACAAGATATAATCTTGTTTATTTCTGATTTGTTCTTTGAGCTTTCTGGAATTTTTCCCATATATCTAATATTGCAAAACACTCATTACAAATTATAATTGCCATACTAGAAATACACATAGCAAGTTGCCAAGAGAATCAAACCATTTTTTTCTGAAACTTGCAAACAATATTGGAGAGGTTTGACATTACTTAAGCACGTAAAATATCAGTTAAAGAAAGAGCGATACAAAGGACAAACATAGGTATAAGAATGTACAAAGAGTATTTTTTAAATTCCATTTTACGCTGCCTAAAAAAATTGAAGACTAGATTTTTAAGCAAAAAATGTTTACAGATGTGTGAGACTCTCCAGGTCTAGAATCAAATAATTCCTTGGCCTGGGATTTCAAGGCAAAACACGAATCAGTTATATCCTACTCATGCCTGTTAAAACAACACCACAAACAAAATCATTGGCAAAAATGTTTCTGACTCATGTAGGGTAAGGAATGCTTGTTTTTTGTTTGTTTTGGTTTTGGTTTGAGACAGGGTCTCACTCTGTCACCCAGGCAGGAGTACAGTGGAACAATCTCAGCTCACTATAGCCTCAACCTTCCAGGCTTGAGTGATCCTCCCACCTCAGCCTCCCAAGTAGCTGGGACTACAGGGGCACGCCACCACACCCGGCTAATTATGCATTTTTTGTAGAGACGGGGTTTTGCCATGTTGTCCAGCTGATCTCGAACTCCTGAACTCAAGTGATCTGCCCACCTTGGCCCCCCAAAGTGCTGGGATTACAGGCGTGAGCCACCGTGCCTGGAGAGGAATGTTTATTATAACATCAAATTTGTTAATCCCCAAAAGTTTCTTATAAAAAATGTTAACTATTCTCATGATTTATAGGGGAAAAAATCAAACTGACTCACAGATTTTGGGATCTAGGAGTGCAGCAGATCCAACTCGGGATCCCAGCATCATCATTTACTGCGAGAATTTCAAAAGGTGACTTCACCACTTTATAGCTTCATTTAGCCATATGTAAAATAGACACACAAATAATAATGAATGCCTCCTAGAGTCACTGTAAATTCTTATTTGGTAATCACTTAAGACCCAGAAAAGGGTCAAAGGTTGCTAAACTTTGCTTTAAAACCTTCCCTTTTTCAGACAAGTTCCCTGCTGAAATTAAAAAAAAAAAAAAAAGGAGGCTCTAAGGAAGGACATATTTCTTAAAAACTGAAAAAATAAGAGAAGATGGTTTTCAATTGCTTTACAAATAGGATTTCTTGTCCTTTCCAATTTTTCACTTAAGCCTTATTTCCATTTGGAAATCCAGTTACTCAGCGCCAACTAAGGGCGAGGAACTGTAGGGATAAAAAGTTAGAATAAACATGGTTTGTAGCCTTAAATGAGGACAAGGCTTCTTAAATGACTCAAGAGACATTTACTGCACACAAATTATGTGCAAAGCACTGACTACATACATGGGTGATGGGAGCAGAGGGCACAGGGGCAAGGAGAAAAAGAAGATACAAAACCTAAACCTAATGTCCTTGTAAACTTAGTTTCTTTACATCCTTGAAAATTATTTTTTTCTTCCACAGCACTACAGCTGTGTATAGGGGAAAACAGGGGAAGAAGCACCAAGCAAACGTAGCAGCTTCTAGCTCCTTACCCCTCCAGTGTTGAACCTGGGGCGTGTGTGAAAACCAAGGTTTCTTGAAAACGAAGGTTAAGCATCCCAGTCCACTGAGGTAAGACTGAAGGAACAAGGGATGACGTGGGGTAATACTGGGTTTGCTGGCGGGTTTGAGAAAAACATGTTCCCTCTTCTCAAGCTGAAGCGAGCAACTAGCATGACCTTTCTTTGTATTTTCGTTTTGCACTGTCAAGGGCAATGTTGTTTCTTTTCAGGAAGAAACAATACCAGCTTTGAGAAAAAATATCCACTTAAAAAAACATAGCAGCAATTAAGAAGTGTGAGAGGAAGGAGGTGCAGAGGGGACACAGGAAGACCCAAGGGCAGCAAAATATAGATTCAGAGGCGATTTGAGTCCATCCACTACCTTTCAAATTAAATTAAAAGCATGGTTGAAAGAGCATTTTGGCACTAAATCTTAAATTCACAGTACTGTAGGATAAGGCTTAGTGGAATTATCAACAGAGGGTGGATGCCAAATGGACATCAGGCAGGAAGAGAAACCACAGATGCATTTTCAGCAAGGTGTCTTTACAGGATTACTCCACCTAGAGCTTGGCCGGACTCAAATATTAATTTCACAAACAACTGCAGTTGTAAGAGTGACTTCCATTATTTAAGGGTCTAATCTCAGGTAGAATAACAATCCACAAACCCTTTGTTTTGTGGCACTGCCAAGCGTCTTTTGTTTTTCTACATTATTCTACGTTATTTTAAACATTAACATGTTATTGAATCTATTTAAGGTGTATTACATGATGTTTTTAAATACATAGTGAAATAATTACTACGATCAAGAAAACTAACATATCCATCTCTTCACATACTCTGGTGTGTGTGTGTGTGTGTGTGTGTGTGTGTGTGTGTGGCGCAACCGTGTACACTTTGACCCACATCTGCCTAACCTGCTCCCTCCCCCTGCACCTGTTAACTGCTGTTCCACTCTCTGTTTCTATGCATTTGACTTTTTTTACATTTATTGTGTAAGTGTCATGCAGTATTTTTCACTTAGTACAAGTCTTCTAGGTTCATCTGTGTTGTCAAAAGTCACAGGACCTCCTTCTTTTTAAAAGCGGAATAATATTCCATTATATATATGCCACAATTTCTTCATCCATTCATTTGTAGATGGATGAATGCTAAGCATAACCATTTTAATCATTCTATTAATAACTCAGTCAATGAAAAAGATTTTCTTTTCCCATTATAATATAAAACTATACATTATTTTGTTTTCCTAACCTACACAGTGCTGACATTTCTCTTTAATAGTAAAGATCTTAATTCGCCTATAGTGAAGTATATATAACAGATAATTTGGATGCTTCTATTGATTTTTTGGCTCTATTATTAGCACTGAGTCCTTCTACCATCTGCCGAAGCAAAGACAACAGAGAAGGATAAAAGAATAAAAGAACCGAGTATTTTTTCATCTGCCATGATGCCCCGAGCCTGAAACTCTCCTGCTATTGCAATGCTAACTAGTTATTATAGCAGTAACTTTGCACTTAGAGATTTTTGTGCAAAATCCAAAAAAAAAAAGTGATCTTTACTGTCAAAAAATAGCTTCCTGGGTGCTTTCTGGAGAAAAGGAGGGCAGTCTGACTTCCTCATGTAGAAAATCTCAGATATGAAAAAGAAAAACAACAAGGGAAGGGAACACATCACTTGTCCTATCAAATATTAAAAATAAGATTTAAAAGGTACATTAATTAAAGCAATGTGGTAAGAGAGAAAGTACACACCATAGGATGCAATGAAATACACAGTCCAGAAAGAGACTTGTGTCTATCTAGACAAAATGAGAAAGATCATTCAATGCATAGTTTATGGAAAACCAGAAGGCAAATAAAAGTAGAAAAAAAATCATTGAGAACCTCACTTTACATCAAAATAAATTCCAAATGGCTTAGGGAATTAAAATAAACTATAACAACTACCTGAAAATGCAGTAAATATGCTTAATAATGAAGAAGACATTTTAGGCCTAAAAATAACTAAAGAGGAATAGGTTTAATTACATAAGAATTAAAAAATGCATACTCAATGTATTATAAACATAAAGGCAAAGAGTATAGTGAGGAAATATGTGCTTAAAATATGAGTTAAATTTTTATTTTATTTTATTTTATTTATTTATTTATTTAGAGATAGAGTCTCTCGCTCTTTTGCTCAGGCTGGCTGGAGTGCAGTGGCACGATCTCAGCTCACTGCAACCTGTACCTCTGGGTCCAAGTAATTCTTGTGCCTCAGCCTCCCGAGTAGCTGGGACTACAAATGTGTACCACCACACCCGGCTAATTTTTGTATTTTTAATAGAGATGGAGTTTCACCATCTTGGCTAGAGTGGTCTTGAACTCCTGACCTCAGTTGATCCACCTGCCTTGGCCTCCCAAATTGCTGGGATTGCAGGCACGAGCCACTACGCCTGGCCTATTTATTTATATTTAGAGACGGGGTCTCTCTGTGTACCCAGGATAGAGTGCAGTGGCTACTCACGGGTGCAGTCAGCACACTGCAGCCTCCAACTGCTGGTCTCAGGGATCCCCCTGTCTCAGACTCCTGAGTAGCTAGAACTACAGGCTCTTGCCACTGCACCTGGCTTAAATTTTAAATAAAATCAATGAGAAAAACTTTCAGTCTCATTACATTTGTAAGCAAAGATGTGGACCAGCAATTCACAAAATGGTCTTTACAACATGTGAAATAAAGTTTCACATGATTCAATTTAAAAAACAATGAGATAAGCATAATATCCAGGGGTAACTTTTAAACAAAAAAAAAAAAGAGATTTTGAGCTGTAATAAGTTGCCATTTTTGAAAGCCAGTATTTTTAACTCGTATAACGAAGATCAAGTAACATTAATGAATTAGTTCTTTATTGCTCCTGGTCTCAGTATGATCACACATCAGTGGTCCTTAAAGTGCTCAGAGCAGCAGCAGCAGCACCACCTGGGAACTTGTTAGAAACGTAAATTCCTGCCTCCAATTCTGACCCACAGAAGCAGATCAGCAATAGGCTTTAACAAGACTCCCAGGTGATTCTTATGCACAATCAAATCTGGGGATCACTGTATGGATCATAAGCTATAGAAAATGTTGTGGTGCAGTGGTTCACAGCATGCATCCAATTTCCTGGGTTTAGTTTCATCATCACCTTGTGGGCAAGTTATCTAGATTCTCCTTCTTTCAGTTTCCTCATCTGTGAAATGGAGATAATGATGACACTTGCCTCATATGGTTGTTGGTGGGATAACAGGAGTTTATGTTTGAAAAGCACATATGTCAGTGCTAATATAGCTTAGTCCATTGTTAAATTTAGATTTTTTAAGTAAGTTGAATAAAGAAGGGAAAAGACCATATTTTAAAATTTTTTAAATAATCAATAATGACACTGTGGGAAATGACAACTAGATTTGCATATCTGCAGTAGAACAGAAAAAGTAGGTCATAAGCAGCTTTAGGAATGATGAGAAGAAATGGAGGAAGGAAAAAGAATATACACAAGCTGCATCCAAAATACTCTCAAATACTCTGCCAGTGGAGAGCCACACATATAATTAATTCAGAGATCTTCTTGGAGATGGCCCTAAAGGTGTGAATTCTTGCACTCTGCCTAAAACAATTTGGGAATATAAACCACCTCTCTTTGATGGTAAAGATATGTTAGTTTGATTTTCGATGCTAATAAAATAGCTGTAGAAACAAGTCTTGAGGCCATACTTTCATAAAATAAATATACCTTTATTAAATTCCAGGTGATCTGAATATGGTCTTAGCCCGTCATGAAGATGTGTTCTTAGTTACTTCAGTCTACTGAATAGACTGACCTACCATTTAGTTTACAATTTAGTTTCTGAAATAATTTAAAAATGAAGTGTAAGTCTAGCAATTATTTCGTGTTGTCTAGACCCTGTGTGACAACTCTGCTGAAATCTTCAATTATTTCCATGTTAATAATAGCTAAATAGATCATTATGAAGTCACAGCAAAATAAAATACACAATCTTCCATTTCCCGTGTACTTTTGCTCCTATGTTCTTGTTCAGCACCAAGCAATATAGAAGTTAAAATAGCAATTTTCCTCTGTATTATGTAGGTATTTGTCCCGAACACATCAAAATATTTCCATGCTTTCAGAAAAATCTTTTGAGACTCTGCCTATAAATCATTACTATATCATATATAAAACTCATACTCCTCCTTCTCTGTGTATGATATTTAGCTCCTCTCCTGTGAACAGGATAGCCAGGGAGTTAACATACCTTTTGGGTTAGGTAGATGGGGGAGTCAGTGAGATCTCTGAAAAACAAAAAGGTTGCTAGTTAAAGGCCAAAGTGGTCAACTTGACCCTTTCTGGGAGGTGCAGCCTTGCTGGCACTACAGGCCGGACTTGCTGAGGACTCTAGTATCTCAGCACTGGGTTTTTTCAGTCCTTCATCCCAACCAACTTTGGGATGGGTGGTGTGCTTCACCTATTCCCACCAGGAAGCCGGTCTTGCAGATTGCTAACAGTTGTTCCATTAATCAGAGGCAATTGAAACAATGGTATCCCCTTCCCTCTACAAATTCATAAAGGGAGCTACCTAGGAAGGTTCAGTCCCTACTATCATAAGAAGTCTTTCTTTTGTAGTGTACCTCACCAAAGAGAAAGAAAAACAAGCAAACCAAAAAACTCCTATTCACAGCAATAAGTAAGGTAAGCATCTATCTAGGAGCTCTCCCCTAAAAGCACCCAGATGTGGAGGAATTCACATGAGACCGCCCTGCCCAGTCTCAGAAAGGGATACACAAAGGGAGATTCATCCCACTGGTCTGAAAGCAAGGAGGGGACTCTGCTCAGAAATCAAGTTGCTTATTTAATTTGATATTTACTCTGGTCTTTTTTGACGTACACAGTAATACACAGATTTTTTCAATTGACATCTTTCTATCTCAATTACTTAGTTTCAACAAATGTAACCAGTAAACATTACCTTACAATGTGTTCCATTCTGAGGTTTCTTTTAACCCAAAGGCATAAAAATGACCTCTACTGGGTTTGTCTTCTGAGATTGCTTAAGACCAGGAAACAAAGAACTGATTACTAGGCTTGCTTTTTCAATAACAGCCTTGGCAATGACCTCTAGCTGAGAACTGACACTTGTGTTGAATCTGGGTCTTCAGAAAAGGAAAATCAAGGGAAGAAAGAAAAATTCAATGTGCAGAAACAAACAAACAAAAATGCTAGCAATTTCTGAAGGAATGGAGAATATATGTGTATCTGAATCCTGGAGCACCATGAAATTTAGAGCTGCACACCTACAATCCTTCAGAGGCATTTCATGACAGCTGCATGATGAAGGGGGAGGATTTATATTTAATTTCTATATGTGCATACTTTTTACCCTAAAAAAAGGAAGGAAGAAAGCATGCAAATTACCTTCTTGTCACTAATAAAACGGTGTGATTTAACCCAAAATCCATGACTGTAAAGTACCCACAAAGAGAGAAAGAAAATGGGTCTCAGGAAACAAAATTGTTTTATTATGGCTGTATTTGTATTGGGTCAATTACCGTGACAGAAGAGGCATTTTCCCTGGCAGAGAAAAGATTAACATTTTAGTGTATTTTCTTAAGTAATTTAAAAAGGAAAGAGTAACATGTAACTAAATTTAGTTTGTAATCATTTCCTATTTACTTGCTACATGCAACTAACTTGTTATTTTCAATACATTTTTAAGCTTTTTCAATGCTAGTTTGTGCATCATCACAATTTTTAAAAATTTCCTTCCCAGGAAATTATCATATTTGCAATTACAATGACAAAACTCTAGTCACTTCCTGAATTAAGGAAGGGGTTGGGGTTGAGGCAGCTTTATCATCGCAATCTTGGACTGGCCTTTTGCCTGAAGCATTTGAAAAGGTAAGTAGAAATCAATATATTTTTGTATAATACTTACATCTTTAATGACACTTTTGAGGTATCTGAGTGATATTTCTATGGTGATTGCATAATATAATACTTAGCATTTTCCTGTAATGAAGTGTAACAATTGAGGTAATGTTACTACCATCTTACGAAAATTCAAACTTCTACAAACCAAAGTATGTTCTATTTTTGTCCATTTTGCCAATTCAGTTCTTCTCACTATTGGTCTTAAAGGCGGGGTCCATTTATATGTATCCAAAATGCACAACAATCTAATTAGCTGTTAGAACAACTCATTTCAGTCCTAAATGTCTTGCTTTTTGTAAAAGTGCTCATTTCCTATGCCTTATGGGAGAAACTGTTTGGATTGGAAGAGCTTCGATACCAATAAACAGAATAAGGGAACTCCCAGAATAATAGATTTCTAGAATAAGAACACTTTTTATGGATTAGGAAACAGCTCCAGAGTCTATGACCCGCCCAGTGTCACAAAACCAGAATGTCAGTAATAATACGCATCATTGCCGGATGCTCAAAAGCTCCTTCCTCTGCAGTTGGAAAGATTCATTACAGAAAAAGTCTTTCCTGAAGGGCAACTCACTTTTGCTAGGGATGAAGAGTAACTTAAGAAGGAGAGAGAGCAGAGGTAAGGGGAATGAATTGGTGTAATGCCAAAAGCTATGGAATAAAAGTTATTTCCTGGTATTTGTTCATGGGTGTTGTGTGTGAATGATGTATATTGGTGTGTTTTCCAGGTCATTTGGTTTATGAGGGAAGGCAGGAAAAGCCCACAGAGCATACAAAAACAAATCAGCCGCAAATTCTGAAAGAGGGAGTTGCGTTTGGTCTAATAAACATTTTAGGAATGTAAACACCTTCTGGGAAGGACATGTCTATTTGACATTCACACCTCATTGTCAACTGCTCGAATTAGATAACACCTAGTTGAATATCCTCAGGCAATGAAAAATTAAGGGTGAAGAAAGAGAAAGGATTACTTTTCTAAGGGTGAGGTACTTAGAGGTGGAGACTCCCCTCTGGCAGTACGTACTTGAGGTCTCTATAGAGGAGGCTGACGTTTTCAACTGAGAGGAACTGAAGAGAAGTGATGAAAAAGCAGGTTGAAATTCCATTGCTCACAACCCTTCTTCCCTCAGATGACCCCAACTTACCATTCTCTAATTTTGAAAACAGGAAAAAATGTTCAAGAAGATTTAGAACCTATCTTCAAGAAATGTCAAGAATGTAGTATTGGGACTGTCATAAATTAAAACTTTTCTGCGGATTTCCCTATAAAAGCCTGTTACCTTGACACTCTAACTCATGTGTTCAAGAATTAGGTTAATTATTTTTTAAAACTTTGAAGAAAATGAAGAAAATGATCAAACTAACTAACAATAGCATCTACCTATCCTAAAAGAGTATGTATCATATACACTAAACTTCTATGACTAAGAAACAAAACAGGTTCATTTTTAGATATAGCATAATAGCATCAAAGCTCTGTTTCACCTGTTGGAACCACAGAACATATTTTAACTTTACAGGTTGTGGGAGCGGGGGGAAGCAAAAACATTAGAGATGTTTGACCAAGCTCTGAGTCATCTCTTTATGAGTTGTAGATTCTCAAAAACAAATTACATGAAGTCCCAGACTGTAACTATGGTTTGAGCCTCATAATGGGGTAAGAATGGAGAAAATGGGCCAAATCTATAGTCATGGAATATATAATGGGATATAGATATATATGACAGATATAACAAGGCAGGCCTTAGAATTTGGTGGCAAAAGGAGTAGGTTTAGAGAGGAAATATATATATATAATATTATATATTATATATAAAATATGTTATATATAACATATAACATTATATACAATATATATAAAATGTTATATATAATATATATAAAATATGTTATATAATATATACTATATATAATATGTAATATGTTATATATAATATATAAAATATATTATATGATATGTTTTATATATATAGGTTGTTTTCATCGATGAGATCTGGAGAGTTGCCTCAGAAATGTGTCTGCACCTCCGCAAAGGCATCTCCAAGCTCAACCCTGTGTAGTTACCTCCTCTTTGCTCTTGTACTTGCCTTTCCTTTCTGCACCTGACAATTAATTGCTGTAATTGAACAACAAGGACTGGGAGTCCTTCCTCCTCTTGCTCTTACTTCTTTCATGATGCTTTTCAGTCTTTGTTGGTTGATTAAGTTTAAGCAGTCTGGTAATCAATCCAAATCTTATCTCATTAATTGTACTAAATGAAGCTTTGAGGGAAGGAAAGGATATGAGTATAATAGGTGCTAAGTAAATACCATAGTTGTTTCTCAACCATGGAAAACCCCACTTGAAGGATATACACTTTATATGTTTGCGTGAAAGTATTAAGGTATTTGAAGTATCTAAGGTAATCAAAGTAATTTGCCCCCATGTGCAATCTAACTTCTGTTTTTTTCAGGCACACTAACACTTTCAGATTCTTGGCACAGGCACCATTCAGTCAAATCCTTATACAACAGGACTCTTGAAACTTCAGTTCACTCTTAGCTGTTTTCTGTTTGTTTGTTTGGTTTGTTTTTAATTTTGTTTTGCTTTTCATTTCTGTGGCTTTAGATTCTTTAAGCCACCATGGAAGTACTTACTTTAAGAGAATAACCTTTGGAATTATGCTTTCTTAAGAAAAATAATGTGAATGAACATATCAAAACATGAAATGTAGGAACTCTTCTATCTTAGCTATAATCCCATCCCTGAATGACACATGATGGTGGCGTGTACAGCTGATGAGGTTTTCTCTAACTCTCATGGTATAGGATGGTGGTCTTCAACCTGGGAATAAATGTCCTAAAGGACTATTTCAAGGAGCAACACCTGATAAAGTTTTTCGTAATATCATACTGCATTGAGCAGACCAATTCTGAAAGAAGCTTTTATTTAGTGGTCTGGGCTGAACTACATGCCTCTAGATTTGTATCTGTCAAAATGTGTTTCATGGACCAATGACATCAGAATGAAATGCTCATTAGAGATGGAGCTTCCTGGGTTCTGCATCAGATGCTCTGAGACTCTCTGAGACAAGGCTTAGAGGTCTGCATTGGAACACACTCCTCATGTCATTCTTATCCGAACTGGAGTCCAAAAACCGTAGCTTTAGAATCTTAAAATATTTGTTCAATAATTTAATTATGCAAACTGCTTATAACATTAAAAAGAGAAGTTATATTGCATTTCACTACAGTTCAGTAATCCAATAGGATGTTGTTCCATTTTAAGATTGTGGTGTCAACATAAACATGATCTTTAGAGTCAGAACAGCCTAGGTTTGCCACAGCTCACTAGCTGTGCAACCTTGAACAAGTTTCTCAGCCTATCAGAACATCAGTTTCATCATCTCTGTAATGAGGAAGTTATTAACAGCTACCTCACAGGGTTGCTTGAAAGCTAAATGAACAATGTATATGCAAAACACATAGCACAGTGCCTGGAATGTAAAAGGCGTTTAATGCATGCTACATGTTATTATTATTATTACTTTCTATCTTAGCAACTTGATGTGACTGTAATTTCTTTTAAAATATTCAGTGTAAACAAACTTTCCCTTATAATTCTTGCAGCATTATTAGTAATGTTCTGGGAAACGGCTATTGCATAATCTGCCAAATAAGAACAAAGTGGACCTTGGCTAATCAGCAAACATGCCTGTGCATGTCTTTCTGGTAGCAATTCAGTCAGCTATTAAATTGTTCCTGCTGTGGTTTTAAAATATATATATATATATACCAACCCATCTTTCTTTGCTAATGTTAAATCTAATCCGCATTAGCTGCTTGCTTTGTGCAGTTATTGGTATGCACTCACATTCTGTATCTATAGGATAGAAACAAAATCAATAAAACTTGCTTTGCGTGAGCCAGTGTTCAAGGTCCAACTACAGATTGGGAACAACGAATTAGTAGGCATTTACAGCAGAAATACTAGCACAGAGCAGAGTCTTGATTTTTGAGTCCTGCTATGCACAGTTTACAACACTCCCATGTATTTAGACAGTGCTAAGTTTTTCCTCCAATCACTCCGTTTCCAAGAGGACATCGTACTCAAGTTTCTTTATGACAAATTGTATGCAATTTGGTGTGTTTTCCTCTCTAAACCTCCTTTTGCCACCAAATTAACTTCTAAGGCCTACCTTATTATATCTCTCAGAGGTAAATAACTAAAGAATTAACTACTATGGGATGCAGGCTACCCCAAAAAGACACAGGTATTTTCCAAGTGACATAGGGACACACAGAACAAAGGCTTTCAAAACCTTGTCATGTTTTGAATCACAGCAGGTGTAAGGACAGATAGCCAGATTCTTCACCTTCCTATTAAAATTAGCTACAGGAAGTGGGAAAATTATTTTACACTCCTCTAAATCTGGCTGTCAAGAATTAGTGGAAAAATCCAACTTTGAATTTGTGCTTCCCTGAATGTAATCACATTTAGTCCGATTAGATTAAAGAAGAGTCGATCTCCCTCAAAGCAAACAGGAAATGGAGACACGATTTGACTTCATGATTAAGCACTAACAAAAGATATATGGCAAACAGATTGGGGTCTAAAGCAAATAGCATTTCTAGTAATTTAAAAATAACTTGAGGGACACATACACATATAAAATGCCAGCTTTTATTGTCAATCAAAATTGTTCATATGTTAAGAAGGCATTTTTTGTTATTTCTTTAAATTAATTCGAGCTTCAGATACGAAGGCTATAATCACTGGAGCTAATAAAGTGTTTTTGTTCTTGACAAAGAACAAAACTTGCTGTTGCAAGTGGCTCAACGATAGAAAGAATTTTATTAGAAGTATAATTAATGCAGGGCTTTAAAGAAGTCACACTGCTAACCTAGGGCCCACGGTTTTAGGCAGAAATATGAACACAATTGCCACTTTGCAAGAACTCACCAACACCCATGAAAACAACTGAGTCTAAAAAATGACATCATTACTTCATTTTAAATCATAAAAATATTCTCGGCCGGCGCGGTGTCTCACGCCTGTAATCCCAGCACTTTGGGAGGCCAAGGCAGGCGGATCACAAGGTCAGGAAATCCAGACCATCCTGGCTAACACAGTGAAACCCCATCTCTACTAAAAACACAAAAAAATTAGCCGGGCGAGGTGGCGGGCGCCTGTAGTCCCAGCTACTGGGGAGGCCGAGGCAGGAGAATGACGTGAACCCGGGAGGCGGAGCTTGCAGTAAGCCGAGATCCGGCCACTGCACTTCAGCCTGGGCTACACAGCGAGACTCCGTCTCAACAACAACAAAAATTCTCTAGCTATGAAAATGCTTCTAAACTCTGGTGATTTTCCAGACGGTAGTTGAACTGAAGGCCTACATTCACTTAGACTGTATCACAACTCCCCATTATTACAAGCTTGAGTTTTCTGAGATTTGTAAACAATATGTCGCCAAAATAATTTACTTATTTGTTATACTATACCTTGCCTACTTGCAAAATGCTTATAGTATCCGACAGGCGTTACTTAGAAAGTAACAACCAGAAACAAACGTTTCTTGGAATAACAAACTCCACATCTTCTCTACATCCTGTATTTTTCCCTGTATATTCTGTGATTTGATGCAGTGTTTTTGTGATTGTCAGAGTATATGTGTAAAGTGTCATTCTTTCTACTAAATATATAAATCTAGACAGCAAAAATAGTTTTTTTGGCTACAATAGGCAGTGAAACAATTGTAAACTATTTTTCTTTTGTTAAATTCATGAAATCTGAAACTATTTTTTTCACTTTTTAAAAAGTTTTTAAATTATGAAATATTTACAGATTCACAGGAAGTTACACGGAAATACACAGGAAGATCCCATGTACACCTTTACCCAGTCTCCCCCAATGTTAACAGCTTTCATTACCACAATATCACATCAAAATTTCATATTCTTGGCCTGGCGTGGTAGCTCATGTCTGTAATCTCAGCACTTTGGGAAGCTGAGGTGGGCAGATCACTTGAGGTCAGGAATTCAAGACCAGCCTGGCCAACATGGTGACACCCTGTTTCCACAAATAAATACAAAAATTAGCCAGGCATGGTGGCATGTGCCTGTAAATCCCAGCTACTTGGAGGCTGAAGCAGGAGAATCACTTGAACATGGGAGGCGGAGGTTGCAGTGAGCAGAGACTGTGCCACTGTACTACAGCCTGGGCAGCAGAGTGAGACTCCATCTCAAAAAACAAAATAAAAAAACAAAAACAAAAACCCTTCATATTCTGTAATTTCCAGTATCTAACTTTGATTTCAAGATTTCCTTTTGAAATTTTTTACGGCTTCTTAACCCTATAAAGTCTATAATCCTGTTTTCCTGTTAACTTTCGTAATTAAGAATTTGACCTCTGATTACTATGCATACATCTCTTTTATGAATTTATCTAATAACATTTTATATTACTGTCACTTCTCCGTTTATTTCATTAACTGTTTTTTTTAACAGTAAGAGCCATCTTTTGTTTCCAGGTTATTTATTTCAAAATCCATCAAGTCTTTGGAAACAGATATTAATTTAATATTCTAATTTATTTCAGAAGAGATTTGACTTCATATGCCTATAACCAAGAAATGCAAATCTATAGTAAAGATAACGGTATTTTACTTACTACTTCTCGCAAAACAGTATCCATTGGTTTAAATTTAGTAACTGAGAGTATTTCTTAAGTCATATTGCAGAAGATTGCATTTTCCAAAGATGACAACAATAATATTTCTGGTCTTACATGCTCTTCCAGAACCTTGTTACTACCCCATTAAGAGGTAGAAACTTTTTTCCTTCCCCTTGAAGTTGGGAGAGCTATTGGGGCTACCGTGACAAGTAGGATATGTAAGAAGTGAGACTGTGTGACTTCTGAGACTAGGTCTTAAAGGCAAAAAGTTCTGTCTGGCTCTTTCTCTTGAGTCACCTGCCTTTGGATCTCAGCTACTGTGTTGTGACAATACCCAGGCCACAGGCAGAGGTCACGTGGCAGGTGTTCCAGCTAAAGTCTCAGCCACAGGCCAGAATCAACTGCCAGATATAAGAAGAGAGCTTTCATAAGATTCCAGCCACCAGCATTTTCTTTTCCTTTCTTACTGCGTCTCTTTTGTTTTTTCTTTCCAATTTTTATTTTAGGTTCAGGGGGTATATGCACAGGTTTGTTACATGGGTAAACTGCAGTATTGGGGGTTTAGTATACAGATTATTTTGTCACCCAGGTAATGAGCATAGTACTCAATAGGTAGTTTTTCAATCTCACCCTCCTCCCATCCTCCACCCTCAAGTAGACCCCGGTATCTGTTATTCCCTTCTTTGTGTCCATATGCACTGGATGTTTAGCTCCTACTTACAGGTAAGAACATGTGGTATTTGTTTTTCTGTTCCCTTGTTAATTTGCTTAGGGTAATGGCCTCCATCCAACTCCATCCATGTTGCTGTAAAGGACATGATTTCATTCCTGTTATGGCTGTGTATTATTCCATGGTGTGTACAAACCACATTTTCTTTGCCCAGTCCATCACTGATGGTCTGATTCCATGCCTTTGCTATTGTGAATAGTGCTGCAATGAACATCTGCATGAATGTGTCTTTATGGTAGAAAAATTTATATTCATTTGGGTATATACCCAGTAATGGGATTGCTGTGTCAAATGGTAATTCTGTTTTAAGTTCTTGGAGAAATCTCCAAACTGCTTTCCACGGTGGCTGAACTGACTTACATTCCCACCAGGAATGTATAGGTGTTCCCTTTCTCTCCACAACCTCACCAGCATCTCTCATTTCTTGACTTTTTAGTAATAGCCATTCTAACTGGTGTGAGATGGCAGCTCATTATGGTTTTGATTTGCATTTTTCTGATGATGAGTGATGTCGAGCATTTTTTCATATACTTGTCCGCATGTGTGTCTTCTTACAGAAATGTCTGTTCATGTCCTGTGCCCATTTTTCAATGGGGCTGTTTATTTATTTTGCTAGTTGATTAGTTTAAGTTCCTTATGGATTCTGGATATTAGATCTTTGTCAGATGCATAGTTTGCAAATATTTTCTCCCATTCTGTAGGTTGTCTGTTTACTCAGTTGATAGTTTCTTTTGCTATGCAGAAGCTCTTTAGTTTAATTAGGCCCTGCTTGTCAGTTTTTTTTTGTTGCAATTTTGTTGCAATTGCTTTTGGAATCTTCATCATGAAATTTTGGCAGGGCCTATGTCTACAATGGTATTTCTTAGGTTTTCTTCTAGAGTTTTATAGTTTCAGACTTTACCTTTAAGTCTTTGGTCCATCTTGAGTTGATTTTTGTATATGGTGAAAGGAAGGGGTCCAGTTTCAGTCTTCTGCATATTAGCCAGCAGTATTTAAGCCTTCTAGCTGAGGACCTAGGCATTGTGGAGCAGAGATAAGCCATTCCTACTGAGCCCTATCCAAAATTCCTGATGCTCAAAATGTGTGAGAATAATATAAGTGATTGTTTTTTGCTACTGAGTTTTGCAATTTGTTACAGAGCCACAAATGACCACAACACATGTACACTTGGATGTAAACATTTGAAGGAAGAGTATTTGGCACTCATTGGGCTACATCTGTTAATACCTGTAATGTTGCTCTTCTCTTGGCTTCTTACACAATGTGTTCCATTCTTCATTGATCAGTTAGTCTCTACTTTGTAAACTTTAGCAAAACCTACCTAAGCAGAGCTAGTTAAAATGAACAATATGTCTTCCAAGGAGGCCTCAGGAACCACTGATGTGTGCAAAGACCTGCTTCCTTGAGAATGCCCTCCACGTAGCACTGACAGCTCTCTGAATTCCTGGCCAAATGCAGCAGGCTAAACCATGTATGTGCCTGAATCGACTAGGACTTACATGTGCACAGGTATGAGGGGATGCCCTGGTGGGCCAGGGAGTGGAATATTGAGAGGGCTTTTCCATCAGCCACAACCTGCGGCCTGTACCTCAAATCAAATGACCTCCCAGTTTCCTGGAGAGAGACCGGAAGTCTCACCAGTAAGTACACAGGAGTCTCTGAGGGTGCAAAGAATAATGTCATTCCACAAATATTTACTGAGTAGCCACTGCATCCTAAAAAGGATAATGTAGAGAATTCAGAGTAGGAAAATAACCATACAAACACACAGTTACTGGTCTGTGAGTACTATAGCAGACGTAAGCACACCAACTTCCCACTTCTTATGGCCTCCTCCCTGCACCAATATCTCATCCATCACCTTTGCTTTCATTCCTTGTCCTGTCCTCAGACCTTCCTTTCCAGTTTTAGTGCAAACACGTCATCACTTTCCCTTGATGTTTCTTAAAGGGTACCTAGTGGTCCACCAGCCTTGGGGTTTTTGTTAATATTGCAGACCCCTGGGTCACTCCAGACTCACTGAGTCAAAATTACCAGTGCTGGGATCCAGGGTTTGAATTTTTGTAAATGCCCCCTGCTGATTCTGATGCATCTATTCTTGTCTTCCCCACTCCAGTCTCTGCTATCCGATTGACTTTTCTTGAGTACCCTAGATTAATTTTTCAGAGCTTGACTCTGATAATATCACTCCCTTGCCACCTTAAAATGGGTTACCAGTGCCTAGCAGCCTTTTTGCTCTATATCCTAGTACTCAAAACTTTTTACAATTTGGCCTCAACCTACTTCCTAGTCATGTCACCAATAACCCACATAGAGCTAGTTGTGGGACATATAGCTTACTTCTGCCAAATCATATCCCCTTCCACCCCCCACTTCCCAAACACAGCCTGGACTTCCCTCCAGCTGCCTGCCCGGAGGGAAGTTTTGCAAGTTAGCCTGCCCCTCTGAATACCTTCAGCTCTTCTGTGGCAGCTGGTAAAAATTCTCCTTAGCACCTAGTTCAAAGAAAGTTAAGATCTCCCACAATATCATCATATCTGGAAGTTCTCTTTCCCTTCTCTCAAAATCTGTAGCACCTTGTCTTAAATATTCTCATAGTGTCTCTCACATCCCTCCTTATAGTAACAATATCAGTATTTACCTAATAGCTAGTCCCACTCACCCCCAAAAGTATTCAAATATGTGTATATATACATGTGTGTGCATAAGTGTGTACACAAAGTTAAATTTTAAAAGCCAAATTTTTATATGTATATACACACACACATATTACACACATACACATACACACACACACACATATATATATTTAACTTTATTTTAGATTCATGGAGTACATTTGCATGTCTGTCACAAGAGAATATCGGGTACTGGTGGAGACTGGGCTTCTAGCGTTCCCATTACCCAAACAGTGAAAACTATCTGATAGGTTATTTTTCAATCATCAGCCCCCTTCCATCCTTCCCGTTTTTGGAGTTTTCAGTCTCTATTACTTCCATCTTTTTTTTAAATTACTTCATCTTCATTAAAGAGTATACGCCTGTAGTCCCAGCTACTCGGGAGGCTGAGGCAGGAGAATGGCGTGAACCCGGGAGGTGGAGCTTGCAGTGAGCTGAGATCCGGCCACTGCACTCCAGCCCGGGCGACAGAGCAAGACTCCGTCTCAAAAAAAAAAAAAAAGAAAAGAAAAGAAAAAAAAATAGAGTATACTGGCCACTTATATATATTGTGGCCTTTTCAAAATTTGCTAAAATTTATAATTCTACAATATAAATTTATTTCATAATTTCTAAATCCTTTGTAGAAAGTTGCAATCATATTTCAAATTTTTCATCAGATTATTATATTTAGTAATTGTTTTGCTATGAATACAAACAAAATCATGACGTGCTATTAGAATCGAGTTGGTACTTTGTTAGAGTGGAGAGATTCCAAACTGTTATAAATCTTATATATTTTATAATTATTTTGTTGATAAAGACCAATACATAAGCTGCTACTTAGTAATATAAAAGTTACTTTGCACCAAAGGGAATACATTAAACATATATTTTGAGTTACCGTTACTCAGATCCTAAATCAGTGACCCTCATTAAGGAACCACCGTGTGTTGGGACTTCTAGTGTGTCCTGGCTTCATGCGTCACATCCTAAAATGAAGGTCACTGAGGGTGGAGGGGCCTTTAGGACCATCGCAACTTTCCCTTTCTCACATCCCCAACCCATCCCTGTCTCCCTGGGAGGACAGGCTTTGCAGTGACATCTCTGTCATTCCTAGTTGGGCATCATTACCTCACTGTCCTGAGGCCCATTCCCTTATTTATGAGAATAAAAACAGTGTTACCAGCTTTCTATTTCTTTCCTCATTTAACAAATGTTTATTAGTCACAAAACACCAAAAATAAATATTTAGTAAGAGTGTTGTTTCTAAGCATGTTGTCCATTCATTCACTCCTTCAACAAATGCTTGTTAAGCAGATAAAAATGCATATTCTATTTATGGAGTCCGTGTTCACAGATACAGAAAATGTTAGAGCTGAGAGGGAATATAAGGATCATCATGTTCGGCACTCTTATTTTGCATAGGGAGAAATCCAGGTCCACAGAGCATAACTGACTGTCTTACCTGGAAGTTTGCTACATCAGGGCAGAAAGTCAGGTTTGATGACAGGTCAGTTTTTTACAGTAGGTCATCTGACTGTTCCCAATACATGGTAGGTGTTCCAATCCTGTTCTAAAGATGTGCTGTATGTTTAGATTAAGAGTATAGGAGTTATTAAATTTGAGTTGGAAATATGAAAATGACTGCACAATTTTGTATCGTTAAAAAAATGCATATTTTTAGTGCTGTCCCCTGAAAAGACTCTAAAGCAATGATGACCCAGTAGCAATGAGCATCCTTAGCAGTCAATTAAATAGCCTGTAGTAGCATTTCCAACAAAGAGGAACAACAAGGAGATCCTTAAAGGAATAAATAACTCCTAGTTTGTGGCATTATTTTGAGTGTCACCAGCTTTCTAAGGTTACTTTGAGGATTGGGCAGAATAATAGGAAATCTATAAATGTTGCCTGTGTCATTACAACAATTCCAATGCGTGGGACCTTTATCAGAAAACTTAGAGAAACAGAAGACGCCTTACTTCCAGAGACTGGTAAACAGGCTGTGTCTGTTTTTACAGGTTCCAGAAATTCTCCTACCTCAAATCTCCCTGTCAGCTTCCAATCCCCTGAAAGCTGGCAGTGACTCAGATGAACCTGTCAGTCTTGGATCAATGGTTCCCTGCTGTTGTAAAAGGGACATTGGAAGAGAGCACTATGCCTCGTTGGTAATATGATCCTCTGCTTGATTGAATTTATCAGCTCTTTTCCTGAGAACAGACGTGGGTGGATTAGACCATGTGTGGGCCTTGGGCAGACAGTAAAGAAGCAAAGATGGACTGGAGGTGGGAAGTCCTAACAAACATGTTTATCCTACTCCACATTGCCTAAAAACTAGTCATAGCCATACAAGGAAAGAGAAAAACATCTTTCTGTGTGCATCTTTGTGATGGATTTAGAGGTAATGTATACGAAAGCATTATTGCCTGAGGGTTGTGAACAGAAACTCTGGAACCAGACTGCCTGCTTTCAAATCCTGGCTCTGGCGCTCACTAGCTCTGTGATCTTTGGCAAATTACTACACTTGTGCCTCAATATCCTCATCTGCTAAATTGAGGAGCACAATAATTAAAGTTTTCCTTAGGGTTCTGGTGAGATTTAAAGAAGATGACACACATAATATACACTTGCAGTAGTGCCTGGCCACAAAGTTTCAACAAATATGGAGAGGGAAATGGAGAGAGATAGAGAGAGAGAGAGAGAGAGAGAGAGAGACAGAGAAAGAGGTCACAAAATCGGATCATACTATACTTTGACTTTTTCTACTTAATTTATTGTGATTTACAATTTATAATCTAAGTAGAGATAACCCAAAATACATACTTAATGTATTCCCCTTGGTGCAAAATAATATCTGCTTCTCTGTATCCCTACTTATTTTATTTATTTATTTTGTTTTTTGAGGCAGCGTCTTTCTCTGTCACCCAGGCTGGAGTGCAATGGCGCTGTCAAGCCTCACTGGGCTGGGACCACAGGTGTGCACCACCATGCCCAAGTAATTTTTTGTTTAATTATTTTTAGTAGAGACCAGGTCTTGCTAAGTACATTTCCTGGGCTCAAGCGATCCTCCCTCTTCACCCTCTCAACGTGCTGGGGTTACAGGGATGAGCCACTGCACCAGCCTTATGTTTTTCATGTAATATTAAATATAGCAAATTAATACAATATTTATATGTACCCCTACACTCTTACATATGCAGAAAATATTTCTGGAATAAAAATGTGCACATGCTTCTGCATCTTCACATTATATTACATTTAAATCTTCATCATATTTTAATAGCTGCATAATGTTGCATGGTATGAATGCATTTTACTATTTTTAGAGAGTTCCTTACAGGGAAACTTATGATGTTTCTAGCTGATATGGCTTGGCTATGTCTCCATTCAAATCTTATCTTGAATTGTAGTTCCCATAATCCCCACATGTCATGAGAGGGACCCAGTGGAAGGTAATTTAATCATCGGGGAGGCTACCCTCATGCTCTTCTGCTGAGACTGAGTTCTCATGAGATCTGAGGGTTTTATAAGGGGCTTCCCCCTATTGCTCAGCACTTCTTTTCTTGCTGCCGCCATGTGAAGAAGGACATGTTTGCTTCCCCTTCCACCATGACTGTAAGTTTCCTGAGGCCTCCCCAACCATGTTGAACTGTGAGTCAATTAAACCTCTTTCCTTTATAAAATACCCAGTCTTAGGTATGTCTTTATTAGCAGCATGAGAACAGACTAATACACTAGCATTATCAAAAATGCTGCAATTAACAACTTTGTGGTCTAGTTTTGCATGCAAATGCAAATAGATCCATGGGATAAAATCATAGAAGCAAAATTACTGACTCAACATTTATGCACATCTCTAATTAAAGGAATATTGCCTAAGTGCAGATGTTTCCTTTTGTCCTTTGCCCATTTTCTAATGACCAGTTTTCTTTTTTGTAATGATTTATAAAGACCTTTGTCTATTACAAAATTATATGACTTCTGTCATATTTGTGACACATTTTTCTCCAGCTTTCTCATTTGCTTTTTATTTATACAGTTCATTGTGCAGATATTTTTAAGCACTGAAATGTACAAATCGGTTTATTTTTGGTTCTGCGTTTCTGACAAGCTAAGAAAGGATTTCCCTATTACTAGATTATGAAAGAAAAAGAAAAACACCGCCATGATTTTTAAAATAGTTCTATGATTTCATCTTTTAAAATTTAGGTTAAGCCATACGAAATCAATAAAAATCAAGTGATTTTAGCCTACAAAATGTCAGTTACAGACAAATGTGTTTAAACCTTTGGTCTACTTGAAATTGCATGTGCTTGTGTGTATGTGTGTGTGTTTGGGGTGTATGTGTGTGCTATGTGAAATATAAAGGCATGAGATAATAAGTCAACTTCTTTCCTCTGCTTCCCTATCCAAGTGTCTCCAAATGATTTCATTAATATTCTCATCTCTTACATAGTTGGGCCTATTTTGAACTACACATTCCACCCTGAGGATATATATGTATAAATTACTATGGTTGGCAAGTATATTCCAATATCTAATAGAAGTAGGTTTCCCTTATAACTCTTGTTTTGTAGACTTTTTTTCTATATACCATATGATGTTTATTTTTCTGAATTAATATAATTATTTCTAACAATTCAGATTTTTAGAAAGTCTTGCTCAAGAGTGCAATTTTAGCTTTATTTGTTATCTGACATATTTATAGTGAGTGTTCTTGTCCAGGAACAACTTTTGTCTTCAATAGTCCAAGTTCTCTTCTATATATTCCTCAAAAGACTGTGTCAGATTTTTCTTCATAGAATTCCTCCACCTTTGACATCTTCCACCTTCTTAAATTCTCTTACTGTTTTTTCACAGCTTTTTAGTTAATTATTTTATGTCTTCCAGTCATATATTGATGTTATATGTAACTAATGGTAAGTTTGCCATACCACTTCCTATTATTTTTGTTATTTATTTGTACCCAATTATATTGGCTGGTATGTGACTACTGACTTTGGTGGGAATGTTCTTAAAACTTAGCACTGATGCAAGCTATACACAAACATACACACACACACACACATACACTCACACCACACTATGAAGATTTTATAAAACTCAGAATTAAGTGCAAATTTCATAGAACTTATTTTGCACTTGGATGGGTATAGAGTTTTTTCTTTGGGTTATTACTAACGTAAATTATATTAATATAATTCATAATATTGAATCATCCCTACATTCCTAGAAGACTCCCCCATTTAGTAGCACATTACTGTTTTAACAAACTGCTAAGTCTATTTATTCTAGGTCACAGATAATAATTGCAGCTCTATGTTTTCTTCTTCAGCCCTGATTCTCTGATGTTCTTCAGAAAGGAAATGGATCTATATTACAACGTTCTCCACATCTACAATGGCTTCCCATGGGCCAAGTCATAGAATCTTCGTAAAAGGTTATTTCAGGACCATTTCACTCATCTTTAGAGAAGCCCACTCCGTAACTGAGCTTCAGAGTGCTGTGTATCAGTCTTTAATGCTGTTCACTTGATCTGATCCAATTATCACTATTATTTGGCTGATAGTCTTAAGGGTAGGAATATGATTATTTTTAAGTTTACCAACGTTGAATTTTTTCCAAAACTTTTGTATTCATTTTGGTACTTTTGATAAGTCTCAGGGAAAAATAAAAATATCCTTCCTTACAATCTTTTACCAGAACTCCTACTCCAAGGGCTAGCTGCTGCTCCTTTGAATGGACGTACTTAAATTATCTAAACAATATCCTGTTTTTAGATATTTAGGTTATTCCAAATTTTCTTTTCTTTTTTTTTTTTTTTTTTTTTTTCTTGACGGAGTTTTGCCCTGTCGCCCAGGCTGGAGTACAGTAGCGTGATCTCCACTCACTGCAACCTCTGCCTCCTGGGTTCAAATGATTCTCCTGCCCTAGCCGCCCGAGTAGCTGGAATTATAGGCATGCACCTCCACGCCTGGCTAGTTTTTGCATTTTCAGTAGAGACAGGGTTTCACCATGTTGGTCAGGCTGGTCTCAAACTCCTGACCCCGTGATCTACCCGCTTCGGCCTCCCAAAGTTCTGGGATTACAGGCGTGAGCCACAGCACTCAGCCAAGTTATTCCAAATTTTAACCGTGGTAAATATCACTGAAAAGAAGGAACATTTTAAAAAATCAAGACTGGAGAAAATCAAATTCACCCAAAATAGTGACAGGTAGGAAAGTAAAGGATGCCTGTAGAATAATGAAAAAACTAATGAAAAGGAGCTGCTTTCATGGGGTGAGTTCTCAGGCAGAAGGGAATAAAGGGAACTAAATCTCTTTAGCAAGTTCCTCTTATTTAATCTCTTCTCTTTCCCCTTCCCACATCCTCTCTTGTAGAGGGTCTGCTGTGGCAATATTGCTGTATGAGATTAGGACACCTCTCTCTGATATGTAAGGTGCAAGCTAGGGCGTGGTGGCAGGCGACCTTATTTGTTTCCATTCTCTTGAGTTCTCACTTATTGGAAAAACCAGTATAGCCATTAGTAATCACAGAAATGGTTCTAATATCATGGTCCAGAAGAATTTCCTTTCCTGCCACGCGGAACTCAACTGCTATAAATTATGACTGGGAATAGTACATCAATTTAAGTAAGAGGGACGGTCACCTTGAATCAAAGAACCAAGCTCTTACACTGAGCTTGTAAATGTTTTTCTGTTAAAGAATAATAGCAGGATTTAGTTGGACACTTATCTTAAACATAGATGCTGTAAAATTTCAAAACTGCTTCACCTTTTTCTCTTGTCTGTCTGAAGAACCTGCAGATTTACACAGTCTAGCTGACATTCAAGTTCTTTAACTTCTTTAACCCCCAGCTGCTTCATCAGATACAGATGTCTCAAATCAGACTTAGTACTAAGGTGGGCAGCAGTGAATAAAACATAAAGCAGTGAATAAAAAAAAAAAAAAACCCACAAGAAACTTTAAAATAACTGTCCTGTTGAGGGTCTGTACTGGGCATTAAGGATAAAGAAGTATCTTATATGATCTGTGCCTTGAAGAAGCTTAAGCTGTACTGGGCTAAATAGAGATGACAATTTTCGAGATTGAAATGATCAGTGATACAATGTCACACAGAAAGGGAAGAAAGTTCTTTGGTCTGGATTTTTGTGTGTGTGCTTTTACTCCCCAAGTAAACAGACAGCCAATGAGAGGCCTGATCAGTAGCTAACTAGTTTCTAGGACAAGCAAGGTCAAGATTAGACTTGGAGAAGAAAAAAATCCTCTCAGCAAGTCAAGCTGCCCCTACATTACGAATAGAAAGAGTTGAGAAAGAGGGAGGTGTGGGATGTCGGACTTGCCGGAGGAGCTCTTTTGAAACTCACATGTCCAGGCTTCGTGGCTTTGCAGTTCTGATGAACATTAGAGGGGAGGAGAGAAGAGGACAGTGCACAAATCCAGGTGCATTTTTAAGTCTTCTAGGTAATTAACTGTCTGTTTTCTTCACCCTGCATCCAGAATAGGCTGATAGGGACACCTTCCCTGCAAAAGTCCATCCAGGTGGGCTCCTGGGAGGGCACCTAGCACTAAGGGCACCTTTTGGAAAATAAGCCAGGCTTAACCCTCTACAGCCACGTAGCAAGCAAGAAATCAGTCAGGAAATCCAGGAGTTTTAAGTGCTTGTATTATCTTTCTTTCTCTTCTCTCTTTCTTTCTTTCTCTCTCTCTCTCTCTCTTTCTTTTTAGACAAAGACTTGTCCTATTGTATAGGTTGGAGTGCAGAGGCATGATCTCAGCTCACTGCAACCGCTGCCTTCCTGGTTCAAGCAACGCCACCATTCCCGGATCATTTTTGTATTTTTAGTAAAGACGGGGTTTCATCACATTGGCCAGGCTGGTCTGAAACTCCTGACCTCAGGTGATCTGCTCACCTTGGTCTCCCAAAGTGCTGGGATTACAGGCATAAACCACCATGCCTGGCCAAATGCTGTATTATTCTAATCCTTCCTTTTAGTAGCGATCATGGGTATTTGTTAGTCATTTCATGGGATTATGGAAGAAATATGTAATCACGAAACATATTATTACTAGTTTTGATTATCTGGGAAAGGCTACTAGTAATCTCAGAAAACCATTTTCTACCATGAAATTTAATGTAAACATTGTTTATTTTAAAGTCTTATTTTTTACGGTGGCTTTAAGTAAAAATCAGTTAATGTGAAAATTCTTCATCTTATCAGAAAATCAGTCATAAAAATGGGTTTTGAAAATAAATGGATCTAAACAGGTAGAAGTGCAGGTCAGAAGTTACAATGGTAAAGGTACAAATATAGAACTATATGGGAACTGTCTTCTAAAAACTCTGTAGTCAACATTTCACCCATCAATTCATATCACCATTAATATTTGGAAGCTTTGAGGCAAGCAAGAATCACATGTGCATGTGACCAGCCCTAAGGGACACCCCTTAGAAGGGCAGCAAAGGTCCAGCACGACCATCTAGCATGGCTCTCTTAATTCACATGAATTACAGTTACCCACTTGAAACATTAATGCAAAATGAAACTACCATTTTAGCAAACCTTAGCTGGATCCATTTTTTCAATATACATTCTTTCATGTTCCACCAGTTTGCTGTTTGAACCTACTGTCTCAATATATTAAAACATACTTCACTCAATGGAGGAATCAGAACCAATTTGCCCCTAAACATTTTCTTTTTAAAGACAAGGTCTCATTCTATCACCCATCCTAGGGCACAGTAGTGCCACCATAGCTCACTGTAACCTTAAACCCCAGGCTCAAGCAATCCTCTTGCCTCAGTCTCAGGAGTAGCTGGGACTGCATGCCACCACACCTGGCTAAATCAATTTTTTTTTTTTTTTTTTTTTTTTTTTTGGTAGAGATGGGATCTCACTCTGTTGCCAGGCTGGTCCTCCTGGCCTCAAGTAATCCTCCCACCTTGGCCTCCCAAAGTGATGGGATTACAGGTGTGAGCTACTGTGCCCAGCTAAAAAAATTATGTCTTATACCATAAGTTTGTAAACTGTGTTCATGTGAATGAAATCATCACCTAAGGCATAACAAAATATAATCTTAGATTATAACAACACATTTAAATTAAGATGCGTATGAGAGAAAATCCATTTGTTTTTTCTGGAACTTTCCACATAGGTCATAGCATACTACCTAATTTTATATGTTAAATGTTTTTTTACAGTGCCAAAAAGACAAAAACAATTATTATTATATTATTCTTATAATAATTATAAATGTAATTTTTATTTACCAAAAAAATGACAAGCTTCCCATAGTTTCTAAAAATATTACTTTTTTTTCTAAAAAAAAGTCCCATATGGTTTCTTGTTGCCAAGTGCAAAATAATAGTCTTACCTTTGTCAGTGTGGTTCTGGCTTTCCTAATTTGCCTGTCACTGATCACTAATAAACATCCTTTGTCCCAGCTAACATAAATTATAGGACGTTTCCTAATTTATCTTAAGGTTTCCCACCTCCAATCCATTGCTTATGCTAGTTCTCTGCCTGCCAATGGACAATCTAATTCACTTATCCTTTGAAACTCATCTCACATACTAACTAATTCATTAAAAATGTCAGGTTCTGGCTTTGTTCTTTTTGCTTAACATTACTTTGGCTATTTGGGCTCTTTTTTGGTTCCATAGGAATTTTAGAATAGTTTTTTCTAATTCCATGAAAAATGTCATTGGTAGTCTGCTAAGAATAGCATTGAATCTGTCAATTGCTTTGGGCAGTATGGCCATTTTTATGATGTTGATTCTTTCAATCTATGAGCATGGAATGTTTTTACATTTATTTACGTTGTCTCTGATTTCTTTCAGGAGTGTTTTGTAATTCTCCTTTTAGAGATCTTTTAACTTTTTGGGTAGGTGCATTCCTAGATATTTCATTTTCTTTGTTATTATTAGGAGTGGGATTGTGTTCATTTCACTCTCAGACTGCATGTTGTTGGTGTACAGAAATGCTACTGAAAAACAAAGCCAGAGTTATTACACTACCCCCCTTCAAGCTATATTATAAAGCCACAGTAACCAAAACAGCATGATATTGATACAAAAACAGATACAGATCAATAGAACAGAATATAAAATTTAGAAATAAACTTAGAAATTTAGAAATAAAGCCACACACCTACAAGCGTCTTCAATGAGTCCAACAAAAACAAGCAATGGGGAAAGGACTCCCTATTCAATAAATGGTGCTAGGATAACTATCTGGTCTTAGGCTGAAGATTGAAACTGGCCCCTACTTTTCACCGCATACAAAAATTAACTCAAAATAGATTAAAGATTTAACTGTAAGACCTCAAAATGTAAAAATCCTGGAAGACAACTTAGGAAATAGTCTTCTCAATATTGGCATTGGAAAAGAATTTTTGGCTCAGTCCCCAAAAGCAATGGCAACAAAACCAAAAATTAACAGGTGGGAACTAATTAAACTAAAAAGTTTCTGTACAGCAAAAGAATATATCAACAGAGCAAACAGACAATCTACAGAATGAAAGCAGACATTCACAAACTGTGCATCTGACAAATGCCTAATATCCAGAATCTACAGGGAACTTAAATCAACAAGCAAAAAATAAATAAACAACCCCATGACAAAATGGGCAAAAAACATGAACAGACACTTCTCTAAAGATGACACACATGTGGCCAAGAAGCATGTTAGAAATGCTCAACATCATTAATCATCAGATCAATGCAAAACAAAACCATAATGATATTGGTAGGAACATAAATTAGTCCAGCCACTTTGGAAAGCAGTTTGGAAATTTCGCAAAGAACTTGTAACAAATTTACCATCTGACCCAGCAGTCTTATTACTGGGCATATACTTCCCCCACCCCCCGCAAAAATATAAATAAATACATCAATCTACCAAAAAGACACAGGCACCTATATGTTCATCACTGTGCTATTCACAATAATAGAGACATGGACTCCACTTCAGTGTCTATCAATGGTAGACTGGATAAAGAAAATGTAGCACAGATATGCCATGGAATTCTATGCAGCCATAAAAAACAATAAAACCATGTCCTTTGCAGCAACATGGATGGAGCTAGAGGCCATAATCCTAAGAAAATTAACACAGGAACAGAACTGTGCAAAACCAAATACTGCATATTTTCACTTATAAGTGGGAACTAAGCATTGAAAACACATGGACATAAATATGGGAACAATAGACACTGTGGACTACCAGAGGGTGGAGGGAGGAGGTGAGTTAAAGAAGCTGCCCCTTGGATAGTATGCTCACTGCCAGGATGATAGGATCTGTACTGCAAACCTCGGTGTCACACAATATTCCCATGTAACAAATCTGCACACGTACCCCCTGTATCTAAAATAAAAGTAGAAAAAATATGAAGGTCCTTCACTTGATAATATCCTCTCCACCTTCACTCACAGATGAGAGGGTGGAGAATTCATTAGTGCTTCTCTTCAGGATTATCCATCATGTCACCCCTTATATAATCATCTGTGTATTTATTAAGTGAACTGACATGTCTACATGGCCCCAGTGTGAGTGAGTCTGGGTGTGAGTGTGAGTGCGCCCTGCAATGCGACAGCAGCCTGGCTGCGGCAGTTCCCACCTGAGCTGCTGGGATGGGCTCTGGCCACCCGCAACCCTGAACTGGAATATTAGGTATTTATCTTTCTTAAATGTATGTACAACTTGTTTATTTCAATGTTTAATATGAGAAGTGTTCTGGTCTTTATTTAGAAGCCTGGTGAAATTTTTGCAACCAGAAATATGCCACAGAAACTTGACTCCTGTTTATATCAATTAACCTGTGGTCAAATGGGTTTCCTTAAAAGTCATCTCACTTGAAGTCACAGTTTGCAGTTTCCAAGAACCTACTGATAGCATTAAATGAGGATTTATTGTACCATAAAGAAAATTATACTCTAATGAAATGTGTTATGGAATGACACAGCTTGAAGACATAGAGGGTGGAAAACATTCAAGGCACTCTAGGGTTATAATCCCAGTGCATTGAGAAATGCCAGGTTGAGTCTAAGACATTGAGGTCAGACAGACTAAGATTTTTAATGTTGATGGTGCCATTTGTAAACCATGTGGCCTTGAGCAATTTATTATATTTAGAGTTTTGGGCCTTTATTTTCTCATTTATTAAACAGAGATAGAAATGCCTACTTACAGTGTTGTGAAAATCGTATGAAATCATTAAGTAGAGCACTTAGATGTGTTCACAGCATGTGAGTAACATGGGGCTCCACAAACAAGAGCTCTTTAATCGCTAAGGTCTGGAAAAAACCATAGTGAGCAGAACCCACCCACTTTCTCATTAACTTCTTTTTACCAATGTTTTAGATGAGGACAAAATTCTCCCCCCACCCCCCGGCCCCCGCCCCATTCTGCTCAATTTCATTTACTTTGATTCTGGAGAGGCTTCAGTAGCGGGAGGGAGGAGTCACTGTCAGGTGCACAAAGTCAAGGGAAGAGGTAAAGTCCCATAAACTCTACTGGTCTTGCCATTCTGTGTGGGACAGGGATCACTGTAAGGAATAGTCATAAGACTGATTTTTGAGTTTAAAACCAAATCATACGAAGAGTGGACGGGGGACATAAGAGTGTTGACCCGTAAGAGAGGAACGCTAGGGAGACCATCGTCACCTCATGCGCAGGAATAGCCAGACAAGGTCCCCTGAGGCCCAATGGGATAAAACTAGGACACATGAATGAAGTTACAAAGAGACATATTTCTGTTCGGTATACATAAAGAACTGGGTTTTGGATGTTTGCTCCATCCAAAGATGGACAGGGAAGTGGTTCTAAGAGGTCAGATTATATTACCTTTAGGAGTTATTCTAAACTTCATATCCAATAAATCTATGAAATCTTCAGGAAACTTTGTTTTGATGCTACACAAGACCCAGCTTATAAGAAACAGGGTCAATTATTTTAAATTACAGAATTGTGTCACATATTTATTATAAACTTATCTACAAACAATTCATTAAAATAAATACTTCCCTTGATGTCACATCTCCCTCCAGCTACCATCAATTTCCCTACTCTCTTGTACTAAAAAACTCTTCCAAGGAATTTCTACTGAGTCAGTCTCCACCTCCTCAACTCCCAGTCTCTCCTGAGCCTAGGCCAATCAGACTTTCATCTTCACTATTTTAATGAAAACATTCTTATCAATGCCACACTTTCACCGTACCACATTCCAAGCTTAATTTTCAGTTTTCATATGACATGACCTTTCAGCACGTTACCATTGCTAGTTTACACCCTCATTCTTAAAACTCCAATCCCCTGGATGCCCATCCATCCTCTTCTGTTTTTGGTTTGCGATTTACCATACTGCTGCTCCTTTTCAGGTTCCTTTGCGGTCTCCTGTCTTTTGTTCTGAATTAAAAATACTGGAGAGGACCAAGTGAACAACGATCACTTCTACATTCTTCCTTCAGTAAATCTCATCCGGATAAATGTCATCTTTATGCTCCCAAATCACAAACACATATCCTCAGCCTTGAACTCTCTTCTGAGCTCCAGCCTGCTCAACAAAACTGATTTCTCAACATCTCTACTGGATGTGAACTTTTTAAAGCACAACTGCTTGATTTCATGCATCATCATCTAAGCTCCAGATACATTGGTTAAATTTACTGCAAGAAACTTTATGTTTGTTATTTACTCAGCCTGGAATACCTTCCCCTCTTTGAAGGCTCTGTCCTTCTCATGCAGGTCTCAGATGCAACATCAACTCTTTAGCATGCTTTTGCTGACACCCCTTATCTCAAGTAGGACTGTAGAAGTTTATTAAATAGTAGGCGAATGAATAAATGAGCAATCTGGTTTTTTAATCGTAATACTTAAAAATGTTGCCACTAGCTATTCCAAACTGCCTTGCCAGAAACTATATATTCTTTCTCAAATTTGGAAACACTGAAACAGAAATCTGTTAACAGAGCTGTTGTGGGAAAATGCAATTGGCTCTACATCTGCCCCTAGTGGGAACTCTGGAAACTTTACAGCAGCAGCCATCCTAGAGTTTAGGCTCTGACAAAGCAGTAAACTCCAAGGTCACAGCTGTCTCACCAGTACAGTGTGGCTGTTGGGTCTGTGTTCTCCAAGGTCTAGCCCCACTCTGAAATTCTATGCTATTATGTTTCAAATATTCTCTATCCTGAATAGCTAAATGGGGACCTTGTCCTTACATCTACTTGTACATAGAATGAGAGGAGAGATGGAGCTAGCTGCCCTGATCAGGCCATCACAGTGGAGAACTGAGGGCTCCAACCAAGGGGTTGATTCTACAGATTTCTTTCCTATTCCTTGCACTTCTCTTCCAAAAGAGTGTGCCTGGCAAAAAGGGCAATGTAAAACAAACAAACAAACAAACAAACAAACCCTGTGATCTGTGTCCCTGGGTGGAACTTAGATAGAATAATTGTTGGTACTTACTTTAAGGCCAGTTTTGCATTATGAGGTATTTTTTGACTATTTTCTTATTTTAAAAAGTTATGATTATAGTCTTTTTTTTTTTTTTTTTTTTTTTTTTGAGATGGCGTCTCACTCTGTTGCCCAAGTGATTCAGCTCACTGCAACCTTCACCTCCCAGGGGCGTTCAAGAGATGCTCATGCCTCAGCATTCTGAGTAGCTGGGATTACAGGGTGTGCCACAATGCCCAGCTAATTTTTTGTAGTTTTAGTAGAGACAGGGTTTCACCATGTTGGCCAGGCTGGTCTTGAACTCTTGACCTCAAGTGATCCGCCCACCTTGGCCTCCCAAAGTGCCGGGATTACAGGAGTGAGCCAGCGTGCCCAGCCAAGTTATGGTTATAGTTTTAACTTTTTTGTTATTATTCTTATTTCTTGAAGCTTTCCACTATGCGTGGTGACTAGGAGTGTTCACTGCTTAGTTACTTTCAAGGTAAATATTGTACGTAAGCAGAATGAAAGGAAAAAGTATGGGAAGCATGATATATAAAGGATTTATATCTTGTTAACTATGGTATTCACAAAACAACATGTTTAAAAATTAGTTGAAAAGAGATCTTTCTTCCTATCATCTTCCCTTCCTGTTGAATTTGACAATCAAGTACATTTGGCATTACAGACTTTCCAACTTACCAGAGCAGTTGGTTTATTTCACAAAGGACTGGTTCTCTCTAAAGGCACAGACAAAGGCACAAGCAAAAACTGCTCATCCTCTGTGCCAAGAACATGAGGGCCTCCATATGTCTGGGGAAAATGTGGGCACCAAATTGGTAGACAAAATAAAATTCAATAAGATCGCTCTTACCCTCTTCTCCAATCATAGGTATTTCTCTAACAGCATAAAAGATTTTTGTTAAATTGACATGAAGTGGTAGATTTCATTTACATTCACTTGCTCTGGGAGGCTCTAGATATTTTAGTAAACCAACAGACATTTGATTTTTGAGCAACATGTTTTCCCATTGAACATATGGAGGTTAATTTATTTTTAAACATTAAATAGACATGCATCTTACAGTAACTAAAACTACCTAAAGCATTTTCCTGTTTGTCTCAAACTTTCTTCTTTCTTAGAGACAGTGTCTCGCTCTGATTTTCCAGGCTGGAGGGCAGTGACATGATCAGGGCTCACTGCAGCCTCGACCTTGTGGGCTCAAGTTATCCTTCTACTGCCTCAGCCTCCTGAGTAGCTGGGACTACAGATGTGCACCACCACGTCTAATTAATTTTTTTATTTTTATTTTTTGTAGAAATGGCATCTTGCTATGTTCCTCAGGCTGGTCTTGAACTCTTGACCTCAAGTGATCCTCCTGCCTTGGCCTCCTATAGTTTAGCAAGTGCAAGATAAATGTCTGTTGAATTGGATTTAATTCAGCAGCCAGATATCTGCTGTGTTCAGAATGAGTAAGCACAAACTCCAGAGACCACGGTGACTATTGTACAATTATAGACTGCATTCCACTGAAGAAATAGCTACATGTAATGAATTCCTTCTTTCGTTGTAGCTATTATGAATACATTCATAAGGAAAAATCCCCAAAATACATGCTTAAATATGTAGTATATATTATAGTCAAATGAAGTTTTTCTCCTCTAGAAAATCTCCCTCTTTCTTTCGCTATAGCATTCATGGTAGTATTATTTACTTTTTATATGATGATGATTTTTATAAATACATACATGTTTTCATTTTTCTAAGACTAGGAATTGATCCACGAGCTCCATCTAATTTAGTAGTAGTATCACTGCATTGATGAAGTGGTAATAAAAGCACCACCCCTTTATTACATTTAAACAATGTAAGAAAAAGGAAATATTTCCTGGGCCTTAGGGAGAAAAAAGCTTAGGCTCAGATATTCAGATTCAGAAACTGATACGGTTTGGCTGTGTCCCCACCCAAATCTCATCTTGAATTATAGCTCCCATGATTCCCATGTGTTGTAGGAGGGACACGGTGGGAGGTAATTGAATCATGGAGGCGGGCCTTTCCTGCGCTATTCTCATGATAGTGAATAAGTCTCACGAGATCTGACAGTTTTATAACGGGGATTTTCCCTGCACAAGCTCTCTTATCTTGCCTGCTGCCATGTGAGATGTCTTCCACCTTCTGCCATTATTGTGAGGCCTCCTCAGCCACGTGGAACTGTGAGTCCATTAAACCTCTTTCTTTTGTAAATTGCCCCATCTCAGGTATGTCTTTATCAGAAGTGTGAAAACTGACTAATACAGAAACTGAATATACACATTAAAAAAAAAATTTTTTTTTTTTTTTGAGACAGAGTCTCGCTCTGTCGCCCTGGCTGGAGTGCAGTGGCGCGATCTCCGCTCACTGCAAGCTCCGCCTCCCGGGTTTGTGCCATTCTCCTACCTCAGCCTCCCGTGTAGCTGGGACCACAGGCGCCCGGCACCACGCCCGGCTAATTTGTGTGTGTGTGTGTGTGTGTGTATTTTTAGTAGAGACGGGGTTTCACCGTGTTAGCCAGGATGGTCTCGATCTCCTGACCTCGTGATCCACCCGTCTCGGCCTCCCAAAGTGCTGGGATTACAGGCGTGAGCCACCGCGCCCGGCCTAAAATATTAAAATAATTACTCTTTAAGTAATTTAATTAAGTCACATTTGCCAGTTTTTCATAAACTCAGTGGTGTCTTAGCAGTACTTCCCATAATGAATCAGCTTCAAGAGTTTCAAAACAGCATCATGGGAATGTAGTATCCTCTTCATTTGCGAAGTTAAGAGAAAGTCTACCATTTGTAGAGTGCAAGAAGACGGGACAATGTGGCAATTAGTCATCACAGTGGATGAATCTGAAGAATTCAAAATTCTTGAATCTGAGTAAGTCTGGTCTTCGTATGCAGAAACAGAAGCAGGTAACATATAAATATATATTCAATATGTGATCTATCTGACAGATAATACAATAGCCAACAAGAATATTTTATGGTATAATTAACAGTGTTAGTTTTCATCTAGCTGTGCTTCCATGTTAATCCAGATGTTTTGCTGCTGTTCATCCTTGTCACGGAGAGAAACCTAATAATAACAAATTCAAGTGATGTTATTATCTTTCTTAATAGATCAGAGGCCTCTTCTGAGTCTTACACCATAATCAAACAGAGAACAAACATCTGGATTTAATTTTCACCCTTCTTGTGAGATAACAAACAGCACACTCCAAGGAAACGTAGTGCTTCTTTAATAATTTCGATACTACAAATTCACAGGAGAGAAAAATTATCATTCTGAATGTATTAAAAAAGTAAATCCAGCCCCTTGAGTCCTCAAATTATCACCAATTTTAAAATGGACAAATCACTGGCTAATAATGACTACACAAGCCTGCCAAGGAAAACATCCCTGTAGGCTGCTCTAGTAAGTGCCTGGAATACAGAGGAAGAATGCTCTTTGTGCAGTACTATTTGGATCTACTTATCTGATGGCATTAGGTTATCACACACCCACAGGGCTTTCCAGAACTCCTCCCACTTCCCGCCCTTGACATGCTTAGCAATCCTACATTGGTGACACTATCAGATCAAAGAACTAAAAATGTCTTTGACTCCCAAAGGAATAATGACAAAAGAACAATAAATGCTTGGAATTAGTGGTCTGGACACTCTACCAGAGCCAGATACATCAGGGTTTTTTGCCTAATTTTTAGATAAAGATGAATAAATTGTGAAAAGTTGAAAGAGGCTTGGTCAGTTCCTTTGGTAAGAATCCCAAACTACTAATTATAAAACTTATCATCATGTAACTAAAATTCTACTGCCTTTCTATAGTAAGAATTAAAATCCATTGGCCAGATTGATTTGAGTCAAGTGTATTCAAGGATATTATTTTATTTACATTGCTATGTCTTCTATTGTTTACTTATCCTACAAGAGCAATGGCATTATGAAATCATATACATATCCTATAGCACATAAAGTCAGACATAAACACTCTAACAAGGTGCTACAAATCAATAGATGAAGATGAAATATATGAAATGATATCTGGTAGGTGAAACGTATAAGATGAGGTAACTGGAGACACAAGAACTACCTGGAAAATAAAAGGTACAGCTTGGGTTGAACCAAAAAATAATGTGAGACCTGAAGAGATTCTGTAAATTCTACAAAATGTCTCCCCTTTAGTGCCAACAACAGCCAGCAAAGTCCAGTAATACTCATCAGGACTGACCACTCCATTAAATGCAGTAGCAGTTGACAAGCCCTATGACTTCACATATAGTGAGTAACAAAGGCAAACAGTTTAACAAGAGGATAGCTCTGATGTGGCACAAACCTTAGAAGAGGTGATGAAACAAAACAACAGATGGCGAGAGGCTAAGGAACAGTTGCCATGACCCAAGTGAGAAGGAACTGAGAGTCCAAACAGATCTCACCTATGTATGGCTTTCTTTTAGACACCAGAGCATAAAATGTATAATCCAAGCAATACTTTTTATTCAAATGGCTGGTAAAGGGTGATAATTTTGTTCAAAAAACCTCACAATTTAAAATTTTTTCCTATTTTTTTTTTAAAAAGCAAGCAGAAACCTGTCTTTTTGGCATCTTCTCCTTTGTCTTACATAGAAACTTAAGTGCAGAATCTTAAGACTGCTTATGGCTGAGTAGAAGCTGTGGTAACTTTTTTTCCTTGGGGTAGAAGTATCTGTTTGCTGGCAAATAATGCAAAACAAGAAACCAATAGATCTGCTGAAAATCTACTTCTGTATTTCTCTTTTAACTAATGACAGTCATTTAGCTCCAGTCTTCATGTTCACGTTCCCCTTTCTTCTTGGCTTTGCTTCAGGTCTAAATTTTTCTTGATGTTCAGGGAAATGAAGAGATGGGAAGGAATTGGGGTCACTGGAGGAAAGTTTTCCTCTAGATGGCTCTTTATTTTATAAAGAAAAAAACGAGATACAGTCAGAAAAGTTTTCAGCAATTCAGAATATGAATGTGTGCACTGTGAAATTAAAAATTCTTACTTAAATGAAGCTATGGTAAAAATAATATTTTAATAAAGAACTAAATGTCCAGTGAAGGTCTGAACACACAGTTTCACCTTTTCTAAATGGGAAACATGCTGTGATTTTTCCCATGTATTTACAATGTCTTAAAGTTGCAAGCTTAAAATCAGACAATTTGGGAAGATAACCTTCCAAATCTAAGAAAACAGCCAAAGAAACTTCTCACTCTGAGAAGTGAGGAAGCTTTGCTTATTCGAATGGATATGGGATATATGCTGAATGGTTTACACCGAGCTAGGGAGCAGCCATTCAAATCAAAAGCAGAAACATTGGCAGAGGTCAACAGTGAGTCAAGTCAGATGCCTAAAAATAGGAAGCAAAGCATTTGATAATTATTGGGGGACAGGATTTAAGGATGATGTGATCATTGTCAAGGCCATGATCAATAGTAGACCTGGCTAGGCACAGGGTTAATTTAATTGAAGAAATTGAGATTCACCTAAGTGGGTACTCATCCTTATCCATGGGTTAATAAATATATTTTAGGCAAACCAAAGAATAAGGAGCAATAGGTTGAGGTTGACATTTAACTGTCAACACCATTGAGATATCTGGTAGGGCAAAAAAGGCAAATACAAGACAGCCCACTGTAGCCTACACAAGATGAGGAAACTTCGCAGCAGGATTAGAATGTAGATGCCTAACTTTCCCAATATGTAAAGAATCCAGGCAGACTGCTATCCTGCTGAACAGGTATGCGTAAAAATGAAGATCAGGCCACAGGCAGGAGGAGCCCTTAAATACCCACAGAAAACACGACAAACCATCATCGAAATGCTTGTGGAGTCACTAGACTTAGCAATAGTTCTGAGAATCTAACCGGAGTTGCAGTTTGAATGGAAATTAAATGTCATTGAGATGACTGGTTCCTATGATGAGATCCCAGCAGTAGATAAAATGAGAATATCTAAACAGGAGGGAGGGAAATGTCCACTCATTACTGATTCCTTACTGACCCCCTTATACTCAGAATTAGACTGTGTGTAAAAAGTAACACCTGCCTTTGAAATTCATCCCCAGGGTTCACCTGGCCATTCTGAACTTGCCTACCCACATGCTCCTTGTCCTGGATGGTCTTGCCCCTGGGTCTCCACTCATTTTGATCCAGTGCCTGTGCTCCTTTGATGCTAAAGTCAGGAGCTTGGAGGTAAGTTGCCTAATACACCTTCTGTACTCTCCTCTCTGCCTCCATCCCAACTTCGTCAACCCTCAGCTTGAGAAAGACTTGGATATTGATATGGGTTAAGTTGTGCCACCTCCACCTGCTGCCACCACCAAATTCATCTGTTGAAGTTCTAACCTCCAGGACTTCAGAATGTGACCTTATTTGGAGACAAAAGTCTTTCAAGTTAAAGTAAGATCATTAGGGTGGGCCCTAATCTGCAATAACTGGTGTCCTTAGAAAGAGGGGAAATTTGGACACGGAAATACCCATAGGAAGACAATGTGAAGAAGACATAGGGAGAAGACAGCCATCTACAAACCAAGGAGAGAGGCTTGGAACACGTCCTTCCCTCCCAGCCCTCAGAAAGAGCCACCCTACTGAAATCTTGATTTTGGACTTCTAGCTTCCAGAACCAAGAGACAATGCATTGCTGTTGTTCAAGTCACCCAGTTATGATACTTTAAAATGACCATCCCAGCAAGGTAATACAGGCACATCTGCACAAAGTGAAGAATGAAGATGATGTTAATTAGTACTTTCCACAGGCCCATGTTACTCAATTCCTCATTTAAACAAAATGCCTCTGGTTATATGTGTTTTTGTTATTTTCAATCCTTTCTGGAACACGTAAGTTATGAATACAGATTTCTTGTGATCTGAAACTAGACCCATAGTTGTTTCCTCTTTTTATTCATACCTGTTGAGTTTTAAGTAGCTACTATTCATAGAAAGAAGAAAAAAAGAAAGAAAAAGGGAGAGAGAGAGGAAAAGGAGGGAGAGACATAACAAAAACTGATGAAGGTGTGTGTGTGCCTTTTTGAGGCAGCAAGAAAGAGAAGTTCTCCTGTAAGAGCTGATTTAAATGGAGAGGTGCCCCTTTTGTTGCATTTCAAGGAAAGACAAACAGGTCATACCCATAAAATGAAGAAAAGAACAGGAAAAGCAAATATGAGCCAGGTAAGGGTGGAGAAGCAGCACCAGGGGTCAACCAGGGCAGAGGATCTGTGTATTTCAGACTCAGATCACTAGCCTGCAGGTAAAATAAGCATTGCCAGGAACATGAGACAGGACTTTAGCTTCTTGGCGCCCAATTCTTTGAAAATTTCTCCCAACTTCTCACTCTCACTCACAGCACAAGTTGATGAGGCTGAGAACTGAGGCAGTTGCCTGGGTGATTCAAGGAACAGGAAAATTAACTCCAGTATCTATGCCTATATATTACATCAGGGTTGAGGGAGACTTTTTTGGTCTTCCTTCCTGATTTCCATGCTATATTCTGCAACATAATGACTAAACTTGGCTTTAACATATCACAGGTGGTTGTCATTTGCAAAAATGAGTTTACGCCATTTTAAATGAAAATGCTACGGACTGTTCTGTCCTTAGCCACAGGATAGTAAGTCTGATCAAAGGAAATGAAGCAGCATCTCCTGACATAAGTTCCGTTTCAGAACCTCCCATGCAAGTTGGGGGATGTGGATATGACAGGAGTTATTGTTTCTGGGTTAGGTAGTTTGGCTGTATTTGAAGAAAACAGTTGGAGACTTTATCCGAAAATATTCCATAGTAATGGAAAATTTATGCAAATTCATCTATCTATTCTATATCTAGAATATATATGTATATGTGTTCTAAAATATATAGATATATATATCTATACATACATATATGTGGATGGTTTGAGCCCAGGAATTCAAGGGTTATACAAACTCATCTATTTATTTTATATACATATAGAAACACATACATATTTTATATACATATACATATATAGATGTACTATCGATATATAATATAAATGTATCTATATATGTATATATGTATATATCTATATCTGTATATATAATTATGTATATCTATACCTAGAACATATATATGTTCTAGATGTAAAATAGAGAGATGAGTTTGCATAAATTTTCCATTACTAAGTAATATTTTCAGATAAAGTCTCTACCCTTTTTTTTTATATATATATATAGATATGTGCGTGTGTGTGTGTGTGTGTGTGTGTGTGTGTAGTGGTATCGGGAAGGGATTATCACTTTATTCTTTATACTGTTCTATGTTGGTTGAATTTTAAGAAACTTGCACCACTATATAATCTGAGGAAATTAAGCTTGATTTATTTATTTTTGAGACAGGGTCTCACTCTGTCACCCAAGCTGGAGTGCAGTAGTGTAATCACAGCTCACCGCAGCCTTCACCTCTGGGCTCAGATGATCCTCCCACCTTAGCCTTCCAAATAGCTGGGATTACAGGGTATACACCACCTCACCTGGCTAATTTTTCTATTTTTCGTAGAGATAAGGTTTTGCCATGTTGCCCAGGATGGTCTTGAATTTCTAGACTTAAACGATCCACCCACCCCGGCCACCCAAAGTGCTAGAATTACAGGCATCAGCCACTGTGCCCATCCCAGCTTTTTTAATTTTGGAAAAAAATTTTAGAAACCTATCTAATAATTTTTGGGGGCTGGGCACAGTGGGTCACACCTATGGTTCTAGTACTTTGGGAAGTCAAAGTAGGTGGATCACTTGAGCACAGAAGTTTGAGACCAGTCTGGGAAACATAGTGAGGCCCCCTTCCCACTGTCTCTACAAAAAAATACAAAAAATAAAAATAAATAGCTGGGTGGTGGTGTGTGCCTATAGTCCAGGCTACTCAGGAGGCTGAGATAGGAGGATAACTTGAGCCCAGGAGGTCAAGTCTGCACTGAAACAGAATAAGACCCTATCTGAAAGAAAGAGAGGAAGGAGAGAGAGAGAGAGAGAGAGAGAGAGAGAGAGAGAAGAAAGAAAAGATTTTTTTGGTTAATGTCAATAGAATTCTAAAAATTAACAACTATATTTTACAAAGAATATCTTTGCTTAAAATACAGAAATCTTACTAGTTTTCCATTTGAACTAATTTCTCATCTAAAGAAGCAACGATGAAATCTCGTATTTTCTAGGCATCACATTTTCTACGTTAAACTATTAAATAGCTAATGAGGAATGAAGAAATAAAACATGGAATCATGTTTCCTCTCTTAAATCAGAAACCAAAGTTACTTGGTACTTCAAAGTACTGATTGTCCTTGGGATGTAAAGGGAATGTCTAATGTTCCACATCAATAATCTGACCCACATCAGAAGCTATTTTGGATAACAGGAAATAGTTATCTTTACCAAACATATAAAAGTTCATGTTAATATGTGGCTGATTGTAAAACGACCCTGCCAAGAAGAAATGCATTCGAGCGTTTCAGTCTGGTGGCCTGTACTTAAGGCTGAGTCAACACTTTCATGATACAGCTTCATCTTTGAGGCTCCAATAACTGAGCCAATTAAAACCAATTCCAGGTTAAAACTCCACACATAGCTTTCTGGGCAGAAAGGCTCTCTTTATAGAAACAATTTTACTTTTCTAAATGCACATCTTTAAAGATATTTTTATAGTTGCGATTAAGGCTTGGGATTTTTGCTAATTTAAAAAGGTACTTTTTTTCTTTTTCTTGGATATGTATGTGTTCATTAGAGTATTGCTTGGTTTTAAATAAAATAGGCAGAGTGTGCTATTCAAGTGGTTCCTACCTTCCCAAAGCAAAGTTAAAATATTAAGTTCAGGAAAGTAATAATTAACAACTATTCTTCCTAAATGTCTTGGACATGAAACCGCAGCCAGTTTCCCCTAGGATAATGAAGAGTGCGTTAACATTACAAATCTGTGGTTTAAATACACTCCATGTTTGCAGTCTGTGGCTTGGCAGTGCTTGGAGAGAAAAAGCCACAGTTTGTTGTCTGTGACCCAGTGGCCATCTGTAGTGTGGCAAGAAGGGGATCTCATTGGCATTTCTGTCATAATGTGGCCTAGTTCCTAAAACCTGGCATGAGGATTAAAGTGATGAAGGGCCAGGGTCCAAGCTGAAGACGAAGCGTAGAAGAACACTTCTAGGAACTACCCGGCATTAGCCCGGGAAGGACCTAAACCAGCAACTCGCTGCAAAATTCTGCAAGAGCAAAATTGTGGTTACAATCTGGTCACAACTTTACAGTTCCTGAAGGGCCAAGACATAGCTGTCAGTTGCAGAGTTAGAATCTTACCTTTAACAGTATCTGGATCACAGGAGATGCTCAATTTATATGTGTCTTAGGAATAAAGTATCTACTAAATTGCCACTCTGACTGCATTTTACCAATAAAAGAGCACACAAATGCAAAGAAATGAATCAGTCATATGGCAAAGTTTTCAAAAGAGAGTGTCCTTATTTATTTATTATTTTTTTTTGAGACGGCGTCTTGCTCTGTCACCCAGGCTGGAGTGCAGTGGCCAGATCTCGGCTTACTACAAGCTCCGCCTCCCGGGTTCACGCCATTCTCCTGCCTCAGGCTCCCGAGTAGCTGGGACTACAGGCGCCCGCCACCTCACCCGGCTAGTTTTTTGTATTTTTTAGTAGAGACGGGGTTTCACCATGTTAGCCAGGATGGTCTCGATCTCCTGACCTCGTGATCCACCCGTCTCGGCCTCCCAAAGTGCTGGGATTACAGGCTTGAGCCACCGCGCCCAGCTATAGCCTGATCATTAAAATTTACTAGTTCATGTGACTACAGTGAGTAAGGAAGTCCTATAGAAAACTGTTTGCAACAGCCCTTCTGAAGCAACAGAAAAAAAAATGATGTTGAGATCTTTTTTTTCGTATATTTGTTGGCCAACATCACGGATCAACAGAGAAATGCAAATCAAAACCACAATGAGATACTATCTCATGCCAGTCAGAATGGCGATTATTAAAAAGTCAAGAAACAATAGATGCTGGTGAAGCTGTGGAGAAATAGGAACCCTTTTACACTGTTGGTGGGAGTGTAAATTAGTTCAACCATTGTGGAAAACAGTGTGCAGATTCCTTAAGGATGTAGAACCAGAAATACCATTTGACCCAACAATCCCATTACTGGATATATACCCAAAGGAATCTAAATCATTCTATTATCAAGATACATACACATATACGTTTACTGCAGCATTATTTACAATAGCAAAGACATAGAACCAACCCAAATGCCCACCAATGATAGACTGGATAAAGAAAATGTGGTACATATACACCAGGGAATGCCATACAGCCATAAAAAGGAATGAGATCATGTCCTTTGCAGGGATATGAGTGAAGCTGGAAGCCATCATCCTCAGCAAACCAACACAGGAACAGAAAACCAAACACTGCCTGTTGTCACTCATAAATGGAAGCTGAACAATGAGAACATATGGACACAGGGAGAGGAACAACATACACCGGGGCCTGTTGAGGGGTGAGGAGCAAGAGGAGGGAACCTAGATGATGGGTTAATAGGTGCAGCAGACCACCATGGCACATGTTAACCTATGTAACAAACCTGCACATTCTGCACGTGCATCCTGGAACTTAAAATAAATAAAAAATAAAAATAAATAATAAAAAACACTAAAATGATGAACTAAAGCATGTGCACTCTCCTGTTCGCTCTCTCTCTCTCTCTCTCTCTCTTTTCAAAGGCATGCCGTGGACAAGGTGAATTCACTAATATCCATTCAGTAAATATTTAGTGACTATTTACCTCACTTTGCAAAGTTGAAAAAGATACTGGCTATGGCCTCAATAGCTCTAACTATTTATAATAAGTGCTCTAATTACAGGTAAATGCAGTGTTCATAATTTTATATAAATTAAGCACACACTAAATATTAGTCATGCTTTTTAACTCAGAAGAGAGCTAAAAAGGCCATGTTTCTTAATGAAGTATATAATTTTATCACAAGGGAAAATGCTTGCAATTTCATAACTCTGGAAGGGTCAGACACTCTAGAATCCAGTCCTATTTTGCCTTAACTAAATGCATGAATTTGTACCAGTCCATCTTTAGGAACCTCAGTTACTTGTCTTTAAAAATCAGAGTTAGGGCAGGGTGCGGTGGCTCATGCTTATAATCCCAGCAATTTGGGAGGCCAAGGCAAGTAGATCACAAGGTCAGGAGATCATCATCCTGGCCAACACGGTGAAACCTCATCTCTATTAAAAATACAAAAATTAGCTGGGTGTGGTGGCACACACCTGTAATCCCAGTTTCTCAGGAAGCTGAGGCAGAAGAATCACTTGAATACAGGAGGCAGAGGTTGCAGTGAGCCAAGATCATGCCACTGCACTCCAGTGTGGTGACAGAGTGAGACTCTGTCACAAAAAAAAAAAGAAGAAAAGAAAAATCAGAGTTAGACAAGCTGATTTTCAAAGATTTTTCCAGACCCATTCCAAGATGGCCAAATAGGAAACGCTCCAGTCTGCAGCTCCAGCATGACTGACACAGAAGATGGATGATTTCTGCATTTCTGACTGAGGTACCTGGTTCATCTCATTGGAACTGGTTGGACAGTGTGTGTAGCCTATGGGGGGCAAGCTGATGAAGCAGGGTGGGCGTCACCTCACCCAGAAAGCACAAGGGGTCAGGGGATTTCCCTTTCCTAGCCAAAGGAAGCCGTGACAGACTGTACCTGGAAAAACAGAACACTTATGCCCAAATACTGTGCTTTTCCCAAGGTCTTAGCAACCAGCAGACAAGAAGATTCTCTCCTGTGCCTGGCTTAGCAGGTCCCACGCCCACAGAGCCTTGCTCACTGCTGCATAGCAGCATGAGATTGAACTGGGAGGTGGCAGCTGGCTGGGGGAGGGGCGTCCTCCATTGCTGAGGCTTAAGTAGGTAAACAAAATGGCAGGGAAGCTCAAACTGGGCAAAGCCCATGCAGGTCAGCAAGACTTACTGCCTCTATACACTCCACCTCTGTGGGCAGGGCATAGCTGAACAAAAGGCAGCAGACAGCTTCTGCAGACTTAAACGTCCCTGTCTGACAACTCTGAAGAGAGCAGTGGTTCTCCCAGCATGGCATCTGAGCTCTGAGAAAGGACAGACTGTCTCCTCAAGTGGGTCCCTGACCCCTGTGTAGCCTAACTGGGAGACACCCCCCCATAGGTGCCAATAGACACCTCATATAGGTAGATGCCCCACTGGGACGAAGCTTCCAGAGGAAGGATCAGGCAGCAATATTTGCTGTTCTGCAATATTTGCTGTTCTGCAGCCTCCACTGGTGATGCCCAAGCAAATAGGGTCTGGAGTGGACCTCCAGCAAACTCCAACAGATCTGCAGCTGAGGGACCTGACTGTTAGAAGGAAAACTAACAAACAGAAAGGAATAGCATCAACATCAACAAAAAGGACATCTACACCAAAACCCCAGCTGTACGTTACCAACATCAAAAACCAAAGGTAGATAAAACCACAAAGATGGGGAGAAACCAGAGCAGAAAACCTGAAAATTCTAAAAACCAGAGCACTTCTTCTCCTCCAAAGGATCATAGCTCCTCACCAGCAATGGAACAGCACTGGAAGGAGAATGACTTTGACAAGTTGACAGAAGTAGGCTTCAGAAGGTCGGTAACAACAAACTTCTCCGAGCTAAAGAGGCATGTTCAAACCCATCACGAGGAGGCTAAAAACCTTGAAAAAAGGTTAGATAAATGGCTAACTAGAATAAACACTATATAGAAGACCTTAAATGACCTGATGGAGCTGAAAACCATGGCATGAGAACTTCATGATGCATGCACAAGCTTCAATAGCCAATTCGATCAAGTAGAAGAAAGGGTATCAGTGATTGAAGATCAAATTAATGAAATTAAGTAAGAAGACAAGGTTAGAGAGAAAAGAGTAAAAAGAAATGAACAAAGCCTACAAAAATAGGGGACTATGTGATAAGACCAAATCCACATTTGATTGGTATACCTGAAAGTGATGGGGAGAATGGAATCAAGTTGGAAAACACTCTTCAGGATATTATCCAAGAGAACTTCCCCAACCTAGCAAGGCAGGCCAACATTCAAATACAGGAAATACAGAGAACACGAAAAAGATACTCCTAGAGAAGAGCAGCCCCAAGACACATAATTGTCAGATTTGCCAAGGTTGAAATGAAGGAAAAATGTTAAGTGCAGCCAGAGAGAAAGGTCGAGTTATCCATAGAGAGAAGCCCATCAGACTAACAGCCCATCAGACTAACAGGATCTCTCGGCAGAAACCCAATGAGCCAGAAGAGAGTGGAGGTCAATATTCAACATTGTTAAAGAAAAGAATTTTCAACCCAGAATTCCATATCCAGCCAAACTAAGCTTCATAAATGAAAGAGAAATAAAATCCTTTACAGACAAGCAAATGCTGAGAGATTTTTGTCACCACTAGTACTGCCTTACAAGAACTCATGAAGGAAGCACTAAACATGGAAAGAAACAATCGCTACCAGCCACTGTAAAAACATGCCAAATTGTAAAGACCATTGATGCTATGAAGAAACTGCATCAATTAATGGGCAAAATAACCACCTAACATCATAATGACAGGATCAAATTCACACATAACAATATTAACCTTAAATGTAAATGGTCTAAATGCCTCAATTAAAAGACACACACTGGCAAATTGGATAAAGAGTCAAGACCCATCAGTGTGCTGCATTTGGGAGACCCATCTCATGTGCAGAGACACACATAGGCTCAAAATAAAGGGATGAGGGAAGATCTACCAAGCAAATGGAAAGCAAAAAAAAAAAAAAAAAAAAAAAAGCAGGAGTTGCAATTCTAGTCCCTGATAAAACAGACTTTAAACCAACAAAGCTCATAAGAGACAAAGAAGGCTATTACATAGTAGTAAAGGGATCAATTCAAAAAGAAGATCTAACTATCCTAAATATATATGCACCCAATAGAGGAGCACACAGATTCATAAAGCAAGCCCTTAGAGACCTACAAAGAGATTTAGACTCCAACACAATAATAATGGGAGACTTTAACACCCCACTGTCAACATTAGACAGATCAATGAGACAGAAGGTTAACAAAGAAATTCAGGACTTGAACTCAGCTCTGCACCAAGCAGACCTAACAGACATCTACAGAACTCTCCACCCCAAATCAACAGAGCATACATTCTTCTCAGCACTACATCACACTTATTCTAAAATTGACCACATAATTGGAGTAAACCACTCCTTGGCAAATGTAAAAGAACAGAAATCACAACAAATTGTCTCTCAGACCGCAGTGCAATCAAATTAGAACTCAGGATTAAGAAACTCACTCAAAATCACAGAACTACATGGAAACCGAATAACCTGCTCCTGAATGACTGCTGGGTAAGTAACAAAATGAAGGCAATAACAAAGATGTTCTTTGAAACCAATGAGAACAAAGATGCAACATACCAGAATCTCTGGGACACATTTAAAGCAGTGTGTAGAAGGAAATTTTTGCACTAAATTTCCACAAGAGAAAGCAGGAAAGATCTAAAATGGACACCCTAATACCACAGTTTAAAAAACTAAAGAGCAAGAGCAAACAAATTCAAAAGCAAGCAGAAGGCAAGAAATAACTAAGATCAGAGTAGAACTGAAAGAGATAGGAAAACAAAAAGCCCTTCAAAAAAATCAATGAATCCAGGAGCTGTTTTTCTGAAAAGATCAACAAAATTGATAGACCACTAGCAAGACTAATAAAGAAGAAAAGAGAGAAGAAAGATGCAATAAAAAATGATAAAGGGGATATCACCACTGATCCCACAGAAATACAAAGTACCATCAGAGAATACTATAAACACCTCTATGCAAATAAACTAGGAAATCTAGAAGAAATGGATAAATTCCTAGACACATACACCCTCCCAAGACTAAACCAGGAAGAAGCTGAATCTCTGAATAGACCAATAAAAGGCTCTGAAATTGAGGCAATAATTAATGGCCTACTAACCAAAAAAAGTCCAGGACCAGATGGATTCACAGCCGAATTCTATGAGAGGTACGAAGAGGAGCTGGTACTATTCCTTTTGAAACTATTCCAATCAATAGAAAAAGAGGGATTCCTCCCTAACTCATTTTATGAGGCCGGAATTATCCTGATACCAAAGGCTGGCAGAGACACACACACAAAAAAGAGAATTTTAGACCCATATCCCTGATGAATATCAATGCAAAAATCCTCAATAAAATACTGGCAAACCGAATCCAGCAGCATATCAAAAAGCTTATCCACCACGATCAAGTTGGCTTCATCCCTGGGATACAAGGCTGATTGAATATATGCAAATCATTAAACATAATCCATCACATAAACAGAACCAAGGACAAAAACCATATTATTATCTCAATAGGTGCAGAAAAGGCCTTTGACAAAATTCAACAGCCTTCATGCTAAAAACTCTCAATAAACTAGGTACTGAGGGAACATATCTCAAAATAGTAAGAGCTATTTATGACAAACTCACAGCCAATATCATATTGAATGGGCAAAATCTGGAAGCATTCCCTTTGAAAACTGGCACAAGACAAGGATGCCCTCTCTCACCACTCCTAGTCAATATAGTATTGGAAGTTCTGGCCAGGGCAATCATGCAAGAGAAAGAAATAAAGGCTATTCAATTAGGAAAAGAGGAAGTCAAATTGTCCCTGTTTGCAGATGACATGATTGTATATTTAGAAAACCCCACCATCTCAGCCCAAAATCTCCTTAAGCTGATAAGCAACTTCACCAAAGTCTCAGGATACAAAATCAATGTGCAAAAGTCACAAGCATTCCTGTACACCAACAACAGACAAACAGTCAAATCATAAGTGAACTCCCATTCACAACTGCTAAAAAGGGGATAAAATACTGAGGAATCCAACTTACAAGGGATGTGAAGGACCTCTTTGAGGAGAACTAAACTACTCCTCAACGAAATAAAAGAGGACACAAACAAATGCAAGAACATTCCATGCTCATGGATAGGAATAATCAATATCGTGAAAATGGCCATACTGCCCAAGGTAATTTATAGATTCAATGCCATCCTCATCAAGCTACCAATGACTTTCTTCACAGAACTGAAAAAAACTACTTTAAAGTTTATATGGAACAAAAATAGAGCCCACATTGCCAAGACAATCCTAAGCAAAAAGAACAAAGCTGGAGGTATCATGCTACCTGACTTCAAACTATACTGTAAGACTACAGTAACCAAAACAGCATGGTACTGGTACCAAAACAGATATATAGACCAATGGGACAGAACAGAGGCCTCAGAAATAACACCACACATCTACAATCATCTGATCTTTGACAAACCAGACAAAAACAAGAAATGCGGAAAAGATTCCCCATTTAATAAATGGTGCTGGGAAAACTGGCTAGCCATATGTAGAAAGCTGAAACTGGATCTCTTCCTTACACCTTACACAAAAATTAATTCGAGATGGATTAAAGACTTAAATGTTAGACCTAAAACCATAGAAACCCTAGAAGAAAACCTAGGCAATACCATTCAGGACATAGGCATGGGCAAGGACTTCATGACTAAAACACCAAAAGCAATGGCAACAAAAGCCAAAATAGAGAAATGGGATCTAATTAAACTAAAGAGCTTCTGCACGGCAAAAGAAACTACCATCAAAGTGAACAGGCAACCTACAGAATGGGAGAAAATTTTTGCAATCTACCCATCTGACAAAGGGCTAATATTCGGAATCTACAAAGAACTCAAATTTACAAGAAAAAAACAACCCCATCAAAAAGTGGGCAAAGGATATGAACAGATACTTTTCAAAAGAAGACATTTATGCAACCAACAGACACATGAAAAAATGCTCATCATCACTGGTCATTAGAGAAACGCAAATCAAAACCACAATGAGATACCATCTCACGCCAGTTATAATGGTGATCATTAAAAAGTCAGGAAACAACAGATGCTGGAGGGGGTGTGGAGAAGTAGGAATGCTTTTACACTGTTGGGAGTGTAAATTAGTTCAACCATTGTGGAAAACAATGTGGCGATTCCTCAAAGATCTAGAACTAGAAATACCATTTGACCCAGCAATCCCATTACTGGGTATATACCCAAAGGATTATAAATCATGCTACCATAAGGACACATGCACATGTATGTTTATGGCAGCACTATTCACAATAACAAAGACTTGGAACAAACCCAAAAGTCCATCAATGATAGACTGGATAAAGAAAATGTGGCTCATATACACCATGGAATACTATGCTGCCATAAAAAAGAGGAGTTCATGTCCCTTGCAGGGGCATGGATGAAGCTGGAAAACATCATTCTCAGCAAACTATCACAAAGACAGAAGACTAAACACCACATGTTCTCACTCACAGGTGGGAATTGAACAATGAGAACACTTGGAGACGGGAGGGTGGGGTGGGGGGCCCATCACATACCGGGCCTATCTAGGGCGCTGGGGAAGGATAGCATTAGGATAAATACCTAATGTAAATGAGGAGTTGATGGGTGCAGCAGACCAACATGGCACATGTATACCTATGTATCAAACCTGCACGCTGTGCACATATACCCTAAAACTTAAAGTATAATAAAAAAGTTTTTTCTATCAAAAATTATGAAATTTTATAACTCTTTCAAGATCACAACATTTCAACCATTATGTGTCACCTAGGAAACTATTTTAAAATGCAGCTCTATTCCTGCTAGTGACATTTATTTTTTTAAAAAATGCAGATCATTGTACAAGTAATGTTAAATTGCCAAAGTAGGATGTTTAATATTACTAGCCATCTTCCACATATTTATAAATATTTAATGGAGTTTTATACAACTATTGTTATCATCATATTAAATGCATAAAGATGATTTCAAGACTCAGTGTTGTTGTGAAACTATTTTTTTAAAGCACAAAGTAACATAAGAAGAAAATATACAAAACTTTCAAATATATCAGAAATAACATTCCTTATTTGATTATTATTATGGTGGTAAGAGTTATTATTTTGAGAAGGAGTCATTTTATCACACAGTTGAGACATATTTCATAAGAAACAAAAACATAAAATTAAATAAAAGTTGTTAGAGTATTATTTGTACACATGCATTTCCAGTCTGATTAAAACATCCTTTATTATTAATTTGTTATTAAATTCATTAATTATGCATAGGTGTTTACCTAGAATAATTATATACTCAAAGAAGTGTCATACCATTAGAACACAAAATGATCTCAGAATATCTGACTTTTACTCAAGAGTTTGGCAATTCTTTCTCAACAAAATGTTTTCACACCTTTTGACTTTTACAGACACAAGAGCAAAGCACTCTTTAGGAATTGTTTACATCTTCACTGAATAAGACAAAGTCCAGAGACAGAAATTTTCACCAGTGGTTTTGTATGCCATGTATCACATTTCCTACTAATTGTTGGAACAGAGAAATTAAAGACATATAATTAGCATGAATATATCCAGAAATAAGCAAAGTGATTACTAGTTTCTCATCATGATCATTCAGTATGACCTAAATGTTTTTGGTGGGAAACTTGATATTGAAATAATTAATATTCAAAATGATCTTTCCCTGTAAAGAAATGTAAGCAAGCTTCACTTCATTAAATAACCATGAACTCATCTTTATAATAAGTTATTTTGAACCCAGAAAGATAAAGTTGTAAGTGATGGGTGGGCTCCCAGCATAAGTAAGCCGTACAGAGGTTGCCTGACAGTGCTCAGGAGCTAGTGTTGGGCCGGGCACGGTCACTTATGCCTGTAATCCCAACACTTTGGGAGGTCCAGGTGGGAGGATTGTTTGACGCCAGAAGTTCAAGACTACCCTGCACAACATAGTGAGACCTCGTCTCTATAAAAATTTTTTTTTTTTAATTAGCCAGGCATGGTAGCACATGCCTGTCATCCCAGCTACTTGGGAGGCTGACGTGGGAGGATTGCTTGAGCCCAGGAGGTTGAGGCTGCAGTGAGCTGTGATCTCACCAACGCACTCCCGCCTGGATGACAGAGTGAGACCCTGTTTCAAAACAACAACAACAACAACAAAAGGAGCTAGTGTTGATTCTGGTCAAGGGAGCATTGAGATGAGGATGAGAGAGTCTCCCTTTTACAAGACTGATTCCAGATACAATTTGAAACAGCTAATGGCTGTCTTTGATGTTTTGCTTCCATTCTTCTTCATACTTTTCTACCTCTTAATTCCTCTTCTGCAATGACCCTAAAGTCTTCAGGGTCCCAAGTCCTCCAAATTCTGACCTCCTCCCAGGACTACCTTCATGGTGTGTGAGCTGAGTGGTTGCACAGGGTCCTGCACTCTGGTGGGTCCTGCACACAGTTTTATGCCCTGCTGTGTATTAAATTGCTCTTAATAACTGTTTATTTTGTGCTGAGTACTGAAAATAAGGTAGCCAATCTTGCCTCCTATCCATAATGATCCTGTGGTCATTAACAGCTATGCAAAAGAACAACCTTGAAAGAATATGCTTGAATATATGAATACTGAGTTACCCCTCAATTCTGTCAGAGACTGAAATCCCTCAAATATATACTTAGGAACTTGGTTTGCCACTTAAGCACTCTAGAACTCTGTTATTTCATCTGCAAAATAAGAACAGCAAATTATGAACTCTAAGTTCTTTCCCAACTAAACAACCACACCAGCCTATAAGGACTTGCGCTTTTTAAAGGGAAGAGGTTTTTGCAGAGTAAAGGATGACATGAAAATAATTTAGACCATCCAGTAGTCTGCTACCCTGGTTAATTTCCTTAATTATATGTGCCTGTTTTTGTGGAAGTTTTATTTATTCAACTATTCATTAAATAAATACCCATAGTATCTACCACTCAGTTTTTAAATTTCCCCAATTACTATATCACTCTCGTAGACCACAGCTCCATGAGGAAACAAAGTCTTTAAGTTACTCTTACATTTGTTTTCAGAAGACTTGAGCACAGTAGATGCCCAACAAATATTTGTTAAATGCATGAATGTATGATTGAATAAACTAAGTACCTGCTAAATGTCAGCTAAAAAAACATGAGTACCTACTTGTGCTTAGTACTGGATATCCAAAGTTGAATAAGACAAGATGCCTACTTTCAAGGTTCTAATATACCAATGGGGCACAGAGATGCTTACATAAACCCTTAGAGACTAATGCAGTCAACACCTTAACAGAAACATGTTCAAAGGAGAGTACAAATGAGGAATCCTCTCACTCTGGCTGCTGGTATTAGGAAAGGCTTCACAGAGGAGGCAGGATTTGAGCTGAGTCTTGAAGCTCGAGAAAGGCAAAAGGTAAAAAGAACATGTAAGGCAGGGAAATGAGATTGAGGTTGGCTTGAAGGGATCTAGAAATTGTTCGGGGGATTGCGACCCCATGGTTTATGGAGGCTGAATAGAAATGAAGAACGGAAGGTTAATCGAAGTCAGGCAATGAACACCCTTCCAGCCATAATGAGTTTATCTGGAAGGTTATAGTGAGTCTCTGCAAGCTTCTAAATAGGGAAAAAGACAATGGTTGTAACTGGAGTTGTGTTTTTAAAGATCTGTCTTATTACAACATTGGGATGTGGTCCAGTTGAATTCCTAGGTTTCTGGATGTACTGTAAAAATTCCACTTTTTTCTGTTGAATAGTAAAGCAAGGAATGCTTATATCAGCCAAAATTGGATAAAATGAAAATAATCCGTGAGAAGCCCCAGAAAAGCTAAGAAGCTGAAAAGGCAGGCCATGAATATGGAATCAGTGTAATTCTTGGCAAGACGAACACAGTGGCTCTTAACTTATAACAACAACAACATATAACAGATACAACATCAACGAATAACAACAATGACAACAACAAAGAACATCAGGATAGGTCCTGAGAATCTCAAAATTCTTCCCAAGTCACTAAACAAGTCAACAGTAGAATAAAGAATAGGCAGATGAAAGGGACTCAAAGTGCCAGTGACACATGTGAGGAGAAAGGAAGCAAATGAATGGAAGGCAATTGCATAATTCCAGGTAAATAACTTTTTTAATATGGGTGGAGATCACTGTTTACTAAATATGAAAGATTAATATCAGCAGAGGAAGGAATTGTTTGTTTTTAATCTAAGAGTCATTGTGAACAATGAAAAACAAAAAGGAACATAAGTTACCACAGAAACCATTTGTTAAATACTTAAAAAACTTCATGACATCAAAATAAGTCAAAATTGCACATGGACAATTTGATACTGAATCCGTCTGGGGCAGTCACCAACTTCTTTGAGATGTTTCCATGTATTTATTTGAGAAGAAACAAATAGAAAATTATCATTATCTATCCTCAGCATTATAGAAAGGCTGCATATATTCTTATACAGCAAATTCTCAACTATTTAAAATAAATTACTACTTATGATTAACTGAATACTTATGATTAACACTGAATACTTATGATTAACAATTGCTGAATTAAACTACAGACTGTCATACAAAGATCAGAAACTAGGTATTTAGGTGTGAGAATCACACACACACACACACATACAAGTGTCAATATCCTCATTAGCCCCACTCTGAAAGAACATAAAAGAGAATAATAATAACCTGGGATGTGAATTGTTTTTCTAAGTTTCTTAAGATATATGAGGGATCTGCCACAAGAAACTGAAAGTCTGGTTCCCCGCTTTATAAGTACATATTACCTTAAATTATACATTCATGGAACTCTAAATTTCATGGGCACTGGTGTGGTCTTCTCTCCTATTACTGAGGCCAACCCAAGGCCTCGAGTCTGATTCAACATAGACAGGGTCACATATTAGCCAGCAAGCACAGTGGCTAATAGAGTTTTTCCAAACACAGATGCAATTTCCCCAATTCATTTGCCTTACTTTTGGGGAGGGTTCCATCCAGGTTTTGATGGAGAGGAAATCCGAGTTACAATGTTTCATACAATCCTGTAGCATCATACTTTCTCTTTTCTTTTCAAGAATCTGAGCCCTGGGCCGGGCACGGTGGCTCACTCCTGTAATCCCAGCACTTTGAGAGGCTGAGGCGGGCGGATCACGGGGTCAGGAGATCGATCGAGACCATCCTGGCTAACACGGTGAAACCCCGTCTCTACTAAAAATACAAAAAAATTAGCCGGGCGCGGTAGCAGGCCCCTGTAGCCCCAGCTACTCGGAGGCTGAGGCAGGAGAATGGCGTGAACCCGGGAGGCGGAGCTTGCAGTGAACCGAGATCGCGCCACTGCACAAGCGCGAGATTCCGTCTCAAAAAAAAAAAAAAAAAAAAAAAAAAGAATCAGAGCCCTGGCAGAGGTAATAAAACAATGACCAAAGCAAGGAAAATAGACATTTCTGACTCCATAAAGATCTTCCCCAAAACACAAGCAGGAATAATACTAGTTTTGTTACACAGCAAAAATCTAGAGAAATAATGACAAGGGGTGCAAGTGGAGACGTCTAAGAGGAGGGGTGCCCAAGGAAAGAAGGCATTGAGAGGCGGGGCAGCCACACACAAGTGTTCAAGATGGTACCGAGAGGAGAATTTCACGAGGGTCATCGTCAGCTCATAGCACCGTCCCCAACTCCACAAGAGCGGGAGGCCGATTGAGGGAGGGCCTGAAAGAAGAGACGTCTTACCCTTAGGACTTATTTCTAAATGGGCTCTACATAAGGTATAGAATCATATTTAACGAGTTCTTAAAGACTTGCTCTTAACCAGTGAATTTCTGAGCATCCTGAACCTCCTTATGGGCAATGCACAAAGCCATTCTTTATTTTTCCAGAAATGATTTTAAACGATAGGCAGGCACACGTACACCTGCTCTGACCTGATATTTATATATAAAATACACATAATCTTTTTATACATTATGAACATGTAGAAATATGTACGTGTAAAGAAAATTAACAACATTAACACAGTTGATCGCTCCCTCCTTGAACTCATTATTTCTTTGGCTTTGAGACCTTCCTTTTATCTTTTTTCTTCCTACCACACAGGCTGCAGCTTCTTAGTCTCATATATGGGACTCTACTCATTCCCCACTTCCCTCAGTGTTGAGTGCCCCATTTCACAAACCTCTTTTCTTATCTGTCCTGGCTCCCTGGGTGGTGCCAACCAATCTCACAGCTTTAAACGCTACCTCTGTGCTGACAACGTCCAAATATTTTCTCCTGCTGTGTCTCCTCCACTGATCTCTACAGTTACATACATATACGCAACTCCTTTCCTGGAAGTCTACCAGGCATCTAAAATGTAACATGTCCAAAATAAGCTCTCAGTTTTCCTCCTCAATGCTGTTCCCCATAATGGTTTTTCTTTATTTCAGAACTAAAAGTGAGAGGATCAACTTTAATTTTTTCTCTTATACACCAAACCTAATCCATCAACACATTGTTTTAATCTTACCTTCAAAATATATCCAGAATGTTACCACCTCTCTCCCCACCCACCGTTCAAGCCATCATCTTTCTCTTGACTTGTCAAAAATAACCTCTATTCTGGACTCCCAGCTTCCCCCATTGAAAATCAATATAATATTAACTATTTATATTATATGCACTTAACAAATACTTATGAAGTGTCCACATTATGAAATGCACTATGCTAGACAATGTGTAGGTCGCTGATGTGAGTCTGACCCAATTCCTGTCCTCAAGGTTTTTATATTCTGGGTGAATAGATTCGATACATATGTGCAACCCAATACAAGCAACACGAGATAATTGTCATATTGTGCTATAAAGAGCTAGAGGGGTTTAGAGGAAGGAGAGGAAATTTCTGACTGCATTGGCAATAAAGCCTTTGCGGAGGAGGTTGCACTGAAGTTAGGCCTTGAAGATAAGTCAGGTTTTAGGAACAGTGACTTGAGCTCATTCCAGAAGGTGCCCCAGAAGGAGATGAAAGTGTCAGGACATCTGAGCATGGAAAGTAGTGACACTTGGCTGACATAGGTGGATATCTAGGGGAGCTAGAGGAAAAAGAGTTGTTACAGCTAAAATGGACTTAGAATATGGAATCTGAGCCAAAGAAGTTGGGAATTCAACAGGGAGGTCAAAGAAGTAATTTTGGTACATGTGTTTAATGTTACATCATAACAGTAACAAAATTAAGGTAATATGTTTACAAAAACTCATGTGGAGGCAATATGATATAGAGGGATACTTTATGTTTTATTTGTAGGCCTTAGACACTCTAACTTTTAGAGGCCTGCCACACACTATATCAAAGGTGCAATAAAGTGTACTTACATGCCATATAAAATATATTGACACATATATAATTTTTGAATTGATTTACATTTGACTGTTTGCCATAATTTAGCATTTATAAACCTTTGCTTTTTTTTTTTTTTTAAACAGTTTTCTTTTTCTATTTGAGAGACAATATTTTATAGGTCACTGAAGACCCTGAAGGCCTGAAGCACTTTCTCCATAAAGCTCAATGGACGAAATAGGTTTACAAACAGAGAGGCTTAGAGGACCAAGCACTACACAAATGTAAAGACTTCATAAATTTATTAATAAGAGTAATGTGAACAAGTAATATACCATTTAAAAGGAAAATGTGCTTAAAACATTGTGTTTACAAAAACAACAAACACATCACTCATTCAGGCAAGATGTGTATCTTTAAACTGATTTTATAGTAAAAAACCACTCTTGATTAAAACCAAAATTCAGATATACATTCTTCAAAAAGACGGCAGGTAAAGCAGGACCCAATTTAATTGGTTTAATTGGTTCATTGCCTTAACCAATTTTATCTTTGGTTCATTAAGTTAGGCATAATGATTTATTCATTTATTTATCAAAAATGTATTTAACTATGATGCTCCAAAACATAAAGAAATGATCACTGTATTGTATCATACTTAAATTTGAGATAATTTTACACAACATTTATGTGGGAAAAGAGAGATTAAACCCAAAGGGATTTCAGCCTAAATATAATAAATGAGTTTTTGACACTGTTTTGTGTTTCAATAAGAGTCATTAAGTTAGAGTAATAAAGTATGAAGTTTTTTTGACTTTTAAGTTTAGGGGTACATGTGCAGGTATGTTACACGGGTAGATCTGTGTCATGGAGGTTTGTTGTACAGATTATTTTATCATCCAGATATCAAACATAGTACTTATTAGTTATTTTTCCTGATCCTCTCCCTCCTCCTAGCCTCCATCTTCCAATGGGCCACAGTGTCTGTTGTTACCCTCTATGTGTCCATGTGTTCTCATCATGTAGCTCCCACTTATAAGTGAGGACATATAGTATTTGGTTTTCTGTTCTTGTATTAGTTTGCTAAGGATAATGACCTCTAGCTCCATCCATGTCCCTGCAAAAACACATGATCTTGTTCTTTTTATGGCCGCATAGTATTCCAAGGCATATATGTACCACATTTTTTTATGCATTCTACCATTGATGGGCATTTAGATTGATGCAATGTATTTACTATTCTGAGTAGTGCTGCAGTGAACATCCGAGTGCATGTTTCTTTATAATAGAATGATTTATATTCCTTTGGGTATATACCCAGTAATGGGATTGCTGGGTTGAATGATATTTTTGTCTTTAAGTCTTTGGGGAATCAACACACTGTCCTCCACAAAGGTTGAACTAATTTACACTCCCACCAACAGCATATAAGCATTCCTTTTTCTCCACAAGCTTGCCAATATCAGTTATTTTTCTTTCTTTTTTTTTTTTTTTTTGACTTTCTAATGAGAGCCATTCTGACTGTTGTGAGATAGTTTTGGCTTTGATTGGCATGTCTCCAATCATCAGTGATGTTGAGCTTTTTTTCATATGAAAGCCAAGGCAATCCTAAGCAAAAAGAACAAAGCTGGAGGCATCATGCTACCCAACTTCAAACTATACTACAGGGCTACGGTAACCAAAACAGCATAGTACTGGTAGAAAAACAGATACATAGATCAATGCAACAGAACAGAGAACCCAGAAATAAGACCACATAGCAACAACCATCTGATCTTTGACAAACCTGACAAAAACAAGCAGTGAGGAAAGTCTTCACTATTCAATAAATGGTGCTGGAATAACTGGCTAGCCATATGCAGAAGACTGAAACTGGACCTCTTCCTTACAGCATATACAAAAATTAACTTAAGATGTATTAAAGACTGAAATGTAAAACACAAAACTATAAAAACCCCCAGAAGACAAGCTGCGCAATACCACTCAGGACATAGGAACAAAGATTTCATGATGAAGACACCAAAAGCAACTGCAACAAAAGCAAAAACTGACAAATGGGATATAATTAAACTAAAGAGCTTCTACACAGCAAAAGAAACTCATCACAGTGAACGGACAACCTACAGAATGGGAGAAAATTTTTGCAAACTATGAAACTGACAAAAGTCTAATATCCAGCATCTATAAGGAACTTAAATTTACAAGAAAAAATCACAACGCCCTTAAAAAGTGGGCAAAGAATATGAACAGGCACTTTTCAAAAGAAGAAGATATACAAGCAGCCAACAATCATAAGTATAAAAATTAATCAAGGCATTATAAAAATGTTTCAATCCTCACAAAATGCCAAGCTTTTTATTTTCCAAGCTATGATCATAGCCAATTATGCTAAATTAAAAGAAAGTTACATTTTCATCAATTATTCATTATTATTTCATTCTACTTTTCAGTATACTTTCTGTTAGTCTGAAGTTTTCTTTTGTGTAATGAACTTATAGGAAATATTATACTTAAAACAAAAAAGGTTTAAGGTTTTTATTACTCATAAAAAATTTTCAAGAGGAGATTGTGATTACCTTATACTGAACAACTAGCAAATTTCATAGCTGTATCTCCAAGGGTAAATTCTTATCCTTTTTTGTTTGTTTGTTTCTCTTTGAATCTATTCACAAGGTTTAAAAATCAAAATTTGTCCTTGCAGTAAATAATCCTACTCTCCTATTAATTTTTTTGTATATACAACACCTAAGCATACACATTTTAATGTTTTCTGGCATTTATCACTTGTTCTATAAGATTGCATTGATGTCACCCCATCCTACAATAACCAACACTGATATGTTCATTTTAAAAACATAAAGTTTAATATAGTATGTTCACATTTAAAATGTAGTTAATAAAAGTCAGCCAACAAGTTCTTTTTAAGTAACTATGAAAGATTACAAAAAGCCTTAAAATATTGTCACTATCTAAAAGAAGTTTATAATCTGAAGAGTTCAGCCATTTATTTTCTTAGTTGTGACTATAAACTAAGTAACTCCATAAGCCACCTGTTAAATGGATCCCCTTTAGTTAGTCTTGAAAAGCAGAAAATGTATGTACTAATTATGTGCATTTAAAGTTTTAATACTCCTTTATCATACTATTGTCCTATATTTGCTTTTAAGGTTATATTTAAATTGATTAAAGTTCCAGAAACATTCATTATTCTTAAAAGCAAATGAAACTCCGCATTGCAGTCTGACTGCTCATCCATAATTCAGTATCCCAGCCTAAAACATTATGCTCAAACAAGCACAAATATTGGCAAAGGTGAAATATTGAACGGTTACTCTTGCAGCTAAATTATGTAGCAATCTCTGTGTGTGCTTTAATTTCCTAGTCCCAGAAATAAAAACTAAAAGCAGGAAAAATAGTCAGCAATTATGGGTGTAAGCTAAATAAGCAAGGGAGTAATGCCAAGTTGCCATTATTCAAAGCTCCATGCTCTTTATTAGTTATGCACAGGTCTGAAATGACAATGAAACCCAAAAATGGGAGGAAAAAAACCCCAAACACATTAGTTACTCATTATATATATCTAGACAAAGAGAAAGGATTCTAGGAGAATGTTCTTATGAATTTAAACTTTGAAAATTAGCAACTCTGGTTCTGTTTACACTAATGGAAATTTACTTTTCTTCAAATTTGTCTTCATTATCTGGGCAATAACACCAGCCCTCCATTTATTAGGATCTTGGGCACTTGTTTGGAGGTTCCAGCAGGTAAGCAGCTTTACTAAATACCCTTGACAGGGGACAGATCTCCTCTTTCTGTGGAGATTGGCCCCTCTTTGGACTTAAAGCAGTAGTAAATATGCACAGTGACAACTGAGAGCAAGAGACCTGCACGCCACCAACTGAATCAGCAGAATTAATCCAGCTGATCAATTTGTTAAGACACACTCACCAGATCACTTTCACTTCCTGCCATTTCACCGAGTTTCCTTTGATGCAGGCTAGATGTGTTATATTTTGTAGCAGTACAGACTTTACATTTTGTAGCCAACATAACCTATAGTCATGAAGTAATTGATACCAAAGGCTGGGGATAAGTATCTCGGGCTCAGGAGTTTTGTCTTCTGAATTTTAAGGCTTACTCTTCTAACTTTGTCAGGTACCCTTATGCCACCTTATAACTCTCTCTTTTATAGAAAGGAAAGCTAATTAATGCAATAAGTATAGTTACTTCGTTATGTAATAAAATGACTAGTTTTGTACAGCACAGAGTATACAAAACGATTAACATTCCTCCAAAAATCTGGATAGTTAGAAAAATTTGCAGGAAAAAATTGCAACAAATTATCAAGCTGTGCCTTCTCACCTAGTTTTCTTCCATGACTATTTGAATGACTCACCATATCACAGAATTTATCATTTTTAAAGCTCCTTTAGTAAATTATCTCATCGAGCTTCACAACAATTCTGAGAGGGGCTAAGCAGATGGGAGCAATCCACATTTTGCAAATGGGGCACCTAGACACGTAGATGTTAAATAAGGCATCCACTGTCACACGCCTGGTGTGTGTGTGGCACAGCTCTTTCATCCACGCCACAGATTTCTCAAGCAAAACTAAATCTACTATAAAAACATAATAAAACACAACATTAAATTATCCATACTCTTCACTTTCCTCTCACCCCTAACCCAATTATCTTAATAAAAGGACTTCCACTCAAACTAATGTCAGAATGAAGAGTAGAGTGTTAGTAGGAACACAGTCTGATTCTGATTGAGTTTATTCAAATTTGCTGTTTGTAACTTTCACTTATGGTCAACATGTATGTCATGCGGAGAATGTTCACATCTAATATACTCAAAGGAAAATCTGCTTTATTACCTTATTATCTGCCCCACACTTTTGTAAGGGATTCACAGGCTTCCTTTCCATCATTTCATAGATGATGTCATTGAGGCACAAAATGGTTCAGTAATTTACCCTCAGACAAACAGCCAAGACAAACATAGACAGTGGAATGGAACTCAAATTCAGCACTGCATCTACCCAGGTGACAATATACAACTGAAATCTGAGATCCTTGGGTGCTGGGCAGACCCAAGCAGAGAAATTTTCAGCCCATGGAAAAGATCTAGACCCAATTCAGCAAGGATCTTTTATCTAACAAGGCTCTTTCTGGCGTGACATGAAGGATTGGTCAGCAAGAAATAGGAAACACATACCACTTACAATGAAGCATCACAAACCAGTCCAGGCAGACAAACATTCGTAGGGAGGTCACTTGAAGACAGAAGCTGTCAATCAAGTTGGTGGTCTCTGGACAGACATGGAGAAACTCCTAGTTCCATCAATATCCTGATTTTCTATAGCTGTGAGCGCGTTCTGGGTCATGAATATCCAGATTTGAGAGCCTGGTATGTATCTGAAGGTCAAGAATGCTTAACTGGAAATCACTGCTCTGCACAGCAAATACATTGTAAGCAAAGAAAGTGGGTCTGTGACAAATTAATATCACTGATACTGTGCGAAACCACAATGATCACTTGTTGGAGATACTAGAAAACCTAAAAGTCAAGCTATAACATTATTTTTAAGTTCTCTTAGCAAAGACTAGCACAAAACTCTTCTAAATTGGGGTATTTTTATACCTTAAAACCATTCACTTGAAGGCTGGGCTTATGACATTGAATATATCATTAGAATTCTGACAACGAAGCAATGAATATATCATTAGGATTATGACAAAGAAAAAATATTTTTAGATAACTACAGGTGATAATTATCTGTGTTTCAAGGAATATTGAAACACAAACACAAATGTAAAGAAAATTAACAATTAGCATCTGTTCACCTATGAGTTTCTATAGCATTTCCCTGTTAGTTCTCTTCTAGAAAGCAGAGAAGAGCAGCTGGGCACGGTGGCTTATGCCTGTAATCCCGCACTGTGGGAGGCCGAGGCAGGCAGATCACCTGAGGTCAGGAGTTTGAGGCCAGCCTGGCCAACATGGTGAAACCCTGTCTCTACTGAAAAAACAAAAATTAGCCGGGCATGGTGGCGCATGCCTGTAATCCCAGCTACTCAAGAGGCTGAGGCAGGAGAATCGCTTGAACAGGGAGGCGGAGGTTGGAGTGAGCCGAGATAGCGCCACTGCACTCCAGCTTGGAAGACAGAGCAAAATTCCATCTTAAAAAGAAAATCCAAAGCAGAGAAGAGCACCACTGAGGGATACAGGACTAGTCTGTACCCTGCCACGAACCATTCATCTCATCACATCGCTTCATCTCTTTGGGCCTCTTTTGCCTCATTTTTCTTAAAAAGTTTCTAAATATCGGCCTGGCGCCTATAGTCCCAGCACTTTGGGAGGCCGAGGCGGGCGGATCACGAGGTCAGGAGATCGACACCATCCTGGCAAACACGGTGAAACCCCGTCTCTACTAAAAAATACAAAAAAACGACCCAGGCGAGGTGGCGGGCGCCTGTAGTCCCAGCTGCTTGGGAGGCTGAGGCAGGAGAATGGCGTGAACCCGGGAGGCGGAGCTTGCAGTGAGCCGAGATCGCGCCACTGCACTCCAGCCAGGGGGACAGAGCGAGACTCTGTCTCCAAAAAAAAAATATATATATATATATATATAAAAAAAATATCCAAGGGTCTTCTAGTTGGAAAATGCCACTGGTTCACTTATTTGACAATAGCATATAGTTACATGTCCACAACTTGTCCGTAATCTATCAAGACAATTGGGGAATGTATTGTCACTGGTATTACTGAATGACAGCAGCAGTACATCTGGCAATAACTCTTAATTCCCAACTGGACAATGAATAACATGTAAGACATGCCAATGCAGACACAAAATTACAAAAAAAAAAAAAAGCTGTATTTTTATCTTTTCCTTCTATGTAAAGAAGATAGCATCTGAAGACAGCATGCCCCTGTTTGAAAACACTGGAATAAAAGGCATCCATCCCATTCTGGGCTATAGTTCCATGAAACTGAGTAAAACCCCAAACAAAATTTAACTGATTGTGGGTTAAGATGGTATTTAAATTTTTTTAAACCCTGAAATGTCTTCCCCTTACCTTGCAGCCTCTGCATCACATTGGCGATATCCCGAGGACACCGGGAGGCCCCTCTGGAGGTTGCCATGGTCCCTCCAGAAGCACAAAGCCAACACCAAGAGACTCTTCACTGGAGGCAGCACAGGGCTACACCACTCTGGAAAACATGTTTGGACTTTTCTAGATCTATTCCGTCATAAATGAATTCCAGGCATTTGCAGCAGTCAACAAGCAGGCAGCTCTCCCAAAGACTGAACTGCTTTTTCTTCTTTCGTTTTAAGACTGTCCTTTTAAATCAACTGAAGAACCTGAAAAACATAAAAGAAAAGGTACAACATAAAAAAACAATCTACAAAGGTCACCACAGTGCTAAAAGGAGAAATATTTCTATTTAATTTGAATGCCTGGTCTATTATCAAGTGAAACAACTTAGTGAAAAGCACTTATAAACTATAAAGTACTGTGCAAGTGTTAGGAATTCCCATGATATTTGATAAAATAAACACATAAATGAGATATATAAAATAAAATTGGGTTGCTAAAAGAAGAAACGTTCACTTTCATTCTATGTTTTCTTTTTAAACTGTAAAGTTTTTCCATTGATCTATGAAGTGGCTTGCCTTATACTGAAAACACTCCATTGTAGTTTTCAATATGCACAGATTCTCTTATCTGCTAATTTAGCCTGCTTTGCACATGTTTTGCTCTGTTGTGTTGTACACTTTCCAGGAATAGGACCAAATCCTAGTTTCCCATACCAATTTGATGAATTAAAACAGCATAAATGTAAAAACCATTTCATTCTAAAAATTTGAGTTTCAAGTACTCCAATTTTAGAAGCCAAATGGGTCTGATTTAGTTTTTCTCCTCCCTAGGTATAAAGACTCAAAAGTTGTAAGGCTAGTGGTGGGGTGAGCTAAGCAGAGTGGACATTTTCCTTCTAAATTATCTGTGTTGGTTAAGATTTTGTTTTTGCTTTTGTTTTCGTTTTGGGACAGTCTCACTCTATCATCCAGACTGGGGCGCAGTGATGTGATCTCAGCTCACTGCAACCTCCACTTCCCGGGTTCAAGCGATTCTCCTGCCTCAGCCTCCTGAGTAGCTGGGACTACAGGTGCCTGCCACCACACCCGGCTAATTTTTTGTATTTTCAGTTGAGACGGGGTTTCACCGTGTTAGCCAGGATGGTCTTGATCTCCTGACCTCGTGATCTGCCCGCCTCGGCCTCCGAAAGTACTGGGATTACAGGCGTGAGCCACCATACCCGGCCACAGTCCCCGTTGCATTTCTAGGTTATGATGATGAAAGTTAAAAAAAGGAATAGGGGAAGAGGGGAAGAAGGGGAGAATGGCAAAAGCAAAACTCCTAAAGAAAGCTCATACATGTGAGATGGTCCACTTTCCTGAAGGAAAAAAGAAATGAGAGGAGTCTGTGAGTGCTATAAAAATTATATTATAACTTGGATTATAGTCCATAAAAAAGCACTGCTCATGAAGGATTTCTTAAGTAATAGAGTGAAATTATGAATTACAATTTATTGTAAAATGGCATTGCTAATACTATTATATATTGGTATCTGGTCAGATGTATGAATGCAAAGCTAGTAATATGCTCTTTAGCCTATTATCTTAAAAAAAAAAAAGGGGGGGATGTAAACCTTTGCACACTGCTGCTGCTCCAAGTGCAATGCATCAGAAGGATGTACTGGAGCAAGAAAGCAATTACTAACCAAGACACAGGACAGTGATGCAGTGAACAGCAGTCATTGGTAGGAAAGATAGAGGCAAACTTCTCTTGGCTACTTGAAAGGAGTATTTAGTAGAAGTAGGACCCAACTTGGTGTCTTATAGGCTAGAGAGGTACTTCTCAGTGGGTGACTCTCCAAGGGAGGCTTCGTGGAGAAAGAATTACTTGTGGCTGGGCTGTCACACACATACCTATAGCCCTGCTGGAATTGTGTGCCCATTAGCAGCCTGTATCTCCTGGGGAAAAATATTCCACCTGCCCACATACAAAAGCTATCTTAATTTGGGAGAATAATACATAGTGAACAGTGCCTGAAGGACCTTAAAAATGACTCCCCTAAGCTGTTAGGAAGTTAGGTTTTCAAATGCAAAAATAAACCTTTCTGAAATCAATCAATCCATCAACCACTCTATTATGTATATCATGTATCTGCATGTATATTAAAGACATTCATTTCATTTCAGATACCCCACTCCAAGCCGGTCTCAGCACTGGAGCTCACAGATGATTAACACACAGTCCCCATCTTCAATCAAGAATTATGGAATTAAAAGGGATTTCAGTAAATCATTGCAACAGAAATCACTCTGCCTCTATCCTCTTCTAATTCACATTCACATAGCTTGGTAGATTAATCCTGAAATATTGTGCACGCCCTCTCTCTCTCTCTCTCTCATTACATTAAACTCAGAATTTCCCTGCATGTGCCCACTATTCATCCAGTTTTACTTTCACAGCATAACTAACACATTCAGAGTGCCAGAGCTCAGTGCTGGGATTACTAAGGTGGATGTGACACAGAGACTATTTTTGAGGAGCTTAGGACACAGTGGGAGATAAAACATAGAAAAGAAAATATAAAAATACCAGGGCTAAGTGCAAATACCAAGATGCGAGGATACAGAGGATGGCGGCTATGCCAGTGTGGGTGTTCTGGAAAGGTGTCCTTGGCAAGGAACAGACACCGAGCTGAGTCTCGGTGAATGGGTTAGTCACTCAGGTGAAACATATGAAAGACACATCCTGGGCAGGGTGAAGAGCTTGAGCAAAGGCCTGGGCATGAGTAACAGCATGACTGGGACATGGAACTACCACCAGTCAGACACTGAGAAACTCTACAAGGTGACATTCTGGAAAAAGAGGGTGGAGAGTGAGGTGGTGTCCGGATGACAGAGGGCCCTGAGTGCTATGCTCAGAAGTTTGGTTCTGGTTCCCTAGCAGGCAACTGGAAGCCCCTGAGAGATTTTAAGCTGGAAGTGAGAAGGTATAACTGGGATTATTCTAGCTATGGTTTTTTAAAAGGTGTTTTCGAGAAGGACAAAACTGGAAGATCCAGAAAGATCGGTTGGGAAGGTATCTCAGGAATCCAGGTGGAAGATGACAAAAGACGGAAATCAGACAGAGGGAGCAGAGTGAGTGGAGAATCAAATATAACACAGCTTTAGAGAGTAGAATTTGTAAGACTTGGTGACTGGTCACCCGGGGTGGGGGTGGGTATAGGTGGGATTTCCAGGGTGTATATCTGAGGAGTCTCAGATGACTCTCAGGATTTGGGATCCATTAATTGAGCGCAGCAGAAGAGGTGCTGCATAGGTTTTACAGCCAAGCACTCTCCCCTTCATGCCTCATATCTTGGAACAACTCAGGAGCAATTTCTTCATTGCCCCTTCACATCACCCCTCTGAAGAACACTTTCAGCTGAACAAATCTAAATACCTAACCCAGGATCCGCATACCACTTGAAGCTTTTCCTAAACACACCAACCAACATTCACCATTATTTTCCACTGAGGCCTCTAACACTAGTAATCCACACTATCATAGATACAATTTGGCTTCTACCTTTCACTACTGCTAGTCTTACCTCACTCTAAACAAACTGTGAACATTTCACTGGTATAAAGGCTATAACATTACAAAATCTCATTCATTGACACCAAGTATATCCTTGACCACATCCTAGGCCTCTGATATATATTTTTTGTTTCATTGAATCAAGTTCATAATACTTTACATCTATGAGAAAATCCCTACAAAACCTCTTCCTCTTCAATGCAAAAAAAAAGTGGATGCAATATCCTTCCTTTTTCAGACATTAAACATTTTGCTTTCATCATTCACATGTACACATATTTCCTATATTGTGAAATCATGATTTTCTTGCTTTTTACTAACACTTTATCTTATTACATGATTTGAGAAGAAATTCAAAATGACGTTAATAAAAAGAAGCTAGTAAAAGGAGACTGGGAATTAGGAAATATCAGTTCTAGGCTAAACTTTATCCCAGTTAGTTGGGTGATTTTGAGCTGGTTCTGTGCCTGAAGGTCCTCAACAACTACCTATTGGAGGAGAGTTTGGTACCAGGAAATGAGCAGACTTTGGACTAAGAAAGACCTGGAGCTGAATCTGAATTCTATCTCTTGCTGTGCACGCAGGCTTAAGAAAATGAGCTTCTCTGAGTCCTTCTTTCTTCATCTGTAAAATGAGGTATACTTATGCCAAATTAGGTTTAATTTTATCCTGCTTAAATTAATTTTTTAAAAAATAAGTATGCCATGTTTCCAGCAGATTGATTGGCATGTAGCAGAGTTTCTGCAAATACTAGTTTCAATTTTCCTTCCCCTGGTCCCAGTTTCTCCACCTGCAACATGAGAGATGACCCTAAAATGCAGAGGTACTCCCAAGTGTGCTCTTCAGTTCCAAAACCAATGGCAGCACAAGGCACAGCTAAAACAACGACTGGTGCAAGGTCATGAGATCCTCCAGTTGACTGTTTATGTAGCAGTGTTCTGGCCATGGACACGACAGAACCAGAACACCAGAGGCAGATCCAGAACATCAATGAACTCACTGTTCCCAAGATCAATAAAACAGTTTTAATAGGTGCAGGATACTGCGGGGGCACGAAGGAGAGGGAATGAAGAGTGAAGCTAGGCATTGGGATGGAATGGGAGAATTTGGTGGACACTGATGGGCTGTATACCAATAAATAGTCCCTGCACCATCTCCAAATTTTTCCAGGGGAAGGAACTAAGATTATGATGCAGCTAAATACATCCACCTCATAATTAGCAGAAAGGTAAGACTCCTGTATTTATTATTTCACGATAAATATGTATTGAGTAGCTATTTGTAAGGGACCATGGTACTGAGTAAACAGCAGTCAACAGGAGAAACAAGCCCCTCTTACAACTTATGTGCCAGTACAGGAAGATGATATAAACAACGTTACAACAAAGGAGGGCAAGTATTGTAATGGAAAAGTCCAGGCTACTATGGAAGCAAAAAAAAAAAAAAAAACACCCACCCAATCAATAACCATCTGCTGCATTTTTTTAAATTCAGGACACAGAGGGAATTTGGACTATCTGCTATTTGGGATGCTCCCAGCTGAAAGACATACTCTTCTCAACATCACTCTGTGAAAAAGCACAGTTGTGAAATACCACAACTCAATTTTTTCTGTCTCTTGGCAGAATGGACATTGGCTCTTGAATCAGTTTCTTGTTTGTGTTACTAAAAAGGAATACACTAAGAAAAGCACTGAAGAAATACTACTAAGCCACAAGAATATATACAAGCAATGCGACTGAATTTCTAGGTATTAGGAAACTACTGCAGAAAATTTCAAACCCTCGCGACAACCAGAGACAACGTGGCTCATTTCTAACCAAAAAGAAAATGAACTGCGAACATAAATACCTAAACAGATTCACAACAGAAGGAAGCACAGGCATTACTTAATTAAATGTCTAAACATGTATAAGAATAGCACTAATATTGAAGCCCACTATGGAACAAAATTTTTAAAGTCATGAATAAATTTCAGTTTCCCTTCTATTCAAGTCTTTTGCTGAAGAGAGTTCATGTGCTGTTTAATTTTAAATGTAATTTTTTTTTCTATTCACCCATTAATAATGGTACTAATTAATGAACACTAAGATGGCTAAAAGGTAGAGAAGAACAGGGACATCTTTGAGTTAATAGAAGTATACTACTAATATGTGTGTGCAGGTTATCAGGGAACAATGCTGTTTCTTATTCAGTAGTATGAATTACACAGAGTAACAATAAGAAATGATCTTTTCCCTAGAAGAATATGAACAAGTAAGCAAAAGACAAAGTGTATAGCAGATCAGCATGAAAGCTATTCAGTGTCATAATTAAATTTTGTTTATTGTAAGCCTAAAGTATAAATTACACCCGAAGACATCCGCAACCTTCTTTCCATCCCTTGCTAGAATATACATTGCATGCCTTGCCAAACATTAGTTCTCCTTAGATCAGACCACAAGGAAGTACACATTTAAGAGCAGACCCACAGAGGACCCTGCAGAGGTGTTTGGGCCCTGCATGCCTGTCACATTCAGACCACAGGGTGTGGCCGCAGTAGCTAGAGCTGGAGTTGTGAAAATGCCACCAACCTTGCCCAGTTATGGGCTTCCTACATCCTGTGACAGTCACGCCTCCTTTCATTTCCAAGATGCTGTGTGCGCAGCATAGTTATCAGAAAGTAGGCCCAGTGCAGCACCAAACAATTCTTGAACATTTTTAAATGGCGAACTAGCTTTCTCTAATCCCCACTCCCCGGCAGGAAGGAATCAAGTAAAAAAAGAGTTCTTAAATGAGGTCAATGAGGACAGAAGAAAACCAGTTTGTGAAAATCATTAGTTCACAAAGATGAAAGTGAGTCTATAAAATAAGAGCTAGGCAAATATTTTCAAAGCCTAGCAAATATTATTATCTGGGTCAGTCTGAAGCTGTTTCTTAATCTTCAACATGAAACATACTAAGTTAGTATAGATCTCTCACATTTTGTTCTAAATCTGCCACAAAGTGATGAACAGACAAGAAAAAATAGATATGCATTTTGTCACACTGTTCTGGTGATGTCAGGTACTTTTTATCCATATTACAAATCTTTTTTCACCATGGGGAATAAAAAGCCTCTCAAAGAACAATCGTCATGACTTGTGATTAAATCTGCATTTTATGAAGATGTAGGTCATATTAATGACCTTTGGTTCATTGAAAATTATTATACTTTCCCTTGCATAGGTCTGGCTTCTGTATATGAATGTGTCTTTGGGAAAGTCATTCTCAGATCAAGACGAAAAACGGATGGGCATCAAAGAAGAGAAAAATAATTAATTTTTAACTTTCTTAACATTCACAGGAACATTTCAGATACAAGTTTTCCACCCCAAAAAGAAAAGCTCAGAAGTGAACATTCTGGGATGCTAAGGCTTCGTTGCTGATATTTTCCTCTGGGCTGGACCTGACTCTATTTACGGAAGGGGGCAGAACTTCCAGCATCCAAAGCCTGGGATCCCAGTCAGCACACCCAGCCTCCCTTCCCAAGGGGCTTTCCTTCCTGTGCGGCTGATGGCTGCTTCGTTTTGCACGGATGCCTGCCCGTTGCGATGCACCTGGCCGCCTGTGCACCACCATTTCCCAGAACTCCTCCGCCAGCAATGCAAGATCTCTATGTGAAACGTATCTTTCAAAGAGGAGATGAAAGTTATCTTGCCCTCCAATGCAGGCTCTGCTGGGAAACAACTGCACCATGACAGCGCCGCTGGAGTCTGACGCGCCCGGGCCTCCGCGCAGCCTTCAAGCCATTTCCCTCCCCCCAGCCCTTCCAAAAATAGTCAGGGGGTGGAGGAAGGGAGGCTCCTAGAATCTGTTCAACGCCCTACCTCTCCCATCTGATAGTAGCAACAGTACCGACCATCACAATAAGAGGGTGGCTGCCTTTTGCTTCTGCACCATTGGAGCCCAGGGGATGTGCCACAAGCGGAAATGACAACTCAGAGAGGGGGATATTAATAGGGACATCTACGTACGAGATGCAAAGAGGCTCCCCAACCTCCTAGTCTCCTTATCTATGAGTATCGCACACGTACACACATCACTGCTACCACCCCCTCCCATCAAGCACGCAGAGCCCCAGCGTGCAGGCACAAACTTGCTGACAATTTGTCTGCAATGTGTTCGTCTTGCACCTCTCTCTCCTCTCCCTGTCTCTGTCTCTCCCTGTCTCCCAGTCTCTGTCTTTTCTTTTACCTTCTCTCTCGGCCTCGTTCAGTTTCCCAGCAGCTAGGCGATGCAAGCGAACGCCTCCTCCCGGCTCGCTGCGCCCAGGCTCGGCGGGACCCCGGGGATGCGCTGCTGTCCGCCCGCCCTGTCGCCGGGATCGGGCGCGGTGTGCAGGATTGCGGGAGCCCAGCCGCCCTGGTGACAGAGGACAACAATCTCAGCCCGCTGCGGCCGGCGGCCGCGGCCCGGCGCCCGCTCTCACCCTGGCTGGCTCGCCCACACTCACTCCCGCGCCGGGCTGCTCAGCCCGGCTCCCCGCCCTCCGCGACCGGTTCCTCCTCCCGGCTGCACGCTGTGGGGTGAGGCCTCCCCCCTCGCCTTCCCCACCTCGCAGCTACCGCTCCTGTCGGGAAGGAAGGTCGGCCAGGCCGGTTGGGCCTCTGGTCAGGGTCCCTGCACCGCCCTGGTCCGCCACACCCCCTCCCAGGCTCCGTGCCCCGAGCCCAGCGCCCGTCTCCGGGATGCGCCGGTGCGTGGAAAGCTGGGGGCGGGGACCCGGAGGCTCGCAGGCTTCCCTACCTCCTGGAGATACACGGCCTTGGGCGTTTCTCCGCGGCTGCAAAGCTGTGCTGTGACCCACCCTCTCAGCGAGCCTTCATACCAGGACCACCTCCCGGGGGTCGAGGTGGGAAGGAAATGTCCCTGAGAGCCGGGACGCGCTGCCTCCGCTGCCTGGAGGAGCTGCGCTGTCCTGCCAGCTAACTTTTGCCCGGGGTTTCCATTGCCCGGGTGACCTTTCTGAGCGGAACCTATCCTGAAAGACTGGGAGGTTCCCTGATGGTCCCAGGAAGGGCGTGATGCAGAGCAAAGAGCAAAATCCGCCGACTCCTTTTTCATCAACTTCCAAAAGATCCTAAACCGTTTTGGCTGCCAAGTCAGTAGGAAATAACTTAATTTGAGGAAGACTGGTCAGGCTTTATAGATTTTTTTAAATGTTATTTATAAAGTTTAAACTTCTTGAGAAAGCGCTTGACATCTTTAATTCTTGACTGCTTATTAAGATTATTCTAAAAACCACTTTTAGGTTCTTCAGATGCACTGTATGCACCCTGTACATTGCGGAGCCATTTGCATCTTTGGCCACCAGTCCTCGTGGTGTAAGAGATCTTGGTGTTGCCTGGTAGCATGCAGGAGAATTTATTTTGTTGTGATTTTATGGTATCCAAGCAAAGTCAAACACAGTCTCTCTTCAACAACAGTGAAGTCCAAGCCCAACAGGACGATTGCAGCTAAAACAATCGAAGCTATGTTGCAATAATCTTAATAGTAATATTTCCCCCCTTGAATCTCCAATCTGAACAAAACAGTCTTTTATCCTCTAAATTTGCTGAATGGAAGGAGCAGTTTATAAAGTAGATGAAGTTTCTCTTTGCTGTCTACCTTTCCCTTACCTGCTGCCAACATTCCCACTGCCTAGCTTTCCATTTTCTTCAAATTCTTCTTCTGGATGGCGTCAAAATAATAACATCTGAAACAAATCTGATGGAACAAATCTGATACATCAATCTGATGTGTTCCTCTTCTTTGTGTTGACTTATTATTATTATTATTATTTTAGAGGGAAAGAGAGACCAAATAATGGATCTCTAATTGCAGAACTTGCTGCATCCAGAAGTTGGGCCTGGAGGAGGGGTGTTTGGGATCAGTCTCAATGCATGCCCTGCCTCTGCCTGAGGGCAACAATCCTGAGGCATGCCCAGAGCCCCTTGTGGAGAGGACCACCAGAGCATAATTATTCCAGGTCAGCACTCTGTGTGCAGTGGCCACAAAATGGGGTCCAGAATTCCAGGCTTCCCACTCAGAAGAAACAGATCAGAATGGCTCAGCTCGTCCTTTCAATCCCCACCTTCATAGGACCAATCCACCCTACTGCCTTTTGAAGAGAGGTAGAAAGTTACTGTACCAACTTTGCTATTCTTTTTTTTTTTTTTGAGATGGAGTTTCGCTCTTGTTCCCCAGGCTGGGGTGCAATGGTGCGATCTTGGCTCACTGCAACCTCTGCCTCCCAGGTTCAAGTGATTATCCTGCCTCAGCCTCCCGAGTAGCTGAGATTACAGGAATGCGTCACCACACCTGGCTAATTTTGTATTTTTAGTAGAGATGGGGTTCCTTCATGTTGGTCAGGCTGGTCTCAAACTTCCAACCTCAGGTAACCTGCCCGGCTCGGCCTCCCAAAGTGCTGGGATTACAGGTGTGAGCCACTGCGCCAGGCCACCAACTTGCTATTCTACATGTTAAGCAACTACTTTCTTTGGGTTTACTTACTTAAGAAGTGAGCCACTTAAAACACAAGCCTGAAACATTGCTTCCACCCACTAAAACTCCTCTACTAGGCCTAATCTCTGTTTTCACAGGCTGAGACAGACAGAAGCATAGAGCTATCTGCTGGCAATGGTTCCCTATGCAGCTGAACTCCTGTTCTCAGCTAAACTTTATCCTCTGTAAAAGGACTAAGCACATTTTAGACTTTTGCAAAGGGCTTGTTAGTTTCCCACACCCCAGGGAAGGGTGTTGTAGCTCCGTTTATTCAACAACTATTGCTTGAACGCTTACCACATAACAAATATTGTCCTAAGTGCTGGGGCTACCATGGTAAGCAAACTCTGACCTGGTTCTTGCCTTCACGGAGCTTACAGTATGATGGGGGAAAGCCAGACATTCATCAGAGAACCACACAAATACTTATAAAACCCCATTCTCCAAACAAAGGCAAATGTTACTGTGAGAGCTTTCAAGGATGGGAATTGGTCAGGCACGGTGGCTCACACCTGTAATCCCAGCACTTTGGGAGGCCAAGGCAGGCAGATCACTTGAGGTCAGGAGTTTGAGACCAGCCTGGCCAACATGGTGAAACCCCATCTCTACTAAAAATACAAAAAGTGGCCGGGCACGGTGGCTCACACTTGTAATCTCAGCACTTTGGGAGGCCAAGGCAGGCGGATCACAAGATCAAGAGATGGAGACCATCCTGGCCAGCATGGGGAAACCCTGTCTCTACTAAAAATACAAAAAATTAGTTGGGCATGGTGACGCATACCTGTAGTCCCAGCTACTCAGGAGGCTGAGGCAGAAGAAACACTTGAATCCAGGAGGCAGAGGTTGCAGTAAGCCAAGATTGCTCCACTGCACTCTAGCCTGGCGACAGAGTGAGACTCTGTCAAAAAAAAAAAATTGGCCAGCATGGTTGCAGACGCCTATAATCCCAGCTACTCGGGAGGCTGAGGCAGGAGAATTGCTTGAACCTGAGAAGTGAAGGTTACAGTGAGCCGAGATCGTGCCACTGCACTTCACCCTGTACGACAGAGCAAGACTCAGTCAAAAAAATAAAATAAAATAAAAATAAAAAAATAAAAGGAGGGGAATTAATTTATTTCTGGGATTAGAAAGGCTTTGCTAAGGGAGTGACATCTAAACAGCGAGGTGCAGGAACTAGGTGAACCTGGGCAGGTGGGGAATTGGGAGAGCGCTCCACACAGAGGGAACAGCATATGCAGAGGCTCTGTGGAAGAAAAGCACATGGTGCATTGCAAGAACTGAGGAAGCCTAATGAGGCTGCAGAAGAAAAAGCAAGGGAGGGGCCAGGAGGTTTAGGGAATGGTGGGCCCAGTGCAGCTGGAAACAGAGCCAAGGGCAGACTGCGCCAGTCTTAAAAACTGCCCCAAAGGGATGGTCCTTTACATGAAGTCATTAAAGTGTTCTCAGTGCAACATGATTAGATTTATGTTTTAAAATTTTCTCTTTGGCTAAAATGTGAAAAACAGATTAGAAGTGGAGCCAGAATCAATAACCACAGACTAGTTAGGAAGGTGGTGCAGTAATCCTTTAGAAAAGACCATGGTGGCCGGGCGCGGTGGCTCAAGCCTGTAATCCCAGCACTTTGGGAGGCCGAGACGGGCGGATCACGAGGTCAGGAGATCAAGACCATCCTGGCTAACCCGGTGAAACCCCGTCTCTACTAAAAAATACAAAAATCTAGCCGGGCGAGGTGGCGGGCGCCTGTAGTCCCAGCTACTCGGGAGTCTCGAGGCAGGAGAATGGCGTGAACCCGGGAGGCGGAGCTTGCAGTGAGCTAAGATCCGGCCACTGCACTCCAGCCTGGGCGACAGAGCAAAACTCCGCCTCAAAAAAAAAAAAAAAAAAAAAAAAGAAAAGACCATGGTATTTATTATTAGAGTGATGGTGGTGGGAAAATGTAGACAGATTTGAGAGATACTTAATAGATAAAACTTACAGGGCATAAGGCCATGTTGTGCTACAGACTGAATATGTATTTCCCCCCCACCCCCAAATTCATATGTTGAAACCTATCCCCAGTGTAATGGTATTAGGAAGTATGGCCTTTGGGAGGCCATTAGGTCATAGGGGTAGAACCCTCATGCATAGAATTAGTGTCCTAATAAAAGGAACCCAGAGAGGTCCTCGCCCCTTCCACCATGTGAGAACACATCAAGAAGATAGCCATCTATCAACCAGGAAGTGGGCTCTCACCAGACACTGAATTTGAAGGTGACTAATCCTGGACTTCCAGTCTCCAGAACTGTGAGTAATAAGTGTCTGTTGTTGATAAGCCACCCGTACTATAATAGTACGTTATAGCAGCCCGAACAGACTAAGACATGTCAAAAGGGATTTAGAAGAGTATAACAGTTAAAGTCTTGGGTTTTAAAGCAGGAAAGTCCTGGGTTTGAGCCCCAGCTTTACCATTAACTGCCTATGTGATTTTTTAGCTAGGAATTTAACCTCTCATGAATTCAGATTTATAAACCTGCAATTCAGGATTCTAATAGTATCTCATTCATAGAGCTGTTGTGGGGACTAAGTGAGCTAATGCCTGAAAAGCACTTAGTGCTTCAGTGCCTGGCATGTGGTCAATAAATGAAAGATATAATTAGCATCATTATTATGGTTCTAGTTATTATTACTATTAGTCTAGATGTTTCTGCAGTTGGCAAATAAAGGAAAACAATCACTCTCCATTTCACTTCACAATTGCCTAATAGAGCTAGGACACCAGATCCTGAGAGCAACAAAATATAATACGAGGGCCATCACAGGCTGAGAGACAACTGCCAGGACAGCAACCTGACTTCCTCCTCCACCAGGCCCAGGGCCTGTCCTCCTCATCTGTCTTTTCATTCTATTTCACTTTACATTCTTCTTATATATCACAGAAGATGGGTCCCCAAGGTGCCCTCTCTGCATTAGCAAGAGGTACCAAAGATAGCAAAAATTGCAGATTGCCTTCAGCCCAGCTTTATCCCAATACCTGCATCATGGTGTTCTATACATTTGTAAAATACAAGACATTGTGCCCATATGAAATCAGAGAATAATCATTTCTTTCTTTCCTTTTTTTTTTTTTTTGAAATGTAGTTTCACTCTTGTTGCCCAAACTGGAGTGCAATGGTGCAATCTCAGCTCACTGCAACCTCTGCCTCCCGGGTTCAAGCGATTCTCCTGCCTCAGCCTCCTGAGTAGCTGGGATTACAGGTACGTGCCACCATGCCCAGCTAATTTTTGTGTTTTTAGTAGAGACGGGGTTTCACCATGTTAGCCAGGCTGGTCTCGAACTCCTGACCTCAAGTGATCTGCCCGCCTTGGACTCCCAAAGTGCTGGGATTACAGGCTGAGCCACTGTGCGTGACCTGAATAATCATTTCTATTTCTGTCATTCCTACTTTATGTAACTGTGTTGATACTATAAAAAAAATTGCCATAATTAAAATATGTTGTGGATTTGTCAAAATATGCAGTGGCCCCAGGGTCTACCAGAAGTGCATCTTTATTCAAATGAACACATGTGCAACTCAACAAATGGCTCTCTTCTTCCACCTCCCTCCCTTAGTCTTAAATCTCTTCAAAACCAACTCATACACACAGTGCAGTGAAACTTCAATCAAAGTAGCTCTCTTACTTTTTAAAGGTTAAGGGGCATTTTATCAGTCAGGATCTTGATGTAGTCAGTAGAGGTCTGGCTTGGTTTTCAGAAATCTAGGAGTCACTTGTTAGGTAATGGCCTCAAGTGGAATCAATAGTCTGTTGACAAGGGAGAAAGGACAAACGAAGACGGAGGGACTTATTTTCCTGACAAGTAAGCCTCAGGAGGATTTGCATTCAAAGTCCTCAGATTCGCCCAAATCTTCCAAATGCCCCTGTTCCAGTTCTCATAGCCCACTCTTTACCATAAGAACTTTAACTTTCACGTAAGAGACTTGGCAAGTCTTTGAATTTATCTTAGGCTATAATTTTGCAACATGCCGAAGCAGACCTTAGGTCTGATTTTTGGCTATATCAACAATGTGGCTACAAGGGTCCTAGAAGTCCTCTAGTTCTTGACCAGACCTTGATCCAAAAGTGTAAAGTTTCCCAGCTTGCTATTTTCTTTCTATGGTCTCTGGTGCAGTCATAAGTAGATGACACACCCCATGGTCCTCCTCATTCTCTTTCCTACTTTCAGACTCTAGAGCAGTGGTCAACTTAGTCTCCTCAATTCTTGATTTCAATAGGTCCTTCACTTCTGACAACCGTAGGTGTTAATTTAAGGAGCTGTTTGCCACCACATGCCATGTCTCCTCATAATTCTATTTTGCACTAGAATTAGGCAATTAGGTCATCACTGTAAGCAAATGCAACCAGGTCAAACAACAAGATTCTCATCTTTGAAGCTCTGGAACCGATCTTGGCATGAAATATTGTGTCAGTCCAGATTCATTAAAGAAAAATCAAAGCAACTTAAGGAGTGTTGGAAAGGCTAGAGAAGTGATGATCATCGGGCTGCCTTCAGCTTTCAGGTAGCACCATTGCAAGGGCAATCCAGAGTTCAGCAAGTTGCTGCTGCCACCCAGAGGTCAAGATACTGCAGCAAACCACCAACAGCATCACAGCCACCCCTGCTCAGAGGCCAGACCTGGTGAGGGAGCTGGGTGTTCAGCCAGCCTCTGTAAAACTACTGCCATTGCCGCTAGAGGGAGAATTTCTCAGTGTCCACTTTGCCTTCCAAATCTCATGTGAGAGCACTGGCAGAATGCAAATTTCACCCAAATCCTTCAGGAAAGAGAGCCTGAGAAATGTAGTGCCTGGACTTCTAGCTCCAGAGATACAGGAGAGAGCACAGAAAGAGGTGTGAAGAAGGTTGTTTGCCAAACAGTATCCAGTACAAACACAGACTTGGGTGGAACTGGTGAATGCAAACGTTTACTAAATTAACATTTACAGAAATTCTAGGCCAGCCGCGGTGGCTCATGTCTGTCATCCCAGCACTTTGGTAGGCTGAGGTGGGTGGATCATTTGAGTTTAGGAGTTCGAGACCAGGTGGGCCAATATGGTAAAACCCTGTCTCTACTGAAACCACACCAAAAAAACCCCAAAATTAGCTGGGTATGGTAGCACACGGCCGTAATCTCAGCTACTCAGGAGGCTGAGGCAGGGAAATTGCTTAAATTCATGAAATGGAGGTTGCAGTGAGTCGAGATTGTGCTCTGTACTCTAGCCTGGGTGACATAGCAAGACTCTGTCGAAAGGAAGGAAGGAAGGAAGGAAGGAAGGAAGGAAGGAAGGAAGGAAGGAAGGAAGGAAGGAAGGAAGGAAGGAAGGAAGGGGAAAAATGTATAGAAATTCTACTGTAATAAGTTCAATCTTTTAAATATCTTATAACTCTAATATTAATATTGTTTTAGAATTTTAAAAGTTAAGATTTTAGTACTTTTTAAAAGATGAAACATTATAGCATTGCTGAATAAATTTTAAAATATTAATTCCCCAGTGAAATGTTCTTGTCCCTTCCTCCCCATGCTTCCTTCAGGAGTTGGTCTTCTTAGACCATTTGTCTTTCCTCTACTTAGCCACCCACTCCCATGATCATAGTCTTGACCTTGTCATGATTAACAGTAACAATTATTTGTGATGATAATCTCAACTGGAAACACTCTACTCTCTGATCACTGACTCTTTTGTTCCCAGTACTCTCTCTGTTGCATTCCAATTTCAGTAACCCCTCAACTTAATAGGACCTCACATCCATTATCAGGGTCACTGATGGCCTGATGACCCTTAGGATGCCTTTGTTTGAATTCTTCAAGTTTTTTTGTTTTTGTTTTTTGTGAGACAGAGTCTCACTCTGTTACACAGGCTGGACTGCAGTGGTGCAATCTCAGCTTACTGCAGTCTCAACCGCCTATGCTCAAGCAATCCTCCCACCTCGGCCTCTGAGTAGCTGGGACTTCAGGTGCTTGCTACCATGCCTGGCTGATTTTGTTTTTGTTTTTTGCAGAGGCGAGGTTTCATCGTTGCCCAGGCAGGTCTTGAACTCCTGGGCTCAAGCAGTCTTCCCACCTTGGCCTCCCACAGTGTTAGGATTATGGGCATGAGGCACCGTGCCCAGCAGATATTTGAACTCCATCTTTTGGAAACTATTGTAAAAGATCACTTTTTGGTAAACAAGATGTTTGAGTGCCATCTTTCAGAAAATTATAAAGCATACATGAATCATAAATTCCAGTTATGGATGGTACCCACGTGAAAGAGGTCCCCTTAGGTGTATGTACTGCATAACCCACATTAACCATATGTGGCCACTCAGTGACAGTTGATTTTGCCATTTTTTTCATTGTCTATCTCCCACTTTATGTTCATCCCTTTTAAAATGGTTTAAATTCCACATGTAACCATCCTACTCGCCTCTTGAATTTATCCTCAAGCTCTGTCCCTCTTGCCTTGTCATACTCACTTGGCTAACACACATCCCTTGTTAAATTCAGCTCTGCCTACTCCGTGCCTGCACCCACACTGCTGAAGATGGCTGGGGGAACACTACATTATGCTAGCTGGTCTTTGCCTTTATGATCACTAAATCCAATGCCCCTAAATGCTCTATTTCTCTGATCAATATACTCTCCCACTTTCCTAAACAAATCTCACACTTTTTCCTGTCTTTCCAGACTTCCCCTAAATCTTCCCCCATATCTAAAGTTTCAGCTATTAACCTTGTTTCCTATTTATTATATTAAGCAATCAAAGAGAATTTCCACAAGCTGCCACTAGCATATGCATACATGTTTTCAGTGCCTGCATATGTTCCAATTTGTCTTCTGTTGCTAGGAATGAACTCTTTAAGCTCCTAGCTAAGGCCACCTCCTCCACTTATATATTCAATCTATCCCTTCCTGTCAACAACGATTTTCTCTATTCCCAGCATCATGACTTTCTTTTCTCCATGCTAGCTGATTCCCATCAGCATATAAACATGCTATTCCTCCCATATTAACAACAATAAACTTTCTTGTTTACCAGCTAAACTCCATATGTTACCTCATTTCTATCCCTAGTTTTAAGAAAAATTTCTTGAAAGAGTTGTCTACACTCACTGTTGGCAATTTCTCTCCTTCCATTTGCTTCTGAACTCACCACAGGCCAGCTTTCACCCCGGCATGCCACCTTAGCTAGGTTACCAGTGACTTCTTTGCTAAACCTAGTGTTCCTATTCTCTGTCCCTATCCTGACCTATTAGAAGCATTTAGTTATTTCCTCTTTCCTTCTCAAGACAGTTTTCTCACGTGGCTTCTGAACCTACCTCTTCCCTCACTTTCTCTCTTCTGGCTGCTTCTTGGTCTCCTTTGTGGCATCCCTCTTATATCCTCAACTTCTAGACTTTGGGGGACCAAGAGCTACATCTTTGGTGCTTTTCTATTTCCCAGCTACACTAATTCCTAGGGGATTTTATTCAATTCCATGGTGTTAAATATCATGTATATGTAACGAACTCTCAAATTTCAGTATCTTGCCCAGATATTTCTTCTGAACTCCAGACTTGTATATCCAATTGCCTTCCCAGGAAGTTGAAGAGGCATCCCAAATAAAGCTGGTTCAAAACAAAATCTGTGACCTTTTCGTCCAAACTTGCCCCTTTGTCTGGCTTCCTCACATCATTTAATGGTAACTTCCATCCTTTTCAGTTGCTCAAGCCTAAAGTCTTGGCGTCATACTTGACAATTCTTTTTTCTCATTACTCACCTTCAGTCCATTGGCAAACATGTTGATTCTATTTTTAAAACATATTCAGAGAATGTCCTTGTTCTTAGAAAAGACTCTAAAATATTTAGCAATTGTAGGGCATGGTGTCTCCAACATACTTTCCAGTAGTTCAGAAAACATAATATAATGAAACATAGAGAAGGATGGATGAAGAAAGTAAATGGAGCAAAATGTCAACGAACTGATGAATCTGGTTGAAAGGCATCCAGGGATTTCTGTGTAATACTCTCGAAACTTTTCTGTAGGTTACAAAGCCTAATAATGAATCTAAAATCTGTTACTTATCAGCTCCACCGTTACTACCCTAGACATCATCTCTAGCCTTCAGGCTACTCTTTTCTTTTCTTTTTCTTTTGTTTTTTTAGACAGAGTCTCACTCTGTTGCCCAGGCTGGAGTGCAGTGGTGTGATTTCGGCTCACTGCAACCCCCACTTCCTGGGTTCAAGCAATTCTCTGCCTCAGTGTCCCGAGTAGCTGGGATTACAGGTGCCCACCACCATGCCAGACTAATTTTTTGTATTTTTAATAGAGACACAGTTTCACCATCTTGGCCAGGTTGGTCTTGAACTCCTGACCTTGTGATCCACCCACCTCGGCCTCGCAAAGTGCCAGGTAAATTACAGGTGTGAGCGTCCGTGCCTGGCTGCCTTCAGGCTACTCTTAATGTAACAGTCACATAAATGTTATTATAGCATAAACCAGATGATGTCACTCTTTTGCTCAAAACCCTCTAATAGCGTTCCGTATTACTTACAGTGAAGTCCTCTTATGATCTATAAAGCCCTATATGATTTGCCCCATCTCCTCATTAACTACCTAGCCCCAACTGCAACCCTCCCCTTCACTCACTGACCTGCAGCTGCCTGCATTCCTTGATGTTCCTGAAGGTTACTAGGCAAGCTCCCCCTGCAGGACCTTTTTCTATGACATTCTCTCTGCAGGCAAATTCAATCCTGAAAGTTACTCACATTCACACGTCTGGCCTTCTAATTTTTTCATGTCTTCAATCGAAGTATTACCCTCTCAGTGAACAATTTCCTCAATGTCCTGTATAAAATTTTTAAATATCCTCCACTCTTCTTTAAACATTCTACCTTTATTCCATACTTTCTTTTTTTCTGCAGCAGTTAGCACTAACTTTGTGTGTGTGTGTATATATATATATTTTCTTACTTTTTAAATTTATTTTGTCTGTCCCTAAAATTTAAGCTCCATGAGGGTAGCTATTTTAGTCTATTTGTTAACTCTTATGTTCTTAGCATTTAAAACAATTTATGTTTGTTGAATAAATAAATGAATGAACATACCAATCTCACTATGCCTTCTGGAATTCTACATACCATCAATTATAAAGTTACGTTATTACCAAACCCATTAGAAACTGATTGCTCAAATCTCTGAGACATCCTCATCTTCAATGGGTCATCAGTTAGGATAATCCCATGTTTCATGGTATAAAGTAATAGAAAAATATATTTTTTTCTCTTCAGCTCTTAATATTATCCTTTCTTTTTGGTTCGTATTTTTTTAACTACGCTTTTGGCTCTGTTTGGATATACATTTCTATGTCTGAAATGGTTTCTCATAAGTAGACAGCTCTGAAATCTCCTGATACATCCATTTCTGAGATGTTGTAGAGCTTTTTATATTCTCCTTGAGTTTGTGTAATTATTTGGGAATTTTGGACACTTTTCTTTGCTCTTCATCCTATATTAATATCATCTACCTTTTGTCTGTCCTTATTTTTTATATTTTTCCCAAAGATTCTTAACTTTTTCTGGATCTTAAGCTTTTTTGTAGGCCACTATCAGTCTATCTGACTTGTGCATAATGACTTTGCCAAATACTATTTAGAACTGAGTTTTTGTTTATAAGATAACTGTGCCAGTAATGACATCAGGTTGTAGCTGAGTTTGCAGTGGGAGAGGATCATGTGGATTAAATAATTTCTTAACTGAATTCCTACCAAGAGTGTTCCAGAGTGACTGAGTGAACTCACTAGTACACAGAGTTTTATCCACCACTTGGAAATACTTCAAGGAGACTCTGAAAAGAAAAGACCATCTTTATTTGTGAGTTTCTCCTTCCTGGTTTATTTCATTACCCATATCTATTTCCAGCTGGAAAATTTGTGAGAAATCACCATCGTCATATTTCTGGATGAACATGTATCAGTTCAGATGCATTGTGATGCCAGGAAAAGAAAAGCCAGTGGACACAGGCAAAAATAAAAATAAAGATGATTTATTAGCTTGGAAAAATCCAAAAGGATAAGTTTCAGGATTCATCCAAGTTTACATCAATGATCTGTTTTCTTTCTATCCTTCTCTTCTGCTGTCCACATGTTGAGTTCATTCTAAGGTTGATCCTTATGTTTGTGGGATGTGTACCTGCAATAATTAGACTGGTACATACTTTTGATTCACCCACTGAGAAAGAAAGAATTTGTGTCTAAAAGTTCCAGGCAAATGTGTTGAATATTGCTCTAATTAGGCTAGCTTAGGTTCTGTGCCTAGTGGCCTCCTCCCAATCACTGTGGCCAAGAAAAATAAAATGTTCTGATTACCTTTCACCCAGTCAGACCCATCGATGGCATAAGATCTTCCTGAAGCAAATGACCTACATAGGAAAATGTACATACCTGTATTTGGCCCCAAAAGGAACGAGAAGTCAGAAGTCACACATGAGGGTAATATGAAGTGAAGCGCATTTTATTTTGGTTTGTTTTATTCAAAGGGCCAATTACAAAGTGTGAATGGGGCATAGTGGAACCATAAGTCATAGCCAGTGAACTTGGAGTGAGCAACAGCAGAGCCACTACTGATCCCAGGCCCAGAGGAAATCAGGGAGGGAGAGCTTACTGGAACGCAGAGGTAGAGTCCTATAGAGAATAACATGTTGATAGGAGCAATGACCCTGGGAGAACACAGGTAACCTCAGAGGAGCTTAGGGAGGGAACTAGAAAAATTAGCACTCTGATATTCTTGCTTTCTCCTGTTTCTATTGGGATTCCCCATTGTTTAAAACAAACCAGAAGTCTGAGATGCAGGAGCAGTGTGATGTTGTTCACACTGGTCATTCTTCCAGGACAGAGCAGAGTGGAAAAGGACAGGAACAAATGGGAAGTATTCTGGGCAGTGTCTGAATTAAATCATGGGTACTGTAAAGAAGACAGGAGAGGACAATAAATGCTGGAGAGACAGCCAATCAATGCTGCCTACAGACCAGAAGTGTTTGACTCACTAATCTTACCAAGATGCCTTCAGATACTTAGGACAACACCTAGTATTCCAAAAAATAATACAAAACAAAAAGTCTTTTAAATATAATGTCACTCAACTATCTATCTATCTATCTATCTATCTATCTATCTATCTATCTATCTATCTATCCTCCTACCTCAATGGCGAGAAGCATAGACCAACTATTTATCTTAATTAACCCTATTGATTGTCATCAGCTATATCACCAGTTACAGAAAGGATATTAACTAATGATGGGTCATATTGCTTAACTTCTAGGACAGCTTCATGGCTGAAAATGTTCTGTATGTGAAAGATGATCATGTGGATGATAGAGAAGTCATATTCTCTCTTTCTTGAAGATCAAATAATAGAAAAATGAGTTCACAAAGCAGGAAATATTTTGATTAAATAGAGGTAGATATTTTTGGTAATCAGATATGTTAAACTCTAAAAGGTTTTTTTTTTCCCTGATTATCTTTGAGCACCATTTTGCAATTTCTCTGCCTATGTTCTAAAACCCATCTGGCAACCAATGGGGCCTAAAATGGATATAATTAATTTCGGCTCCCCAAGCACAGAATTACTATGTGTCCCAGGGGGGCTCCCACTATGACAACTGCTATGGTTGTAGGGGCAGTGGACTTCATTCCATCTCCATCCAGAGCTAGCCTTGGGCAATTCAGATGGCCGAGCCATCACACTGCAGAGCAGGGTCCTCAGCTGCCTCCTTCATTCACTTCATATGTCATGATAGGGAAAAGAGCATAAAACGATAGGCTAGACCAGCAAAGGCAGGTCTCAAAATCCAGGCAGATATATCGAGTTAGGGCATACAAGATTCGTTCAGTCACTCAATATTTATTGAGTACTTACTACATATGTGCCAGGCAATGTTTTTTGTGCTTTCTAGAGCAGTGTACAGGAAAAAGAAAGAAAGAAAGAAAACCTTGTGTTCATAAAGTTTATCTTCTAGTGGAGAATGTAGACAGCGAACAATGTCCATACAAATATATACCATATTGGCTAATAATGGCTGCTAGGGAGAAAAAATATAGCAGAGAAGAGATGAAAGATGTGTCAAGTCAATGGCTGAAATTTTAGTTTTTCTGAATTTCTGAAAATAGTCCTGAAAAAAGTAAATGAGGGTATCATAAGGAGGATAGCTGGGAAAACATTCTGGGGAGAGCAAAGAGCAAGGGCAAAGGCCCTGAGGTTGAAAACTTCCTGTTCTATTTAAGGAAGGAGAAGGAAGCTAGAGTAGCCAGAATGGAGTGGGTGAGGGGGAGAAAAAGTCATAGAAATGATGGTGGTGGTGAAGATGAACTGTATAAGCCTGGTAGGTCATTATAGGGAATTTGCTATTATTCCAGGAGAGGTGGGAATCCCCTGGATAGCCCTGAACACAAGAATGGCGTGAAGTGACTTGTGTTTTCAGGAGATAACTGACTACTGTGTTGAGAATAGATGGACAGATTGAAGTCAGAAGGAGAGAGACCAATTAGAAGTCCATTGCTACAACACAGTGAAAGGGGATGGTGGCTTGGAAGAGGGTAGTGGTGATGAAGGTGGTGAGAAGTGATCAAATTCTGGATACATTTGGAAACGTGTAAGATTTATTCACAGACTGGATGTGAATAATGATGGAAAAATCATCAGGATGTTAAGATCAGTGGAATGTTTCCAAAGATTTCTCATGAGAAAATTGGAGTTCTAACAGGTCTGAAATTAAAAAGGCATCATTCTCATAGTGTAAGTTCCAAGTGAAATTCTGGGCCAATCAGAATGGGTGGAGTAACAAAGATTCTAAGCCCAGGATAACATCCAGAGTGAATCAAGGTGATGCAAGAATGGATGAGAACGTGATTGGCAGTTCTGTATCCGATGATTGGCACATCTCCAGGCAGGAAGGCATCAGGCAAGTCTAAGAACATGCATCATGGTAATTTCGACTGTGGCAAATATGGAGTATTAGGCAGTAGTTTGGTCATTGTGGAAAAAGACAGCCACTCATTGGTTCAGAGAAGGGTCTAGTTACAGAGAATCAAGGCTAGAGCTGGGCTGGCAGCATAGCCAATATGCTGCTTAGCTACTGAGCTACAGTCCTGCGGTCCTCTTTATATTGTTTTAGCTAATCCCAGTCTGATATTAGAGGCTGGGACTGGGCTGAAACCTAATGGAAAGTGTAGCAGGTTAACTGACAGGAAGCCAGGCAAGCTAAGAGCCAGAAGCAATGCACCTGGAAGTCTTATCTCTCTTGAAGACTCAAATACTAACAGAACAGGAAGGTCAGTAATAATGACAGAGACATTTTCATCCTTCTGGGGCTCCTACAGCCTGTACCGCTTCAGCTGCTGCCCCAAGGACTTTCTGACAATGCATCAGTCTGCATTTACTAGACCGGGTTCCTGCTACTCCTGATTGTTATTGGGTTAAAGAAAAGAAGTAAATTTCCAGATAGAGATATATAAATTGAAAAAAGCGTGGAAGTGAGAAATTATTTGGCATGTGTAGAAATGATGAAGAGTCGTGTTTTGTTGAAATGGGGGACTGGCAAAGGCTGAATCCAGGAAGAAGGGCTTTTAAGACCAAGGTGATTCATCTCTATGTGGAGTCATTAACAATTCGTGAGGAAGGAAGTAACAGCATGGGTACTGCATTTTAAAAAGCTTTATGCAACCCCAGGGAAAGGACAGATTTGTCTGCTAGGACTACCAGAGCAAAATACCTGACACTGAGTGGCTGAAACAACAGAAATGTATTGTCTCACAGTTCTGGAGGCTGGAAGTCTGAAACCGAGGAACTACCAGTGTTGGTTTCTATTAAGGCCTCCCTCCTTGGATTGCAGGTGGCTGGTAGCCTTCTTGCTGTGTCCTCACATGGCCTTTTCTCTGTGCCTGAGCATCCCCGGTGTCTCTATGTCTCCTCATAAGGACACCAGTCATTTTGGATTAATGCCCCCATTCTTCTAACGTCATTTAACCTTCATTACTTTTGTGAAGGCCCTATCTCCAAATATAGTCACATTGAAGGTTAGGCCTTCAATATATGAATTTGGCGGGGACACAATCCATCCAAAACAGAGGGTCACGAAAGCCAAGCCAAGAATAGTGTTATCAGTTTACTGCGGGGAGGAAATTGGGATCTGAACTAAGCTGATCATAGTGGAAAGGAAAAGAAGGTGGCTCTGAAAGACATTTCATAGGTAAAAGCTATACTAACTCAGCAGTTGACTGAATATAGAAGCCAAGAGAGAGAAATCAATGATAAATCGTAAGTATTCAACCTGGGTAGCAGGGAGAAAGATTCTGACCTTAAACAAACAGGGGACTTTTTCTATGTGTAGTTGCATCTTTCACTTTGTCCTTCATTTAGTTTCTCTAGATACCACACTTCCACCCTCATTTCTTTCTCTATTTCTATCTCCTCCAAACTGCTACTGCAGCAGAAATTCTGACATTCTCCACTTGGTTAATCTTCCTTAAGACAATTCCAGGAAACAAATCCTCCATATAAACAAATCCAACATATCACTTCTACTGTGCTCTGTTCTGTCCCTCTTCCTAAATTGTCAGGCAGTGCAGTTGTTTCTTTTTGATTGCTTTATCTGTTTGCTAGTTCCTCTGTTGCTCTTAGTTAATCTTCCTCCCTCCTATTTCTGTTGTCATTTTTTATTCAGTCTCAGCTGTTGCCAAAACCATCATGTCCAAGTTATTACTTGATGATTTACATGTAAAGTGACCATTTTAAAGGTAGTTTATTATGAAGGAGGGAAACGCAGTACAAATAAAAAGAACCATTTTATAAATGATCTCATGTACTTTTGGAACTCAATCTCCTGAAGTAGTACTGACTAAAATATGGAAGGTAACACAAACTCAGAAATGAGGGACCCCACATAGGAGATTATGAAAGAGACAGATTAGACAAATTTATGGACAGTTGTTAGAAAACAGGTTATAATATAGACCAAAGGAAGAGAACAGGGCCCTCAGAAATAACACCACACGTCTACAACCATCTGATCGTCAACAAACCTGGCAAAAATAAGCAATGGGGAAAGGATTCCCGATTTAATAAATGATGCTGGGAAAACTGGCTAGCCATATGCAAAAAACTGAAACTGGACCCTTTCCTTACACCTTATACGAAAATTAATTCAAGGTGGATTGAAGACTTAAATGTAAAACCCAAAACCATAAAAACTCTAGAAGAAAACCTAGGCAATACCATTCAGGACATAGGCATGGGCAAAGACTTCATGACTAAAACACCAAAAGCAATGGGAACAAAAGCCAAAATTGACAAACAGGATCTAATCAAACTAAAGAGCTTTTGCACACCAAAAGAAACTACCATCAGAGTGAACAGGCAACCTACAGAATGGGAGAAAATTTTTGCAATCTACCCATCTGACAAAGGGCTAACATCCAGAAACTACAAAGAACTCAAACAAATTTACAAGAAAAAAACAACCCCATCAAAAAGTGGGCAAAGGATATGAACAGACACTTCTCAAAAGAAGACATTTATCAGGCCAAAAAACATACGAAAAAAAGCTCATCATCACTGGTCATTAGAGAAATGCAAATCAAAACCACAGTGAGATACCATCTCATGCTAGTTAGAATGGCAATCATTAAAAAGTCAGGGAACAACAGATGCCAGTGAGGCTGTGAAAAAATAGGAATGCTTTTACACTGTCAGTGGGAGTGTAAATTAGTTCAACCATTGTGGAAGACAATGTGGCAATTCCTGAAGGATCTAGAACCAGAAATACCATTTGACCCAGCAATCCCATTACTGGGTATATACGCAAAGGATTATAAATCATTCTACTATAAAGAGACATGCACACGTATGTTTATTGCAGCACTATTTGCAATAGAAAAGACATGGAACCAATCCAAATGCCCATCAATGATAGACTGGATAAAGAAAATGTGGAACATATACACCATGGAATATTATGCAGCCATAAAAAAGGATGAGTTCATGTCCTTTACAGGGACATGGATGAAGCTGGAAACCATCATTCTCAGCAAACTAACACAGGAACAGAAAAGCAAACACCACATGTTCTCATTCATAAGTGGGAGTTGAACAATAAGAACACATAGACACAGGGAGGGGAACATCACACACCGGAGCCTGTCGGGGGTGTGGGGGCAAAGGGAGGGAGAGCATTAGGACACATACCTAATGCATGCAGGCTTAAAACCTAGATGGGCTGGGCATGGTGGCTCACACCTGTAATCCCAACACTTTGGGAGGCCAAGGCAGGTGAGTCATGAGGTTAGGAGTTGGAGACCAGCCTGCCCAACATGGCAAAACACCATCTTTACTGAAAATACAAAAATTAGCCTGGCGTGGTGGCGCACACCTGTAATCCCAGCTACTCAGGAGGCTGAGGCAGGAGAATTGCTTGAACCCAGGAGGCAGAGGTTGCAGTGAGCCGAGATAGCACCACTGCACTCCAGCCTGGGTGACAGAGCGAGACTCAGTCTCAAAAAAAAAAAAAAAAGAAAAGAAAAGAAAAGAAAACCTTGATGATGGGTTGATAGGTGCAGCAAACCACCATGGCACATGTAGAACTTTATAACAAACCTGCATGTTCTGCACATGTATCCCAGAACTTAAAGTAAAATTTAAAAAAGAAAATAGATTATAATGGAAATTGCATTATTTGAAGATATTTTCTTCCACATTTTCTGACTTATGTGTTAGCAATGCTTTCCAAATGTTTTGTCTAAATTATCCAAGGAAAACGAAAGATAAAATTAAGAAACGGGCAAGGGATCTGAACAGACATTTTTCAAAAGAAGACATACAAATATATTTAGCCAATAAATATATGAAAAAATGCTCCACACCACTAATCACTACAGAGATGCAAATTACAACCACAATGAAATATTATCTCACACCTGTTGAATAGCTGTATCAAAAGGACAAAAGATAACAAATGTTGTCAAAGATGTGGGGAAGAGGGAACCCATGTACACTGTTGGTGGAGATGTAAATTAGTAGAGCCATTACAGAAAAAAGTATGGAGGCTTTTCAAAAAACTAAAAGTAGAATTACCGTATTATCCAATAATCCCACTTCTGGGTATTTACCCAAAAGACTTGAAATCTGTATGTTTAAGAGATGTCTGCACTCCCCTGTTTATTGTAACACTATTCACCATAGTCAAGTTATGGAATCAATCTAAGCGTCTATCAATAGATAAACCAATCAACAAAATGTGGTGTACATACACAATAGAATACTAGTTATCCTTCAAAAAGGAGGAAATCCTGTCATGTGTGACAACATGGATGGAAGTAGAGAACATTACACTGATTGAAATAAGCCAAACACAGAAGACAAATACTGCATGTTCTCACTTATTTGTGAGATCTAAAACAATTGAACTCATGGAGGTACAGAGTAGAAGGGTGGTTACCAGAAGCTCGGAGATAATAGTCAAAGGGCGAAAATCTTCAGTTAGATAGGAGGAATGGTCTGATTTTTTTGGAGGAATGTTGCACAGCATGGTGAATATAGACATTTTGACATCACTAAGAGAGTAAATTTCAAATGTTCTCATCACAAAAATGTTAAATATTTGTGGAGATGGATGTGTTAATTAGCTTCATTTAATCACCTCATATTACATGAAAAATTATAAACTTACTTTTTACCCCATAAACGTATATAACTAGAATTTGTCAATATGAAAAATAAGAGTATATTTTATTGAAGCACATGTAAGTACAGTGGAGTGCATGGCCATGAACTGACTATCACATTTTCTTTGTATAAATTGTATCCCATGATCAGAGGTGATATATGGTATATTATCAGGTCTTAGTCTGTTTGGGCTGTTATAACAAACTATTATAAACCAGGAGTCTTACAAACAGCAAACACTTATTTCTCATAGTTCCGGAGGGGAGGAGATCTGAACACCCATAGATTCAGTGTCTAGTGAGGGCCCCTTTTCTGGCTCATAGATGGCACCTCCTAGCCGTGTCCTCACATGATGGTAGGGGCAAGGCAGCTCTTGGGGCTCCTTTTATAAGTCACTAATCCCACCCATTAGGGCACTGCTCTCATAATTTAATCCCCTCTCAAAGACCTCACCTCCTAATATGATAACAGGGGTGATTAGGTTTCAATATATGAATTTCAAGGGGACAAGAACATTCAGACCATAGCAGATGGTATAGACAATCTTAACAGTGATGAGTGGAGGAGATACTAATGAAGTTTATGAGTGAGGAGGCAAATGACTACACAAATTTTGCTTCCATTCCTATATGTATGGACAAAGCACTGTCCTCTGTATGATGGAAGAATCCAGTAGGCGGCTGGCTGTATTGAGTCACAGTTAGTTGCTGCTGTTTGCAGTCTCGGTACCTAGCAGTTGTAGCAGACAGGTCAGCCTTAGTGATGGGAAGTCCATGTTTTTGAGTTCATGCCTAGGCTCCATCTGTGTCACATGGTCACTTTGCACATAGGCCTCATCAGCAGCACAGGAAGTGGAAAAGAGACTGACTCACATCCATTGAGAAATAATCTTGTCCACCTTATTACTGAGAATTTTCTCCACCTTGGTGTGCCCTTGGTAAGCATTAAGTGGAAAACAAATACTTTCATACTCTCTTCCTTTTACAAGGCCTCCAACTATATATATGTATATATAACTATATATATGTACATACGTGTATATATAACTATATGTCATAGTATATATGTACATATGTGTATATACATATATGTATATGTATATATAATTATATAGCTATATGTGCATATGTACATATATGTTATATATACATACAGTTATATGTATATGTAACTATATACATATATAGTTATATATATACACAAACATATATACACACACATATATAGTTCCCCTCCAAACCACTATATAGTTCTCCTCCAAATTTTCTTATAATCAATTTTCTAATTTTCTTCTCTTCAGGTGACAAAACTGCTAGTTTGTCCAAGAGTCACGGTGGATCAATAGCTCAGGTCCTCTCTTCTTCTACACAAAGTGAACTATCATCTGCAACGCTTGAAAGCCTGCCAGCCGGGAGGACTTGCCATCACTACTATTTTTCCAGAGGCATTTCTGTGTGGGCTTTAGTACATCAGTTGTTTACTTTTAACTGGGCTGGCACAGCAGGAATTCGTCTTTGTATAAGACCCAAGATTTTCTTGTAACTTTTTGTAGGAAATTCTGCAGGAGGTCCTCAGTTTGGGACGAGAGTGAGGCAGCAAAGTAGTAAACTGAAAGTCTGAGCTTCATGCAATGCATTTGCCTTCCAGACACACTGGGGCCAGCCCTCATGGATACCACTTCCACTTTACAATGTAATTTTGCTGTGTATACTCAAGTTTATGGTTTCATAGTCAAGTCAGTTCAAAACATGAAACACAGGTTGCATGGTAACTCATTGCATTAGTTTCTTAGGGCTGCCAGAACAAAGTACCACAAACTAGGTGGCTTAAAAAAACAGATTTTTTTCTCCTACAATCTGGAACCTAGAGGTTCCAAATCAAGATGTTGACAGGGCCATACTCTCCCCGAAGACTCTAGAGGAGAATTTGGTCCATGACTTTCTCTTGGCTTCCAGTGTCACTGCCAATCCTTGGTGTTCCTTAACTTGTGGACCCATCACTCCAATCTTTGCCACTGTTGTCACATGACATTCTGCATTTTCCTTGTGTGTCTGGCTTTGTGTCTTCTTCTTTTCTTGTAAGGACACCCATCACATTGGGTTAAGGGCCCACCGTGTTCCAGTATCATCTTAACTAAGTACATCTGCAATGATCCTACTTTCAAATAAGATTGTGTTCTGAGGTTGCAGGAGGGATATGAATTTTAAAGGGACACCATTCAACCCAGTATACTGATGGTCTCATGGTCAGGTGTTCAAACTCCACCAAAACCAAAAATCCTTCTTTTCTAATCAAGAAGGGTGGTTTGGCTGAGCACGGTGGCTCACATCTGTAAATCCTAGCTCTCTGGGAGGCTGAGGCTGGTGGATCACTTAAGGCCAGGAGTTCAAGACCAGCCTGGCCAAGATGGTGAAACCCTCTCTCTACTAAACATACAAAAAATTAGCCAGGCGTGGTGGCACCTACCTGTAATCTCAGCTACTCTGGAGGCTGAGGCACCAGAATCACTTGATCCTGAGAGGTGGACGTTGAAGCGAAACGAGATTGCACCACTGCACTCCAGTTGGATGACAGAGCGAGAAGGGAGCCAAGATTGCACCACTGCACTCCAGCTGGGTGACAGAGTGAGACTCTGCCAAAAAAAAACACAAAAGGATGGTGGTTTATAGAAGAGAGCATGAAGATCTTACTCCCTAAATCCTAAGGGTCTGTACTATTATTCTTTTAATGGGGCTATTCAGAGGCTTCATACAACATCTCTGTCGGCCTCAGAGACTTCTGTTACCTGCTGCATCATAAGGCCCAAGGATTGGGATGGCTGCCAGAGCCCGGATCTGCTGCAGAGCCTTTTCTTTCTCTAGGTCCTATTCAAAACTAGTAGCTTTATCAATTACAGTAAGTGGACTAGAGCAACTTGATTAAAGGTGGTATTGTTACCTCCAAAATCCCAGGAAGCTCAGCACATATCACACTTCTGGTTCCACAGTGAGCTGTGCAAGGCACAGCAACAAGCCTGTTACTCTAGAAGGGATATTACCATGTTTCGTATCACTAGACCCCTAGCAATGTACCAAGAGAGTTAGGCTGCTGAACTTGCAGAACATTTATTTCTTATCTTATGTTTTCCCTCATGGATGTAATAACTTAAATCACTCTTACAATATTAATCTGGCTTCCTCTATTGGTTTCCTCTAAGAACAATTTTGTTTGTTTATTAACGTATGTGTGTCTTTCGCCTTTAAATGGCCAATTCTTCTCATACAGCTGCCAATCCTGTTCACATTTAAGAAGGAGGACAGGAGAAGGGTGTGGGTTTTCTTTCTATGATACATAAATGTCTTTATTCTTTCTCTCTTTTTTCTAATTAAGAATTTCTAATGAAGTCCTGTGTGGGGAAGGGGTGGGCTGTGTGTCATCTAATAGGCATCACTTTTGTTGAGTGATTATCTAGTTGCAGATTAGCAGATTGAAGAGAACTTTCCTCCTGGGCATCAACATTGTCAATAGAAGCCTTAGTCTCCTCCAGAAAGCTCATTAAAATTCTTTAGGAGGAGTTGTACAATTTGCTTCTCCCCATCCCACCCTCTTTAAATCTTAGGCAAGCGGAGACAGTTAATCATCTTAGTTAGGGCACCTATATTGGCACAATCAGGTGGGGAAAAGGTATAGGAGTACCACCTGGAGTATTTGTTGCGTATGCAGGTCTTCAATTAACTTCTTTTCAGTATTACTTCTCATTCCCACTCTGCTTACCTTCCTGACTTTGAGGTAGGGTTCCTAGTTTGCTCTATAGAAACCGTGTTAGGTATTCCTGATTGTGGCTTTCTTAGCTGGTGTTATCTTTACATGCATGCACGCCGCGCACACACACACACACACACAATTCCTAAAGTCTTCTGGAAATCTGTTGGAGTCTCTCCCCTTCTCAAGGTATTCACTCCTAATATCTGTCTCATTTTGTGGTTATTCCTTTTTTGTGCTTCTATTCTTTGATTTCGTTGTGATGTCAGAAAGGATGGGGGCTCATGAATATGCTCTCTTAAAGCAGGTATTTCTTTTCCTTTTTATTAACAAGATTCTATTTGTGGCTTTCTACATTTTTATAACAAAACATTTTTAAACAAATATAGAAGTAGAGAGAACTCCCATATGTCCATTATCTAATTTTAACAATGTTCAAGATTTTGCTATATTTGTTTCATCCATACTTAAGAGTTTTTTCCTTTGATAAATCATTTTTAGGCAAATTTGTAGACATCACGTTATTTCATCCTTACACAGATCAGTATGCATCTCTAAAAATGACATTTTCTTACACAACTGCAGTACTACTATCAGTAACAAAATTAGCAATCGCATTTTGATGCATCTAATATTCAATCTATAATTAAATGTTCATGGTTGTTCGAAAATGCTTTTTACGGTGATTTTAACATGGGATCAAACATGGTTGAATTATGCATTTGGTTGTTAAATCTCTTTAGTATAGAGCAGTTGTCCTTTTCCCTCTTAGTTTTCCTGCCATTGATTTCTTACTGAAACTGGGTCAATTGTCTTGCATAATGTCTGAAGGCATCAGTCAGGGATCTCCAGAGAAGCTGAACCAATAGTCAATCAGCAGGATCTTACTTTTACCCACTCTGTGAATGTCAACCTTTTAACTGGAAGATTTAGAGCTTTACTGTCCAATACAGTAGCTATTAGCTACTTGAAATGTGCTTAGTTCAAATTACTATATACTTGTAAAATATGTACTGGATTTCAAAGATGTTCCAAAAGAAAGAATGCAATATTTTTCATTAATAATTTTTAGATTGATTGCGTGTTTAAACAATATCTGGATAGATGGGCTTCTTTTTATTTGTTTAATGTGGCTGCTAAAATTTTTTTAATGGTAAAATGACTTACTATATTCCTATTAGCAGTACTATTTTATAACATTAACTCGTAATGCAATTACTTATATAGTTTAACTGAAGTCTACTATTTTGTTATTTGTTTTCTATTTGTTCCCTTCTGTTTTTAAATTCTTAGTATTTTTCATAGTCCTCAGGTAGGCTTTTCTTTGGTGGATTGGGGAGTGGATTTTCCAAGAGTTTTTAGTTGTAACTAGCAGAAAGGATGCACTGCAGTGGACTTCCATGCCCATAAAAGAACTGAAACTAGTCTAATTACATTTAAAAGTAAGAATACTGCTAGTTCTACTTTTACTTATTTAATTTACTGAGATTTTTTATTGTGGTTTAATGTAAGGTCAATTGCCTTTAATATTCCATGGGAGTTTAAAAAGTAAGGTAATTCTCTATTTTTAAGGTCTAGTTTTTGATGTATATAGGAACTAGATTTATAATACTGATTTTTTTTTTTTTTTTACATATGGCTGGTGGCAGAAACTGCCCTTCAAACTTATTCCTCTTATTTTTGAGCACTCAACAAGAAGCCTCATTTGCAACAAAATGAGGGATATGTGATTGAGTTTGAACCAATGGAATATGGGCAAAAAATGACATACTCCACTTTCTGGCCTGGACCCTAGAACCTCCTATAAAACCATCCATGATCTCTTTCCCCTTTGCCAGTTGAATGAAGATGACAAGGTTCCAGATGATGGTGGGACAACATGATGATAGAGCATGTATCCCTGAGTGACTGCATAGAGCAGTCTTCCTCTCCCCACTAATGTGCATTGGACAGCAATTAGAGTGATCAATAAGCTGAGCTTTGGAGGTAGTCAGTACAATAGTCGGAGTTTCTTACCCTAGCTAACATAGAACTCTATTATCCTATTGATATGGTTTCGTTATGTGTCCCTACTGAAATCTCATGTGAAATTTTAATCCCCATGTGTCAAGGGAGTGACCTGGTAAAAGGTGATTTGATTATAGGGGAAGTTTTTCTCATGCTGTTCTTATGAATTGTCTGTTTCCCCTGCACTCTCTCTCTCTCTCCTGCCACCAGGTAAGACATGCCTTGCTTCCCCTTCGCATTCTGGCATGATTGTAAGTTTCCTGAGGGCTCGCTAGTCATGCAGAACTGTGAGTCAATTAAACCTCTTTTCTTCATAAACTACCTAGCCTCAGGGAGTATCTTTATAGCACTTTGAAAATGGATTAATTCGCCTATATAGTGGGTTGAATGGTGACCCTCCCTTCTCCATCCACTACAAAAACATGTCCACCTGGAATCTGTGAATGTAACCTGATTTGGGAGAGAAAAAAAAGGTTTTATTCAGATGTAATTAAATTTAGGATCTTGAAATGAGAGCATCCTGGATTATTGGGGTGGGCTCTAAATCCAACCACAAGTGTCCCTCTAAGAAGGGGAGAAAACATGGAACCACAGAGGAAAAGGTGATTGAGGAAGGAGGCAGAGGTTGAAGTAATACAACTACAAGGAATGCCAAGGCTCTTTATTTACACTTCAGACCTACTATTCCATACTCAGATTTGTGATCTGCAGTCTCTTGGGTCACATAGGATCATTGTATCCCTGATAGTACTATATTTTTTTTGTTGCTTATACATGAGGTAATTATATGTGAGGAAAGTATGGTAATTACTTTTTGAATTCAGCATATTGAAAGCACAAAGGGGAAAAATAAGATCTTTAAAATATTTTTGAGGCTGGATTATAGTGATCTAGTTGACTTTCTAGTGGTGTTTTGAAGAAGGCATTTTATTGTTTTTTAAAAGGTTCTTTAACATTATTTGAAATAGTTAATATAAATATTAACTCTTTAACCCACTTTTCTCTAACCCCTAAATAGTTTATTTAGTTAGTTGACTAAAATTTAGATTCATTTGTGATTTACACTGAATGAGGTTGAGATGCCTGAATGCCCCTGACGTAAGGGGTCCTATCACTAAGGCATTGAGAAATACCTGGTGAGGTGAGTAGCAGCATCCTTGAAAAGCTCTGTGTTGGCTGTCCTTTGACGCCTTGGATATGACAGTGAGAGGTGGGCTCATTGATTTTGCTCAGGATAATGGTGTGGATAGTGTTGTGGCAGAGGTTATGGCAGCTCCTAATCACCAAAGACAAGGTGAATATACTTACCTTAATGGATAACAGGTTGAAAATATCGGCATATTTTGTCCTTAAGGAATCTTTGGTGGGGGCTATTTATTTGATCACCATATCCCTAGGGTTGAAATAGATTGATAGCCTACTTAAATGTTCTTGATCCAAATAAAAGAAAAATATTTCTAGGTTTGAATTCCAAATAGAAGAATTACTTTACTTACAGCCTCTTATGAAGGGAAGATCAAATTCTTTTGAGGAAGGACATGCAGAAGTAACACAAGATTATACTGTAGATCTTCTTTCCAAGACATTTTCTAGAGTCGTTGTGTACAGAGGAAAAGGGAAATATTTGGACTTTATACGGATTGTTGGACACTAGCTCCAAGTTGATGTAAATGCCTGAGGATTCATGTTGTTGTTTCACCAATCAACATGAGGTCTATAGTGGACAGATGATGAATGGAATTTTTTCCAAAATTTGAAGTACATTTGTTCATTAGTCCGTCTATATCTAGTTCTCCATTTCTGGAAGGCATAACTGGAAAAGACATATGCAGTAACTTGTAGAATCCCACTTTGACTCTCTGACCTATGGAAGAAGGACCTTTATGGTAGGAAGGACCAAGCAGAAGCCACTGAAACTTTCTCTTCTTCAAAATAGTAAGCCCAGGAACTGCTTTGGATCGTGCCTTCAGATTTGGGAAATCCAAGCGTGCTGAAGCTTACCACATTCCCATTTATTTTTTCAGAGATCTTGGTACTATGCCCATGCGGACCCTCCACCAAGCCTGGAGATACCAGCACCAGCCAAGCAGGGCTCCTTACTCAGGGTTTCAGTTTTAGCTCTATGGAGATGCTCTTTGAAACTTGTAAGTTTTATAACTCCAATATCTTTCCTTTGTTTCGTCAGCTTTAGGAGTGGTAGCTGCTTCCTGAAGTTGCACTCTCCTTGATTCCTTTGTGTTGGTGTTCCTTTTGGCCTTTCAGTTCTTTAATATTGTAACAAAGGGCCTGACTCGATATATTTTGATGTTTGTCACCTTTCTTTCTTTCCTTTCTGCTCACCTATGGGCAAGCTGATGAGAAACCCTGGGTGTTCCCTCCTCTGGTTCCAGAGGGAAAATCAAACTATACAAACTCCACCCACACCAGAATTGGCACCTTGGCCCCACCCCACCCTCTAAATATCACAAAAACACCTATTTGTCTTTTTTCTCTGTTTTCTAAAGACTTTTTGGACCTTTCTGGGAAGTTTGCCCTGCTGTTCCTAGACAACCTCATGATGCGATGATAAACTTTTCTACACCCTCTTGGTGTGTGTGAGGCATCATCAGTCTTGACATCTCAACAGAATTTTGGTTAGGGGTCCCTCCTGTTTCTGAGAAATAACCACAACAAATACCTAGCTAAGAGTTCTTTATATTAAATTATCTCTGTTAAAATAACTGTGGGTTCCTCCCTCTTGACTGGATGCCAACTGATATAGTAGGTAAATTAAAGACTTCTATTCTTAATGTGTTTCTAATTTCTTTTTATTTCCTGTAATTTACATTTTGCTTAATGAGTTTTGATGTGATATTAGTTGATAAATATCCCATAGCTATTATAATTTCATTGTACATTTCTCACTCTATAGTTGTAAGATACTCTTCTGTCTTGTTTAATGCTTTTACTTTTTTTACTTTAATTTACCCTGTCTGATACCAAGAGTGTGAATTTGTTATTTTTGCTGTTAATATTTGCTTGGTACTTTTTTGCTTATTTAAAAATACTTCAAGCTTTCAGAGTTATTCTATTTTAAATGTATCTCTTGTATATAACAGACTCAAATTTTGTTTTGAGAATCAATCTCAAATTTATTCTTATTAATAGATAAGTTTAGACTATTTGCATTTATTCTTATAAAAGATGTAGTTCATCTTTATTCTATCATGATAATTTGTTAATCTTGCTTGTTTGTGTGTGTGTCTTTATTATTTCCTTCCTTCTGCTACATTTTGGCTTAGTTCTTCTTTTTCTAATTCCTTGAGCTGTAAAGTTAGGTTGTTTAGTTGAAATTTTTCCTCTTTTTTATTATAGGTGTTTATGGCTATATATTTCCCTCTTAGTGATACTTTTGCTGCATCCCTTAAGTTTTGATGTGTTGTGTTTCCATTTTCATTTGTTTCAAAGTATTTTTAAAATTCCCTTTTGATTTTGTCTTTGACTCAATTTCCACGTATTTGTGTTTTTTATTTTGTATATATTTGTGAATATGCTGATTTTCTTACTGCTATTGATTTCCAGTTTTATTCCATTGTGGTTGAAAAAGTTATGTAGAATGATGTCAATCTTCTCAAATTTTTTCAGATTTGTTTTGTAATTTGACATTATATATCCTGGAGAATGTTCCATGTGCAGCTTTTCATCCTTTCACTTTCATTCTATGTGTTTCATTAAGTCTGTAGTGAGTCTTTAGTAAACAGCACTTTACTGGATCCTGTATTTTAAATCTATTCAGCCATTCCGTGCCTTTTGATTGGGGAGTTTAATACTTTGACATTTTAAGAAATTATTGATGAGTGAGGTCTTACTCTTGCTGGTTCATTAATTGTTTTCTGTGTGTTTTGCATTTGTGTTGTTTCTCTCTTTCTTGCTTTTTTCCTTTATTATTTGATAGTTTTTGGGTGAGTGATTTGCTTTGATTCTTTTCTCTTTATACTTTGTGTATTTATTGTGGGTGTTTTTTCCTTTGTGATTACTTCAAGGCTTACATAAAATATCTTATAGTTATAACCATCTATTTTAAGTTGATGACAACTTAATTTGAATCACATACAAAACTCTACACTTTTACTACCACCTTCATACTTTGTATTTTCATGGCCAGAGTTAATTTTTTTTATATTATGTCCATTAACAAATTTTTATCTTTTAGCTTTTATATTAGGGTTAAAAGTAACTTATGTACCACCATGACAATGTTACATTATTCTGTATTTGTCCATGTGTTTATCTTTACCAGTAAAATTTATGCTTTTGTATGTTATTATGTTCCTTGTTAAGTGTTTTTGTTTCAATTTAAAGAACTCCTTCAAGTATTTTTTGTAATATAAGTCTCCTCTGGCTTGCCATATATATATATATATATTTTTTTTTTTTTTTTTTTTTTTTTTTTTTGCTGAGAAATCCATTGATAGTCTTATAGTGATTGCCTTACGTGTGATGGGTTGTTTTTCTCTTGCTGCTTTAAAAGTTCTCTTTTTCCTTGACTTTTATTATAATGGTTTGATTATAATGTCTTGGAAGGGTCTTCTTTAGATTAATCCTCTTTGGAAATGTTGAGCTTAATAAATCTAGATGTCTATTTTCTTCCCCAGATTTGGAAACTTTTTGGTCATTATGTCTTCAAATAGCCTTCTTTCCCTGCTATTTTCTCTCTTTTCTCCTTCTGGGTATCATGTAGGCATAAGTTAGTTTGCTTGTTGGTGTCCCATAAGTACTGTAGAGTTTCTTTACTCATTTTCATTATATTTTTTCTTCTCTGACTTGATAATTTCAAATTATCTGCCTTTGAGTTCCCTGATTCTTTCTTCTGCTTGATTGGGTCTACTATTGAAGTTCTTTATTTGTTAAGCTCCTTTCTTTGAATTTTTAAACTCCACAACTTGTTTAGTTCTGTTTATGATTTCTATCTATTTGTTGAACTTCTCTTTTTTCATGTATTGCTTTCTTGATTTTGTTGAGTTGTCTATGTGTATTCTCTTGTAACTCACTAAGCCTCTTTAAAACAATATTTCAAAGGCTAGGCATGGTGGTTCACTCCTGCAATCCCAACACTTTGGGAGGCCAAGTTCGGTGGATCGTTTGAGCTCAGGAATTCAAGACCAGCCTGGGCAACATGGTGAAACCCCATCTCTACCAAAACATACCAAAATTAGCTGGGCATGGTGGTGCATGCCTGTAGTTCCAGCTACTCAGGAGGCTGAGGTGGGAGGATCACTTGAGCCTGAGAGGCAGAGGTTGCAGTGAGCTGAGATCGTGCCAATGCACTCCAACCTGAGTGACAGAGTGAGAGCCTACCTCAGAAAAAGAAAAAAAAAAGAAAAACTATTTTGAATTCTTCATTTTGCAATTCATAGATCTCCATTTCTTTGGTGTTGGTTACTGAAAATTTTCTGTTTTGGGGATGTTATATTTTCCTGATTTTTCTTGTCATTTAAAGCCTTGGATTAACATCTGTGTATTTGATGGAAGACTCACCTTTTCCAGACTTTATGAACTGACTTCTATGGGGAAAGATCTTCAGCTACTGGTGAGTACAAGGGTGTTAGGTGGGTGGGGTACACAAATTTTGGGGAATGTGCAGGCACCAGTTTCAGGAATCCATAGGGATACTGGTTCTGGTGGCACACAGTAGAGATGGATCTGACTTGGGGTACACTGGCATTGGGTTCAAAGGATGTGGGCAGCATCAGATCCAGGGTGGATGGCATCAGATTTGGGGGATGGCTGTGCATGTGATAGTGCCATAGCAGGGGGGCAGGGCACAATGGCATGGACTCCATGTAGTTCAATTAGATGAGATTTGCATTGGCAAAGACTGTGGGCATTTTCTGTGGTGAAGGCTGTGGGTATCTGTGGCAGTGGTAAGGACCATGGTATCTTTCTATCCTCCTTTTTCACCAGGGGATGAAGTGGCAACCAAGATTTCTTTTGGTGCCGAGCTATGCAGGCCTGAGATATGAGGTGACACAAGTGAAATGCTTCCTACTCTTTTCTGTGAGGCTATCCTCAGTTGTTGTGCTCCACAGGCTTGGTACACCTTCTTTATTAGACTCTGGATCTCTCCCAGAGTTATTTTTGGCCCGTGGATAGTGGTTAAGTTATTGTTTTTGTAGAAAGACAAGGGCTGAGATTGCTTACTCACCTATCTTGCTGATGTTACGTCTGCCTAACTCTATTTAGTATTTCCATAGTCGCTGTATATTTAGACAGTATCTATTGACTCTTAGATATGAGCAATGCAGATTTTGTATATTTCTTCTTTTTTTCTCCTATTATCTAGCCTACTTACAGCAATATCGTATTATTTTTCTTACTGCTTATCCTTATATATTTAATATATTTAAACTTAAGTTACTTGGTATATTAACTCTTATTTAATGTTTGACAGAGGCTGCTCATCAAATTTGGTAACATTTATGGATTCATATTATAACTGATAACATTTCAAAGGATTCCTGGAAATATCAACGGAGAGGAAAACTATGGAAGAGTCAGGAATTTTTCTCATTAGAGATGATATACCTTCAAGATACAGAATATTACTCTTAATGAACCAAGGGTAGATATAGCATCAATAAAAATCAGGACATCTGGATTACAAATTGATTTGCCTGTAAAAATATATACTTTTGATCTACTTAGGTGAAACTTTTTTCAAACCTGTAAAAAAAATTTTTGTTATTACTATTACTCCCATTAATAATGCATGCCTGGTTTTCTGGATTCACCACAAAATTAGAACTTCCCTTTACAAAGAAGGGGAAAACCATTCTCTCTGCTTTTAGCATGTCAGAACAATGATAAGTCACTGATTTCATTTCTTATTCAGTTCCACCATTTTATAGTGAGTAAAAGTTCTCCTAAATTATGGATGTTGTTTGAGTTTCATTCCCACAATTTTGACTGGTTTTGGTGCTCTAATGTATTTTAGTGTTAAGTTTGGAAAAGATGCAACAAATACTGCTTAAGTATTTGGCCATTTTCTACTTAGTACACCAGAACTTTAGTGATTTATTTTTGACACTGCCTATTCAACCTCTCTATTGGGAACTATAATGTATTTTTTACTTCCATAAAGAGAAGGTCAAACTTTTACGGTTTTTATTATGTCTCCCTTTTTTTTTTTTTAGAATTTTAACTGTAGTCAATCACAACATCAACGGAAATTAAACACAAATCCTTATTATTCAACCACTTTTAGAAGTCTAGGGTAATAATCCTTTTCTGCTTGAATAGATAACAGGTTTCTTCCACATTTTAATGAATATAACTGACTCACTAATAATTTTAGATTATTATTGCTATATTCTTATTAAGGATAACTCAATTGACTTCAATAGTTGAATATTTAGCTAGTTCCATAAAAAAAAAAACTGACCAAATCACTGAAATATTTTTGAGTTTAAAACAGAAAATAAGACCTACTTAGCATAACTAATTAAAGTTAAAATTTTGAATTGCCTTTCAAGAAAAATAAAAGCACTTGGATATTTTTATAATACAATAAATACATATTGAGGCTAAAGTTTCAAATGTAAAAACAACTAATTTTTATAGGACAATTGTATTAATACTTTATATTCATAAATTTTGCCACTGTTGAATCTTCTACGTTATTCAAAACAAGAAAAGGATAAAGAGAGCAATGTATTTTAGTGTGAAGTTTGGAAAAGATGCAACAAAGAGATGTCTTGTTATGGGCCTTCAGATTTGAGATTTTTATAACATTGCACTTTTTAGCTACTTACTTATCAATACAATCCTGTAAATCTAATAATACTTATACTGCCTGGTGATCATAATATACATAGCATCCCTGATGCAAACAACTAAAATAAAAAGTGTTATTTGCAATTGTAATAGAGGTGTCATAGGAGTCTTTAGCTTTAGCTTTTGGCCTTAGCAACTGTAACAGCAGAGATAGGAAGCTATGTATTGCCATCTTCTGGTGAGTTTCATTAACTCCTTGCAGTACTTAATGAGATGGCAGATGAGGTTTTACAATAGGCTCTTTACATGACTGATTTTTCCAAACAAATGTCTTTATCAATAAGAATATATGTGTTTGTTAAGCTAACAATATTAACAGTGAAAAAAATAAAATTGAAATAAAATTACCTGTTTTTAGACACAGATGGTTGCTAAGTTTCAAAAGGCTGGGATTGTGATAGTTTTGGTCATCATTGCATTCTCAGCACCTAATACTTTTATGCCAGATATGGGGATTCAATACACATGTGTTGCGTTCTATTAATTGATCTCATTTTTATCTTTATTTGATCTTGAGTTTACTTCCCCAGATCAAATGGAAATTTATTCCTGAGTCTGAGGACTCTGCGCTGTCTCAAAATTTTCTGCCCAAATTTTTCACTCTGCTTCTTGTTTCACCCAAATTCTGGATGTTAAAAAGCCCCAATCTTATATAAAAGGGATGATTTGCTTTCCTTTCCAAACACCTTATCTCTTCTAGTGTCCAGGTTAAATTCAAGCAGTTGGTTTTCCCCACAGAATATACAGGCAATGCCTGAGATCCCTCCCTAGCTCTGCAGTTTTATCACATTGACTCCTTAATTCTCCATTATGGAAGCTTTGGTCACAAGTGACATGTGACTCTTCTGTTCTCCATTACTGTGTTATCCTTCATATATGCCCCTCCTGGCAATTGAGCCACATGACGTTACATGAGTGCCTTTTTGTGATGAAACATCTCAGAGAGCGCACATTTTGGTCATCAAAGCCAAACTTCTTACTATGAGCAATACATACTAAATCTGGAGGGATTAAATGTCTAATTCATCCTACTCATTTTATGTATTAAAAACAGTGGCACATCAGTTTAGAAGAACAAGCTTAAGGTTAGAAAGCACACCAGGAGTAGATGTTCTGCAGCAGTTTTGCCTTCTTTTTTTCTCTTTAATCTTTTAGATCTATATGCTTCTCTAGCACAGGAAAAATAATTTTACAGAAAAGATGTTTCCTCACAGTTCTTGTAGTGAGAAATCATTTTCCCTTCCCTATTTGATTGTGTCGTTATGTTTTCACATATCTTTCTGGTACAATTCCAGGAGGAACTGTATCTGAGATTATTTCTTCCTTTCTATTCTTGCATATTTGTGTCCTTCTTTATTATCTCTGTCTTTTCTGCTTTATACCATTTAAAATTCTCATTATCCTCTTCCTGACTCACTGATTCCTTTGTGGTTATATATTTTCCTATCCTTGCTTGGTCATTTCCTCACTATTCTGTGATTACTATGATCACAAATATTTTGGTGTGATACTATGAAAATGAACTGACCTTAGAAGATATTTTTTTCTAGAAAACAAAGATTCACCTTTTATGCAAAAGTATGATTTGTGTGTGTGACCACCGACAGCTTACTGTCTTCTCCTTTGTTAATTAATAAAAACAATAACAACCATAAGTAAATACCAACTATGTGTCAGGCACCATAGCTAGCACCTTTACGTACCTTCTTTCTAATATTTATAAACTTCTTATGAGGCAAGCATTTTCCTACCTCATTTTGCAAATAAAGGAACAAAGACTTAGAAACCAAAAGTAGTATGTCCAAGGTCAGTCAGCAGAGTTAAGATTAGAATCTAGAATTATGTGAGTCTGAATTTTGTGTTCTTCTATGAGGTTACATAGCCTTTCAGTACTATAGAAGAATATTTCTACTATGACATCGCTATTTTGCAAAATATGGATAACCCCAAATACATAATATATAATTTCATGGATAACTTAAAAAAATCTGGTGATTATAAAATGGCACTGTTCAATAGAATTTTCTGTGCTGAAGGAAATCTGTATCTATGATGTCCATATGGCAGCTGCTAGCTACAAGTGAAGGAAAGCTTGCTAGCTACAAGCATATGAAGCATGACTAGCATTACTGGAAAACTGAATTATAATTTAATTTAGTCTTAATTAACTTAAATTTATGGTGGACAAATGTGGTCCCCATATTGGATAATATGGATATAGAATACACAAGCTTTCTTGTGATTGTTTTATAATTATTCCAGTATTATAGCATCACCTGCCCACTTTTAGGTCTTCTGTTCCGTTCAACCACTTTGAAACTACTGTAAGAAGGACAAAAAAAAAAAAAAAAAAAAAAACGAATTCTTGACTGTAACCATAGTAATGAGTGTTAATGGCAATCACTTTGAAATGTCAATTTCTAAGAGCAATATTTTGGCATCACAATGCATCTTTGTTGGTGCCTAGCTTCTTTTCACTTAATGTAAAAAAGGTAACACTTTTGTCTTTAATTGAGACAATTAGAATCAATGTGTAATGTAAAGGGTTTCCTTTAACACCACTACTTCACAGCTTATTTTCTTCGTTGCATAGCATCATTTCTTTCTCTCTGTATGTTTTGTAGTTATAAGGTGAAAAGAGGCTGAGGTTATACCTTCTACACCCTGGGTTATTATCTCCATGTCAAAAATTACATGTACATGTACAGATGCTCTTGGACTTACTTCAATAAACCTATCATAAGTTGAAAATATTGTAAGTCAAGAATGCATTTAATATGCATTCACCAACAGAACATCGTAGCTTAGCCTAACGTACGTTAAACTTTCTCAGAACACTTATGTTAGCCTATGGTTGGACAAAATCATCTAATACAAGGCCTATTTTAGAATAAAATGTTGAATGTCTCCTGTAATTTACTGAATATCATACTGAAAGTGAAAGTGAGCCGAGATTGCACCACTACACTCCAGCCTGGGAGACAGAGCAAGACTCCGTCTCAAAAAAAAAGAAAGTGAAAGCAGAATGCAATTTTTATTATTTCAAGACAAAGTCATTGTCAGTTTTTTTTGAAAAGCAAAACAAATGGCAGCCCGCACCATTATAAAGTAAAAAAATTGTAAGTCAAACCATCATAAGCTGGGAACCATCTATAATTTACGCACCAAAACTTTTTTTTGTTTTAAAGACCTAATGAATTGGGGTAAAACTATTATTCATAATTGTTTTTAAAAAAGATGTCCTTCACAAAATACATTTTTAACAAGCTAAAACATACAATAAAATCTGTTTGAAATAAAATTTAAAGTTATGTAAAAATATAGATCCACACAATACATCTCTACTTTTTTTAAAGTGTCACTTATTGTTTGATCCTTTTCTATTATAAAATTAGTCATTATTTTACAAAAACAATCTTCTAAAGGCTCCTTTAAATCATGAACTCCCAAGTTTTATTAAAAGATTACTATTATTTTGAAGGAAGCATATCTATTGCCTGTATGATACACCTAAAATCAGTTTGATGAGGGTTAATTCGGGTTATAATAATAAAGAAACTGAGGCCGGGCGCGGTGGCTCAAGCCTGTAATCCCAGCACTTTGGGAGGCCGAGACGGGCGGATCACGAGGTCAGGAGATCGAGACCATCCTGGCTAACACGGTGAAACCCCGTCTCTACTAAAAAGTACGAAAAACTAGCCGGGCGAGGTGGCGGGCGCCTGTAGTCCCAGCTACTCCGGAGGCTGAGGCAGGAGAATGGCGTAAACCCGGGAGGAGGAGCTTGCGGTGAGCAGAGATCCGGCCACTGCACTCCAGCCTGGGTGACAGAGCCAGACTCCGTCTCAAAACAAAACAAAACAAAAAAAAAAAAAAGAAAAAAAAAGAAACTGAAGTTGTTTCAAGCAAAAGTTTGCACTTCAGAGTGTTTAACACAGTCTCAGTTATGAGATGAAAAGTATTTGGGCATTGAGAACTTTGGATTTATGGGGGTTCATTATCCACTAATGTAAACTGTGTGTGATTAAAAAAAAAAAAAAAAACATAATCACTCCCAGTGGAATACAATTCCACTGATTATACACACACGTTCAAGGACATTTCTCTACTATGTCCTTCCCTGTAATTCCTCTCATAAGGGTGTGAACCAAGTAAGAGGAAATGAGTCTTTAATATACTTAAAAACAACTACTTCAGCACTGGCTTGCATTTTGCTTTCAAAATTTCAATGACCAGTAAGAGATAGAGAAGAGACTGATGGAAGCAAAAGTCAGAGGAAAAAAAAATTGATTATTATATTTACTATAATACCGTTTCAAAGCTCAGACAGTATTTTTATTGATGACAAAAAAGTACATTCCACAGACAACACTATTGGGAACATTTTGTATCTGGATGATTTATCTGAGCCAGTTAGCCATAAGCTTCTACATGTCATGAATTCCCTTGAAACAAATTGGTATAATAAAGATATATTTTTTCTTCCTATGGGAAAACACAAACTATCTTCTTTATTATTTACCTACATTTTTTTCAAGGTAAAATAATTTTAAATTATTCAAAAGCATTAATTACACTACCATTCCAATGTGAAAATTAATAATTTATGCTCAAAATGTAATATTTACTGAAAAAATTTTCTACCATTGTTTTACTGTTTCCCTTTTCTCTGTTTCTACTAGTCATTTAATTTTCAGTTCTATTGCATAAATATAATTTCTACAAAAATACTCATTGAGACATTTAATAAACCTATTTTGTCTCTGTTAAAGTCTACTACCATTGTTTCATTTTAAATAACTATCTTCTCATGTTAATAGCCTTACACTTAAAAAATACACAAGAACTCACTATAATTAGATAATTACCATGAAATTAGATTAAAATAATAGCTAGAATAGCTTAGAGATTTTCTAATACAAATGCTTTCATAAGACATTAATAATAGGGCTTTATGTATATCAGACACTAATTATAGCTACTATGTATTGACCTAATGATCTAAATGCTTTACTAGGGTCATTTCATTAGATCACTTCTCAGTTCTGTGTGATGAGTGTTATTGTCACCCCTATTAACAAATGAAGAAATTTAAATTCAGAGAAGCAAACATGGAGGAAAGAGTGGAAGGAATGAAAGAAGGAAATCAGTAGGCAAAGAACCAAGGATGTAAAATACCAGTGACGTAGTCAAGACACGTGCCAGCTCCTAAAACAGGAAAGACCAGAATATAAACAGAAAAATCATAAATAGTGGTAGGCTACTGGAAAACTTACTAAAAACAGAATGAAAATTTTAGCTAAAATCTAATTTTTGTTTATTATACTTTAAGTTCTGGGATACATGTGCAGAATGTGGAGGTTTGTTACAGAGGTATACACATGCCATGGTGGTTTGCTGCACCCATCAACCCATCATCTATATTAGGTATTTCTCCTAATGCTATCCCTACCCAAGCCCCCCACTCCCCGAAAGGCCCCGGTGTGTGATGTTCCCCTCCCCGTGTTCATGTGTTCTCATTGTTCAACTCCCATTTATGAGTGAGAACATGTGGTATTTGGTTTTCCATTCCTGTGTTAGTTTGCTGAGAATGGTGGGTTCATTTCCAGCTTCATCCATGTCCCTGCAAAGGACACAAACTCATCCTTTTTTGTGGCTGCATAGTATTCCATGATGTATATGTGCCACATTTTTGTTATCCAGTCTGTCACTGATGGGCATTTGGGTTGGTTCCAAGTCTTTGCTATTGTGTACATTGCTGCAATAAACATATGTGTTCATGTGTCTTTATAGTAGAATGATCTATAATCCTTTGGGTATATCCCCAGTAACGGGATTCCTGGGTCAAATGGTATTTCTGGTTCTAGATCTTTGAGGAATCACCACACTGTCTTCCACAACATATTCGAACTTCTGGCCAGGGTAATCATGCGAGAGAAAGAAATAATGGGTATTCAAATGGGAAGAGAGGAAGTCAAATTGTCTCTTTTTGCAGATGACATGATTGTATATTTAGAAAACCCCATCGTCTCAGCCCCAAATCTCCTTAAGCTGATAAGCAACTTCAGCAAAGTCTCAGGATACAAAATCAATATGCAAAAATCACAAGCATTCCTATACACCAATAGTAGACAAACAGAGAGCGAAATCATGAGTGAACTCCCATTCACAATTGCTACAAAAAGAATAAAATACCTAGGAAACCAACTTACAAGGGATGTGAAGGACCTCTTCAAGAACTACAAACCACTGCTCAAGGAAATAAGAGAGGATACAAATAAATGGAAAACATTCCATGCTCATGGATAGAAAGAATCAATATCGTGAAAATGACCATACTGCCAAAAGTAATCTATAGATTCAATCCTATCCCCATGAAGATACCATTGACTTTCTTCACAGAATTAGAAAAAACTACCTTAAATTTCATATGGAACTGAAAAAGAGCCAGTATAGCCACGGCAATCCTAAGCAAAAAGAATAAAGCTGGAGGCATCATGCTAACTGACTTCAAACTATACAACAAGGCTACAGTAGTAAAACAGCATGGTACTGGTACCAAAACAGATATATAGACTAATGGAACAGAACAGAGTCCTCAGAAATAACACCACACATCTACAACCATCTGATCTTTGACAAACTTGAGAAAAACAAGCAATGGGGAAAGGATTCCCTATTTAATAAATGGTGTTGCGAAAACTGGCTAGCCACATGCAGAAAACTGAAATGACCCCTTCCTTACACCTTATACAAAAATTAACTTGAGATGGATTAAAGACTTAAAAGTAAGACCTAAAACCATAAAAACTCTAGAAGAAAACCTAGGCAATACCATTCAGGACATAGGCATGGGCAAAGACTTCATGACTAAAACACCAAAAGCAATGGCAGCAAAAGCCAAAATTGACAAATGGTATCTAATTAAACTGAAGTGCTTCTGCACAGCAAAGGAAACTATCATCAGAATGAACAGGCAACCTAAAGAATGGGAGAAAATTTTTGCTATTTATCCATCTGACCAAGGGCTAATATCCAGAATCTCCAAAAAATAAAAATAAAAATTATAACCCCATCAAAAAATGGGCAAAGGATATAAACAGACACTTTTTTTTTTTTTTTTTTTTTTGAGACGGAGTCTTGCTCTGTCGCCCAGGCTGGAGTGCAGTGGCCGGATCTCAACTCACTGCAAGCTCCGCCTCCCGGGTTTACGCCATTCTCCTGCCTCAGCCTCCCAAGGAGCTGGGACTACAGGCGCCCGCCACCACGCCCAGCTAGTTTTTTGTATTCTTTAGTAGAGACGGGTTTTCACCATGTTAGCCAGGATGATCTGATCTCCTGACCTCGTGATCCGCCCCTCTCGGCCTCCCAAAGTGCTGGGATTACAGGCTTGAGCCACCGCGCCCGGCCTAAATAGACCCTTCTAAAAAGAAGATATTTATGTGGCTGAAAAAAAGCTCATCATCACTGGTCATTAAAGAAATGCAAATCAAAACCACAATCAGATACCATCTCACACCAGTTAGAATGGTGATTATTAAAAAGTCAGGAAACAACCGATTCTGGAGAGGATGTGGAGAAATAGGACACTTTTACACTGTTGGTGGGAGTCTAAATTGTTATATTCAAGAAGAAATACAAATTAGAACTGACTTTAAAGATAAAAATGAAGCTCTCATGGTTTCCCGTAGAAGTGTTCTATTGTAAGCCCTTTGGCACTGGGTAACTAATTATTATGTAAAATGAGATTTTAAGGCAAACAAAATTTAGTGATACTGGTTTTAGATTAAATTGTTGGATCCCATTTTACTGGTTAGGAAAAAGGCTCACAGGAGTTCAATGACCACCAGCGACTCCTCTATTCCTGAATGTCCACAAGAAAGTCTAGCCCAGGGTCTGGTGTCTCACAGAAGAAGATTATGGAAGGGAAAAAACAAAGAGATGCTTACCTCCTTCACTCCTTAGAGCCATTTCCAACATTCCAATTATTTGAGAGGAGGAAAGAGTTCCCAATTCCAACTCTACCATCTGCCTTGATGTCATGGCAGACAGGCACAGAAAGAATCTGGGCAGGTGATCTGACTGTGAGTCCTCATGAAAAACAAAACCATGGAGCACCCTCTGGCCAAGTGAAAACCTGAACGAGGGCAGAAGGGGCATAGCAGAAGTGGCTGCGTTGAGAAGAGAGGACCACAGGCTGTGGTAGCCACTGCGCTTAGCATCTTAGCCATCTCTAGTCACTCCCCACTCCCCCCTGCAGTCTTCAGCCATACTCTCCATTTTGCTCTTTCCCCCTTAGATTTAACACTGTCGTTGTTCTTGTTGTGTTTTAACTAACCAAACCTTGCATAGCCTGCTATGTGTTGTGAATCTGGGTTTATATCTACTCTCTTATTTAATTCTTGCCATACTCATACACACCAAATATTACTAGAATCCTCATTTTACAGAGAAGACCTTTGCTTCGCTATGAGTGGATGAGGAGATGGCTGTTGCTCTATGAAACGCCATAAATGCTAGGGTTCATGGGCTTTACTCTGGAGCATGGACCCACTAGACTAGGTGTCTTACTTTTCCCTAAAAACTTCACAGAACCTTTTTGGAAAGGACATCACTTGTTACCTGGGGTGGGGAAGGGGTGTGTGAGGAGGGGCAGGAGGGAGAGGAGTGGAGACTGGCAGTAGAGGAGTGGGCTTTGGGGAGATGGTATGGGAGAATGCCTGGATACCTGGCTGTCAGATGCCCTTCTCAGGCTGGGGACTTGTGGGGGAAATGGGCAGTAGTCTTCACAATGAACATATTTATAGTTAATCTCTTTATTTACATTCCCATATCTCACACATACTTTTACTCAAGCCAGGCATATTCATGTCCCAAGGTTCTTTGAGGTTTGGGAAGGTAGATGGATTTGACTCCTAATGAGCTTCTCTCTGTCTTCTTTTGTTCACCATGCCATCATTCATGTCAGTCTTCAGAAAGCATTGAAATTCCTTACTAAATCCAATTGTGTATTTCTTGTAGTGCATTTCTATACTCCCATTCTTTTTTTAAAATTAAGCTTTTTATTTTGAGATAATTATAAATGTGCATGCAGTTCTAAGAAATAATATGGAGGGATCCCTTGAATCATTTACCCAGTTTCTCCCAATAGAACCATCTTGCAAAACTATAGTTTTGTAATGTACAACATTACAACCAGGATATTGACATGGATACAATCTACTGATCTTAGATTTTTCCAGTTTTACATACATCTGTGTGCATGTGTGTGTGCATGCATTTACTTATTTTTCTGCAATTTTATCACATGTGTAAGTTCGTATATCCAAGATACAAAACAGTTCCATCACCACAAAGATTTTCTCCTATTGCTCTTGTATAACCACACTTACTTCCATCCTACCACCACCCTCCATTCCTAATACCTGACAACCACTAATCAGTTTTCTCTCTCTAAAATTTTGTCGTTTTAAGAATGTCTTATAAACAGAATCACACATTATATAACCTTTTGGAATTGGCTTTTTTAAATCAGTATAATTCCCCCAAAATCCATCCAAGTTGTTGCATGGAGCTACAATTTGTCCCTTTTTATTGCTGAGTAATGTTCCATGGTATGGACATATCACAATTTGTTCGACCATTTACCCATTGATTGAAGGACATGCAAATTGTTTCCAGTTTGAGGCTATTATGAGTAAAGCTGCTATCAACACTCTTGTACTGGTCCTTTGTCAGATATATGGTTTGCAAATATTTCCACCAAACCTGTAGCTTTCCTTTTTTATCCTCTTAGGTTTTTTCCAGAGAGCAAAATTTTAAATTTTGATGAGGTCTAATTTATACGTTTTTCCTTTTATGGATTATACTTTTGGTGTCTAATCTAAGAATTTCTCACTTAGTCCTAGATTCCAAATGTTTACTCCTATATTTTAAAAAAATCCATATTTTTTTGGTTATATATTTTACATTCTTATAGTTTTACATTAAAGCCTGTGATTTATTTTTAGTCATTTTTGCACAAGTCGTGAGACTTGAGCTTAAATTTTGCTGTTGTTTGTCTGCGGATGTCCAGTTGCTCCAGCACTACTTGTTGGATGATGACCCTGCATTGAATTGCTTTTGCACACTTATAAAAAATCACTTGTGCATATTTGTGTGCTTCTGCTTCTGGGTCTGTATCCTGTTCTGTTGATCTGTGTGTCTACTGCTCACCAATACCACATTGTCTTAATTACTGAAGCTATGTAGTTAACCTTTATATTGAGTAGAGTGACTCAACTTTATTATTTTTCAGATTGTTTCAGCTAGTCTATAGCCTCTGCCTTTCCATGCAAATTTTAGAGTAAACTTGTCTATGTGTACTACAAATTTTGCTGAGATTTTGACAATAATTTTATGGAATCTATAGATTAACTTGGGAAAAGTTGATATCCTTACTATACTGAGTTTCACTTTCTTTTTAAAATATATTTTCTCCTTAGCATCCATACCGGTACACCCATCTGGGTTTCTCTCTTTTGCTGCTACCTTTATCTTATCCTTCTGCTTCATCTTCCTCTACCTAGATTTTAAGTATCAGTTTCTCGAAGTTCAATCCTAGAATCACTTTTTCCTCTCTATGTGCTCTCAGACTGAACACATCAACACCCATCTCTTCAATGACCATCAAAGCAAAAATAATGACACACACGAAGACTCACTCAAGTTTATATCCACAAGCTACTTCTCTTCAGAACCCTGGACGTTATATGAAATTGCCTAACTGAAATCTCTGCTTGAATATCCCAGAGACACCTTAAAGTCAACTTGCCCCAATTTAAACCATTGAGCTTCCCAAGAATCTACCCTCATCCAGGTCTCCTTAACCATCATTTACATATGCCAGCAATCCTGTTCTATCAATCCCAATGAAAGGACACAAAGATAGATGTGTACCCGCCCCCCCGCTGCACCCTGTGTTCTGCTCTCTAATCTTTGCACATACCAGAGATTTCGTAAGTTCTGTGAGTACCTGTTTTTCTGCACGTACCAGAGATTTTGTTTTGCACATACCAGAGATTTCGTAAGTTCTGTGAGTACCTGTTTTTCTGCACGTACCAGAAATTTTCTAAGTTCTAAGGCAAGGTCACAAGATGTGTTTAAGTAAGATAAACTCTTGCTGCCATAAACCTGCTCTCCCGCCTCAAAGGTTGAACCAAAATATCAGAAATGGCAGGAACCAATCATAGTTAGCCAAATCGCCTTGTTCAAACACTAGCCAATCATATTTCTGATTTGTATAATAATTCTATGCCCACTTTTCTTAGACTATGTAACACTGCTCGGAGCTCAGTGGGGGAGCTCTCCTGCCCGTCTCGTTTCGCGAGCAAGGGAGAGTTCCAGGTTCGAACCTGTAATAAAGATCCTTGCTGCTTAGCTTTGACTCTGGACTCTGGTGGTCTTCTTCGGGGAATAAACGGTCTGGGCATTACACCAACCAATTCTCAACAACATCTGTTCATTTATATCTCCTAAATATTTATTGACTATGAGAGTTTTCTACAGCTCTATTGCCACTAGGTTAGAACACATTACCATAAATACTTTTCCCGAATGAGTGCAATAGCAGTCATCTATATTTATTTACTTGTTTTCCTCAGCTACACCTCTCTCAATCTAGTTTCCATTCTGCAGACAAAAACAAACAAACAAACAAACCTTTCTGAAATGAAATTATTCCATCTCCCCTCCCCTCACACACATTCTCCTCACTCCTGTATTCTTCCAAATCAATGAACTTTTCTCTTAGGATAAAAATAAAATCAATACTTTTAAATGAATTTCTGAGCTCTCTGGAAAGTAAGAGACATGTCCAAAGGCAAAAACAAAAACAACTAATGACAACAGACATAACAAACAATATGGAATTGAAACTGGAGAAGGAAGCAAGCTCTAAAGTTAGAGTTGCTTAGGAACAACCATTGAAAGAAGGAATTCACAGTTTTGAAAATTTTGATTTAACAGGATATAAGAAAGATAGGCCTTGGGCCGGGTGTTGTGCCTCATGTCTGTAATCCCAGCATTTTGGGTGGTCAAGGTGGGCAGATCACTGGAGGTCAGGGGTTTGAGACTCACCTGGCCAACATGGTGAAACTCTGTCTCTACTAAAAAGACAAAACTTAGTCAGGCATGGTGGCATCTGCCTGTAGTCCCAGCTACTCAGGAGGCTGAGGCACAAGAATCGCTTGAATCCGGGAGGCGAAGGTGGCAGTGAGCTGAGATCACACTACTGCACTGCAGACTGGGTGAGACAGTGAGACCTGAAGAAAGAAAGAAGGACGGAAGAAAGAGAAAGAGAGAGATGATAGAAAGAGAGAGAGAGAAAGAAAGAAAGAATGAAAGAAAGAAAGAAAGAAAGAGAGAGAGAGATGGAGGGAGGGAGGGAGGGAGGGAGGGAGGGAGGAAGGAAGGAAGGAAGGGAAAGAAAGAAAGGAGAGAGGGAAGAAGGAAAGAAGGGGAAGGAAGGGAAAGAGGGAAGAAGGGAAAGGAAAGAAGGAAGGGAGGGAGAGAGGAAGGAAGGAAGGAAAAGAAGAAAAGAAAAGAAAGGAAGGAAGGAAAGAGGGAAAGAAAGAAAGAAAGGGAAAGAGAGAGAGAAGGGAAGGGAAAGGAAGGGAGGGGAGGGGAGAGAAGGGGAGGGGAGGGGAGGGGAAGGGAGGAACCTGAAACCCTTGCATTACATTAAGCTGCAATTCCTAACAAAATCCCACCTTAGTGAAAGAGTAGTTAAAAAACAAATCTGCCTGTAGGCAAAGAGAGATAATGAGAAAAATGTCTGCTCTGCTCAGCTGTAGCTCCAAGGCTTCCAGAGAGCTGTTTTCCCTGAGAATTTGTAATCATTGATCTGCCCTCATGTCGTATGGGCTTAAAATTTACATCTCCTGTGGAAAAACCTTACACCATGATAACAATTAAAGTGGTCCCAGGTTGGAAGGGCACTCACTATCGGCAGAGAGAAAAATGCAAATCTATTCTAGAGGGAAGCAGCCTCAATCCTGCTGTAGCAGGACCAGCCGTGGACAAAACTCCTTAGACACCGAATGACAGAAGGAAGAGGTTTATTCGACCAGGAGAATTGGCAAGACTCCTGTCTCAAGAGCGGAGCCCCTGAGTGAGCAATTCCTGTCCCTTTTAAGGGCTCACAACTCTAAGGGGGTGCGTGTGAGAGGGTCCTGATCGATTGAGCAAGCAGGGGGTATGTGACTGGGGGCTGCATGCACCGGTAATTAGATCGGAGCAAAACAAGATAGGGATTTTCACGGTGCTTTTCTATACAATGTCTGTAATCTATAGATAACAGAACCAATTAGGTCAGGGGTCGATCTTTAGCTACCAGGCCCAGGGTGTGGTGCCGGACTGTCTGCCTGTGGATTTCATTTCTGCCTTTTAGTTTTTACCTCTTCTTTCTTTGGAGGCAGAAATTGGGCATAAGATGATATGAGGGGTGGTCTCCTCCCTTACTGACACTCAAGAGTCTCATAATCTTCAGCCAAACATGAACTTACAATTACAAAGAAGGACCAAATACATGAGGAAGTAAATAAGTATGAATGAAACTCGATTAAAAGGACAAAAAACTACATTTACATCCTAAGAACTTGGAATCAGAATCAAAATTAACTCCAATGATTATGCATAAGTTGTTTAAAGAAACAAGACAATAAAAATGAGCAGGGAACAAATGACTCTAAACATGACCCAAGGTGTGTCTATGAAAGAGATCTTTAAAATGTGTTCCTCATTAATAAGTAAAAAACGGAGACACTCACCACAGAAAGCTGTGATGAATAACTGCCATACCACAGACCAGATGGTCACACAGCAAAATGGATGGGACTGAAAAACACAGTGCTGTGTGGAAAAAGGTAAGAGACAAAATGAAGCTTAAAGTGCAATGATGCCTATTAAAAATGTATGCACTCAAACCCTCTATATATTTCAGAGGATCCATCCAAGTAAATGATACATAGGTCACACATTAGAATAATGGTTGGAGCAAGGGAAATAGAAGTGCTGACTGAGGATGAAAGGAGTAAATAAATAATAATAAATGATAGGTGAAAATAAACACAAAAGAATGTTAGAAAGCACGAACCGGCGGGGCGCGGTGGCTCATGCCTGTAATCCCAACACTTTGGGAGGCCGAGACAGGCGGATTACAAGGTCGGGAGATAGAGACCATTCTGGCTAACACGGTGAAACCCCGTCTCTACTAAAAATACAAAAAATTAGCCGGGCGTGGTGGCGGGCACGTGTAGTCCCAGCTACTCCGGAGGCTAAGGCAGGAGAATGGCGTGAACCCGGCAGGCGGAGCTTGCAGTGAGCCGAGATCGCGCCACTGCACTCTAGTCCGGGCGACAGATCGAGACTCCGTCTCAAAAAAAAAAAAAAAAAGCATGAACTGATGATGAAGCATTTTATGAAGGGATGAGTATGGCCAACCCAATCCTCCAAGCTTAAGGACCTCTGCATGAAAAAAGCAGCAAAATTAAAGGACATCCCTAGATCCACACAACCCACTCCTTTACTGGCTCTCACTCTATGAAACATGTGCAATTACCTAGAGAAACAGGTCACAAAAACAATCTGTCAGGCCTCTGAGCCCAAGCTAAGCCATCATATCCCCTATGACCTGCACGTATACATCCAGGTGGCCTGAAGTAACTGAAGACTCACAAAAGAAGTGAAATTTAAATGGCCTGTTCCTGCCTTAACTGATGACATTCCACCACAAAAGAAGTGAAAATGGCCGGTCCCTGCCTTAACTGATGATATTACCTTGTGAAATTCCTTCTCCTGGCTTATCCTGGCTCAAAAGCTCCCGCTCTGAGCACCTTGAGACCCCCACCCCTGCCCCCAGAGAGCAACCCGGCTTTGACTGTAATTTTCTGTTACCTACCCAAATTTTATAAAACGGCCCCACCCCTATCTCCCTTCGCTGACTCTCTTTTCAGACTCAGCCCGCCTGTACCCAGTGAAATAAACAGCCTTGTTGCTCAGGCAAAGCCTGTTTGGTGGTCTCTTCACACGGACGCAAGTGAAACAATCCTGTGCTGATGAATTCCATTTAGAAAAGTATGGACTAAGTATAGTAGATTGTGAAATAAAATGATTTTCAATGAACATTTTAATTCTCAGATGAAGATACTTTCTAAGTTTGCTCTAATATTTCACTCAAAAGCCTTCAAACCATCAATGAGGATATACTCCATCCTCCCAAGAATCAACAAACTTTATCATGCATCTTTAAATATGCATTGTATTTTTATAAATGTATAATAGAAAATTACTATTATTTTCATTTCAATACTTAATTTTATTAAGTTAATTAATATTCAACAATCAAAATAGTCAATAAGTCATACATCATATCAATTATTGAATAAACAAGGTAAATATGATAGTTATTAAGTAACTATTTTATGCCAGAGAGACAGTGTAAGATTTTTAAAATATGAAGGAGACACAGCATGTATCATGATTGGAGGAGAAAAACTCAACATATGGAAGGCATTTAGAAAATAATCAGTTAGACAATTTCATAATTAAAATTTCAACAGGAATTCAGAAAAAGATAAGAAAAGGTTTTATGAAAAATGGAGCTGAAGCTAACTCAGGAAAAAGGCAATATATGGCCAGGCATGGTGGCTCATCCCTGTAATCCCAGCACTTTGAGAAGTTGAGGCAGGTGGATCACTTGAGTCCAGGTGTTTGAGACCAGCCTGGGTAACAAAATAAGACCCCGTCTCTACCAAAATATATAAACAAACCAAAAGCTGGATGTGATGGCCTGCACCTGTAGTCCCAGTTACTTGGAAAGCTGAGGTGGGAGGATTGCTTGAGTGGGGGAGGTCAAGGTAGCAGTGAGCTATGATCGTGCCACTGTACTCCAGCCTGTGTGACAGAGACAGGCCTTGTCTCTTTTTCTTTTTTTTTTTTTTTTTTTTGAGACGGAGTCTCACTGTGTCCCCCAGCCTGGAGTGCAGTGGTGCAATTCTGGGCTCACTGCAAGCTCCGCCTCCTGGGTTCAAATACAGGCACCCACCACCATGCCCGGCTAATTTTTTTGTATTTTCAGTAGAGACGGGGTTTCACTGGTTAGCCAGGATGATCTCGATCTCCTGACCTTGTGATCCACCCGCCTCGGCCTCCCAAAGTGCTAGGATTACAGGACTGAGCCACCATGCTCAGCCTTTTTTTTTTTTTTTTTTTTTTTAAAGCAATATGTGAAAAAGTAAGGAAAAATAGAAAAATAAGCACAAAAATATGCTATACATTTACAGTAATGTAAAAAACACAAAATGAGATTTGCAAATCTAATAACACAATTTTTAAAAATTTGTGATCAGAGCCAGGTCAAAGGAAATAAAAGCCAATGGTGTAGTGAAGAAACCAAAATCTTCACCTCTTCTGCTTTTTTCTACTTAAGGATAAAGATCTTTACACTGAAAGGGGAAACTAAAGATGGAAAAGAAAGAATTGAAGTCCTTGGTGTCTCAAAAGACTATATATTAATATTTAGCTGCTTCAAATGAGTAGTATCTTCTGGGTCTGAGCAATTGGGATTCTAGCCTAATGAGAATTTGAATATCAATCTATCAAATGTAGGTTTCAAAAATCAGAGTGACTAGGAAATTTTTTATCTAAAAAATGAAATTGATTTCTAAAATTTAATATAAATAGTTTCCATCAATCCTAATGGGTTTTAGAATGAGTTTTTAAATAAATGACTTAGGGGATATTCAAGAATGAACACTATTTTTCAAATTTATTTTGGGAACCTGTATTTCAATACAGCAAATCATGTCATGGTAAAGTAATTTTCTTATTAAAATATGCCTAGGACGGGCGAGGTGGCTCACGCCTGTAATCCCAGCACTTTGGGAGGCCGAGGCGGGCGGATCACAAGATCAGGAGATCAAGACCACGGTGAAACCCCGTCTCTACTAAAAATACAAAAAACTAGCCGGGCCCGGTTGTGGGCTCCTGTAGTCCCAGGTACTCGGGAGGCTAAGGCAGGAGAATGGCGGGAACCCGGAAGGCGGAGCTTGCAGTGAGCCAAGATCGCGCCACCGCACTCCCAGCCTGGACGACAGAGCGAGGCTCCGTCTCAAAAAAAAAAAAAAAAAAAAAAAATACGCCTAGGCTGTAGAACTCCTACTATAAACTGTGATCATATGAGCAAAGTCAAACATTCTTGTGGGTGAGGGTAAGGGAGGAGACCACCCCTCATATTGTCTTATGCCCAATTTCTGCCTCCAAAGAAAGAAGAAGTAAAAACTAAAAGGAAGTAAAAAATTAAAAGGCAGAAATGAAATCCACAGGCAGACAGCCCGGGGCCACACCCTGGGCCTGGTAGTTAAAGATCGACTGACCCCTGACCTAATTGGTTCTGTTATCTTATAGATTACAGATATTGTATAGAAAAGCACTGTGAAAATCCCTATCTTGTTTTGTTCCGATCTAATTACCGGTGCATGCAGCCCCCAGTCACGTACCCCCTGCTTGCTCAATCACGACCCTCTCACACGCACCCCCTTAGAGTTGTGAGCCCTTAAAAGGGACAGGAATTGCGAGCCCTTAAAAGGGACAGGAATTGCTCGCTGGGGGGGCTCGGCTCCTGAGACTGAAGTCTTGCCGATGCCCCCGGCCGAATAAACCCCTTCCTTCTGTAACTCTGTGTCTGAGGAGTTTTGTCTGCCGCTTGTCCTGCTACAAGGGAAAATCAGTGAAGCATCACTACTTCTCAGCCGTATTGAATCCTTCAGGCCCTACCAGGTGGCTTCCTGCTGTGGCTTGAATGTTTGCCCCCGCCAAAACTCATGTTGAAATTTAATTGTCATTGTAACAGTATTAAGAAATGGAAGCTTTAAGCATTAATGAGGCCGTGAGGGTTCTGCCCTCATAAATGGGATTAATAATGTTATAAGGGGCAAGTTTACTCCCCTCTTTCACTCTTGCCCTTCTACCTCCCGCCATGTTGCGATGGGATTATTCCCTTGACCTTGACCCCCTTCGTGGGCAGGAACTACAGCGGCTCATTTCACTCAGCTGGCCGCTGACCCCTCCTCTCTAGAGGGAGCTTGAAAGCAAGCAAGTACCGGGGGGAACGCTGGAACCTGCAGGTCGCTCCACTCTGGCGGAAGCAGGCTCTGAGCAGGCCCGCAGGAACATCCAAGCCCCTGCTCTCTAGACCCCTGGGTTTCTGTCTAGCCTCCAGGAAGAATCAGGTTACATAAATGGATTGAAGGGCGGTGTATGTGGAGGATTGTACTGGGTGATGGAAGTGGCTCTCGGCAGGACGGGAGTTGGAAAGGGGATGGTACCTGAAGAAGGTGATCTTTCCCTGAAGCTGCACCATCTAAGTCAGCCACTTGTATCCCCACTGCTCAGCCGCTTGTGCTGCTTTGCCAGCTGAAGTTTTTTATGGGCACAGGCTAGGGTGTGGCAGGCCAAAAGGGCAACATTTGGGCAGAAAACTGGGGTCAGCTGTTTTCACTTAGTTCCAGGCTTAAGTGTGGGGGTTTAGCTGGGAGCACAGCAGTTCTGTATCAATGTGATGATACAGGAAGAAAGCTTTTGCCACATGGGGATGCTTTGATCTTGGATTTACCCTCTAGAACTCTGAGCCAATAAAATTCTGTTGTTATAAATTACCCAGGCTCAGGTGTTCTGTAGCACAAAACATACTACAACAGTCTCAATGCCTGTCCCAGGAGATGACTGCCAGATCATCTCCTCTCCCCGAATTTGGTTATACCTTGAGGACATGCAGAGGAAATATTGAACAATGTATTTGAGGCAGTGATTGATCATCTCCTCTCTCCGAATTTGGTTATACCTTGAGGACATGCAGACGAAATATTGAACAGTCTATTTGATGCAGTTATTGGGCAAACCAAAGCAATGAATGAACTCTTGAACTCAACCATGAAAGAGCTCCTAAACTCATGCAACCATATTGAGTAAACTTTGATGCAAACTTTAATATTTGCATCAAAATGTTGATATGTAGTTGGATATTGATTAGTTTACCTTTGGATTTCATTTAAGTTATAGATAAATTTTGTTTCACTTTTTCTATAAATATTTGATTAAAAAAACTGTAACTCACATGTGTGGCAGATCAGTGTATGGTGGACATGGACCTAAGTATTTTTATATTTGATAACTCATTTAAACCCTTAAAGCAATCTTATAATCAGTAAAGATACTTGCTTAAAGGTGAGGGAACAGACGTACAGGGAACAGACGTACAGGGAGACCTTGAATTAACTTGTTCAAGGTCATACAAAAAGCAGCAGCAGGGTTGTGATTCAAATCCACACAGGGACCACACTCTTAACTACTATACTGGAGTAAATCTGTAATATAGTATCCATAGGTTGGAAAAACATGTTACTTAAAAAAAAAAAAAAAGACATAGTAGATAAAAATTTTAATTTCCAAAATCTGTTTATCTTCAAATTTTTTTAATCATAAAGACATTTTAATTGATTTTTAAGATATTTCCCTCCCGAATTTTCAAATTTAAATAGTTTTGAAGGTTTCTTCATTTCTTTCAAGTGATAATCAATGAAGCAACACTTTTATTTTTAAGTCAAATAAGAGTATCTAGAGTTTCATTTCCAAGCACTTTATAATAAATTCTTGGCCGGGCGCATTGGCTCACGCCAATAATCCCAGCACTTTGGGAGGCTGAGGTGGGGGGATCACGAGGTCCAGAGATAGAGACCATCCTGGCTAACATGGTGAAACCCCGTCTCTATTAAAAGTACAAAAAATTAGCCGGGCGAGGTGGCGGGCGCCTGTAGTCCCAGCTACTCAGGAGGCTGAGGCAGAGGAATGGCGTGAACCCGGGAGGCGGAGCTTGCAGTGAGCCGAGATTGCACCACTGCACTCCAACCTGGGCAACAGAGTAAGTAAGACTCCGTCTCAAAAATAAGTAAATAAATAAATAAATTCTTTTTTACTTACTTAGCATGTGAACCATACACTTTAAATTTGAGGTAACTGTAAATAGCAAATCAATGACAGCAAACAACTCAGTGCACATGTATGTTTGAATAGCCTTTGAATATTCCCCAATTTGATAATTTTTTGTTCAATATGGCTTTGACTCTTGTTTTGAATATACAATCCATCACAGTTTTACATATATGATGATATCATCATGTTTGTCATATAAAAGCTTGGTTTGCTAAGATAAGTTACTGTTATAAATTCTGTGTTATCCAGTCCATTGTTAAGCACCAGTAAATACTATGGTAGGGCAGATATAATTTTGCTTGCTGTGACACAGAACCAAAATAATACTAGTTCCCTTCCCTCCCTTCCCACCCTTTCTTTCTCTTTCTTTCTCCTTCCTTCCTCCCTCCCTCCCTCCTTTCTTCCTCTCTCTCTCTCTCTCTCTCTCTCTCTCTCTCTCTCTCTCTCTTTCAACGGACTCTCACTCTGCCAGGCTGGAGTGCACTGGCACGATCTCCACTCACTGCAACCTACGTCTCCCGGGTTCAGTTGATTCTCCTGCCTCAGCTTCTCCAGTAGCTGGGACTACAGGTGCACACCACCACGCACAACTAATTTTTGTATTTTTAGTAGAAACGGGGTTTCAGCATGTTTAGTGAGAACGGTCTCCATCTCTTGACCTCGTGATCCACCCGCCTCAGCCTCCCAAAGTGCTGAGATTACAGGCGTGAGCCACTGCGCCCAGCCAAGAAGATAATAGTATTTCTTACTCATGTAATGACATTGGTAGGAGATCCAGACTGGATGGCAACTCCAATTATCAGGAACCCAAGCCCCCTTCTTTTGGTTCTACCATTCTCAACTTGTCGCTGTCATTTCATAGTCCTAGATGGCTGCCCAGCAACTTCCACATCATATGCATTCCAGCAAGGAGAAATGAAAAATGCAGGGAGAGGGGTTATTTATCCTAACGTTAAGTCAGGACCAGGAAGTGGCACTCGGCACTTCCGTTTATATCTGATTGGCCAGCACTTAATTGCCTGCCGCGCCTGGTTCTGTGAGAGACTGGAATATTATGCTTTAGCTGGGAGGCTATGCAAGAGTTAAAACTCCATTTTCTGAGATAAGAAGAGAATGCTTTTCCGAGGTACAATGAGCAAATGAAATTCATGAACTAATAATGCATCACATTTTCTTTTAAAGATAATAACTCAAGGTACACATTAAAATGTATTTGTAAAATATGTTAAGTATAGAACAAAGTAAAAATCCTGCTTAACATTCCACTCCATATCCATTTTCCTCCGCAGACTTAACCACTGTTAATTAACATTTTGATGCTTTCTTCTTTGTATTTTCATGTAATAACATCTCATATTTACTATACACCTATTCAACTGCCTTTTTAAACCAAATAAAAATGTTACTATTTTTGTTACATAGTCTGGTGTTTCATTTAACTATATGTCTTAGAGATGGTCCTATTTTGTTTTGTATAGTTTTATTTAAATCTATTGATGCCTAGAATTTGACAGTGTAGTCATGCCATACATGATTTAACTGGTCCCCATTAACAGATATTTAGGCTGTTTCTAATTTTTTTGCAATTTAAAAATTTATTTCACAAAGATACTGAATTTTATGACCACGACCTGTGTTACAGTAAGCTGTGGGTGTATTTCTATGGAATAGATCTATCAAGAGCAGTTTATGCATCAAAGTATATATTCATTTAAACCTTCTTGCATATTTACTTTTTCGTGAGAACTTTAGAAACAGCAAATCCAATAAAATACATTTTCTTAACAAAATCTTTGTAAATTAATCTTTGGTATTTTTGAAGGCTGATGTGATACCTTAGTTCTTGTCTTTTTAGTTTAAAAGAATTCAAACAAGAGAGACACAGCAAAAGAAGTGTAGCATAATTTATTGCAAAAGAAAAAGAAGATTTTGAAAGTTGGGTGCGGAATAGGTAGTGCACCCTGAGAGAGAGAGAATTCATGGCAGGCTGCTTGTAAGGATGAGACAGCAAACGCTGGCACTAGGGAGACCCCGTTTATGGGAATCTGACATGATTATTCATAGGGAGGTGGAAAGAGGTGCGACTAGAAAGCATGCTCTTGGTGGTACTCGGGGTGCACATGTGCAGTAGCTGTACATGTTTGTTCATATGTAGCAGGTCTCATTAGCATCTTAAATCTCTACCCAAGGGTGTCATTTTTACTATTAAAATGAGTAAAAGGTCAGTTTGAGGACAGGTAAAATCAGAATGTGCATGCTTTCTACAGGGGAAAGTTCCTACTGAAGATAACTTTTCTTGAATAAACTCAATTACAATGTGAATGCTGAGGCTTATTGTGTTGACTGTACGGTCACCACAGTGACCTGAGAATATGGTCACTTCCTTGACGGACCTATCCTGCCTCAGTATTACTTTGAATATAATGGAAGACACATATCTTTATGTGATCTTCCCATTCCAAGAGCATAGTGTCTTTTTTTATAAATTTAAGTTTTCTTTCATGAACAATTTCAATTTTGTCATTTTCTTGATATAGGTATCATACAATAAAAATTAAGTGTATCCTTAAGCATTTGATAGTTTTTCTCATCAAGATGACTATATTTTATTACACTTTCAGAAGCCACAGTGTGGCTTAGCTGATTTTTCTGCTCCAGGTCTCATAAGACTAAAATCAAGAGGTCAGCAGAGCTGTACCCACTACTCAAGGTTCTGGAGAAGAATCTGTTTCCAAGATCATTCAGGTTGTTGTCTAAGTTCAGGTCCTTGTGATTGCAAGACTGAGATACCCATTTCCTTGCTGGCTGTCAGCTGAGGGCTGCCCTTGGCTCCTAGAAGCATTTTTCTGGTCTTCGCACATTTTGGAACCAGCCGGGGCATGCTGGGAATCATCTCTCTGCCTTCCATGTGGTGCTGTCTCATGCTCACTGTATCTCTCTCTTCTCTTCCACCACATCTCTCTGACTCCAAGCAGAGGAAGTTCTTTGCTTCTAAGAATTTATGTGATTAACTGGAGCCCCTCCTGCCCCAGATAATCCAGGATAATCTCCCTTAATTACATCTGAAAAGTCCCTTTTCCATGTAATGTGACATTCACAGGTTCCAGAAATTAGGGAATAAACATCTTTGGGAAGTCATTCTGCCTAGTACATGTGGATGCTGACTGTTTTCCAATTTTAAGTTCATGTTTCTTAGAATTTATCTTTGGGAATTCTTTGATATCTTGATTTAAAGTGTGCTTCTTTTTTTTTTTTTTAGCAGAGTCTTATTCTGTCGCCCAGGCTGAGTGCAGTGGCACCATTTGGGCTCACTGCAACTTCCACCTCCCGGTTCAAGCGATTCTCCTGCCTCAGCCTCCTGAGTAGCTGGGATTACAGGCACACACCACCACCCTGGCTAATTTTTGTATTTTTAGTAGAGACAGGGTTTCACCATGTTGGTCAGACTGGTCTCGAATTCCTGACCTGGTGATCCTTCCACCTCAGCATCCCCAAAATGCTTGGATTACAGGCATGAGCCACTGCGCCCGGCCTAAAGTGTGTTTCTTTAGAAAGTTTATTTCTCAAGGTATGTTGGTCACTGCTAATGCCACTCACTACTCTAAACTATAGTTGCACCTTGAAGTCTCACAGCCATCCTCAGGGTAAACATCAACTCAAACAATTTTTTTCAACTTTATTAAGATATAATTGACAAATAAAAATTTTATGTATTTAAAGTGTACAACGTGTTTTGATATATTCACGCACTGTAAAATGATCACTGCAATCAAACTAATTAACAGATCCATCATTTCATGCTACCATGTTTTTCTTTCATGAGAACACTTAAGATCTACCCTGTTAACAAATATCAAGTGTACAGTACAGTATTGTTTACTGTAGCCAAGGCTGTGCATTAGACCTCCAGAACTTACTCATCTTGTATAACCAAAACTTTGTGCTCTTTGACCAGTATCTTCCATTTGCCCTTCCTTCAGCCTCTGGCAACCCCCATTCTGTCTGCTTCTATGAATCTGACTATTTTATTTTATTTTATTTACTTATTTTTTGTTTGTTTTTTTTTGAGACGGAGTCTCGCTCTGTCACCCAAACTGGAGTGCAGTGGTGCAAGCTCAGCTCATTGCAACCTCCACCTTCTGGGTTCAAGCAATTCTCCTGCCTCAGCCTCACTAGTAGCTGAGATTACAGGTGTGCACCACCATGCCAGGCTAATTTTTGTGTATTTAGTAGAGACAAGTTTTCGCCATGTTGGCCAGGTGGGTCTTGAACTCCTGACCTCAGGTGATCCTCTAGCCTCAGCCTCCCAAAGTGCTGGGATTACAGGCGTGAGCCATTGTGCCCGGCCAAGTTGACTATTTTAGATTCCACCTATAAATGAGATTATACAGTATTTGTCTTTCTTTAGCTTATTTCACTTAGCATAACATCTTCTAGGTTCATCTATGTCATCACAAATGCTAATATTTCCTTCTTTTTAAAGGTTGAATAATTTTCTTTTGTATAAATGTGCCACATTTTCATTATTCATTCATGTGTCAATGGACACTTAGGTTGTTTTCATATCTTGGCTATTTTGCATAATTCTGCAATGAACATGGCAGTGCAGGAATCTTTTTGAGACACCAATTACATTTCCTGTGGCTGCATACTCAGTAGTGGAGTTGCTGGGTAATATGGTAGTTCTATTTTTTATTTTTAAAGGAATTTTTGTACAGCTTTCCATAATGGCTTTACAATGTACATTTTCACCAACAGTGTACAAGGATCCCAGTTTCTCCAAATCCTCACTGATACTTGTTTTCTTCTGTCTTTTTGATAACAGCCATTCCAACAGGTGTGAGGTGATAACTCCTTGTGGTTTTGATTTGCACTTCCCTAATGATTAATCATGTTGAGCACCTTTTCATACACTTGCTGACTGTTTGTAGGCCTTCTTTTGAGAGATGTCTATTCAGATTATTTGCCCATTTTTTAATCATGTTATTGCATTTTTATTATTGCTGTTGTTTCAGTTTCTTACATGTTTTGGATATTAACCACTTCTCAGATACATGGTTTGTAAATATTTTCTCCCAATCTGTAGGTTGTCTTTTCAGTCTGTTGATGGTTTTCTTTGCTGTGCAGAAGCTTTTCAGTTTGATGCATTTCCATTTGTATAGTTTTGCTTTCGTTGCCTGCACTCTTGATGTCATAGCAAAAAAGTTTGTTGCCCAGACCAATGTCAAGAAGCATTTCCCCGGTGTTTTCTTTTTAGTCTTTTGATGATTTTAGGTTTTATATTTAAGTCTTTAATCCATTTTGAGTTGACTTTTGTATATGGTGTGAGATAAAGGTCCAATTTCTTTCCTCTGCATGTAGATATCTAGTTTTGCCAATACCATTTGTTGAAGAGACTATACTTTTTCATTATGTCTTCTTGGCATTCTTTTCATAGACCACTTAATTGTTGTCGCATAGATTTATTGCTGCGCTCTCTACTATCTTCTTTTGGTCTGTTTTTCTGTTTTTATGTTAATTCCATACTGATTTGGTTACTATTTCTTTGTAGTATATTTTGAAATCAGGTACTGGAATGCCTTCAGCTTTGTCCTTCTTGCTTAAGATTGTTTTGGCTATACAGGGTCTTCTGTGATTCCATATAAATCTTAGGATTTTTGTTTTTCTATTTCTGTAATAAATACCATTAAGATATTGATAGGGATTGCATTGAGTCTTTAGATCACTTTGGGCAAGTAAGCATTGTAACAATGTTAATTATTCCAGTTGATGACATTGGAATGTCTTTTCATTTACCTGAGTCTTCTTTAATTTTCTTCATCAGAATGTTATAATTTCCAGTGTAAAAATGTTTCACTTCTTTAGTTAAGTTTATTCCTATTTTATTCTTTTTAATGCTATTGTAAATGGAATTCTTTTCTTAATTTCCTTTCCAGATTTTTCACTGTGTATAGAATACCATTGATTTTTGTACGTTGATTTTGTAGACTGCAAATGTAGTGATTTCAAACATTCAAAGAATAACAATTGTCTTAAATTCTCGTAAAAAAACAGAAGAGAGGGAATGCTTCTAAACTCATTTTATGAGGCCATCACCCTAATACCAAGGCCAGACAAACCTACCACGAAAAAAGAAAAATATAGGCCAATATCCCTGATGAAAATACATGCAAAAATCCTAAGTAAATGCTAGCAAACCAAATTCAAGAGCACATTAAAGGGATTATACGCCATGATCAAGTGGGATTTATCTCTGAGATGAAAGGGAATTCAATGTATGAAAGTTAATCAATGTGACCCATTACATTAGCAAAATGAAGCTTAAAAACCATACACAATTTTCTCAATAGATGAAGAAAAAGTATTTGAGAAAATTCAGCATCAATTCATGATAAAGCCCCTCAGAGAAACAGATATAGCAATAATTTACTTCAACACAATAAAAGCCATATATGAAAAGCCCACAGCTAACATAATAATCAATGGGAAAAAAAACTTAAAACTTTTCCTTTAAGACCAGGAAAAAGGCAAGAACGCCCACTTTTGCCACATCTATTCAACATAGTACTGGACGTCTAGTCAGAGACTAGAGAAGAAAAATGTAATCAAAGCATACACATCAGAAAAGAAGAAGTAAAAATATTTTTATTTGCAGATGGTTTAGCCATATGTGTAGAAAACCCTGAAGACTCAGCCAAAAAACTATCAGAACTGATTTCAGCACTTTCTCCCTGTGGCTCTAGCTCTGACTCTCATTGTTCAGATTTAAGTCAATTTCCCTCTCAAATCTGATCATCACTTTCCATAGCCGCAATCAGACATTCATGAAGTCTTATTTAATGAGAAAAAAAACTGGTGACACTGACCTTGGGAAATTATCTTTATTTCCACTGTAGTTTGTAAATTCCTAAAATTTAACAGCTAGATTTTCACATTTATTACCTGACCTCTATTTTAATGTTGTCATCATCACCTCTCTTCTTAATTTTGTCATTCTCCCTACCAAAGCGAATGACTTTAAGGAGAAAGAAAATGAGGACCAACATTTATACTGTGTAAACATAAAAGAAAAAAGGCATAACTCTGCTAAAATGACATGTTCATATTTTTATTCATCCTCCTAGTTACTTTCTAAAAATTTGAATTAAAAAATAGATTTAAAAATTTAATTTTTTGTGGGGAGTTCTTATAGGTTCTGAGAGTACTCCCAGTTTAGTGAAACTGAGTCAATTTAATATTGGGAAGATAAAACCTATTATATTTTTAAAAGATAAAGCTATAAAAGGAAATTCAATGTCAAATGTGTACCTTCTCTTAAATGTGATGATGTTCTTTTGCATCATTTGATATCAAGTTATAAGTTAAAATTTAAAAATATTAAAATGCAGGTGAATGGAGATTTTTAACTTGTTTTTTAGTGTTAAGTGACACTTTTATTAACTTGCAGTATCCAAAATACTTTCATCTTGAGATCCCTTCAAATTATTTCATTTCCCCATTTAATAAATATTTATGAAGAGCCTATTGCGAGCCAGGCACTATTTTAGCCACTGGAGTTCAGTTGGTGAACAAAATCAATAAAGCTCCTATCCTCATGAAACTTATTTCTGGTGGAAGAGACAAAACGCAACCAAAAAAGCAAAGCATTTTCATATACCCTGAATGCTTATGTTCCCCCAAAATTAGTATGTTGAAATCCTCCACGCCAAGGTGATAGTAGGAGGAGGTGGAACCTTTGGGAGTGATTAGCTATCCAACCCTCATGAATGGGATTAGTGTCCTTATAAAAGAGGCTGAAAGTGACCCTTCACTCCTTGCGCAGTGTGGGGTTACAGCAAGAAGATGACTGTCAACGAGACAGTGAGCCCTCAACAGACACTGACCTGTCAACCCCTCGATCTTAAACTTCCCAGCCTCTAGAATTGTGAGAAATAAATTTCTGTTTTTTAAAGCCACCCAGTTTAGGGTATTTTGTTACAGCAGCTGGAACAGACTAAGACACATATATAGCATCATGTCAGAGAGTGATAACCTAGGGTCAGGAGACAGAGCATGGTTCAAGTGGGAACGCTTTAGACAGGGTGGTTAGAGAGTGCCTGTTGAAGAGGTGACTTCTGACCAGAGACCTGAACGAGGAGAGTAAGGAAGTCCTGTGAATATCTGAGGCAAGAACAAACTTCTCAATGTATTTTATGACCACTGGAGAACCCAGACCTAAAGAGCCAGGTTGTGAAATAATGAGCAGTAGAAAAGCAAACCTAACAGTTTTGTGAAGATAAAAATCAATTTCCTGTTATGGCATGACAAGTCATGGGACTCAAAAATCACATAGACACCAACATTCACTTAGATGGATCTGTGCCAGGGAAAGGTACGAATCCTTACCAAGCAAACTACGTACATGGACAAGAGCCAGTGCTACCCACAAGCAAGTTATTCCTAGGTCATAAACTGATTTAAGAAACACATTTTCTTTAGAGTTTTGACTGGGTTCTGGCCATCTGCAAAAATGAAAACCTATTGGGAGAAAATCTACATAGTTAAACATAGAACAATGAAAGGAAGTGTCAGCCTGTATCCCAGCCCTGAAATGGAATGAGCTCTGTTTCTGCACAGAAGGCAGTTGAGACAATGTCAGTTACCCATTCCACTCATTTTGGTTTATTTTAAGGAAAATGCAATCTATGCAGTGTTCGGGAAATTATATACACCTTTGAAATTAGGATTTATTGCAATCAGGTAGCCTTTAATAATGCAAAATGTGTATTTAAAAATACATTTAGTAATTAAGAATCATACTCGATGCTTTTAGAACAGTAAAGTGGTTAGTATTTCAATATACTTTCATCCAGATTACATTTCTTTCAGAAATAACATGTTCTTTTAATTTTCTATTTTTATGAACTTTGTTAACAATATTGAAAGGTAAAGACAACTGTTGAAATGTAAGCCCTTTTTGTCTGTTAAGTAATAGTAGGAGTTTTTATTTACTGGATTATTTGAAAATAAACTTTAGCAAGAATATTACAGAGGTGAGTATATTTGCTCAGTGAATTCTCTAAATTTTCTATGACGTTTTATAATTATCTTAGATGATTTATATTTTAATTTCTAATACATTTATACTTAAATTCACAAAAAAATGAGACTGATCAGAAACAACCTCATTTTGGAAGAAGCAGGACTGCAAAAATTATTATAACTTGTCTTTCTGTTGTTGTTTTCTTAGAACTACTCGGGAATATATTACAGACTTCACAAAGAGGAATACTACTTTGCACTAAGTCATATTCTAACGACTATTAAGTTAGAATATGATTAGTGCAAGATATATACAAGAGTTCAGGCTAGAGATACTCAAAGATTGATGAAGCCAGATCGTGGAATGCAGTTTAGCGCAGTTATTAGGTGCAATTTGACACTGTTATTCACAATTTCCGGTGGCTCCCAGTCCTCAGCAGATCCAGTCTAAACAAGCAAAGCTTGCGGAAAGACTCTTGAAATTTAAACTAACCTGTGTCTCTCAAAATGTTTCATGCAACTCTTTCCTACATCAGCTCTCAAACTTCTCTATGAAAAACAAATTCCTGAGATCATTGTACCCTTTGCCATAGCAGTTCACTTTCTACACCCCTTGCTATAGCACTTAACAAACTTTGTAATGAAAAATTTTGCATTTATGTTTTCCCTCCTTGATTTTAAATATATTTCTTCAATGTAGAAACTGTTTTTTCATACTAAATACTAAGTAAAGAGTAACACAAATGTTATATAAATTACACTTAGATATTTAGGAAATGAATTAAAGAAATAACTTTCAAAATTTGTATACCAAATAGAGAAACAGACATGTCAAGAATTTGGTGGCCTGGCGCAGTGGCGCATGCCTGTAATCCCAGCACTTTGGGAGACCAAGGCAGGTGGATCACTTGAGGTCATGCCTAGTTCGTGACCAGCCTGGCCAACATGGTGAAATTCCATCTCTAGTAAAAATTTAAAAAACTTAGCCGGTTGTGGTGGCGGGCGCCTGTAATCCCAGCTACTCCGGAGGCTGAGGCAGGAAAATCGCTTGAACCTGGGAGGCGGAGGTTGCAGTGAGCCGAGATCATGCCACTGCACTCCATCCAGTCTAGGCGACAGTGGCGAGACTACGTCTCAAAAACAACAACAACAACAACAACAAAGAACATTAAGTGTCTGAGTTTTGAGTACTTTTTCCCCCAAATTTACTATATAAATCTAGCTTTCAAGCATTGGAACGTGGTCTATTTCTCAATTCTGTATACATTTAATTCAAGGTGCTGTAGCTGAGAGTTTGGAGTCTTCCTTTCTATGTCAGTATGGGATGAGAAAACACACACACACACACACACACACACACACACACACACACACACACACACCCCTGTTATCCTAAAAGCAGTTTTGGAGGTGGCTGAGAGGAGAGAACTTAGGAACTTAGCTGAGGAAATGATGAAAAGGACATTGTTTTGTGTCTCAGGAACCATGTGGAATTCCAAGATAAGAAAAACAGTTGCTAATTCGAGTATAAAAGCAGGAAACATGATACACTTATTTCCTTTTATGCCAACACAAGTATATGAGGGGTTGTGTAAAAATTATTTTTCTCTTGCTGTACTACAAAGACATAGAATCAAACTGCTTTTTTTCGACATACTGGTTTTTCTTTCTCTTTTTCTTCTCTTTCTTCTATTTCTTGTGGATATTATGGCTAATAACACAACAAGTTTAGGGAGTCCATGGCCAGAAAACTTTTGGGGTAAGGTATTTCTTTTACTGTTTAAAATTTAAAATTAGGATGTGAGAAATGCACTGCGTGATTTATTAAAACATTGAAAATCTCTGAGACATTTTGTTTACTATAAAGTGATTATTTAAAGTTTTTGTATGTTTATTAACAGAAATTTATTTCATGCATTTATTAGCAGAAATATATAGAAATATATTAATATATAGAAATATATAGAAATATATATTTTTTGTATAAAAATATATTTTATATAATAATATATTTTTATATAGAAATATAGAAATATATAGAAATATATTAATATATAGAAATATATTTATATAGAGACATATTTAGAAATATATTTATATGGCTTTATAGTGTTCTATGAAGATATTCAAGAAGAATCTGGGTGTTAAGTACAGATTTTGGCTGGTGTTACAAAACAAAATTAGGAAATAATGAGGATAAAAATAAAAAACATAAGTTGGAGGTAACTCCTGCTTAGAATAATATAGATTGTGTGGGAAAAATTAACTTTCATTTGTTTGAAGGTTGTAGATTATATATTTTATTTTATGAAATCAAGATTTTCCGTAGAGACTATTTTCACCTATGCTGTGAATGTTATATGCTTTAATTTCCAAAGTGAATCCTAATTACATCTGTACTTAAATGAGTGAATTTAAAGTACTATAACACAGGTAAAATAAATGAATGACTTTAGAGTATAACATATAAAATATGGAAAACTATGAAATTTGAGAAAACTTTAGTAGAAAAGATTAAGTGGAAATAACATCACGTGTAACATTCAGTGGAAGCCTATCACGGGGGTGGGGGAAAAGAACAATACAGAAGTATTTTTTGGAGTATTTTTGTCTGAGTCCAGCCACAGCTAACAGTCCAGTGTTCCCTGATGTTGACAGTGGGACTGTGCTGAGATCAAAACTCAGTTGCTCCAGGCTTAGAGGTACAAAGAAGAAGGGCTCACATGGGAAGTTGACATGTACTCTTGAGTTCAGGGACATTTTTATATTAAAGGAGGCAATTTAAATTAAATTCAGAAAAACACCTTAATGAAGAAAATAGTATATATGAACAGATCTGTTTATACGCCCATAACAAAATTTTAATCCTCTCAGTGAACGATTCAGACTTTCTGCTGTGATTCAAAGCGGGGTTTTGGGAACTTTCACAGACAGTGGGCAGTAGTGGCCGACTTTTCCCAGCAATCTGTATGTCTACCATCACAGAAATCTGCATGACAAGAATTCACTCCAGTCCTTTAACCTATGCACTTTCTTAGATGAAAAATGTGGGGACAAATATTTATTGGTTTTAAAAGATATTAAAAATTCAGCATAAGAGAATAAAAGAACTAACTCATTCTTTTTTTCTCACCTACATTTATGTTTGCTGGAAGCCTGAAAAGGAAGGATATTAGTGAGCTCCTAATAAATTTATGTAACAAAATTAAGAAGAAAATAGATTATTCTAGTACGTTGTAAAGAAAGGCTTTGGTAATAGGTCATTTTAGGTAGCTAGCACTAGACAGAAGTCTTTGACTTGTGGATGTCTGATTATATGCTTGTTAAAATATTATTTGCTGTCCTCACTTATAGAGAAAATAAGTGCTAAATACACACTGAAAAAGAGCTATAGTCTGTCTAAATCAAATTCATCTTTATAAAAATGTTATCTGTATAAATTATTCAAAAGTAAAGTAGCTTTTCTTTGCAAAAATTAATGTGTAGACGTCAACCTATTTTTTTCAAACCATTCAAAATTAAATTTCAGGTTTATTTAAAGAAACAAATCATTATTCACTGACTAAAACATGGATAATAATCATTAAAATAAACTGGATATTAGTAAGAGAATGTTTAGTTGCAGTCCACCTATTGATTCTAAAAATTTAGATATTTTTAATATGGAAATCTGTGTTCAAGAGGGAATTAAAACCTATTCTTTCAAAGACAAATACTAGTTATTCCTTTCTCTTGTTATGTGACTGTAATGAAAATTAGATGAAAATAATGAAAACCAGAAAGGGGAATGTTACACTGATAAGCATTAACAAAGCGAATGGAAATATGGAGAGCAGATATAATGTTTGGTGATTTTAGGAAAATATATAAAAGATTGTACTATTGTTTCTGGGGTAAAAATATGAAGTATAAAATGTGAACAAAAATATAAACACATAAAATATGTACATTTCCTGAAATATAAACTTCAATCTTTTAAATTTCCGTTGATTTTTTGTAAACAAATTGATGTCTATTTTGACCACTGACTCCTCAAAAATATTATTTTGAGAATCTTGTACAATGCAGTGACATGCATTGTTATTGCTTCCCAAATCAGTCATCTGCTTGGCACATTGAATTTGGAAAATAAAGAAAAATAGCTTAGAAAAGGAAAACTTGTACATTGAACCATATAAATCGCTCAGACGTATCACACTTTAAGCTATATAAAAAGTTGTTTTCTCGATATGACTTTTCTGGTTTACTTTAATGAGCGCTAAATGATGTGATAGTAATATCGGGTTATTACCAAAAACAATAGCTTGCATTTTCATAGATATCACCCACTAAAACTTCCTAAAGGTGTGCAAGCATTTAAGTGCAAGGGTTGGCAACAAAGTTGGCCTGAAAGTGACAACACAGATGCAGACTATCACCTTCCACTCCCTATTTTTGCTTTCTTTAATGCACTTCCTTTCTCTATAAACATTCCCATAAAAGCTGCAGGAAACATGGCCCATTAAAATTTGCCGTGTCCTCCTCTAAGGCAATCGGAGACAAATACTGAACTCAGTTATTCTCTTAGTACTTGAGAGTCCTGTAGAAGATATAGTTTTGGTTGTTTCTGCTGTCTTACTTTGCATTTTTTTCCTTACGGCTAGCATTATGAAACGTTGGGGGAAGATACGGTTGCAGGAGTTTGCATTTATTCACTTAATTCAGTTCTCACCAAAAGTACAACGTTTGTCTCAAAAGGATTACGCTGTTGGAGGTGATTATGCATCTATACATATGCACATACAAACCTATATAGTTGTGGAATAACACAAGATAACACATGATAAAATAGCAATGGTTCATAATATGAGTTAGCACAATATACGGCAGAAATAAGCCCTAAATCTTTCTCAGAAAAAAAAAAAAATGAGGTGCTATCTGTTCCTAGAAAGATAAATTTCAGACAGGGAGATAATTCTAAGAAGGACATTCTAGTCATTCATTTCTTTCCCTCGTCATCTCATTCTCATTCAGTTCATTAGTTCACTCAGAAGCATTCGCTGACCGTATTAGGCAATGTGTTAGGAGTCAGTGACGTAAATAAGGCATTTCAAGAGGTTTGGGGAGCTCAGGAAAAATGTCATCAGCAAATATGGAGAAGTAAAAACATCCAGGCAAGTTTGTGGAGGAAAGAACAGCTTGACTGGAGAGTCTGTGTGTGGTTGTTTCAGGGACATAGTTGGTAAGGCAGGTTGGAGGCAGATTTCTGCAAGATTTTGAGTGGCAGCGTAAAAGGTTGATTTAATTTAAACTGATCGCTTGCAATCCAGTGATTTATAATCTCTCCATATTCCTCCCTCTGGGAATTTTCTTTAAGGTTGGAGAGGGGGTGTGGATGGGTGGAGGGGTTATATTCTGTGTATTGGAGAGAGGGGACCTTTGGTGCTTGATCAAGTGGCCTCTGCTGACATCTACTGACACGTATTTCTCATCAGCTTTTGAGACATTGCCCTTTCTCTGATTTTCACTGCTGAAATCTCCTACTATAAAATCTGGCTCACATGATCTGCATAACATGAGCTAACAGCATGGCTTTTCCTTTCTGTATATCACTCTGGTCTACTGGCCCTTATTCAGGTACTTCTCCATCTGTCTCCATGGCACAGAACAATTTTCAATATTGTCCCATAATCCTAGAACTGCAGGAGCCTTCCTTAGGAGGTTGGGCTACATCAGGTGCCCTTGGCCTGGATGCAGTAACACCATGTCCCCCACTCCCTACCTCACTTCCTTATCTGCCCTTTAGACACCCAGGGGTTCTCAGAGCAGCTTGCCGTCTTCCCCAGGAAACTGAAAATGAGTACCAGTTTCTCTGGGATTCCCTCATCAATCTGTAGCTCATCACAGGGAGGGAGGGAGAGTGATGCTTCGCTTCTCCAAAAGCCTTACAGGTCATATTCTATATAGCTCTTCTCTTTGCTTCTCCAAAGCTCCTCCTCTTTAGATGCATGGAAATTGACTCATAGGCCATGGTTTATTCTTTCCTATACTGTTTATGATCAAAAGTTATGTTCTTAAGTCCTTTAGGCTCTTAGCATTAAGAAACTGAACCAAACAAAACAACTCAAAGCGCTCTTTTCTATTTCAAAATATCCAACTATTGCAGTAAAAATGTTGACTTTCAAGCTATTATTTATTCTATATGTTTTAAAAATTATTTAGTAATTTAAATGTGAAGCATTGACTTTTCTTTGTTCTGTGCATCCTTGCTAACAGACTTAATACTCTCTAAAGTAATTGATGAGATGCAAGGTTGTGAACTGATTTGTTAGGGATCAAGTGCTGTCAAGAGCAGGGATCCCTGGCTACTAGTGGAAAATACTGTTCTTTGGCCTATAGAAAAATACGGCTCTTAGGGGGCACCCCCAGCAGATGGGCATAGGATGTTCCCAAAGAAGTTGAAAGGGGAACAGGTTTATGGGCTGGGCATATGTCCCAAGAATTTCCACTATATCTTCCCCAAATTTGGAAACAAATACTATTTCACAAATTCATTTTTTCAATTTGTATTTTAAAAAGAAACGTCTATGTTGCCTATTAATAGTCTATTCATTAGTTCCCTTATCTCAGTTACCTAGAAAGTTTGAAAAACATTTACAAATACTTGTCTTTAAACTGCATCAGAATTACTTAGAATTATGAAAACTCATCTCTCACTGGACTCCATGCTCAGAGATTATGATTCAATAGATGTGAGATGGAGCCCATGAGACTGGACTTTTTAATACATCCCTGACCTTGCACTTCTGCATCTAAATTCATGAGAGAAAGTGGCCTGTAATTGTCCTTTCCTCTGACAGCTTTGTCAAGTATCAGTGTTATGCAAGCCTTGTAAAACAGATTGGGACATGTTCCCTACTTTTCTATTACTTGGAAAAGTTTGTATAAGATGGCATTGTTTATTGTTTAAGTGCTTGGGAAAATTCATTATTGTAACTATATGTAGTATTTTCAGTTGGAGGGTTTTAAATGGCACATTCTGTTTATTTAACAATGGTGAACTACTCAGATTTTCTTTTTTTTAAAATTTTAATATTTATTTATTTATTTTATTATACTTTAAGTTCTAGGGTACATGTGCACAATGTGCAGGTTTGTTACATATGTATACATGAGCCATGTTGGTGTGCTGCACACATTAACTCGTCATTTACATTAGGCATTTCTCCTAATGCTGTCCCTCCCTCCTCCCCCTTCCCCCCAACAGGACCCAGTGTGTGATGTTCCCCTTCCTGTGTCCAAGTGATCTCTTTGGGATTACTGGGATTACTTAGATTTTCTATCAATTCTGTTAGTTAAGGGAGTTTGTATTTTCCAGGAATTTGACCATTTGAATTAAATTTCAAAATATATTGCTTAAATGTTGTTTATGCCATTCTCATTAGTTTTTCAACGTTTTATTATGAAAATGTTCAAATATACATAAACATTAGAAGAATTCTACAGTGAACACCCATATACCTTACTATCCGAATTCTATCTGTAACATTTTTATAAAACTCATTTTCTCTTTCATCTTATTAGTCAATGTATTTCAAAGTAAACTCAATACAGTTCCCCCAGTTACTTTAGTATGCATATCATTAACAGGAATTCAATTATATTTTACAACTCTTTTCCTTTTAAAGTCAAATTTACATACAATGAAACATATAAGGTGAAAAAAATGAAGCATACAAATCATAACAGAACATTTGTTGAATTTTGACACACACGCTTGAGTAACCCAAAGCCCAATCAAGATACATAATCACTAGCCCAAAAAGTTTCCAAATGCCCCCTCCTAGTCTAAAGGCTTTAAGACTTTAAAATTTTAGCTTTCGTATTTAGGATCCATAATTGTCCACTTCAAATTAAATTTTTGAAGTGTAGAAATTGAGGGATTGTTTTCATATTGCTATCCAGCTTTTTCTGCATAATTTCTTGAAAATATTTTTTTCTGTATTTTATTTTATTTTATTTTATTATTTTATTTTATTTTATTTTTGAGACAGGGTCTCACTCTGTCTGCAGGTTCAACTTCCTGGGCTCAAGTGATCCTCCCATCTCAGCCTCCCACATAGCTGGGACTACAGGTGTATGCCACCTCATCAGGCTAATTTTTGTCTTTTTGTATTTGTAGAGACAAGGCTTTGCCGTGTTGCCCAGACTGGTCTCAAACTCCTGGGCTCAAGCGATCTGCCCACCTTGGCCTCCCAAAGTGCTGGGATTACAGGCCTGAGCCACTGTGTCCAGCCAAGACTTTCTCTATTCAAGTCCTTTGGCACCTTTGTTGAAAATCAAATGGTCATATAAGTGTAAGCCTATTGCTGAGATCTCCATTCTGTTTCATTTGTTGACTTTTATAGTAAGTCTTGAAGTTACATAAATCTTCCAACTTTGTTCTCCTTTTATTTTTTTTAAGCAATTTTTATCACATAATAATTGTACATACTTATGGGGTACAGAGTGAAACATCAAAACAAGTATAGGATAATCAGCACTTCCTTCACTGCAAACATTTATTATTTCCTTGTGCTAGAACATTCAAAATATCTTCTAGCTATTTAAAACTATACAATATATTATTAACTGTTTTTCTCTTTCAAGATTACTTTGGCTTTTCTGGACCTTTTGTATTTTCTCACTTCCAGGCTTTATTGAGGTATAATTGGCAAATAAAAACAATATATTTAAGGTGTACAACATGATATTTTGATATACATATATATTGTAAAATGATTGCCACAATCAAGCTAATTAATACAACCATCACCTCAGGTAGTTAGCTTTATTGTGGTGGTAAGAACATCTAAGATTTACTTTTTTGGCCAATTTCAAGTATAAGAAATAATTTCGTAACTACAGACACTATGTTGTATGTTAGGGCTCCAAACTCCTGCCCAACTGACACTTTGCATTTTTTTGCTCAGCATCTCCCTTTTTTCCCCACCCCCAAATCACTGGCAATCATAGTTCTCTTCTCTGCTTTTATAACTTCATCTTTTCTGCATTCCACAAATAAGTGCAATCATGCAGTACAGATGCTCGTCCACTTACGATGGGGTTACATCCAGACAAACTCATTGTCAGTTGAGAATATCAGGTTAAAACTGTATTTACTAGAGTTAAACTACTGAACGTCATAGTTTAGCATAGCCTAACTTAAATGTGCTCAAAACACTTACATCACTTACATTAGCCTACAGTTGAGCAAAATCATCTAACACCAAACCTATTTTATTAAAAAGTATTGAATAACTCATGTAGTTCATTGAACACTACTGAAAATGAAAAACAAAATGGTCATATGGGTACTGGAAGTACAGTTTCTACTGAATGCATATGGCTTTTGCGCCATCGTAGTCAAAAAATCCCAAATCCAACCATGGTAAGCTGGAGGCTGGCTGTATTTGTCCTTCTGTGCCTGGTTTATTTCACTTAGCATAATGTCCTCTAGGTTCATCTAGGTTGCTGAAAATGACAGGTTTTTTTTAATGCTGAATAATAACATTCCCTTATTATATACAGACGGTCCCTGACTTATGATAGTTCAACTTACAATTTTTTTTTTTTTTTTTTTTTTGAGACGGAGTCTCGCACTGTTGCCCAGGCTGGAGTGCAGTGGCCGGATCTCAGTTCACAGCAAGCTCGGCCTCCTGGGTTTACGCCATTCTCCTGCCTCAGCCTCCCGAGTAGCTGGGACTACAGATGCCCGCCATCTCGCCCGGCTAGTTTTTTGTATTTTTTTGTAGAGATGGGGTTTCACCGTGTTAGCCAGAATGGTCTCGATCTCCTGACCTTGTGATCCGCCCGTCTTGGCTTCCCAAAGTGCTGGGATTACAAGCTTGAGCCACCGCGCCCGGCCCAACTTACAATTTTTTGACTTTATGATGATATGAAAGTGATACGCATTCAGTAGAAATTGTAATTTGAATTTTGAATTTTGATCTTTAATGTTTTTTATTTTTATTTTTTATTATTATTATAAAAATTTCCCCTGCTTTGGGGCATTCCAGCCTTGGACTCATTGACTCCAGCTAATTAAGATAAAAAAATTGGTATAGAAATTATTAAAAGAACACTCAAAATTCCAGCAATGACCATTGCTAAGAGTGCAAGTGTTGAAAGATCTTTGATAGTTGCAAAAATTATGCAAAGTTCATCAGAAGTTGGTTACGATGCTATAGTCAGAGATTTTGTGAATATGGTGGAAAAAGCAAGTATTGACCCAACAAAGGTCGTGAGGGCTGCTTTATCGGATGCTGCTGGTGTGGTCTCTCTGTTAACTACAGTAGAAGTTGTAGTCACAGAAATTCCTAAAGAAGAGAAGGAGCCTGGAATGGGTGCAATGGGTGGAATGGGAGGTGGTATGAGAGGTGGCATGCTCTAACTCCTAGGATAGTGCTTTACCTTTATTAATGAACTATGACAAGAAGCCCAAGGCAGTGTTCCTCACCAGTAACTTCAGAGAAGTCAGTCGGAGAAAATGAAGGAACGGCTGACTGATGTTTAAGAAATCACTGTAACCATCAGTTACTGGTTTAGTTGACAAAATATATAATGGTTTACTGCCGTCATTATTCATGATTACAGATAATTTATTTTGTATTTTCAAATAAAAAGACATTTGTATATTCCTGATACTGGGTATAAGACCCATGTACCAATGTACTGCTTTCAACTTAAATCACTGAGGTATTTTTATTACTATTCTGTTAAAATAAGGATTTTGGTGCTTGCCACCACCAGATGAGAAGTTAAGCAGCCTTTCTGTGGAGAGTGAGAACAATCGTGTACAAAGTAGAGAAATATCCAATTATGTGACAACTTTTATGTAATAAAAATTTGTTTAAAGTTAAAAATTTTACCTTTTATTATTATAAAGCTGGATTTTGTTTGATGATTTTGCCTGATTTTAGGCTATTTTAAGTATTCTGTGTATATTTAAGGTAGGTTAAGCCAAGCTATGAAATTTGGTAAGTTAGGGGTATTAAATGCATTTTCGACTTACGGTCGATGGATTTATCTAAATACAACCTCATCCTAAGTCTAAGAGCATCTGAAATATAACATTCCATTATAGAAACCATATATGTGTGTGTGTGTGCGCACGTATGCATATCTATGTCACCATATTTTCTTTATCCATTCATCTGATGATGGACACTTAGATCGATTATGTATTTTGGCTATTGTGACAATGCTGCAATGAACATGGAAGTGTAGATATCTCTTAGAGATTCTGATCTCATTTCCTTTTAATGTACACCTGGAGGGATTACTGAATTCTATGGTAGTTCTATTTTTAATTTTTGAGGAACCTTCATACTATTTTCCACAATGACTGCATCAATTTACATTTTCATCAACAGTGTACAGTTTGCTTTTCTCCATATCCTCACCAACACTCATTATTTTTTGTCTTTTTGATAATAGGCATTTTGGCACATGTGAGGTGATATTCCATTGTGGCTTTGATTTGCATTTCCCTGATGAGTAGTTATGTTGAGCATTTTTTCATCTAACTGTTGGTCTAACTGTTTCATCTAACTGTGGGGCTTCTTTTGAGAGATGTCTATTCAGGTCCTTTGCTCATGTTTTAAACAGATTATTTGTTTTCTTGCTTTTGTGTTGTGTGAGCTTCTTATATACTTTAGATATTAGCTTCTTATCAGATATATGGTTTGCAAATATTTTCTCTCATTCTGTAGGCATCTCTTCTCTCTGTTGTTTCCTTTACTGTGCAGAATCTTTGTAGTTTGACACAATTCTACTTGTCTATTTTTGCTTTTTTCCTGTGCTGTCATATGCAAAAATATAATTGCCCAGATCAATATAAAGCTTTTTCCCTATGTTGTCCTCTAGTAGTTTTTTGGGTTTTTGGTCTTAGGTTTGTATCTTTAACCCATTTTGAGTTGATTTTTCTATATGTATGAGATAAGGGTTCAATTTTATTCTTCTGCATGTGGATATACAGTTTTTCCATTACCTTTTATTGAAGAGGCAATAATTTCCCCTTTGAGCATTTTTGATATTGTCGTCAAATATCAATTGTCACAAATGCATGGATTTATTACTGGGCTTCCTCCCTATTATGTTTCATAAATCTAAATGTCTTTGCAAATGCCAGTACCATGCTGTTTTGACTATTATAGCTTTGTAGTATATTTTAAAATCAAGTGGTGTGATGCTTCCAGCTTTGTTTTTATTGTTACTTTGTATTGTCATCATATACAACTTAGTGTCATTTGTAAAATAATACAAAAAGCCTGTTTATTGGAATTTTAGTTGATTTATTTATATAAATTTATTTATATATAAGGGCAGTTGGCATCTTAATAATATTGAGGCTTGTAATTCACAAATATAGTATATCTCTCCACTTTTTGACCTTTAATTTCTTTCAGTAGTATTTCAAAATTTGTGGTGCAGATATATTGCATACATTTTGTGAAAAAAGATTCCTAGGTATGTTATGCTAATGATGCTATTGTAATGGTGTAATTACACTTTCCAGTAGTTTGCTGCTAGTATATAAACATATTTTTGTATATAAATCTTAAATTCTGCAATCTTGCTTAATATAATTTGTAGCTGTATTTTAGAATACGTAAGATTTTCAATATAAAAAACAATCTAATAGCTGGGTGCATTGGTGTGTGCCTGTAGTCTCAGTTACTTGGAGACTAAGTTGGGAGGGTCATTTGAGCCAAAAACTTTGATACCAGCCTGGGTGACATAGTAAGTCCCTGCCTCTAAAATCTCTTAAAAACTAAATCAATCAATCAAGCTAATAGATTTATTTATATCCTGTCCCAATTCTTTATAATTATTACATATTAAATCTATATAAACTATATATTTCATATGAAAATATTTTAATTTTTGCTCTAACTAGAAAAATGAATTTTAAAGAAATCGAGGGAAAAGAATCTTCTATATTTACTCTGATACTATTTCTGATGGTCTCAATTTCTTCTTAAAGATCCCAGTTTTCAGTTTCCCCAGACTAAGGATTTTCTTCAGCACATGTTTTAGTGTAGGTGTGCTGGTGATTAGTTTGAATTCTGTTTCACCTGAAAGAGTATTTATTTCACTATTATACTTAAGGGATACTTTTGCTGGATATAAAATTCTGAGTTGACAGCTTTTTTAAAAATCACTTTAAAATATCATTGTGTTTTATTAAAAGCAAGTAGTTATTCAAATAATTGTCTTTTATGAATGTAGTGTTATTATTATTATTTGTAATTTGGCTGTGTTCAAGTTTGTTTTGTTAACCTTTGATCTTCAGCTGTTTGACTATGATGTGCATAGTTCTTTATATATATTCTGCTTCATGTTACTGAGACTCTTGATTTGTAGATTAATTTGTTTCACTAATTTTGAAAAATTTCAGCCTCATTTATTCAAAATGTTTTTAGCTCCACTCACCCTTTCCTCTATTTTGGGGATTATAATTGCACATCTGTTAAATATTTTTATACAGTTCTACAAGTCCTAGAGGCTTGCTTTTTCCCCCCAGCATTTTTCTCCATTTTTCAAACTGGATAAGTTCTATTAATACACCTTTAAGTTGGCTGATTCTTTTCTCTCTCACTTTAATTTCACTGTTAAGCTCATCGTATAAATTTTTTTCAGTTCTCAATTTTTTTTAGTTTTAGAATACCCATTTTGTTATTTCTTATAGTTTCCATCTCTTTGCTGAAATTTCCTATCATTTTATTCATTGTGAGTGTTTTACTTGAAATCATTGAACATGGCCATATGAGTTGCTTAAAAATTTTTGTCTGCTAATTATATCTGGGTCATCTTAAAGTTTGTTTTTGTTGACTGTCTTTTCTCTTAAGAATGGGTCACATTTTCCTGTTTCTTCATGTGCCAAGTAATTTCATATTGTATCTTGAATATTTTGAATGGATTCTGCTGTATTACTCTGAAGAGTGTTGTGATGTATGTTTTTCCCCCTAGTTTATTTTCACAGGCAAATAACTCTGTGGAACTACAACTACAGAAACCTATAAAGCCTGTCCCTTGGGCAGCAGCTTAAATATTACTTTATTTTATTTTATTTTTCTCTAGTGCTGTTTGGAATATGTCCCGTATATGTGTGATTCAGGAGTCAACCAAAGATATGTGAAATGTTTATAAGTAAAATTTGGGGATTCTCCTCTCTGGCTTTCTCTTCTCCAGGATTTCCTTCTCACATTCTTAGCAGCTCTTATTTCCATAATCTCTGTCCTTTGTTTCTTAAGATCAGAAACAGTGCAGGTTTTCAATGATCACTACCTGTCCCAGATTGGAAGCTGCCCTCAGGTTAAAAGGTTTGAAAACTGGAGCTTGACTAATACTTGGTGTTCTTTTCTTCCAGGTGTCAATTCCTCTCTAGTAGCTGCAAGCATTTGGTCATTCTTAAGGCCCTTAGGTAGAATTTTTTTTTTGGTATTGTTTTCAATGTTTATAGTCATTATTACTTGAAAGGGTCAGTTTATAAAAGCTGATTTGGAATCCTAGCTTGATGTTTTTATTGCCTGTATAATCTGTTCTAATGTTTCTTACTCTTGATATTGGTGATTTTCTCTTCTTCTCTCTGTCTCTTTCTCTTGCTCCTGCCTGCTCTTTTCCCCTGTTTCTCTTTCTCTCCTCTTTCCATCCTTGTCATTCCAATTAGTATTTTATTAATTTTTGTTAGATTTTTTCATATCTGTCTTTGATAATCTCCTCTATTTTTTCTTTCTTTCTTTCTTTTTTTTTTTTTTTTGCCTGTTTCATTAAGTTCTGCTTTCTCTTATTTACTGTGTGCTACTTTACTTATGTGTCAGCTAGTGATCCTTTGTTAGCTTCTTAATGTGGAAACCAAAATAACTGATTTTTTTTAGGCTTTCTTATTTTAAAATATATACCTATAAAGCTATAAATTTTCTTATGAATGTGGCTTTAGGCACATCTCACATGTTTTGATATTTCACAATTTTATCAGAATTCAGTTAAAATATTTTATGATTTTCATTAGATATTTTATTATCTATAAGATCCTCAATCTCTGCTGAAAATTTTTAGCTGTTAATTTTTTAAACACATTAATCAACAGTTATTTTAATATTTTGTCTGATAATTCAAATATCTTCATAACTTACAGATATTTTTCAATTTTGTATTTGTTCTCTTAGTTTTTGTTTACTTTGTCTTGCCTCTTAGGATGACTTGTAATTTATTACTAGGTATATATAAATTTATTTAAATATATAACTTTCTATTTTATTTATATGTAAAACTTTCCTTCTGACATTTAGTTAGGGAAAGATCACCTCAGTCCAACTTGGGATTGATCTATATTTTTATCTTTGTGAGGTCTGGTCTTTTTCCTGTTTACCATTAATCTTAGGGAGTAGATCCTAGGGCACCTGATTCCAGAGTCTGGAATGTTTCCTAGGGTCCAATTTCCTTGGCAGCCCCTGAACACCAACTTATGTTTTCTAAGCTTACTGATAGTGCACAGCATTCTACTCAGATATTTTTGTTTCTCTTTACAGATTATTGTGATGAGAGATTTTCTTTTCTCCTGGAATTTGCTTCTTCGATTTAATGGTTTTGATAAGTCTCTGATGGCTTCAAACAAATTTAAGAAAATATTTTATTCTCTATTGTATGCTTGCTCTCAGTGGCTTGATACATATTAGTCTATCATATACAGAAAGTGGTGTGCTACCTTGATCCTTTTGAATTTGCCCTCTCCTCTAGCAATACTGTTAACTAATTATATTCAGAATATGGCTTGTGCTTTATGCTTTTGATCAAAACTACTTTCAAATCTCCAAGGCTTTTGTTTATTTGACCACTACCATTCACAAAAAGGCATCTACAATTTATTTTTTCCATGAAGCTTTTTAAAGCATTCCAGATATATGTTATTGTCCTATCTTTCAAATGTAATGACATTTCCAGCTCATAATGCTTATGCATCTCATTCACATTTTCTTAAAGAATATAAATTAATGAATTTAGTTTCCAGGAAGGAAAAAAGAAAAATAAGAGTTCCATTTAGGCTTCAGAGGTGAGACAGGGTGTCATTTTAGGTAGAGCAGCCAGGGTAGGCCTCAATGAGAAAGTTACATACGAGCAACAGACCTGAAATTAACCATACAGATAGCTGAGGAAATAATTTTAGGAGTAGATTACAACCAGTGATGGGCCCTAAGTCAGGAGCCAGCCCATCTGATGTACTTAGGGAATGGTGAGGAGGGAAGTGCAGACAGAGCGAGTGACCCAGAGGAAGAGTAGAGGAGACGGGCTCAGATAATTGGGAGCTTGTCAAGTAGGGACTTTTAGGACATTCTTAGGCATTTGTTTTTCCTCTGGGAAAAGTGGAGGATTTAGAACAGAAGAGTGATATGATTTGACTTACATTTTAAAATGTTCTCTGACTACTGTATTGAGCACATTTTTGGGGTGTGAGGATATGGCAAGGACAGAAGCAGGAAGACCATAGTCCATGCCACAGATGTGGGAATGTGACCACTTGGATCAGTGAAGTCGCAGACTGGGTAGTGAGAAGTTGAATTCTGGATTTTCTTTTTTTGTTTGTGAAAACAGACCCAATAAGATGTTCTGGCAGATGAGATATAATGGAAAATACTCCTTGGCTGTTTACATTATTATAATCAATCAAATTTCTAGGCTCTAAATATTACTGGCCCTAAAAATCCTTTTTGTCAAAAGTCATTCTATTTCCTGAACCATTCTCCTGTACACCCTACAATACCAAGGACTTCATGGCCTGCTTTGGTGAACGTTGAACTTACCATTCTTACAACTGCAAAGGGTTTCTGAATGTTTTAAACAATGTTTCATTCTGCTGTCACTGATCAAATCACTTTCAGAGTTGGAATGATTCAACTCAAGCCACTAGATGGTGACCTCTACTAAATTTTAATACCAGTGGAAGGCATTTGAAGTATTGATTATGTTTACTAAAAATCATACTCAATATTACAATATTAAAACTGAAAGACACGAACGTGGCTGTTATTATTAGGCCAAGAATGGTCAAATGACTTGAGTAAATTACACAACTATTAGCCCTAAGAGCTGGTGTTCATTGAGGGCTTGTTATGTGCCATCTACTTGCTAGTTTTGTAGGTACGTATTACAAATTAGGATGACATATATTTAATTTATATGGCATACCTTACCAATGTTAGAGTTTTTTCCTTCTGCTTTCAAAAGGAAAGTTACATTTTTAAAAGTAACCATTTGGTCTTATAAGTTGCATTATATTGCAATTATAAGAAGAAAGATTATGGCTCATTTTTCTTCTGCTAAGATTGTTGAGAAGTAAGAAGGCAAATCATTTTTTAAAAAGCAATATCTGTGCCAATGTCTTTTTTTTCCAGTTACATTTTCTTCTACACCAGGTTTTTAAAAAGGCTCCCAAAATACATTGTCAAAAGTCTGCCAGAATGGAATTACATATATGAAAATTTAAAGCTGTATCACCAGTAGATGCTGCTTTCATCACACAGTTTCTAAATTCTAGTGTGGACAGGTCAGAAAAATAATTAACTATAATTAAATGAAAAAAAAGGTGTATGAAAGACCACTGCTGTTGTTTGACTCAGCATCTCTTTCTCATTGCCTTTCTTCATTTCTACATTTGCCTTTGCTGTTTGGACTTAAGGGAGCTTAAGAAGTTAGGTAAGCATTTTACCACATATCTCAGGAAGTCTTAGAAATTCTTCTGTCAGCAGTATTATTTGTATGTGTTTTAATATTCTGCAAGGTATAAGAATTAGTGCAATGATTTCTGATACGGTTTGGCTCTGTCCCCACCCAAATCTCATTTTGAATTCCCACATGTTGTGGGAGGGACCCAGTGGGAGGTAATTGAATCATTGGGGCAGGAATTTCCTGTGCTGTTCTCATGATAGTAAGTAAGTCTCACGAGATCTGATGGTTATTATAAGGGGGAGTTTTCCTGCACAAGCTCTCTCTGTCTGCTGCCATCCCCGCAAGGTGTGGCTTGCTCCTGCTTGCCTTCCACCGTGATTGTGAGGCCTCCCTAGCCATGTGGAAATGTAAGTCCAATTAAACCACTTTCTTTTGTAAATTGCCCAGTCTCAGGTATGTCTTTATCAGCAGCATGAAAACAGACTAATACAATTTCTAATGTGTGTATTTTACTGACTTTGTGGATTAAAAAGTCATTTTCATGATACGTGTACTCTACTGAGCAAAAATTAAACAAATCCATATCAAAAGAAATTTTTTTGTAATTTTTATAACTTCTGTTGCACCTCCATATTATCCTACTTTATATTCATTCAAAATTTAAATAGCCTATGATTGTGTGTATATGTTATTCTTATGATTCTCATGTACATTTTAAATTCATTATTTAATCCTTTTTGGATATCTATATAACCCAATATTTGATGATATTTTAAGTCATTTCCCCAAATTTTGGGCATAGACAATAGGTTTACAGTATCAAATCAAAGTATTACCAGGCCACAGAGCATGATCATTTTAAATGGGTTTGTTGTCAAATTCCTATTATGGAAATATTGTTACAGTTTTAGTGCCACAAAAATAATCTTTTTACTCCCCAAACTGAAACTTGCCATTTAAGAAGATTGTGATAGTTCAGTATATTCTATAATAACTTGTCCATTAGAGTTTGGATATTATCTTAGTTTTCTTACATCAGAACAATAATATATTTTGGAAATAAAACAGTCATCTGAAATTTAAATGTATTTCTTACTCTATCTATTTTTGTTGTTTTTGCTAATCGCTGTATTTTTGCTAATTGCTGTTTTGCTCAATCGCTGTATTTTATTTAATTAATTTATTTTTACTTTTTGTAGAGACAGATCCCATTATGTCGCCCAGGCTGGTCTGGGCTCAAGCGATCCTCTCACCTCGGCCTCCCAAAGTGCTGGGATTACAGGCATAAGTCACTGCGCCTGGCCTCAATCACAATAATAGACAAGAAATTATTTTTCATTGATTTCATTGATTTAAATAGTTTCTATTTTTTTCTTAAATCTAAAGTTTGCTATTATTCCACTATAAATAACATTTATATTTGGAATATCTGATTTGTTAGAAGATGAGAATCTCAAAGGGCATACACAGAGACCATGTATGAGGACTCTTGTAAACTTTAAATGCTTTTGTTGACTAACTGAATATATTTTCTCCTTTCAGATTCTGGTTTTAACTTCATTTTGCTGAAATCAAGGAAATATCTCTTTCTAAATTTTATCTATTATGCCTGCTTATATACTGAGATACTCAGTCAGACTCTAGTACATTTACACACAATAGCAAGGACATATACTTTGTAAATTTGAGTATTTGTCTTCTCATTTATATCACACACGAGTGTAACTAATAGTTCCCTAACCAGTGATACTTGCCAATCAGTTATTACAGTAAATCAAGTGTTAGTTCTACCACATAAACCTTAGCTTCCGTTTCAATATCTATAAAATGAGGAATTTAAGTCCAACACATTTTTTATTTTGTTTTAGCTGAAACTCCATTTTTGTGCGTCCATAGCTGAACTTGTTGATATTTAAAAGTCTCCACTAAAGGCTATTGATTCATGGAAATATATCTGTAGAACACACAATATTATTTAACCACCATTCTCTCAAGCATTTCTGTTCATAACAGGTTACAAGATACTCTGGTATTGAATCGACAAATTGTTATGCACTTTGTATTTCTTATTTTCATTTTTTATTTTTATTTTTATTTATTTATTTATTTATTGAGACGGAGTCTCGCTCTGTCGCCCAGGCTGGAGTGCAGTGGTCGGATCTCAGCTCACTGCAAGCTCTGCCTCCCGCGTTCAGGCCATTCTCCTGCCTCAGCCTCCCGAGTAGCTGGGACTACAGGTGCCCACCACCTCACCCGGCTAGTTTTTTTTTTGTATTTTTTAGTAGAGACGGGGTTTCACCGTTTTAGCCAGGATGGTCTCGATCTCCTGACCTCGTGATCCACCCGTCTCGGCCTCCCAAAGTGCTGGGATTACAGGCTTGAGTCACTGCGCCCGGCCTGTCTTTCTTATTTTCATTTTAGATTAATATTTTCTTACCTTACACTTAGAAAATAAATAAACAATTTAGCTATTAATTAAGATGCTTTGGTCTCAGATCCTCACTTGACCTTCACCAGATGTGGGACTGTGGGCTTGCTACTTACCTCTCAGTAGCCACAACTATTAAATGGGAATAACACTAGCATTTCCTTTATAGGGATGTTTGAGGATTAAGTGATATAATACACTAAAAAATGTGCCTGGGACCTTTGCCTAAAGCCATTGTTTTACAGAATGTCGATGTAACTATTTGTACAGATAATTGTGAAAGTAGGACACAATAAATATAGCTTTTCCACAGGAGATAAATGTGACAATATACAGTGTAAGGACACTGAACTGTATCCTAAAATTAGACAGCAGTGATTATTCCTTTGTAGTTATTAATGTTAGTTTGTTTTGTTATTTCTGCATTCTAGGTAGTCTATATATTATCACAGATTACAACAATATGCTAAAAAGAACCTTGGCAATCATAAAATCTAACTCCTTCATATATGTATGTGTATATATATGTGTGTATATATATACACACACACACATATATAATGAAATCAGTGGGTCTAAACAAATTCCCTAAAAATCACAAAACGTATTACGAACAGAGCTGAGTTTGGAACCCTGTATCAGAGAACTTTTGCCGTGTAACTATCCACCCCCAAACATAAACATAGTAGCTTAAAATAATAATAATTTGCTTAGCTCACAATCCTGTGGATTGGTAATTTGAGACGAAGTCAGCTTGGTGGATTTTCTGCTGGTCTTTGCTCATGTGTCACAATCATTTGGTGAGTTGACTAGCATCTGAATTATATAGGATGATGCCATTCATATGTCCAGGTTAGCAGGCTCTTGGCTAGGGCTGTAGGGGTTTCTGGGCCATGTGCCTCTCATCATCTGGCAGGCTAGTCTGGCCTTATTTATATGTTGACAATGGCAGGGGTCCCAAGAGCAGGTAGGGTGGAAGCTGAGCCTCTTGTATTTCATTGCAATTCCATTGCATCCTACTCATCAAAGCCAGTCATGAAGCCCACTAGATTCAAGGGGTAGAGAAATAGACTATCTCTTGATGGGAAGAACAGCAAAACTTCTGTGGCTATTTTCTCCCCCTCTTCCCCAGTCTCACAACAGCCATCAGCTAATTTTCAGGCTATGGCTCTCTCAATACAGAATACCTAGATAAGCAATTAGATATGATCGCTTACCTTTCCACTTAGCAGCAATTCATTTTTGTCTAGGAAATGTCAGAGTCTTTATTGAAGATGTGATACTTGAAGTAGACCTTGAAGAATGGGTTTTCCAGACAGAAGATTAAAAAATTGAATTCAGATATAAGGAAAAATATGTGGAAAATCACAGAGTTTTAGAGAGAATGACAGGCTTTGGTACAGCGAGAAACCAACATGACTTGTGGATTACATCATGGTGGGGAAATGTCGGGGACCAAGAGGCTGGAGGAGTCTTCTAATATCCAGAGTTTTTCTATACAAAGTGGTGTGGCAAGAGGAGACTCAGTTACCCATTTTCATTTAAGAGTATGTATTTAGTTTACAAGAGACAATAAGGTAGCATTTCCGTTAGGAAAAGGCATTTTTCTCCTCAGAAAGGGAAATCTGAACAAATTACAAGTTCTACGAATTAGAGAATACTGGCTACAGGAATTTCATCATCCCAAGGGCATAATAGAAGCATGAGCTGGAACCTGGGAAACAAGAAAGAGCCCAGTAGTCTGCACAGGTCAAGTCATCAAAGAGTCAGAGATACAGGTGACTGTCTGGGAGTTCAGGAAATATGACATAAATCAGTCAGCTGGCCAGATGGTTCTATTCCAGCACTTCCTATCTCAGACAGAGCAAAGGAAGTGAGGCATCATGAAGACTGCAGGTGGCAGAAATCAATGTGATTGATGAAAGCAGACAGAGGAAAAGGCAACGTTAAAGTGTTGACAAAATTCTTTATCAATCCAGCACATTAGTTACTACCATAACTCAAAAGGAAATCAACTTTGGGCTACATTTGCAACTCTATAAAAAAATGTATGAGCTAAATGCCATAAATTAATGACATCAAGTAAGACTACTTTTATCTTTTATTTCTTAAAGATGATAAAACAGCTTAAGTGACCTGGAATGCCACAGCTGAAAGTGTTATTTTGTATCTTTCTGCTTGAATAAATGGAAGCATTATCAGCTTTCATTTGTTCATATCCACCTAACACCATCTTTTATTTTCCTGATTCAAAGTATGTTTAAATTAATCAGTATTCTATGAGTTACAGCATATATGCTGACCCTTGTTTTTAGTTGAAAACCTATTTAAAAATGGATTTAGTAATTTGCTTTCTTTGTTTCAGAGAACCTTATCATGTCCTTCACCGTATCCATGGCAATCGGGCTGGTACTTGGAGGATTTATTTGGGCTGTGTTCATTTGTCTATCTCGAAGAAGAAGAGCCAGTGCTCCCATCTCACAGTGGAGTTCAAGCAGGAGATCTAGGTCTTCTTACTCCCATGGCCTCAACAGAACTGGATTTTACCGCCACAGTGGTTGTGAACGTCGCAGCAACCTCAGCCTGGCCAGTCTCACTTTCCAGCGACAAGCTTCCCTGGAACAAGCAAATTCCTTTCCAAGAAAATCAAGTTTCAGAGCTTCTACTTTCCATCCCTTTCTGCAATGTCCACCACTTCCTGTGGAAACTGAGAGTCAGCTGGTGACTCTCCCTTCTTCCAGTATCTCTCCCACCATCAGCACTTCCCACAGTCTGAGCCGTCCTGATTACTGGTCCAGTAACAGTCTTCGAGTGGGCCTTTCAACACCGCCCCCACCTGCCTATGAGTCCATCATCAAGGCGTTCCCAGATTCCTGAGTAGGGTGCTTTTGGTTTTTGTTTCTTTCTTGTCTTGTCTTTTATTGAAAGGAAATCGTAAATAGGCTAAACAGAATTTTGAGGGCATAGCCCAAATAACTAACGAGTTCCAAGTTGAAACATGGTTGTGCAAGTTGGACATTACAATGTAAAACGTATTTTCTTGGAGCACATGTTTTCCCTTTTGTTTCAAAAAATGTAATATTTTCTCCCAAGGGTTTTATATTTATGTATTTTGTATTCAATGTGAGGCTTATTAAAAATAGTGATTCTAATGTAAGAATCCGCTGAGATGCATTATATATATTTTAATTAAAATTAAAACTTTAGATATTTGTAAACTACAATCCTCATTTACTTCCAATGTGACTAGAAAGAGAAAAAAAAAATCACTGTGTCACTTTAAAGAAAAATCTTCTAAGGAATTTGGATATTACTTTCTTTAGAATGACAAGTGAATTATATTGACATTTTACAATCTTGGATTTCTTTTTTTTTTTTTTTTTTTTTCTTTTGAGACGGGGTCTTGTTCTGTCTCTCAGGCTGGATTTGCTGTGGCATGATCAGGACTCACTGCAGCCTCTATCTCCCCGGCTCAAGTAATCCTCCCATCTTAGTGCCCAAGTAGCTGGGACTACAGGGGTGCACTACCATGCCCAGCTAAATTTGCTTGAATTTTAGTAAAGATGAAGTCTTACTATGTTGCCCAGGCTGGTCTCAAACTCCTAAACTCAAATGATTCTCCTGCCTCGGCCTCCTAAATTGCTGGAATTATAGGCATGAGCCACCATGTCTGGCCAATCTTGGATTTTTAATGGAATATGTGGGCACAAAATGACAGAACATAGGACATTCTAAAGTTCCTTGATTTTACTCATTATGAAAAGTGTGGGACTCAAGCACAGGAAACTGAACTCTTTCGGTGTCATTGGATGTTTCATTTTTGAAACTAATTTTTTTCTGGACAACCTCTTTATGTGTTTTTCCCAAGAATAGTTATCTAATTTCTTGAGGCAAAATCCTTGGATTTACTAACATGATGATTTACCTTTTCTTCACCGTTGTCGTTACGTTGTTAGAAAAGCAACAGGAAAAAACTCAATTCATTTGGCCTAAAAACAAGCCTCAAGTTTAAAACCAAGCCCACATTTTTCTTAAGGGAAAAATTTTCTTTCTTAAACTTACATCTAGCAACTTGGAAAGCACTTTCTCTGGGGATCTTCTTTTGTAACTTCACAGACAAATAAGTATGAGTCACTGCGGAGAGAGTTTGTTATTGAAATAGATGTTACCCATGAAGAATTCTCCTTCCTGGATTGACTCTTAATCATCAGGCATCATCCCTTGTTTGCTTCTCTACGAATCTCAATTCCAACTTCTCTGCAGAGTCTTTGTACAGTGATTAAGCCATGCCAGATGGTCTTTGGTGCACACGGTTATTTAAGAACCCACTTCCACAGGTGGCTGCCCTTGTAAGGAAGGATGCATCCCTAAATGTGGGCACCAGAGAACTCCAGTGGGCAGATGTCTGTGGCTGCCCTTCTCATTTAAGGACATGAGTTAACTGGAGTATTACTCAAAAAGCCTGTGGTTCATTTCCAGTATTGTGAATATTTAGTTTATGTGGCCGTTTCTTTGTTTCTTTGAACACTGGGATTTTCAGTGAAAAAGTGCTCTCTTTTTCATTTCCTATTACAGTGGTCACAGCTAATAGTGTCTGAACATGGTTCAAGAATAAGAGATTCCATGTAGCATTTTCTTTATTATTTTCATTTCGCTTACATTACCCATCATTCCTCAAGGACAATTATTCTCAATAATGCTTATAGAAAATGTTGTCTAATTAAACATGCCAGAAAGAAAGAGTGAGGGAAAGAGGGAACAGGAAGAAAGCGGAAGAAAGAAAAGAAAAAGGGAAAAAGACTAACAGGATAACCAATTTGTTATAAGCTGGTTTTCAACAAAGAAATTTAGCAGCCAAGTAAGATTTCAAGAGAATATTAACTTGGTATCAAGGCTACTTTTTTTTTTTTTTTTTTTTTTACTTACATGTCTTCCTTAATGTCTAACATGAAAAATCAACAGAATATGATTTTTATCAAGAATTTATGTTGGGAGTAAAAACTGCTTTATATCTTCCAAATTAGGAAGAGAAGATCAGAAATCCTCTGGGGCATTTAACCATCTGGCAGAATTGTTGCTTATCCCAGTTATAAGACAGTCAAAATGACTATTTCCTAAATATTGTGAGTGTATGAAATGTGAAATTAAAGCAAAAACTGGAGACTTTTAATGTTGTATTTCTTTAATTTGAAATGTTTTGTGGATTATGAAATAAAAATAAACTGATGTCAAGTTTTATTCAAAATTCATTTATGAAATAAAGCCAACACTGTTCTAAAAAGCAAGGAGTCAAGAAATTATAAAATTCAGATCAAATCAGGAAAACACGTTAGATGAAAAATTATACTGCAGAATTTGAGCTTTTAAAAGTTATTGAATAAGAAAAGTTTCCTTTTTACTTTAGTATTTAAACCTCATCTAGACTATTTGTAAATGAATGGACTGAGACACAAATCCTTTTTCATACAAAAATGTATAATGGAGAAAGGGTAATGTCACAAATAAATTTTACAAGATTTTAAAAATTAATGCAGATGGAAGAATTAGTAAATTATTTATTTAAAACATGAACTTAGATTCTTATCTCATTAGCTAAATATATCATTACAGAATTATTTAATTAATGTTTTTAGAGAATAAGCATTTTAAATAATGGCTATCTTAAAAATAGAGGAAGTTTGAAATAAATGTTTAGCAAATCTATGAAATAGAAAAGGGGCACTTTTTAAGAGCCAAAGGGATGAAATAAATTACAAAGAAAAATATTAGCAGTTTTGATTATTTAAAAAAATTTAAAATTCTGTTCATTAAAAGATAAATGTATCCAGGTCTAAAAACAAGCAAGAACAGAAAAAAGAAGAAAGAAGTTAAGTTCATATAAATATGGCAAAAATGGCCAATATCTTGAAGTTATGATTAGCACACATAAATAGATATGGAAAATACTCAGCTCTAAATAGATAAATTAGTAATAAACCAAAATAAGCAATTCACCAAAGAGAAAAATTAATTGATTAACAAGTTTATACTGCATGTTACTACCAAGAAAGTGCCCATGTACATTTAAACAACACTCTAGTAATTTCGTCTATCACATTAGCTTATTATTATTATTATTATTATTAGAATAGAGATGGTGTTTTGCCAAGTTGGCCAGGCTGGACTTAAACTCCTGGCTTCAAGAGATCCGCCCATCTCAGCTTCCCAAAGTGCTGAGATTACAGGTGTGAGACACCGAGCCCGGCCCGTATTAGCTAATTATTTATCAAATAATGAATCTCCTCACTGCTGGCAAATGTACTAAGAAGGGCATGCTCCCACATATTTCTGGTGGCAAGGTAAACTGGCATTGCCCTTTTGGAAGACAGTTTGATGAAATGTATCAGGAGTCTTGCACTGGACAGACCGTGAAGTTTCCTAGCACCTGCCAGGTACACGGTTTTCTCTGAGAAAAGTGGCAATGAACTTGTATGGAGACCAAGCCCGCTATGCTGGCCCTGTGGGACTGGATCAGAGCATTCCGTATCAAATGTGAGTAACCGACCGAACTAGATCTGCCCTGCTTTGCGTGAGAGGGTGGGGATGAAGGGAGAGAATGGGAGAACTGCCACTGAGAGACCTCGAAGGGAAAGGAGAGACTAAAATAATAAAGACCTGGAGTAAAATGGCTGCAGTATCTTTTGAATAAACTTCCATTACTTAAGATTACTCATATCTTTTTATGACGTTACAACTTGAAATAAATTCATCCCAATACCAATTCAAAGAATGAGTGATGGCCGGGCGCTGTGGCTCACACCTGTAATCCCAGCACTTCAGGAGGCTGAGGCAGGCAGATCACCTGAGGTCGGGAGTTTGAGAGCAGCCTGACCAACATGGAGAAACCCTGTCTCTACTAAAAATACAAAATTAGCCAGGCGTGGTGGCGCATGCCTGTAATCCCAGCTACCCGGGAGGCTGAGGTAGGAGAATCGGTTGAACCTGGAAGGCAGAGGTTACAGGTTACAGTGAGCTGAGATTGTGCGATTGCATTCCAGCCTGGGCAAGAAGAGCAAAACTCCGTCTAAAAAAAAAAAAAAAAGGCTGATGAGAAATAGACCATATAGTCTAGACACTGGGATAGTTCTACCCTCACCCAGGCAAGCAGGACCCATGTCTCATGGGGCCCCACACTTCAGAATACCTTCTTTGAAGTTTTCTAAATCACAGTTCAGTGTGTAGAACTGGCCAGGGCTGGCAAGGCCATCTGGCCAGGGCACATGAACCTAGACCAAGACCTGTGTGGATACTAGTCCTTTTTTGTTTTTTCTGTACCTTTCAGGTGATCTTTGACCCTGTATCTAGCATGTCAGGCCAACCAGATGTCTCAGGAGCTCTCCAGGACTTTTATCTATGGGGTCTCCATGGTTGAACCCCAGTTTCAGGAGGACAGCCTGGCAATCAGGTCACTGCTGCTGATGGGAGCGTATTTCTTTCACAGAATCACACGATACTGGACAGCCAGAATGGTACTGACATGCTGATCTGGGGTGACTTTAACTCAGAATGAAGAATCTATGGATAATAACTGTCTAAGTACTTCTTCTCAACTCACTTAAAATATTTATGGAGGCTGGGCACGGTGGCTCACTCCTGTAATCCTAGCACTTTGGGAGGGCAAGACAGGTGGATCACGAGGTCAAGAGTTTGAGACCAGCCTGGTCAACATGGTGAAACACCGTCTCTACTCAAAATACAAAAATTATCCAGGTGTGGTAGTGTGGGCCTGTAATCCCAGCTACTTGGGAGGCTGAGGCAGGAGAATCCCTTGAATCTAGAAGGCAGAGGTTGCAGTGAGCCGAGATCATGCCATTGCACTTCAGCCTGGACAACAGAGTGAGACTCTGTCTGAAAAAAAAAAAAGAAAAAAAGGAAAAAGCAGGCTTCATAGTTAAGCCTCTGCTTAGCTAAAATAGAGAACAAGAGGGCTGAAAGTTAGATTATTGACTACAGTTGGGCAGGAGGAATGGCAATGGGTGCCATTAAGTAACAGAAATCAGTCAAATGGTCAATGGGAATCTGAGAGTAGAGGACTGTAGGGTATGATGGGAGTAGCCTAAGGTACTTGTTCAAAGCTGAGGAGCAAATTGAGGGAAAAAAATTGACAAAATGTGTGACAAGGAGTTAATGCTTTTACATAAAGAGCTCACAGGATCAATTAGAAAAATCGTTATAAGAAAGAAATTAAGAAATTCACTAGTGAAAATGAACATAAAGAATCCTAAGTAGGAAAAAAAAAAACCCTCAACAACCCTGAAAGTGGAAACACTAAAAACTCCTATTAACCCTAGAACTTAAAGTATAATAATAATAAAAAATAAATAAAAATAAATTTTTAAAAAAAGCTCATAAAAAAACAAACAAACAAACAAACAAAAAAAAGAATTCACAAAGAGGCAGGGCATGGTGGCTCATGCCTGTAATCCCAGTACTTTGGGAGGGTGAGGCAGGAGGATCACTTGAGCTCAGGAGTTTGAGACCAGCCTGGGCAACATAGCAAGACCTCATCTCTACTAAAAATAAAAAAACTAGCCAGGCTTGTAATCCTAGCTACTCAGGAGACTGTATTCCCAACTACTTGGGAGGCTGAGGTGGGGGCATAGCTTGAGCCCAGGGGGTTGAGGCTTCAGTGAGCTGTGATCATGCCACTGTACTCTAGCCTGGTGACAGAGTGAGACCCTGTCTCAAATAAATAGATAATTAATTAACTAAAAATAATTCACAAAGAATAGCAGCAAAATATAGTCGAATTTTGATGATTGACAAGCATATCAAGAATCAAGGACAACATGTGCTTTCCAGCTTAGGGACACAGTGTGATTTGTGGAGAATGAGTTAATTGGAGAAAACCATCGTATCTCTGAATATCTGGTTTGGAGAGACACTCATGTTTTGAAGCAGTTAGGAATATAACTTTTCAAATTAAGAAAAAGAACTCTAACAATATCTGAAAACCTCTATAAAAATGCTTTGCAGAGCTATAAGGATTGACTCACACTGATGCTAGGTGCAAATATTCTTTGGAAATTTAACTATGCTAATATTATTACTAAGATCGTTAGTTTTGGTTAGTGCTCCAGTGTCAGATTTCCACAGTTTTTTTTTTTTTTAAGTGGTTTGTCTTTAACCTTATTTTACTATAAGCCCTGCTATTTTTAGCTCTTGGTTTCGTACAACCTGAGGAATACATATATAGTGTTACAGCAAAAACATAAACACCTAAGTCTGTATATGTACGTAAGAAAAATTTCAAAAGTTAAATGATTGCTCTTAAATATGAATGTCTTATCACCAAAGTAGCTTGCTGAATGTCTTATCACCAAATCATCTAAGTATAATGCAGAGAACCCAGCTGAAATCCAAGGTACAGCTGCCGCACAATTCAGGAACATTTCCTAGTAGGATGGAATTGGCCACAGTTAGAAAAACACAAATTAAGGAAGAAACTGCAGAGTCAAAACTCAGACTGCAGACTCCCCCTGCTTTACCCACTTGGTGTGCTGAATATTCAAGCCTACATATTCAAACCTTGTGATCTGCTGAGCACCTACACCACAGGTGCTCAGCAGACCAAAAGGGTCTGAGGGAAACAAGGGATTCCACCACATTCTAATTAGGCAAATCGCAGACTTGGGTAGATCCAGTGGCCTTTGCAAAGTGTTTTGGGGTAGGGATACAGACAGAGTCAGGCAAATATCTTCCAGATAGCTCAAACTATAAAAAGTAAAATTTAAAGGCCCCTTTCTTCAAAATGGAAAGAAGGGAATTAAAGTAACCCTCAGAGAGAGGCAGTAAAAAGTAGATGTGCCAATCACATTGAAATTCTTAGTGTAACCAGGCAGCTTAACTTCAAAATGCATTTTAAAACTTGCATTTTTCTTTTTTTTTTTTTTTTGGATTTCAAGATATAACCTTGCAGCAAACTGCAGAGGCATTTTCCTTAGCCTTAAAATAGATTCCATGTTCCACCCTTTCTCACCATATATACTCCCTTCACATTTATCTAACTGTATGCTAGCATCTAATTATGTGCCATCTTAGAAGTTCCAGGGGCCAATCTTGAGACAGAAAGTCCAAATGTGGACTCAGGTGCAAAATTCCAGAGATTACTTCAAAGTGGCTACTCAACAACTTGGCCATTGTCGAAATGACACCAGTCCACGCTCCCCAGTGGACTGAAACCCAAGATAGCCACTGGAACAAGACACACAGACATTATACTCTGCATAAGTCTTACATGCCATCCATATCAAGTTTTCCCTTTTTGAGTCCTTGCCTTGCCCCTCACAATTGAAGTGCTTGCTTTGGATGGGAATCTGGCCATGTCTCCATTGCTACTTTTGTTTAGTAAAATCACTTTCTACCAGACCTTGCTCTTGTTAATTGGACTTTGCAAGTGGGAAGCATCCAGACTTGCATTTGGTTACGTTGGTCCCTGCAGTCCCTGAAGCCTAGCTATATCTCTCTTTCCTTCATAGGTAATGAAACCTTTATTGGAATCTACTAGATACCACAATCGCATTTTATCAAATTTTCATTTTTATATAAACAACATTAGATTAGGTTACAATAACTTGCCAGAAAGATTTCTAACTAATACAGGGATTCAATACATACTGCTTTATTTCTGAAGCTGATAAATTGAGAAATATGTGTCTAAGCATATTATCTGAAACTATGTTAGCAACTGCTGGCGAAATTAAATATAGAAGATCTCTTTTGGGAAAATAGGCATGTAGACAAATAAAGTATAGGTTATTCAACAAGTGGTAGAAACAGAAAATAATAATGAAAACAAAAATTTAAACCATAAGATATCAGAATTAAAATAGATTACAATCTTTATAAAAATAAATACAATGAGACACACATATACACAAGATAGAAGACTTCTTTTCAATCCAAAATTCTAACTGCAAGTCAATAAATCTTGCCTAAAGTGAAGTGGCTCAGAAAATGTGAAAGTAAAAGGATAGGCAAAAGTATGTTAGTGTGTACCTAGCATGGAAAAAAGTTGGTCAAGATGAAATATGTGAAATAGGACAAAGAATATTACTTTAAGTTAATGAAGAGCACACTCCCAATGAGGAATGAGGTGTAAAGCATCATGAGTAAGCACCAGAAAATGCCTCTTTTTTTTTTTTTTTTTTTTTTTTTTTTGAGACCTGGTATCTCCATGTTGTCCAGGCTGGAGTGCAGTGGCACGATATCAGCTCACTGCTACCTCTGCCTCCCAGGCTCAAGACACCCTCCCACCTCAGCCTCCCAAATGGCTGGGACTGTAGGCGCATGCCACCACACCTGGCTAATTTTTATATTTTTTGAGGAGATGAGGTTTCACCATGTGGCCTAGTTTGCAGAAATGACTTTATAAAACAAACTACAGAGTGAAGGATGCAAAAGAATATATGAGTAAGTTTGGAAGCCTTGTCTTATTTGTGGATAAGAAGTGTAACATTTTAAGATAGTTTATACCCAAATTAATTTATAATTCAGTGTGATGAAAGCCAGAATCCTGACATACAGACTTCTTTTTTTATATTTGCTTTTGTCTTTTAACTTAGATGAAGATAAAATGTCATGTGGAAATAAGAAACAATGTCATCAAAATTCTGACAAAGAAAAATAACAGAATATCCTTGGCCTAGCAGATATCAAACTGGTCTTAAAGCTAAAATAAAAATTAAAGTCATGCAAATGAACAGAAGAAAATAAATAATACTAAAATAGAACTAGGCTTATATGGGAAATTAATTATGATGAGAGTGATTTTCAACAAATGAAAACAATTGATTAATTAATGTTTGAGAGAAAATTAGCTGTAGAGAAAAGTCTCTTTGATTCAAAATAAATTCAAAATGAATAAAGAATGTAAACAAAAAATGAAATAGTGGCATGCAATAAAAATAAATATTTAAATATTTACATGGGAAAACTTTTCTAAGCTAGTCTTTGAACAATGTGATTTCAAATTTTTTTTTAATTTTGAAATTAGTTTTTAAAAGACTAAAGTTTTCAAATACAGATTCAAAATAATTCAGATTTATTATAAGTGTGTAGTATTTATTTACTATAGCAAGTGGCCTTATAAGAAAGGCAGAGGAAGATTTGGCACAGACACAAAGAAGGGAAGGTGATGTGAAAACAGAACAGAAAGAGATTTCTGGAAATTCTGATCTTGAATTTTGGAGTGAAGCAGCCACAAGCCAAGGAATGTCAGCCCCTGTCAGAACATGGAAGATGCAAGGAATGGATGCTCTTAATGCAGAACCGTAAGGTGAGCTAAAGTTAAGACATCAGTGCTTTCTCAGAACCTTCCTGGACATACGCATGGCCCTTCACATGTGTGTGGATTTCTAGATCCCCAGGAATATGTCAGAGCTTTTTCCTACAGACACTTCATTTTTTATTTTTGTGTGTGTGGTTTTGTTTTTATTTTTTTGTTTTGTTTTGTTTTTTGTTTTTGTTTGTGGGGTTTTTTTTTGTTTTTTTTTTTGTTTTTTTTTTGAGACAGGGTCTCACTCTGTCACCCAGGCTGGAGTACAGTGGCATGATATTGGCTCACTGCAACTTTCACCTCCTGGGCTCAGGTGATCCTGCCACCTCAGCCTCCAGAGAGGCTGGGATGACAGACACCTGCCACCATTCCTGGCTAATTTTTGTATTTTTTTGTAGACATGGGGTTTTACCATGTTGCCAGGTTGGTCTCAAACTCCCGAGCTCAAGCAACCTGCCTGCCTTGGCCTCCCAAAGTGCTGGGATTACAGGCATAAGCCACCATGCCTGGTCTTCCATGGTTTTCTTAAACACTTTTTGCTCAGCCTCTTTTTACTCCAACTGGTGTCTCTTTATAATGCAACTACAAAATCAGACAGTTGCTGCTGATTGTTTTTAACAAGCGCCTTGGAGGAAAAAGGGAGTTTTCCACCTAGTGAACTCTGAATGAAGTTATATAAAGACAAGCCCTGTGAATGAGGTTTTCAATAAGTTGCCAGTCAGGTCAAATAGTGACTACTGCTGAGGCATGGAGCTTTTTGAGAAGCTCTAACCCATTTTGACTTCTCTGATGACTATTAAATGGCTGTTGGTTTCTGTAAGCCTGCTGATTTTCATGGCTACCTTGGAGCTGGCAAGAAGGACTTGTGCAAGGACTTAGGCAAGTTAAAATGTCACTAAGATCTCTGTTCTTAACAAAATTCAGTTGCTTTTCTTGAATAAATGCTCCTGGAGTTGTCGCAAGTCTTTGGTTAATTTCCAGAGTACTTAACAAGTTGCTTTTTCTTTTGCCATTTATTTCCACTGTTTTTATGGCAGAGAAAATGTTCAGAAGACCTTATCCCATCACTCCAGAAGTGCTTCTGCTTGTTAACATTTTGACATATAGACAGTCTTGCCTCTTAAAGTCTACTTGCACAAAGAGCCAGGTCCTAAAAATTAAAAAGAGTCTATCAATCCTTCACCAGAATACTGTGGTGATTTCTCCTGTCTCTGCTTTTCTTACGCTATGAAATGAAATGTAGGATTCAAGACTTCCTTTAGAGGTAGATGATTGCTTTTAAGAGCATACTCTTCCTCAATCATAAATACCTTGTGAGACCAGATTGTGGAATTCCTACTGATGGTTAAAAAGTTCCCACATCATATTTCAGTTTTAAAACTGTAACTATATTATTCTAAGGATTTCAATCCTCCAACTCTTTAGAGTAAATCTCCGAATTCATTAAACTTATTTCTGGTTAAGTGCAAAACTTATGGTTCAAATTCCTCCCCAAAAGATTCTGAAGTGAGGAGATGCTCATGTGTGTTAAACACTAAAGACAACTGTGTTGCTTGGCAAAACTGCAATGTTGGTGTTTAGACACTTCCATTCACCTGCCTGGAAGGGAACATAGTCATGAGCAGTGTTCTTTCTGGGTGGAAACAAGAGGTGGGAACCGTGTGCAGTGACACATTTGTCCTTTTTCTTTCCCTATGTGCATGCATGCTTTTCCACAGATTATACCTCATGGAAATTCTCATCAGAAAAGACACTTCAGTAACATTTCCCACATGCTTTGACATTTTTTTTTTCCCGAAAAATGTTTCATTCTATTAGGTTAATTCCACCCCAAGGTATTTGCATAAGTGGCGTGGGTCTGGCCTTTGACGTTATCTTCCTGAATGATCTCTGATTGCTCACTCAGGCATATTGTAGACTCTCGGTCTCATTGAATCTTGTGCTATCTTTACCAAATCAAATCTGTAAAGTTCACTGGCAATTTAAAGTATTGTTTTTGAGTCATCTTGACATTTTGACTTCTTAAGTGTAAACTGAAAAATGCATTTACTGGAAATTTGTTTTTTAAAATAAAACAACATATGCCAGATCCCTGATCTACAGATGATTTATAAAATCAGGCAATGCTTATGAGGTAATGCTGCTGAAAGAAGGTTTCAAAAAAGGAAATTTATCTCCAATGTTTCTAAAGCACATAGAAGAATAAGACTGTCTTTAACAGGAGAAAAAAACGTACAAAGAAGGGTGTAAATTATAAGGATACCATCCAATTTTTTTGTAAAGCAGGTAGAAAGGAGGCTCAAATGCTAAAAGGGTAAAAATGTTTAGCATTGTTGAAAGAACTAGAGGAGAAGATTGTCTTTATTTCAAAGCTGTAAATATTATAAATAGATTAACTTTTTGGTAAGTGAGCCTTTATTAAGAAATAAATGCATATTGGTTTGAATTAATAGAACCTTTGGATATTTCATAAGTAAGATCTTATTTCGTAGTAATATTGAAAGTTGAAGTTTTCCTAGTAGATACTTTTTATTAATAACTTAAGTAGTCTAGAGTTAATTCTTGCTACTGAATTGGATCACCAAATGATGAATTCTGTCACTACATTTACATTAACCATTTAGTTATATCCATGGATATTGATGTTTAGAGGTAAACAAAATGTCTAAATAGAGGCGAAGAGGAACTCCAAATATGCTTACCTCATGCATTCTAAAGTTTAGAAGTTTTGGCAGTTGAGATTTTGCAATCACCAATGGATCGCACAAATTGATGAAATAATTTTTATTACTCTTTTCTGTTTTAATATAAAATTTCTAAAGTATTATAACAATTTGAAATAGAAAATTTAAAATATTTAACTATTTACTTAATTTCAGAATTAAGTGTTTAATTAATTGCTTACTTTGATGAGATCAGGCACATTCAGGGTGGTATAGCCATGGATGAATTGCTTACTTTGAATGAAATGGAATGTAAAGGAATGTAACAGTTTTTTAAAAAGCCCTTTATTCTTTCATTCCATCTTTTATTTCTTTCCCCTTTGCCTTGTTATATGGTTTTTATAAAAGGGTCTCTAAACAAGATAACATAAATATAAAGTAGGTGATAGAGTTGGGGCCAAGGGGAAGTAAAGTGGAGCCAGTAATAAGGTTAGTGCTAAAAAAAACAGAGTCTTGCATCGTAAAAACCAACAAAGGGCCATGGATTTAGTTCTTAGCTTTTTAGCTGTGCACTTAATGAAAGGAAAAAGAACAGATACATATTCACAGTGCTCATAAGATAAAGACAAATATTTCATTCCAAAGAAGCACAGTGAGTTCTGATTTGAGGTCCTAACAATATTTGAATTTTATCATAAAAAGGATCCTATGTGATGCAATGAACAAATTGCTAAGTAATACCCTTAGGATAAATACAGTAAGGAATTTTATGGGGGTGTGTCTTAATTTAGGGAGTTGTCATCATGACAGAAAAAAAATCAGTGAAAATAATCCTATTGAGGCAAATCCCACCATATCAATGAGGCAGAATTCACTTCCATGGTACTGTGAGGGTATCTGGAGAGAACTTCCTGACCAGGTTCAAGACCCCAAAGGGAATTGATAAATTTTGAAAGAGAGCTCTAGGAATCCTATAAATTGTGTACATCGGTGGGTGTATATGGCCATGGATGCATTTTTCTGAAAACAAGGTTTGCAGTTTTTAACAAAGAAACTTTGCCTTAGAAAAGGTTGAGAGTAAAGAATAGGCTGCATGTCCATTATTAATATCTTTTTTTTAAAAAAAAAAAAGAAATTCATGAACATGTATGATCTTTAGTTTTGAGAGTGTACTCCATGCCTACTTCTCGGAATAAAAAAATTCTGTATGACACATTAAAGAATAAAAGCATAAGCTCTAAGAATCAGTCAACAAGAGTGGTTTTCACTTCCTCTTAAGAAAGTTGAGATGCTGATTTAGTGCTAATTGGTAGAGAACCTGGCTTCATATATGCTTGGAAGTAAGCACGGTATATATTCCTAGGAAAGATATAGATCTTAACAGAAAATGATGTTGTGAACGTTCCAAATGAAATTATGAAACTTTGCATTTTTATCATGCAGTGTGTTAATAAGTTTAACACAAGTATTTATAAAGCAGGTATAACCAAAAGCTTATCTTGAATAATACAAAAGAAAGAGTTGAATAAGTCACTCATAGACTGTCTGGCTTTGAGCAATGTAATTTCCTGGAACAATATGCTAAGATAAATTGCTTGCAAAATGTACTTCTCTTTAACTGAATGAGGTACCTTGCTGAATGGGGTTGTTAGCTATAAATAAAATAAAAGATTTTTTTTTTTCTGGTAATACAGAGTTGGGGCAGAAGTTTCTTAAGGTCTTGACTAGATCATGAGGATAAAATTACTATGCCTCTTATGTATGTATGTGTTTATATATGAGTTAAGATTTAGTATTATATATTGTATATTAAGAAAAATATTGGAGATATCTATATCTATTTCTAAAGTCTCCCAGAGAGATTGAATAACTTGCATAAGGTCTTATACTGTATCTATGTGATGGAGCTGGGATTCAAGCAAGTGCAGTGCAGCTCCAGAGCTCCTGTCTTAGCCATTACACTATGCTCCTTCTATGTACGATAATATGATCATACTACTTGCTTATGAAGAAATGTTCACTCTCCACGCTGTGAAAGGGATCTAGGAGAGGAACAAGGCATCGTCTACTTCATTCAAAATGCTATTAAGTCATAAAAGAGCAAGTTATTGTGAAAGAAAGAATAAACCCCTCTTATTTACTACTAGAAATTAGTAACTGCTCTTTCAAGACCTGGTATAATCCATATCTTGTTTAAAGTTTCACAAGGAAGAGGCATACAGAGCAGCTAATATAATAGCTGTATCTCTTCTTTTAGCCAGTGGCTGTTGAAGTGTAGGAAGTATTGTTTCACTTGTACAAAGTTAAGAGGGTTTATTTAAGTGATTTATTTTCCTCTCTCAGTTTCTCCAGCCAGCTTTATGACTGTTTGAACCAGTTGACATAGCAATTCTGTTTCTAAGAATTTATCCCAATCAAATAATTTGAAGAAAGCAAAAAGCCATATTCATGAAGACATCTAGAGTATCTTTATTTGTAACAGAAAATAAGAAAACATTAGTGGGGAAAACCATAGGTCTTATATCAAGGGACATAAAGACAGCTATATAAACACAAATATAAATAATTACAAAAATTTTGTAAAATCGTGGAAATTGTCTGCCTAAATGTCAAGGAAAAACAGCATTAACAACTATCATAGACATATATTTAACAACATATATAGACATATGTTGAACATATATTGTAGACTTGTTTAACATCTATTACAATTTGAGCAATTAAAATGTATACTTGTGAAAGGAAATATGGAGAAAATGGAAATAGCTTTATTTTAGTAAACTTACAATTATTTTGTTATTCTTTCCTTAATATTGTGATTTTTATCTTCCAGTGGACATTGCCAATTCCTTGACAAGTTCCTAGGTTTTCACTAGAGGTTTTCAGGATTTCACTAACCATGAATGGAATTCCTACCTTTCAAATACTGGCTCCTCCACTCATTAACAGGATGACTGTGTGCCAGTTAATTAACTTCTTTATACCATATTTTTTTTCCTGCTGCATATGGAGCGAATAACACTTACCTCATAGACTTGTTGAGATCAAATGAGATAATGTAAATTAATCCTTAAGTTTACAGTGTTTCCCAGCACATACTGTGGGCTTAAAAGAAACAAAGCAAATAACCCAAATGGATTAGCACATTTAGCTACCATTTGTTGAGTATTCAGAAGTTTGGACTAATGTGTGAGACATTACCGTTTTAATGGTGAAAGAAAAAAATGTAATTAACATGTCAGAACAAAATTTAGTTTTGTTTTCAAAGTCATGTTGATAAAAAATATATAATGCATCACAGAATTTTAAATATAAGGCACAATTACAGTTTTTCTAGTCTTTTAGAAACAAAGGTATTTCAGTTAAATACAGCTCAAAATAAATAATACAAATTTGAAAAATACAGAAAAGAATGAAAAAGAGAAAATATTATCAATGGCTTCATCCAAAATACAGCTCCTGTTAACATTTTGGAGGTTTATTTTTAGGCCTTTTTTTTTTTTTAATACACAAAGGATACTTTTTAAAAAAATAAAATTATATTGGGAGTTTTATATTTCTCTTTACACTTAACACTAGAAGTGGTTTCTTCACTGCCAAATAGTTTCCCTAAAAAAAATGGCTACATTATTTTATATCGATCGGAGATTGTAATTTATTAAAATATTCTACTACTTAAATCTGCAATGAATAGTATACCTTTTCACTATTAAAAATAAAACTATTCTAAATATTTTTTAAAATTTTTTTGTTTTAGGATTATTTTTATTACTTCCTTAGCATAGTTTTCTAGAGCTAGAATCATTGGTTTAAATTGTGATTATTTTTAATGATTTTGATATAGATTGATGTACCACACTGCCAGCAAAGAATGAATAAAGATAATTTAAAAATTTTGCAAGATGAGAGTTTCCATAATTTTAACTTAAGCCTCTTTCATTTTTGATGAAAGGCAATAATTTATGATGGAATATTTAACTATGTTAATTGATCATTTTAAGTTTGTATTGCATGAATTTTCTATTCATATTGTTTGTCCTTTTTTTAGGCATTTAATATTTATTACCAATTTGTAATGAATGCTTTAGGTTTGGAAAATATCAACTTTCTGTTATATTTTCTTCAAGGATTCCCTCTGTGTCTTTTTCCATTTTAAGTTTAATATTTTTAAACAGATAGAAGTTTTACATGTACATGTATTCGAGTAAACCCATAATTTCCTTTGCAATTTTTTATTTTACTTGAAATTTTAAATATTTTTAATGTCATAAATTTGATAAATATTCAAGTCTATGTTTTTAAAAATACTAAGTTGTTAGGCAGTTTCATTTATTTGTATGTAACTCTTTAGTCTGGTGAAAATTGAATCCAACTGGCTGTTCATCTATCTGAGGAAGGTGTTTATATTCACTTCTAAGTTTCTTTCTCTTTAGAATTCTTAACTCAGAGTAAGAAGAAAAAATTAAAAATATAAAAATACAGACTCCTTCTTAAATATTTTTAATATATATATCTGTATATGTGTGTGTGTGTGTGTGTGTGTGTGTGTATATAGAGAGAGAGAGAGAGATGCAGTTTCGTTCTTGTTGTCCAGACTGGAGTGCAATGGCACAATCTTGGGTCACTGCAACCTCTGCCTCCCAGGTTCAAGCGATTCTCCTGCCTTAGCCTCCTGAGTAGCTGGGATTACAAGCATGCACCACCACGCCCGGCTAATTTTGTATTTATAGTAGAGATGGGGTTTCTCCATGTTGGTCAGGCTGGTCTTGAACTCCCAACCTCAGGGGATCTGCCCACCTCGGCCTCCCAAACTGCTGGGATGACAGGCGTGAGCCACCGCACCTGGCCTGAAATATAATCATTATCCCTACCAAAAAAGCATGGTAATTTCCATTTCACTTTCTAAAAGTGCTTAGAAATTTGCTTCTTTTCTTACTGTTTAATCATATAGAATTTTTGGCAAACTGACAAAAGAGCCTTAAATAACCAAAAGTAGACATTGTACAAAAATAGAAATCTAAACTTGAAAAATAAGAATAAAATAGTTCTAACTTTTATGAAGTGATGGAAATTAAAGTATACATCTGACGTAAATGCATAATTAGTTGACATCATTTCAGTAAGTTACTCTCTTCCAAAAGAGGCTCCAGTTTGTTTTAAACAAGTATACCTCTCCCAGATGAAATCCTTTTTAGATGGAGCCGTCTTGCTAGGAAGTGAGAACAAAAGGGCAACTATTTTTTACTTTTGAAAAACTAATTTATTTATACAAAAATTTACAGCATATTTAGTTACATTTGATTTATAGATATATTTTTCTTTAGCCATAAGCACATTCTTAATAAGAATAATTTTAGAAATATGAAGTTAATTTTGAAAGGTCTTTATAGGTCAAGTTTATAAAGACAGTTAACGAAGCTGAGAGAGGAGTTTTGGGAAAACCCTAGTCACTTTTTATTTCCTGTGATAAATGTATAGGAGCTATAGAAATGAAAAAGGGTGGCATAAGTGTACCAAGGTTCTAAGAACAGTGAATTGCTAAATAGTTTTTCCCTAGTGTGATGCATTGATTTGAAATTATTTCATAGAACAAAGAAAAAAAATCCCAACTTTGGCAATGTTTCCAGTCTAGGTAAAGTGACTATGAAGTTTTGACATCGAATATGTCCATTCATGCTAAGGAAAACTCTTAAACAGTCTAAATAGAACCCCTTTGCTTTTGAGTGAAGTGGAGATTTTAGATCCTGGAATTACTCTAAAGGCTTTAAAGTTAAAAACATCAGTTGGAACTCTTTTTCCTCTTTTTCGCATAAGAACATTTCCAGATTGTTTTCTTTTTGCTTCAGCAAAAAGGAGGAGATTCAACATTAAGATTAAGTAATACTGGCTGCAAAAATAAACAAAAACAAAAACCTTCCCACTTTTCCACCTTTGAATATTTATTCTGATCAGCACTTATTTGGGGGCAACTTATAATGTACTAGGTATTGGGGATATAATGATACATAAGACGGTTTCAGTAAGAGGCATAATTAAATCAATTGATTACGTAAGTGTGCTGTAAAATACATTATTACAAAAAATACAGATAAAATGCAATAAAAGCAAAGCTAGAAAGGCATTCTAGAGGTGTAATGAATCATAGACTTTAAAAACTGTATGTTTTTTTTTAATAGAAAATACTCCCTTTTCTTTTGTGAAGTTACACTATTTTTCTTTTTAACAAGACCTGGACCAACATTTATGCATTTAAAAATACGTCCCAATAAATGAATCAAGCATTATTCAGATGACTTAAAGGACTAAGAAAACAACCATCATTGAATGAAACTTAGCTCTAGAGAAAAAATAGACATGGCTGAGGAATCTTTAGAAACAAAGCTGGTAGGTTTGAGTAATAGCCATCCTGTACTAAGACTAAGTGTTATTTGAGGCTGGGAAAGAAGTATTGAACACTGGACCAAAAGAACTGAAAAGTAAAACAATAAAAGTTTTTTTAAAAAGACTTGAGGTCCAAATCAAATACAGCTGAAATAAGCACAATTTCAATCTCTTTCATTCTTTTATCTGAAGTAGTTACTGAGCACCGATTACCTAACAGCAACAAGCTTTTGCATGCTAAAAGTGTCTGGCAATGGAGGATATGGCATACACTGTAGTGATCCAACATGCTCAGTGTTAAGCTGAGGGAAATACGGGGTTAAACGAGAGCCCAAAAACACAGCACCTCACCCAAATTTGATGGGAGAAAGGGTTACAGTCTTCCTGGAAAAAAATGTTCTACTGTAAGCTGAGACCCGAAGGATAAAAAGAGATTGGAGTGGGTGTTTCTGAGGGAGGAAATGGTATGTGTGACAAGCCAGAGATATGGGAGAATACGGTACTTTTGAGAACCTGAAAGTTGTTCCACGTGGCTGAGAATAGATTGCGGGTGGATGGGTAGGGGACAATGAGGGGCCATTGATGAGAATAGCGCGATCCAGGTTTGCAAGCCCGTTTCCTTCAAGAGCAATGGGGAACCATAGAAAGATTTTACACAAGGGAATGATATGATCAGAGACATTCTGGGGGAAGATCACTTTAGCTGCATTATGGAAAAGAGCTTGGAAGAAAAAAGGTTGGAGCTAGTGGAACCTTATTTGAGTCTGTAGAAGTTGCACAGGAGAGGGAGAATGGAGGGCGGGCCTTCTTTAGTGGATTCTCAGTTTTGTCATCCAAAGAACTTGAAGTCCCACATTGATTTCCCCCATCACACGTAACGTATGATTGTATACGTGTAAGTATGATTGTCAGAGGCAGAGGTCATCGATAACTGTTTATACACGTAAGTATGATGGTCAGAGGAAGAGGTCATTGATATCTGTTTCTAGAAACTCTGATGACTGCAAAAAGTGTTTTTCATTTCCTTATTAAGAAAAATGCCAAGAATTGTCCTTGTGAATGCAGAGAAGAAAGTAGCACCCTATGCCTTCTGTCTAGTACTTAGACTCAGCACTATTTTGACAGAAAAAGTGACTTTCTCTCTTTCCCTCCATAGTATTTCGATTGTTTCTGTTTGTTTGTTTGTTTGTTTTTTGACAGAATCTTCCTCTGTCACCCAGGCTGGAGTGGAGTGACATGATCTCAGCTCACTGCAACCTCTGCCTCCTAGGTTCAAGCGATTCTTGCTTGATTCTCTTGCCTCAGCCTCCCATGTAGCTGGGAACACAGGCATGCACCACCACGCCTGGCTGATTTTTGTATTTTTAGTAGAGACAGGGTTGTGCCATGTTGGTCAGGCTGGTTTTGAACTCCTGGCCTCAAGTAATCCACCTGCCCCAGCCTCTCAAAGTGCTAGGATTATAGGTATGAGCCACTGCGCCCGGCTCTTGCGTGGGATTTCTTTGAGACACCCTAGAGGCACTGCAGCCACAGAAAGGAGTGTGGATCTAGGAAGCGACTCCCCGTTAGGGTGCATCTCAGCAACATTTCTTTTGGTTGTCATTTGGGGATAAGAACTATTTCCAAGCAAATGTAAATCACTCAATTGAACTGCCTGTTAACATCATCACTACACGTTGCTCAAGCATCCCGGTAAATCCAGAGGGTCACAGCAGCAAGGCAACCACGCCGCCCTCCCCATTCTCCATGCTCTATTCTGTGGGTTTTGAATTTGCTGTCCTCACAACCCACTTGAAGAGAAAGGTGAAAGGTCTGGATCTCAGCTCCATTACTCGTTGGAAGTCACTTGCCTCTTTTCAGTTATGAAGTTGCTAAAATGTCTCAAAACAAAGTGACAGGACTAAATTACCTTAAATTCTTTCTAGCTGAAAATGATGGTTTTATGAGTCAGAAATGAAAACATTAGTGTTCCAGACTTGGAAGTACAGGGAAGTGACTACAGATACAGGACATTAGAATGATGATTAAGAAGAATGGTGATTTTTAAAAGCTTATCAAATAGCTGCAGCTCCTGCTTCCTTGACAGAAGGAGTTTCTTTCCTGAGGGTCAGGCGCCAGCAGCCCTGGAGACGCAGGGCCCAGTTTGCCTCAAGTCTCCTTCCCAAGGCTACTCTACACCTCCTCACAAAGACCCCATGATGGTTTGGTGTCTGGCTTCTGGCAGCACACTGACCTTTTCTCTGGAATTGTGTCAGCAAAGGATCCAGCTTCTTTTCCTGGAGGGACTGGAGGAGCGTCAAGGGTCTGAATGCACTTCTAATGTATTTGTGTTTCAGCTAGTCTTCAAAAATCAATTGTTCACCAATTGGACAGACCTGCCTGGGGCTAGAAGGCCCTTCCTCCAAGCCCCCACACTGATCATTTTAAGAATTCTTCCAATTCAAATGAAAACTACCAAAAATTTTAAAACGTGCAGGCCTTCTGAAGCTATCCAATCCTAAAATTAAATATTGGGTATGGGAGTGGGAATACAACAGGAAGGGTCCAGGAAGGACTCCGAAGGCTCTTTCCAAAGAAGAATTGAGGACAGTTTAATAAGGAGGTAGAACTGAGGAGAGTTTAATAAAGAGGTAGAAGTAGTGAGGTAGCAAGTAATCCATGAATAAGCCTCAGCAGGGAGCCATTGGCCCCTCTAGGGCTGCAGGAGAGAGGCCATCCTACAGAAACTGGATCTTGTGGATGAAGGTAGCCTCCTCCAAGCCATGGCCTAGGGGAATAAATACCCAGAGCTCTCTTTCTCTCCTCTTTGGTCCTTTCATTTCCAACCAGCACATCTCTTTTTGCTGAGCCCAGCCAGCAGCCAGAGGACCAGGGTGTGGAAGATGTAGTCCATAAAGGTCACCTTCAAGGAAGCAAAAACAGTGGAGAAGAGCAGAGAGGGTGCCCAGCAGGGGCAGGAGCTGGGCGGGGAGAGCCTGTGGCGTCAGATCTCGCCCAAGAGTAAGCCGAAACTCAGGGTTCTTGGGTGGTCCTCTAGGGCTGAGGCAAACTGAAAGAAACAGGCTTAGCATTAGGTCCACGGAATGGGTTGGAGAAGCCTAAGGTGAGGAACCAGACAGCAAAGCTGGAGACCAGCTAGAACAACTGAAGAACAAAGAGAGGGAGCGAGACATGTGGCCTCCAGGGTCAGCACAGGCCTCCATCCTGCTCCCGTGCTCCATTCTAGGACAGAGCTCAAAGTTACCGAGCTTCAGTCCCAGGGCCTCTTTCAAACTGGTTTTAACACTAAGTAGGGTATAGGGTCCCTAGCAGGCTCTTCCCAGGCAAACCATGACCATACACTATTCAAGGCCATTTGTAAAGTAACAGTGAGTATGTATTTTCACAGGCCACAGAGTATAATGAACATAAAAATTTGTTTTTAAAATGTTTACCTCTGCCAGGTGCAGTGGCTCACACCTGTAATCTTGGCAATATGGGAGGCTGAGACAGGAAGATCACTTGAGCTCAGGATTTGGAGGCTGCCGTGAGCTACTGTTGTGCCACTGCACTCCCAGCCTGGGTTACAGAGAGAGACTCCAAGTCTAGGGGGAAAAAAAAGTTTAACTTAATCATTTCTAGGTAAAGGCAATAATTTTCAGATGTAAAATTCTGTCATTTCAGATTTTCTGTCATTTCAAATTTTGTCTTTCCAGATGTGGAAAGGGGATTTGTCTCCTCTTTTCCCTCAGAGCAGCATCTAAGCTTCTGAGGGAGGACAGAGCAATCTGAAATCTGGGAGGCTTCCTCTGGGCACTTCGGAGATGAAATAGGGCTGGCTGTCACTGATTGAAATATTCAGTGACATCTGGTCATCTACCCACACTGGCTCCTGGTAGGTTGTTTAAAACCTGTCCCTTGCTAGGCCATTTCCACTCTTTGTTCCCTGGATGGCATTTCAGGTTTTCCCAAGCAGGGTGTGCAACTGTCATCCAGGTTTCTCCTGTACCATTATCCAGAGTGTTTCTCCATGATTTGCTTTGTCTTATGTCAACCAGATGTGAAATGAAGCCAAGTTAACCTCTGTTGTTCAGTCCCTACACTTGATAACACAGGGTTCTGTCATCCACCCCTTCCACTCTACCATAAACTCACACCAGCTTCCCCATCTCAGAGTTGCTTCCCTGGCCCATGGAGAAAAGATGTAGTGGTAGAGGGGCCATGAGAACTCACTCAGAAAATATTCTTGCCAAATCTTCATTCTAACATCTAGACTGCAGCTTTCTTAAGGTTAAAAGCCAGAAATTAGACATAGTTGTTTTTCATTTGATCCATACAGTAAACAGAGGGTGTGATTAAGTTAAAGGTTGGTTACATGAAAAGTGTACAATCATCTCTGAACACTCAGACAGATGCCTGAAACCACTGATAGCACCTAACCCTATATAAACCATATATTTTCCATCTGTCAACAAACTGGCTAAGTGACTACCTGGGAGGTAGCATAGACAACACAGATATGCTGGACAAAGGGATGATTCACATCCCGGACTGGAATGGGCAGGATGGCAGAAGATTTCATCATGCTATTTGGAATGGCACGCAATTTAAAACGAATACATGGTTTATTTCTGGAATTTTCCATTAATATTTTCAGATTGCTGTTGACCACGGGTAACTGAAATCATGGAAAGAGACACTATAGATAAGGGAGAACTACTCTATGTGGTGGGGGAACACATATGTAAGAGATGACATTGTGAAGTAGATAAAATTGGTTTTAAAATCTTTAATACTTTATTTTTCAACTTCCACATCCTAGTATTTTGTGTTCTTGTGATTTCTCTACAGCCTTCTTTTTGAAATCTATTTTCAGGAAATCATCTGATAAATATAACCCTAATAAAGTTCAAATGACTTGCAGCACTTACACATTATTCTTTCTACATCTAATTCGATTTGAAGCAAGAAAATTCTGAGACAAAGGAATAATTTTCTCTAAACTTCTCAGCATCAGTAAGTGGGACAGATAACGAGGTTCTGGAGTTAAGGGAGAAGTTGTCCTCAATCATATCATTTATATCATTACTTGTTTTGCTTTATATTTACTGATATAATTTTAGATTCCAGAATGAATTCTAATAGGTAACTTTAAAGGGAAAATTGAGCTTTATTGTAACATTATTTTCATCAAATCACTAGTATGACAAGAATACAAAATCCTGAAAATAAATTCAAATTTTCTAAGTTAAAAGAATTGAAAGTGTTTATATATACTCTAATATATATTGTAGAGGACTACGTGCTCACTAACAGGGTGTTCCCGATAAGTCCTGCTCTCGCAAACGAAGCAGGGCGTTCCCTAAGCAGGGCGTTGGCGGTCTGTTTATATGTAAATATCTTGAACATCCAGAAAGTCAGGGAAAGGTCAGAAAAACAACAATGTGTCTTGTGACTTGGCAACATTCCACAAACGACTGTATAAAATAAAGCGGAGCGCGCCTTTCGAGGCGGCCGCCATGTTTGTCTTGTCTTGTGTTGTCTTGTGTGTTCATTCCTTTGCTTAGGAAACACGCGGACCCCAACAATATATGCTTTAAATATATAAACTTCTAATATGCTATACAAATATCATACATATGTATATACGTCTTATGCAAATGTATACTTTTAGTAAAAGTATACATGTATATTAAATGTATGTATATATTCTGTATGTTATACATACATACATGTATAATATATTGTATAGGATATATGTATTTATGTACATATACATGTATACAGTACATAATACATTATACATTAGGTATATAAAATATATATACACACAAATATATATTTCCTAATACAAGTTATTGAAGATATTGGATTTAAGAATATTAAAGCAAACATGTCATCTTAAACATCTGCCAAACAGGAGGATCTAGAGGATTGAAAACCTTTTTTTGTGAAAGAACAAATAGTACTTATTTTAACCTTTGAGAGCTGTGCAGTTTGTTGCAACTATCCAACCTTGCCGTTGTAGCACAAAAGCAACTATAGAGAATACATATATGATGAAATGTTTTTATGTTCCAATAAAACTTTATTTATGGACACTGATGTTTAAATTATACATAAGTTTTGGCCAGGTAAGGTGGCTCACACCTGTAATCCCAGCACTTTGGGAGTCTGAGGCGGGCAGATCACTTGAGCTCAGGAGTTCCAGACCAAAACTTGGCCAACATGGTGCGCACTAGTGATCCCAGCTACTCTGGGGGCTGAGGCACAAGAATCGCTTGAATCCAGGAGGCGGAGGTTGCAGTGCACCAAGATTGCACCGCTGTACTCCAGCCTGGATGGCAGAGTACATGAAACTCCATCCCAAAATAAAATAAAATAAAATAATAAAATATAATTGTCATGTGTCACAAAAAGTTCATTTAATTTTTTTAACCACTTAAAAATATAAACACCATTCTTAGCTTGAAAGACATAAACAAACAAAAACAAATTAATGAAGAAACAAACAAACAAAACCCAGAGGGGTCAGTCTATTTAGCTCACAGCCTGTAGTTTCCAGACCTCTGATCTAGACTCACCCACTCAGGATTACCATGGTAGACACTGGCTAGGTCTCAGAACTGGAGGTGAAATACGGCAGGTAAAACCATCATACAAAGAGGCAGAAGAGCATAAGCTTAGGCATTTAATCCATAAGAAGAATATGGACCCTCTACTAGCGTATTGCACTAAAGAAAAAAAGGCAAATTTGGATTTCTGCTAATATCCTGAGCTTAAAAATCCCTTCCATGTAATTCCCTTGCATCCACTATGTTTGAATTTAGAATGTCAGTTTTATTTCCCTGCTCTTGGTTCTGTTGGTGAAAAAGGGGAGAGGAGATGCTAATATTTTTATGAGCTGTCAATGTCCATATCTGACCTGCTAGCATCAAAATGGTGATAGCAACAATTACAGAATATTACCAATTCTAAATTGAAAGAATGCTGACTCAAAATCAGACAGTCTATCTTCCAGTCTCGTATTTATTATTAACCACCTGAGTGGCAAAAATTACTGAAACTTTCTGGAGATCAGTTTACTTATCTGTAAAAGAAGGATCTTGAAGATTTTTCTACCCATATAAATGAATTATAGTTCCCCTTATTACAAACACCACTTTACTAAGAAGGCGTAAGGCAAAAATAAACGTTGCCAGAAATGTAGGCAAATTATGGAAGAATATGTCAAAGGACGGAAAAGACAGATTTAAAGAGTCAATTCACATTTGTATTTTTCTATTTATTTACTAAGTTTTATGGCAACTGAGAATCCAGGATAAATTCAACTGCAGTACTTTTTTTTATGTTTATTTTTTCTGTAAGCATCCATAAGTTAAGCCGGTTAAAGGACCTCTGGTTTACAATTCATTTCCTTGAAAGAAAAAAAATAAACACAATTTTATAAAATCTGTGAATTAAAACTTTGAACCTGCAGATGGTGCTATGGTTCCATTTTCAAATTGTTTTGCCTTCTACTTTAAATTCGTAAGAGAAAATGCAGTTCTTTGATTAAGTTTACTTTTATTCAGAGGTAATAAAATTGAATTATTTCTTTTAATTTTAGTTTATTATTATTATAATAGAAGCAACTGTCTTTTCTATTGAAAAAAGCCACTATAGTTACTCTTTGTAAATGCTAAGTGCTTGCCTAGGCCAAATAATAATCAGCTTTACATCTTTTGTGTTTAAAATTTTTCTTCTTATCATTCAGCAGTAATTTGTCTGTGACCCTCAATTAAGTTGCTTTGCCGTTGCTGCTCTTAAATAAAATTGATTCACTAAGAATTGGGTGATGAAGAGCTAAGGATAAAAAAATTCCATATGAGAACCATTTCAACCTCTAGTTTGTAATAATCAGGTAAAAAAAGATTTCCTGGAATTAAGCCACAGGAACTCTGGCTTGAGTCAGAGCTGTCAACTGGGAAACAAATTTCCAGACATTTTGAAATTTAATTCATTTAATTTTTCTGGTAACTGGATTAGAAAATATGATTAAGCATAGCAGGATAGTCTTTTACTGGATCAGTCTGACTTTGAATGAAGCAAATAGATACTAAAATCTTAAAGTAGAAGAAAGAGGACTGTAAAGTCATTCTTTCTTATGAAACTTACAAACAAAATGTAAAAATAATACACATGGCAGAAATTCTTTAACATAAAAGGAAAAATGGCATTTTACTCTGTTGTTTAGGAAATTTTTCATGTGGCTGCATTTTTTACCTTAAACTCTGATTGAATGTGTGCTAAGCTACCTTTAGTTACAAATCCACAAGTAGAAGTGAAGTATTTATCAAAGTACTACATAAATGTTTTTCAACTAATTATTTGAAGCCACCTGTCAAGTGATTGAATCAGAGATGTTCCAAACTGGTTTGAGCATGTGTGTGTGCATTGGGGGTGAGGGTAGAAAACTAATTCTACATTATGCAAAGACTTATAAAAGTGATGAGGAAAACCTTTAAAAAGAAAAGATAATTAAATTCCTTGAGGTATATAGTCTGACAACAATTTATTTTTTGGATCATTTGACACAGTGCATGTAAAAGTGCATTGGGAATTGTGCCTTTTTATACAAATATGAAATAGCACTACTTCTACTGCTTTGTATACAAATATGAAATAGCACTACTTCTACTGCTTTGTACAACAGCGTGCATATCTTACTATCTTAGAGACTTTCTGAGACATTTATCTTGAGATTAGTTTCAACAAAAAGGAAATGTAATAATAGAAAGGTGAAAATTATCTCTAGAGCTTTTAAAGTTAGGATAGATTTCAAGATTAAATCTAGATCTATATGAATAGCATACAAATTAAAAATATTAACAGAATTGATATTTGGTAATAAAGTATAATTACACATTTATAAGCATAATGAACATAAGTGTTTGTTGCTTTCTGCATTTTTTTCTACACATGAAGTCTTTATTTTCTGAAAGAATCCCAGTGGCCATAGCTATAACACTACAATCATTTTTTTATTTCACTACAATTAAGTAAAGGTTAAAACATTTCACATTGAGCTTGCTACTTTGTTTGTTTAAACAAAAGTAAATTTCCTCTTATCTTACATCTTGAAGTTACTCACTATAAACTTACATAAATTAGACATAATGACAATTAAGTAAGAACTTCAAGCACTACTCATCCCATGGCCGTCATACTGTGACGTCTTTCAGAGCGCTTTGTGATTGCTCAGTCCCAAGTATAAGCCCTATAAAATGATGGGCTTTGAAATGCTGGTCAGGGTAGAGTGAGAAGCACCAGCAGGCAGTAACAGCCAACCCTCAGCCATTGCTAAGGGCAGAGAACTGGTGGAGCCTTCCTCTTACTCCCAGGACTTCAGCACCTAAGACAGCTCCAAAACAAACCAGAACAGGCAGTTCCGGGGGGAGAACGAGTGGGCAAGGTAAGTGAAAACTTTACCTTTCCTCTTCTTTTTCCCTCCTGCCTCTGAAACTTTTCTCACAACATACTGAATTTTTCTCTCTATTGAAAAGAATTTGATAGTGCTCTGCTTTTGCAACAGCAAAAAGACAAGTTTCTCAAGTCACCTGGTAAGGACAGAAATACTTCAATTTCTCTCATATAGATAGATTTTCTGAATTCTTTTGTTTGTAAGATGCTTTACCCTGCTTGCTCTTTTACTGAATACTGATTTTCAAAAATAATTCATTCAAATCAAGTTTACTTGTATGTAGATTTTTGACTGAAAAGTTCAGTGGGCACATTTGCTTTTGAAATTTTCAACTTATTTTTACAGTGCTTTTTTTTTCCTATTTCATATGTTGGTTAAGTGAATCTAAGATGCATTTATTTTTTGCCTTAAGTTTAAATTCTGTAATTTTTATAGGCAGCAAGAGAAACAGATCTTGAACTCCTAAATTTTTAATCTAGAAACTAGAAATGAAATGTGTAAGTTGATTAAATGCAAGAAATGCAAGTTTTGCTTTTAACATATCTTTTTCTTTGATGGAAAAATTCATTTCAGTGACAATATATGATTCAGTGATATTTTGATTATTAATATTCACTACTGAGTTAAGATGTTCAAATTCAGGTGTAAGGAAATAAGTTTCCAGTAATATCTACACTTGAAAGAGGAAAAAGTAATGTAGATACAAAATCTTTTTAAAAATTATATGTATATATACACACTATATTTATACATTTGTACAAACACGAGCAGAAGAATTATTAAATAGATGATACGCCAGTCTTATATTAATCGGATACTGAAATCTTAAAGCGAAGAAAATCAATGTCTTGAAGCTGTTTCCTTCATCAAAAAATACACTAAGCCTGGGTAGTACAGCCCTGTTATGAAAAGATTGTCCCCAGGGTTATTTCCAGCACTATAGAAGTATGGCATTCAATAGATACTGGGGCCAACCATGTGCCCAGACAGCAGGTGAAAAGGATTCTACTTTTTATTCAAGTACCTGTCACTGAGAGAAATACTGATTTTTGAATGTATCATCTTGCAATTTACCTCTTTCTACAAGAGGAAAATTACTCTTTACAAACTCTTCAAGAACCATTGAAAATTACTGCTAGGCACTCAGAATTACCTTGCTGGTAACATCTGTGGTTGGAAGAACTAAGGTGATTCTCTCTCTTTAGAGGCACAGAAATGGACACCAGAAATAAGGCCCAGCTCCTTGTGCTTCTGACCCTTCTCAGTGTGCTGTTCTCACAGACGTCGGCGTGGCCTCTTTACAGGACACTTTCTGCTCTCGGGTAAGCTCCCTTTCAATTCAGACATCTGAGCATTCCTTCTTCATCTAAATGGGAATTTCCTATACGTTTTGTTGGACAACTGAATAGTATAAATTATGTATTATTTATTTACATTTTTGCTTGATGTGTTGAGTGAGAGGTATTTGTCAACATCAGGTCATTCTGAATCTTGGAATTCACTTTCAGAGCATGAGAGACACTGTCAGTGATTAGTTTTATGGGCTGAGTGGATCACATTCCCAAACATGGTGAAAGGAGGCTCTGACTTTCTTTTTATTCAACACCAATTTTAGATGAATAATAAGCTTTTATCCATTGTTAAGTCAGTTCAATTTCTGGTAGAGAAAAAGCTGTTTAGTTGACAACCACATTTTAGTTTATTTTCAAGATTAATCAGTAAATAATTAGAAGATTAGCAGTTGATTAGTGAAACATGTATAAAATCATGTTGCACAGAAATCTATCTAGGCAGAGTCAATTTGCCAATATTAAATATGGGGTAATTGATCTATTGAGATACCCTCCCCCAATAGGTAAATTTTGATATACTTTGTTTGGACCATAAATCCTTAGTTTTATTGTTCTATATGTTATATATTTCAAATCTAGAAAGTTTAATACAACTCATGTTTAAAACTTTATTAATGTATGCTAAAGAAGTAAACAGTAAATGAAAACTACATTAGCTTGAATTTTTCTTTCAGTTTACGGGCACCACTATATCTCCAAAGGAAAAATAATAATTCAGTTGGTTTTTTTTTTTTTTTTTTTTGCTTATTTGCTCATTCTTGATTTTTTGATTAAGGTAGACTTATGCTCAATAGAGAGAATAACCTCTTAGCTATTAGTGTTCTCTGTGAAATCTGTTTAAATACAGCTCCAGTGTTGCTTTGATAACTAAATAAAATGGTTTCATCTGAAGTTCTATCACAGCAGATGAACAGTCATAAGAATGCTGACATTTCTGTTGATTGCTAAGCTTCAGACCCACAGAGGACTACTTGCTAGTGACTCCCAACTCCCAAATCACTGGAAGATATATAAGTGTCCAGGAGCTGACACGCTCCTTAGAGATTTGCCCTAACAGTGAAAATCTGCACACACAAAATTATAAGAGTTGCCAGTGATTAAAATATGTAAGCATCTGCAAATATAGTCATATTCCATATATGCATATGACTATCCTTAGTCTTTCAATGTAACATTGTACATACCTTATTAAAGTTGTGTTAATACATAAGATTAGAAACCAAAAGGCCCCATACAATTTATTGAATTCAAATTCATCTTCATAGATGAGCTATTCATCTATGGAGACATTCTTTGAACTTTGTCAGTACAGAGAAATATATCCTGCCAAGGTAAATGTTTGAAGCAAAGTTTGAGGGTCTGGAGAGAGACAGAAGCAGTTAATACTCCATTCTTCAGAGATGTTTGGAACAGGTGATACTGAACATCACCAAATACATAAATTGTTACCAGTTCTCATTCAGTATTAGTTTTTTCCAAGTTTCTATTTTGCATAAAATCTTTCTACATGTGAAATTTGACTTTGCAAAGTGAAGATATTCTTGGCATAGTAAAGTACACCAAAGAAGTACAGTTTGCTTAATGCTTCGATAAGATTGAATTAAGTAGCTCTTACGTTTTGTATATTCAGCTTATAAAAGTCATATGACATCTACTTTGTAGGACAATAGTAATTTCCTATTTATGCTCTCATTATATGAGCCATTAAGTCAAATTATGTTATTCTCATATTGTGACTGGGTAATATTTCCCAAGAGTTTAAGTATCTTATTTTAAATGGTTGTGGAACCGCTCGCACTGTCTTCTGAAAAGGGAATGTATTATACTTCTCGTGTAACTTTCCCTATCAGGTTGGGTGACAGACTACCCTTTGAGGGAGCAAATGAACCTGATCAAGTTTCATTAAAAGAAGACATGGACATCTTGCAAAATGCATTAGCTGAAAATGGCACACCCAATTATGGTGTATCCAGGTGAGTTTACTTTTTATAAAACTATCCAGTGAGTTTTATTTTAGCAAATGTATTTAAGAATTACAAACGTGCCAATTTTATCTCACCATGAAGCTATTCCGATAGCAAAACACTAGAGGTTTCCGTGTGTCATGGCTTCACTCATCCTGATTTATTGCAGCTCTTGCAGCTGTACATGATTTTCATACTGAAAGGTTGTAACAAGCCAGGATGAACACATCATTCACTTCCATTCTGTTGCACATAATTCCAACATCACAGATTGCACCAATTCTGATAAAACTACAGCATTTAGCATTCCAATGACGAAGAGTTGCCGAGGAGTTTTGTCTCTATATAAAGAAAAGGTATCTGATAGTTAGAGCTGTTCGTTCATAGAACTGCTTGTCTGAGCATCATTTCAAGTACAGACCAAGTAGCTCTACAGGACTTGGTATAGACAAAGTATAAAAGGTTCTTCATTTGAAAGAGAAAAGGTAGAATGATAGGCTTTAATGCCTTCTCTATCTTAAGAGGTTTTGTTTCCAAGTATTTTGGAAAAAGAAAAAAAAAGCTATACTGGGGTTTATGAACTTTCCAAAATCAGAGTATTTTCCCATTGTGTATGTCTTTATTCAGTGGGGCAGACACAAAGCACCATGTACAAATAGCAGCTAATTTAAATAGATCATATTTTTACACCAATTTTTAGTAGAAAAAAAGTAGTTATAAGGATTCAACCATGAAGGAATATTGAAATGTGCTTCTAGAAATGCCTGTTTCTTTAATTTTTCAGTGTCTTGGGCTAGAAATACAGGGTATGTCTTGATACAAGTGACTAGAAGATCTCTTCTGTTAGGGAGTTAAGAAATCTCCTTTTGAACTTTAGTTTTAATGAGAAGCTTTCTTAATAAACCCATAATTTTTTGTTATTTAATGAGCCATAATAATATTCTAGAAAGCCATTTACAAAATAATAGCTATTTTTTTCTTCCTTGTTTTAGAAATGCCAGGCATGCTGATGCAATTTTCACAAGTGACTTCAGTAAACTCTTGGGTCAACTTGCTGCCAAAAAGTACCTTGAGTCTGTTATGAGAAAACGTGTTAGGTAAAGAAACTTATTATTTTTATAAAATGTGTTATTATTCAACCTGAATATTGTACTTTCACTCTTAACAAGTTATTTACCTTGTTTGAAATTGAAAACTCATCGATAATGTTTAATTTAGTTAAATGAAATAACTTGTATTGTTCAATAACATCTATCAAGCCCATGGATTAAGACTTTTTCATAATATCATACTCATTGACTCCAGACACACGTTTTTCTCAAGTAGCAATCGTTTACCAATCTGCAATCAAATTGAACAAGACTCAGTAAAACAATCAAAAAGAGATAGGATAGACTGAGGTAAATGTTAAGGTCAACCATAGAATATTCCTTTTACTTCCTGCTCAAACTAAATGGAGAATGCCAAATGGCTAACAGTCAAATATTTAGATGACGCTGCTCAGGGTAGCATAGCTTCTAAAGATGTAATTATGTTTTTTTAAAAAAGTTTTCTCCCAGTGGCAGAGCACAACTTCAGCTATCCCCAGATTTTTATTTTTGGATGAATTATTTGCTCAGCTGTACAGAATGTGTCATAAAACAGTCCCAGGTCGTGCCAAAATATGGCAGATGATTCCTTGCTTCTCCTTCATCCTTAGGTTTAGTTGTATTTTTCTTTCAGTCTTTTTATGATAGAAAATTAGTTGGCCATGGGAATTCCTTTTTATGTGGCTCCAAAAAACTTGGAACATGTGTATATTTAGCATTTCTTGTGAAAACTCTTTGATTTCCTTTTCCTCATGTTCCTTAGCAGAAACATCTCAGAAGACCCTGTAGCAGCCAAACGTCACTCAGATGCAGTCTTCACAGACAACTATACGCGCCTTAGAAAACAAATGGCTGTAAAGAAATATTTGGACTCAATTCTGAATGGAAAGAGGAGGTAAAGAAAAGGAACTTGCTAAAATGAGAAATCATGACTGACTTTCAAAATAGAAGCTGCACATGAAGACCTCTATCTCACTATCTATCTATACTACATGAAGCAGTGATTCTCAACCTTGGCTGACATTAGACTACCCTGCAGAACTTTAAAAATACTGATGTCTGGGCCTTCCCCCAAACCAATTGCCAGGAAATCAGTGTCTTCCGTGGTGTGGCCTAGGCATTCGTTTCTTTTAAGAGTTCCCCAGTTGACGTTACTGTGCTGCCAGTGTTAAAAACGATGACTATAGAGACATCTAGTCTGAATCTAGGAGCAAGTTTCATCAAAAGTGATGATTTTTAAAACATGTAAAGCATAGTCAATTGCAATTTGGTAACGTGTGGAACTCACTTCATGTGCATATTCAATACTCTTATCTAGTCAAATTAAACCATTAGGTATTTTGTATATTTAGATTCTGTAAAATCGGTATCTCTCCGTGGTGTGTAAACATCGGACACAATACATAAACAGTGTAGTGTTCTGTCTTTTTATTCCAATTGTTTTTGTTTAAATGATGAGTATTAAGGATAATTCTGTTTGGGTGTGATCAGACAAGATGACCTTCTTTGCCCAATACAGATGATAATTCTGTAAGAATAATTTTAGAAACTCTAAGATTGATAAATAATTCATAGGTACTAACAAACTTCAAAGGTAATTGTTTAGCCCCCAATACACTTTCAGAGCACAGAGAACAGCACAGCCATTATGTCATAATAGTTTCTTTAGAACCTTTCTCATCTGAGAGCCTTAATATGCACAATGTTTTTCTGCTCTGCAGCAGTGAGGGAGAATCTCCTGACTTTCCAGAAGAGCTAGAAAAATGATGAAAAAGCCCTTTGGAGCAAAGCTGATGACAACTTCCCAGTGGTGGGTATATTTGTGCATTCCTTCTGTATTCTTACGGCAGTCTCTGATTATATCAGTAGCTAAGAGTCACTTAGTAAGAAACGTCTTAGGGTTAAAGAGTTTCTCATCATGAGACCTCATCCAAGGCAGACACTCCTACAACAGTGGACCCCAACCCAGTAAACAGCTTAGAATGATTCATGTAATTTTTTGATCTCATAAAAGAGCACACTCACAATAAGCAAACGTTTTGAGATCTGAATAGTGTTCCTGGTTCACTTGGGGTTATTTCTACATTTGTATCAAGATAAAAAAAAAAAAAAACAGGAGACTGACTCAAACTGACAAGAAAAAAATGGGCTTTCCTTTTGAGGATCAACCCGTGCTGCTTTTATTAATTGCAGGTTTAGTCCCACAATTGACTGTTAGCACCTCACTTAATTAAGTACAGGGAAATACCACCAAATTAGAGCATGGCCCATTATCATGAAAATATCAGGGCATTCTGGGTCTAACTATATTCCTTGAAACATGGCAAACTTCATACAGCAAAAGTAAAATTCAGCTTGTTTTACCTGTAAGTTTGTTTTACCTACATGACTCCAATAGCATTCTCTGTAAACATTTTTTTTGAGCAGAAAAAACATGGATAGACTTTTTTCTTTGTGAAGTAATAAGCTTGCTATCAAAATTGATTTTATATAAATGTGGGTTCAAGACATATTTCTTTCCTGAGTTATGTCACATTATTATCTACGTTAGCTCATAAAAAATCTGTAATACTGGGCAAGTGCTTAAAGAAATTTCATGCTGTCACCATATGAAAGGTTAGCAGATTTTAAAGGGCTACGGAGTAAAATATGTTTGGCTTTGTGGGCCATCTAGTTTCTGTTATCATGACTTAACTCTGCTATTGTAGCACAAAAGCAGCCACAGTTAGATGTAAAATGAATAGGAGTGACTGTGTTCCAATAAAACTTTATTCATAAAACCTGAAGGCGAGCCAGATTCCAATCCCTAACTAGGTTAAGGAGATTAAAATCACCCATGCTCTAACTAAAGGTAATTCACGGCCTTACCTCAGTTCCTGATGGAGTTATCTAAGGTTTTCAAGAGTCATCAAGAGTGGACATGGTGTCTGGGAAGACACCTGCCTAACTGACTGCTTTTGTCCACTAATTACCCTTCGACCTCTAAGAGAAAGGCAGAGGCAGGAATGTGACTCACATAAACTCCTTATCTTTTATAGACATTTCAGAGAAACAAGTCCCTTTGCTCAAAGAAGAAAGTTAATTACATACAGCTTTTTGAAAGAGTGTTTATAAGAAGTCTTCTCCATCAAATTAAGAAACAGAGTAGGCACTAAAATATAAAGGAGAATTGATTAATCACACTGTGCTTTGTAAATGATAAGATCACTTATGAGATTCCATCCTCCATCCTTTTCTTTTTTAAATGGGTGAGTTTGGACAAATTCTTTGAAGAGGAAATCATGTGGGTCATCCATTTGTGAAAATTACAAATGGTGAATCATTAATAATGGTTAGTTAGACGTCTTTTCACATTCCAGTTCCTCTCTGATAATCAGTCCTCTAGAAGCTGCTCTCTTGATACGTCCCAGGACATGATCCCCTGCTACGGGCTGCTAACAAGGGACAAAGAGAAATAAGTGTTTATCAGATAAGTAAATCAATAAATGAAACTAAGATGCTAGAAATAAAATGTATTTTATGCCTAAAGCAACAATTTTTTCTTTTTCAGAATTCTTGAAGGAAAACGATACGCAACATAATTAAATTTTGAGTTCTACATCAGTAATTCAAGAAAAAAACTTCAATACCCAAACCAAATAAAATGTATTGTGTTGTGAATGTTGTGACGTATTCTAGCTAATGTAATAACTGTGATGTTTACATTGTAAATATTATTTGAGAGTTCTACATTTTGTCTTTAACTCATAAAAAGCCTGCAATTTCATATGCTGTATATCCTTTGTAACAAAAAAAAAATATTTAATGATAAGTAAATGCTAGGTTAATTCCAATTATATAAGACTTTTTTGGAAGAGTAGTAATAGAGCAAAATTGATGTGTTTATTTATAGAGTGTACTTAACTATTCAGGAGAGTAGAACAGATAATCAGTGTGGCTAAATTTGAATGTTAAGCAGATGGAATGCTGTGTTAAATAAACCTCAAAATGTCTAAGATAGTAACAATGAAGATAAAAAGACGTTCTTCCAAAAAGATTTTCAGAAAATATTATGTGTCCCCATATTTTATAGGCAACCTTTATTTTTAATGGTATTTTTAAAAATCTCAAATTTGGATTGCTAATCACCAAAGGCTCTCTCCTGATGGTCTTTCAGTTAAGGAGAACGACCCCTGCTTCTGACATTGAACCTTCCCTTTCTGCTAGTGTTAAGTATGTGTAAAATGTGAAGTGAATGAAACAGTTGTTCAATAATAAATATTTTTGCCATAATGACTCAGAATATTGCTTTCGTCATATGAGCTTCCTTCTGTGAAAGTACATCTAAAGACATAACTATTTTTCCAAAATAATTTTAAGAAATCAAATAGAGAAAATAAAGACTTTTGATTATCACTGCAGATAATTTTTTTGTTTGATTATTTTATATGGTTCAGTAGTAACTCATTTTAGCTCTAAAGTTCTTGGCACTAGATAGCTTTTGTGGTATTTGATTGTGTGCGAGTTCTAAAATAATGGTGGCTTAAATAAAAGAGAAATTTCTTTCACACATAAGTCAAGAAGAAGGTGTCAGGGTTATTATGATGGTTCTGCTCAGCAAAACCCTCAATAACATACACCCCTTTCAGCTCATCCCTCATCTCCAACGGTGTGGCACTTTTCCTCATGATCCAAAATTACAGCTAGTGTTCCAGCCATCATGTATGCATTCCAGGCAACAGGCTATAGGAAGAGGCACAGAAAAAAGGGATCAAATAGTATATGCCAGTTCTCTTTGAACTGATACCTTATACTAACATCCCCTTTACTGGAACATAGTCTTATGGCCAGTCATTTGCAAGAGAGGCTGGGAAATGTAGTATGTTTTCTTTGTTTTGTTTTGTTTTTCTGGGTAATCATGTACCCAACTTAAAACTAAGACTCTATTAATATAAAACAAGGAAAGAGGCCGGGCGCGGTGGCTCAAGCCTGTAATCCCAGCACTTTGGGAGGCCGAGACGGGCGGATCATGAGGTCAGGAGATCGAGACCATCCTGGCTAACACAGTGAAACCCCGTCTCTACTAAAAAATACAAAAAACTAGCCGGGCGAGGTGGCGGGCGCCTGTAGTCCCAGCTACTCAGGAGGCTGAGGCAGGAGAATGGCGGGAACCCGGGAGGCGGAGCTTGCAGTGAGCTGAGATCCAGCCACAGCACTCCAGCCTGGGTGACAGAGCAAGACTCCGTCTCAAAAAAAAAAAAAAAAAAAAAAAAAAAAAACAAGGAAAGAATAAATTTATACAGTGATTAAAAAAAATTTCAGGCTTGGATCTTAAATTCTCATTCAAAAAGCTTAAACAAATAATAAAGAGAGTGAGAGTCAGAGCCTTACCATTAGTGAAGAAGCATTATTCCCAGAAGGCAAAGTTTTGCTTGGTTTTGTTTGCTGCAATTAGGACAAATGGCTACATTGAGAGGAACTAGTCTAGAACTACCAGTAATTGCAAAGCAGTTTTCACAAATTGAAGTAAATTGAGCTCCTTGTATCTCTTGTTCTTATCTGATTCTTCAAATTATTGCATATTTATTAAGTGACATTTTTACGAGAAGCACTGCAGTGAAAACAGACAATTTCTGAGTATTAAGTGTACGTAAGAAGCTTATAAAGATGAAATGGAACCGTAATTTCAGTGTGAAACTAAAGAGTTTTAATTTTATTTTATTAATATAAATCTTTTCAATGTATTCCCTATTGCTTCAAGAAATTCATTGAAGAAATATTCACTGAATGATTATGATGTGCTATGTAGCTATTTGAGAGATTGTTCTGGGCTGAGGGAGCAGCAAGTGCAAATGAGGGAACAGTCCTGGCATATCTGGACAGCAAGGAAGCCCATGTGGCTGGAGCAGGGTGAGCTGGACAGGGACTGAGTAGGAGAGGAGATCAAAGAGGTTACTAAGGACTGGACCTTGTAGGGCCTCACAGGCCACTTTAATTGTTTGTGAAGTGAGATGAGATACTGCAGAGTTTTGGACAGAGGTGTGATATTTTCTGAACTGCATTTTAACAGGATCTTTCTGGATACTCTAATGGGAATAGAGTAAAGGAGTGCTAAGGGTGGGAGCAGGAGGACAAACTAGGGGGCAAGTGCTATAAATCAAGTGGCAGATGATGGTGCCACCAAGGCAGAAGCACTGGAGGTATTGAGAAGGGGTATCTGAATATATCTTGAAAAGAGAGTCAGGTTTTCTTCAGATAGACTGAAGACAAGAAGGAGGAGAGGCCAAGCATGGTGGGTCATGCCTGTAATCCCAGCACTTTAGAAGGCCGAGGTAGGAGGATTGCTTGAGACCAGGAGTTCAAGAAGGAGGAAAGTCAAGAATGATATCGAAGGTAAATCACCTGAGGCAACTTGAAGGATGGGGTTGCTAATAAGTGAGACAGAGAAGACTGGGAGGAGCAACGTTTCAGGGAAAGGTGAGCTTAGTTTGGATGTACTAAGGCGGATGTTGAGTAGGGAGTTGGAGATGTCATGAAGAGGAGATGCTGAGCTGCAGATGGGCAAGTGGGAAACTTCACATATAGATGGGATTCAGAAACACAAGACTGGATGAGATCAGCAAGAGACGAAGTGTTGCTAAAAAACAAAACACAGCAAAAATAGAAACCTTAACACATAATCCTTGAGGGTTTTTTTTTTCTGAGTGCCGTCATAAGAAGGCACCACAGACCAGGTATCTCAAACAAAGAAATCTATTGTCTCACAGTTCTGGAGACAAAAAGTGCTAGAGCAAGGTGTCAACAGGGTAGGCTCCTGTGAGAGCTGTGAGGAAGAATCGGATCCATGCCTCTCCCCTGGTTTCAGGTCGCTTGCAAGCAACCTTTGGCTGGTAGAAGTATCACTTCTACCTCTATCGTGACCTTCAGCTAGCATTCTCCCTGGAGTGTGCATGTCTCCAAATACTCACTTTATATAAGGACATCCATCATTTTGGATTAGGGCCAATGCTAATAATCTCATTTTAAGTTGATTTCCTCTGTAGAAACCCTATCTGAAAATAAAGTTACTTACATTCTGAAGGACTAGGATTAAGGACTTTCACATATGAATTTTTGGGGACACAGTTCAGCCCATAATTTTGGGGCATGCCAACATTAAGAGTTTGGAGTTTTGAGGAACAAATGGGATAAAAACGGACTGGAAAAAGAAGCTATTGAAATAGGAGAAAAATTGGAGACCATGTCATCTGGAAAACAAGTGAAGAAGATCTTTCAAGGAAGAGGGTATAATTAACAGAATCAAATCCTGCTACAGTGTAGATTAAGATTCATTTATTTAATCCTTCTGCAAATATTTATAAGGAACTTACTATCTACCCAGCACCATTTTAAGTTCTGATAATAAAGCAGTGAATAATACAGACCAAAATTCCTGCCCTCATGGAGCTTGCATTCTTTGATTTGAAACAGATAATAAAATAGTCAAGTAAAATATAGTTAAGTAAAATATATATTGTTTTAGAAAATGATAAATGCAAAGGAGATAAATTATGGACTCACAGTTCCATATGGCCAGGGAGGCCTCACAATCATGGCAGAAGGCAAGAAGGAGCAAGTCATGTCTTACAAGGGTGGCAGCAGGCAAAAACAGAGCTTGCACAGGGAAACTCCCCCTTGTAAAACCATCAGATCTCATGAGATTTATTCACTATTACAAGAACAGCATGGGAAAGACCCACCCCGTGATTCAATTACCTCCCACCAGGCCCCTCCCACAACACGTGGGCATTTTGGGAGCTACAATTCAAGATAAGATTTGGGTGGAGACATAGCCAAACCATCAAGTACTTTGGCTTTCTGTGGGAGAAATATCAAAAGCATGTTTGCATGCTAAGGGGAAAGATGCAAGAAAGGGAAAATTGGTGATGCAGAAGGTAAAGTGGGGTTTTACTTGAGTGATGTCCTTGAGAAGAGAGGGAAGTGGGTGATTCAAAAATAGAGGGATTGACCTTTGCTTGGCAGAAGCTCTCTTCAACCACAGTAACAGGCAGAGTGGTTGGCTCCAAGGTGGATGAATGGAAGGGTGAAGTGGTGGAAGTTTATGGAATGCCTCTTCTGATTACACCTATTTTCTCAGGGAAAGAGTTGAGAGTAAGGATAAGTGAGGAGATGTGAGGAAAGTAAAAGAAAAATACAAAAGAGTTGGGTGGATGAGTGGGAGAGTAAATAACTAGGAAAATATGTTTCTTATACTTAGAGTCCAGTGATGACTGAGGTAACTTAGAAGAATGGGTCAAATTAAGTAGTACAAGATGATTTTTTATTATTTTGAAAATTTAATGAAAACAAGGGACCTTTTTCCAGAAATACATGTGTGTATACATGCACACGCACACGCGCGCGCACACACACACACAATATAGTACTTTCAGAGCATTCACCAAATCTTACATGCCCATGCATGAAATTTCACAGTGCTCAGCAGCTGCTGTTTAAGATCCCTACTCCAGAATCATGTAGTGGTTGAAGTCATGTGGAGACCATCCTACAGCTTGGGAAAATGGTATGTAGACCACTAAATTTATCAAGGGTGAGATAATACAGATCTGGATTTAGACTGGTGGAAGTGAGAAAGAATAGAACTTGAGTCTAGTGCCCATTGCTTTACGGAAGGCTGCATCAGCAAACCACTGAAATAAAATGCTTGTTGGGACACTGAGTTTAATTCCAGGAAGAGAGGAAGTGTCAAAACCTAGATTAGCTAGGGTAATCCTGAATTGACTAAGATAATTATAAAATTGACTGAAATTAATTTTTTAGTATTTTTTAATATAAGGGCGGTTTGGGATACAAATTAATTTCAGTTATAAAATTTCAGCCTTATTGCTACATACATGAGTTTGAAGTGAGACTAAGATTATATTAGAAATCATTCTCTACAGATCTGAAAATAATATTCTATCTTCTCCTTTCCTTTCAGTGGATACACACAAAATCTACCAAAAAAAAAAAAAAAAAAAGGAGAGACGTAATATTCCTGGAGTTTCTCAGGTTTAATGTGGTATATTAAGCTCATGAACATGTCTCCCTTTCCTTGCCAAAGAAATATTATCCCGTGCTATCAAAATAAGAGAAAGGAGCCATAAATGGTCAAGAGATTGCAATACATTTCTGGGGAAAGACGGGCAGTGGATTGAAGAGTGGATCCAGGAAATTGATAGGGCAACTTCAATGTTGAACTACTGTGGACAGTTTGTAGCAGATAAACTGTCCTATGGGAAAGCTCAGATTTGACAAATACAAGTGGATATTTCTTCCTGATATTTCTAGGAGACTGTATAACCTTTTACAAGTTCTGAATCCAAAGAGAAATCAGTTGCAAAATCAGGAATGCAAGAATTAAAGCTTAACAATCAACGTAAAAGCGTTGCCCACTTGGAGGCATCTTCTTGTGTTGATTGCCTGAGGTTGCCATAAAAAGAATCATTGAATGGGGAGCTTAAACAACAGAAATTTGTTTTCTCACAAGGAGGCTAGAAGCCTGAGATCAAGGTGTCAGCAGGATTTGTTTCTTCTGAGGCCTCTCTTTCGGGCCTGTGTCTTCACTTGGTCCCCCCTCCATGTACATCTGTTCCCAAATTTCCTCTTCTTATAAGGACATTAGTCATACTGAATTAGTGTGCTCACCCTAAAGACCTCATTTTAATGTAATTACTTATTTAAAGACCCTATCTCCAAATACATCCACATTCTGTAGTCACATTCTGTAGGGTTAGGACTTTAACATATAAAATTTAGGGGGACCCAATTCAGCCCATGGCACTATTGATGTCAAGTCAAAAGCAAGAGCAAGAAATGCTGATCGGTGGAGTTGCCTTTTTGTGACGTTTTGTATTATCAAATGTCTTTATCAGGAAGAAATTATTTTCACATGTTATTGAAAGATATTTCATCACAATATATGGGTATATAATAACAAGCCATGTATTTATTATTATGCTGTTTTTGTTACAGAAAATCTCTGAAACATTCAGTGTGATCCTATCACAGAAAAATTTTCATGGTTGCAGTTTGATTTTTTTTTATTATTTTAAAACATATAAATAATGTGTTATGAAAAATGCAAAACTACTTACAAGTTTGGAAATTCCTGAGAATTCCTGCCAATTCTGATTGATCTTTCCTGAATACCAGAAATTAATATTTGTCAGGAATTTGGAAACACTATAACTGAGGGCAAGCTTGTGGAAGGGCCTGAATACAGGGGCATACATTGAAGACTTACATACAAGATTATTGATCTCCCATTTCTGCTACAGAATGCTGAAATTCCTGGATGCCCAGAAGAAAAGTAATTACAGAGTTATTCTCTAAAGAAATGGGGTTGGACCCGGGGGAGTAGTTGCCTTGGGAGAACTAGGATGACAATTGTGAGAGTCGAACCCAGAGTTAGTTAAGCCTTTCTCCATGTGGGGTCACCTTGGTTACATTTGGCTTCCTACACCTGCTCAGCCTAAAAAGAAACCTGCCTTCGAATAATGCTTTCTCCATGTGGATAGAGAAATCCCACATGTTGTAGTCAGACTTTCTAGCTCCCTCTCCCCTTCCCTCCCCTCCCCTAACCTCCCCTCTCCTCCCGTGCCTTCCCCTCTCCTCTCCTTCCCCTTCCCCTTCCCTTCCTTTCCCTTTCCATTTTATCTAACAGATTTTAAATTAATGGTGGAAGGGGCTATCATAAACGGTGTCTACAAGCGAACAACCAAGGATCTCCTGGCATTTGAAGAAAACTTGAAGAAAGTCCAAAGTTTTTAAAAAGTTAAATATATAGTGAAAATAGATGCTAGATAATAAAAGATAAAGTCTAACCGAAAATGAATAATATTGCACATATAAAGCAAGAACCTAATGCAGGCTGGGTGCGGTGGCTCACGCCTGTAATCCCAGCACTTTGGGAGGCCGAGGCCAGCGGATCACAAGGTCAGGAGATCGAGACCATCCTGGCTAACACGATGAAATCCCGTCTCTACTGAAAATACAAAAAATTAGCCAGGCACGGTGGTGGGCGTCTGTAGTCCCAGCTACTCGGGAGGTTGAGGCAGGAGAATGGTGTGAACCTGGGAGGTGGAGCTTGCAGTGAGCTGAGATCCGGCCACTGCACTCCAGCCTGGGCGACAAAGCGAGACTCCATCTCAAAACTAACTAACTAACTAACTAAATAAATAAATAAATAAAATAAAGAACCTAATGTAGTGTATTAAGCAAGGTTCTCTAGAAGAAGAGGACTAACAGGACAGATATATACATGAAAGGGAGTTTATTAAGGAGTATTGACTCACATGATTAGCAGGTGAAATCACATGTAGGCCATTTGCAAGCTGAGGAGCAAGGAAGCCAGTCCAAGTCCCAAAACCTCATAACTAGGGAAGCCGACAGTACAACATTTAGTCTGTGACCAAAGGCCCAAGAGGCCCCTCACAAGCCACTGGTGTAAGTCCCAAAAATCCAAATGCTGAAGAACTTGAAGTCTGATGCTCAAGGGCGGGAAGCATCCAGCACGGGAGAAAGATGAAGGCCAGAAGACTCAGCCAGTCTAGTCCTTCCACGTTGCTCTGTCTGCTTTTATGCTAGCCACGCAGGCAGCTGATTAGATGGTGCCCATCCAGATTGAGGGTGGGTCTGCCTCTCCCAGTCCACTGACTCAAATGTTAATCTCCTTTGGCAACACCCTCACAGATATATGCAGGAACAACGCTTTACATCCTTCAATCCAGTCGAGTTGATGTTCAATATTAACCATGACATTCAGGATCAGAGAAGAAAAGCTCATGGACTTCAAAAACTGCCTAAATTAAAATAAAATTTAGTTTAAAAGTATGTCAAAATGAAACAAATTCTTAAAGTATTACAGATAAATTAGAGATTAAGAATGAGTCTTAGAAAATCAATAGAGGTCTTGGGTTTGATAAATAGAAGTTTCAGAAAAAGATAATGGAGAAGAGAGGAGAGAAAATAATCAAAGAAATATCAGAAATGTAATGTTACCTTCCCTAGACTGTACTTCATGTGAGATCTGGATACATGCTTATTTTATTCATGAATGAATGCACATTATGTACTATATTAACTGTTTCAGGTGTTGAATTCGTAAGTTGGAAACTACATTCTTTGGTGAAGGACACCAAATTTTCTTTAATAATCACTTCAGATAACTCAAAATGTTTCTAGACATCTTAACTCTGATTATATTTTCAATATCTGGGAAGGTAAATTGTGAATACTTAGTTTTCTAACACCTCTGAAAGGATTAAGGTGAATCTATCCATTCTAGTAATCAAAGTTACACTTTTTCTTCTATACGTTTTTATGTAGAAGATATAATATAATATATATGACTATGAATACTATTGTATTCTATATTAATATTCATACTAACACATACACACATACACACACGTACACATGCACACTCTGGTTTTGGGCTTCAGAAGCAGAAATTATCCTACAAGATATCTCAAAGACAGAGACTAAGAGTTCCATAATCCTATCTATGAGTTCCTAAGACCCTTAGACCTGCACATTTGAGTAGATCTAGATTTTAGAAAAATATACTCTAATTACTGATTTCCCTATTCTTGTTTGGTGTTCCACATTTAAATGGTCTCCTGTCTGGTTAACTGACAACAGCTGCAGTTTTTGGAAAGGAGAAAGAGGGAAAGGATACATAAAAAGCATCTGCCTTTTCACAACCCTCTGTTAACAGCTTTTTCTCCCTGACTATTAGAGAGAAAACATTTCGTTGGTCCTTCTCTTTTGCCTTATGTAATTGCAAATCTCTGGCAAGATGCATCTCCTTTCAGACTTTAACTTGTCTCATTTTTCCCCCACACAATTGTGCTCTTTCTTTTCTTGTTCCTTGGAAACTCGCCCTCGTTTCATAATTTTGCTTCTTCCCCCTTTGCTGTTCTGTTCTCTATAGAGTTATGGGTTCATTCTCTCGGGTATCTCATTCTGTCTCATGTCCTACCTACATATTAACCTCATCTGTTCCAGAGACAGAAAATGCATCTAGATCTCTCCAGATTTCCTTTTGTCTTTTAAATTTTCTTTGCAAGGGATCTTAGACACATGCATCACACTTGTTAAGGTACTTTTCTCAATTTACATTTCATTTACCTTTCTGCTTTAAAAACATAGAATCTTTGAGCTAGAAGTTGCCATTATCTGTAAGTTTGTAGTTGACTTCTGAGGAGATTACTATGCCATTATTCTTAATTTTTCTTCAAAGACATTTCCCCTTACTTTGATTCTTATAAAGAAATGTTAGCTATACCCTTATAAATTTGGGTAGATATTAATGAAATAAGGATTTGGAGCAACAGGCATATACCAAAAAAGAGAGCTTATCACAGATGGGTAAATCTGAAATTGTGTGTAGGTAGTGAAGATAAAACTAATGGAAGAGAACTGAGAAAATTCCCATTTTAAGATATTAGGTCTCATGAGGACTCAAAGGCATGAGAATGATATAACGGACTTGGGACTCAGAGGAAAGGGTGGGAGGGCATGAGGGATAAAAGGCTACACACTGCGTACAGTGTATACAGCTCAGGTGAGGGGTGCATCACAATGTCAGAAATCACCACTGAGGAACTTATCCTGAAAGGACACAAAGACACAAAAATGCGTACCCGCCCCTCCGCCACACCCTATTGCTAAACCCTTGTGTTCCGCTCTCTAATCTCTGCACGTACCAGAGATTTCGTGAGTTCTGTAAGTACCTGTTTTTCTTTCTGAGGCCGGGTCACAAGACGTGTTTAGGTAAGATGCCCCCCATGCTGCCATAAACCGGTTGTGCAACCTGACGCAATATAATTAACTGCCTTTGTGTAAAAACTGCTCTCCCGCCTCAAGGGTTGAACCGAAATATCAGAAATGGCGGGAACCAAGCATAGTTAGCCAAATCGCCTTGTTCAAACACTAGCCAATCATGCATCTGATTTGTATAATAATTCTATGCCCACTTTTCTCAGACTATATAACACTGTTCGGAGCTCAGTAGAGGAGCTCTCCTGCCCGTCTCGTTTCACGAGCAAGTGAGAGTTCCAGGTTCGAACCTGTAATAAAGATCCTTGCTGCTTAGCTTTGACTCTGGACTCTGGTGGTCTTCTTCGGGGAATAAACGGTCTGGGCAAAACAATCCATGTAACCAAAACCCTCCAAAATTAAATTAAATTTCCCCAAAGTTATTGAAATTTTAAAAAGAAATAAATATAAAAACAAACAAAAAGAAAAAAGAAAAAGAAGTGAATCTTGGTTTAAAAAAAAAGATCTTAGCTCTTGTTGAGCAGCTGCTTATAGGAGAGGCTGGGCTGAGAACATACCTGAAAAGTAAAGGACAGTTGTAAATAAACAAAAGATGATAGTAGAAGTTGGGTTATATGTACAGGTTATAATTATAATATTTTAAAATATTATGATGAAACTATATACTGACTTTTACAAATAAAATAAAAATATTTTACTTCCCAAATTGAATACTATTTACTAAATTGTGGGACATAACTACCAACTTGTTTCTAATTGGAAAATGTTTGGAAACTAAATGACAATGGGAATAATTTGTAATGAAGTGATATTGTATGGAATATATTAATTTAGTGATGTTGCAGGTGGAAAGGTAATTGAAGCTACCAAGGTTCACACTTCCTTTTGGGAAGTAATAAGTAAGTATTGATGATACAAGATGTATTGGAACAAACGACAAAGTATAAATATCACTTTTCTTTGTCCCATGACTCTCAGTGGGGCACAAACAGCAGGGGCTAAACAGGAGAGGCTGTTTCTCAATGGACACTGTCCACGTAGGTAGCCAACAACTTCCATCCACCATTAGCTTGAATGAACTAGAATATTAATGTCGTTAGTCATCATGTATTTGTAATAAGAAAAATTGCTAATTAGTGACTCTTCTTAACAGTCTGTATTATCAGAAAGAAAACATGACTCTAAAAGGATGGGTGATGAATAAAGAATACATGCAAATATTCTCTGGTTTTCCTGGAACTGGGAGAGGCCACCCATGCAACTGAATGGCTTTGCAGCATGAAGATGAAGGTTTAGATTCCTCCCTTTTTCATGACTTCTAATGTCACTATGCAGTCTCATGGGAACCCAGGAACTCATTCTCAGGTTTGCAAATGAAGCTTCTGTATGTGACTCTAAAAATGTAGCATTAGAATAGAACTGAGAGCCCAAGTCTGTTACAGAATCTGATGAGGTTCACACCAGAGCAATCGAAGTGCCCACACATACGTTGACATGCAAGTCATAGGCTGATGCAATTTTCATGCCTACATTATTGTTGCCTGATATGGTTGGTGAGTTACTACAAGACAGAATAGAGGCTCACCTTCCCCCCAGAATCAAGGAGTCACAAGGACATCAGCCTCACTGCCTGGAAGGTACAAAAATGTTTCAGCTTCAGGACATTGAATTGAGTGTTTAAAAACTGCATGGTACATCTAAAGTCCCAGACCGGCTGAGAAGCAAGATTCACTTTTCCAGGAATCAAACACTCAGGGTATTAAAGCAGTAGCTGGTTTGCATCAGGACTCTCTCCCAAGGGCCCTCTGCAGCCCAGGAGCTGCCTAAGTCAGGATTTGCCTTTGGTCTCTCTTGGTTCAGTGACCTTTCTTTCCTTCGGTCCATTCGCCAGTACGGGGCCAGCATCTCTGCTTTAAAGGGGGTTAAATGGCCTCAAGAGCCTGCCTCAACCTTAGTCAACAGTTCATTTCTGCTCAAGCGCCAAACTGCAAAGATCAGTTGCTTACCAATCTGACCCACAGATCAACTCAGAGACAGAAATAGCTCTTCCTGGTTCCAGGAAGGGTCAATATTCACTAAAGCACAGTGCACATGGACCCTCGGTGCTTATTTTTTCCTAAAACATAGCTACAGGAGTTCACATAATGGGTCTCTGTTCCGTGCTTACAGTTGCCATATTTGTTTACCTATTTTTCACTTATAATGCCAAAAATGCTTGCAAGGAAATCACAGATTAGGATTTGAGGAAAAATAATCAGTAAGTCCATGTGTTAAATTCATAATTCAGCTCAGATAAAAAGGAATCTGATCACAAATTATAACCATGATTCAGAGCACAGAAAATTGTTTTGGAATTTGGATTACTCAATGTGAATTTATCCTGCTCCCATCTCATTTTAATTTCAATTCTTAAATTATTACTAGGACAAAACTTAAAATAAAGAAATGTTGTGGAAAATAAGATGTTAAAACTATTTTTAAAATACACTTTACTGAAGGCAAAACCCAGTGTTCCCTTCATCAGCATAGTGTACTAAAGCGTCATCAAATTCCAAACTTCCTATTCCAATAAAATAATGTAAGAGTTACTTAACTTCGTTATCTGGTCCAGATATCCATCAGAATTTAGAACTGCACTTCTGTGGATACTGCTACTGTTGAAACTTTCTTAGTTCATCTTTTCAGACGATTATGATAGCCTTCCTTCAGAAAGTAGTTCATTAAGAGAGGAGATTATAAAATTTAAAGGAGTTGGGAAAATTGTGGCAATAATTTGATCCCCACAGCTACTGTAAGCCCCTTGCCTATCTCGATTACTCTCTGAGGCTACTCAAGAATGTAGAATTACATACAATATTTCCCATATTTCTTGACTAGAGGGGGATGTAGTTTACAAGCTACAATTGCATTGCTGGGTCTCTGTAGCCTAGGAGAGGTGGAAGTGGTGAAGGGCTGGCTTTGAAATGGGGTGTTGTGGAGATCACAGCTCACCTAGCCAGCTCTCTCACTGTGCCCTGAGCTAGGTAAGTCAGTCCTACTGCCTCCTAAGTGCCCTCAGCAACTTGAATGGAATTGCTACCTTCCCATATACAAGAGGACTGACCAGCTCTCTCAGATTCTCATGCCCTGAGGAAAGTTTATGAACCTCCAGAGTCCTCCCTCAGCTGGAAGGTCCTTTTAACCTCAGCCTATGCAGAGATAGATGCATTCTTTCCAGCTTACCTCTTACTAGCCCACTAGTGTCTGAGGGAAACCACTAGTCAGACCTCCAACAATGAGGGTCAAACCCAAAGGATTTCAAGAGTCAGGTCATTAAAACACATGCAAGAGAATCTGCACACTGTTCTTTCATAAGATTGGTAGAAACTTTGATCTGTTGGAGACAGACTCTCCTATATAAAGTCATATCATTTTTAAAAAGTATATTTTGTCCAAACAATCCAAGTATTTGGGCCAAATTTACATCTAGGTGTTAGTTTATGATTCCTGAATTCTATTAAAAACTGACATTACTAAGAATAAGCATACAGCAAATTAGGGTTATACTTTCAAGAGTAATGAGCAGCTTGAAAGAGGAAGATCTGGTTGAAAAATCAGAGTAAATGAAAGAAGCAGGAGAGACTATGATGGGGGAACTCAGACATATAAATATAGAAATTTATAACATAGGATTTTATCTTAATACAATTTAAGGCAGCTCCCAATGGAAAGGTCACAGTATGAATTTAATATATAAGTTTTAGGAGTTAGAAAACATTAATATTGTCTTTTGATGAAGAGATACTTCCATTTTGACAACTTTGATTTATTAATTTTCTATTCTATGGTTAGTTTCTGTTGTGTTTTTTTTCCCAAGAAATCTTCACCTGTCCCAAGGTTGTGGAGTATGTTTGCATCTAGAAGTTTTATGGTTCTACATTTATAGTTAAATGTATGATCTCAAATTAGTGTTTGTAAATGGAGTTAAGTAGTAGTAGTTGAGGCTTTTTCACATTGAACATCCTGTTGCCTTAATATTTGTTAAAAATATTTTCCTTGGCTGGGCATGGTAGCTAACACCTGTAATCCCAGCACTTTGGGAGGCCGAGGTGGGAGGATCACTTGAGGTCAGGAGTTCGAGATCAGCCTGGCCAACATGGTGAAACCCCATCTACACTAAAAATACAAAAATTGGCTGGGCATGGTGGCACACACCTGTAATCCCAGCTACTCGGGAGACTGAGGCAGGATAATTACTTGAACCTGGGAAGCAGAGGTTGCATTGAGCCGAGGTCATACCATTGCCCTCTGCACCCCACACTCCAGCCTGGGCGACAGAGTGAGACTCCGTCTCAAAAAAAATATTATTTTGCTCATTTAACTGATTTGGCTTCTTGATTTAAAAAATATCAATGGACAGTATATGTGTGGGTCTCTTTATGGCTGTGTGTTCTCTTCTCTTGGCTTAGTTATTTATGCTAATCCCAGTGCCACAATGCTTTGGCTACTGTAGCTTTATCATAAGTCTTAAAATAATGTAGCAGAGGTCTTCCACCATTGCCTTCTTTTTCAATTCTGCTTTGGTCAGTCTAGGACTTTGGCATTCCATATTCATTTTAGAATGAGTTTGTCAGTTTCTTCAAAAAACAAAGCACCATTCACTTTATCCTATCATCAATATAGTCTTATAATTGCAGGTGTAGGTGCTGGAGCTGGGACTTAGATTTTAGGGAGCAGCCCCAACAAAAGAGCATGTCAGGAGTTTTCATGGAGAAAGGAAATGTCTAAATGGAAGGGAGAGGCAAAATGGGAGGCATTGCAAGATGTGATATGAGAGGAGACGTGAACAGAGTCCTGACTATGGGCCTTACCACTCACCAAGCCCTCACTGGAGTTTCAGTGACTTTATAAAAGAGCCACTGGTACTCCAGACACCCAAGGAACAAAACACAAACAAAAGAACAAAGAAATATGATGATAATAGTACTTCTTCACTTCTCCAGGATAAGATAAAGTAAAATGTCAGTTCAAACACAACTTGCAGGGGAAATACACATTGTAAAAATCAGACACTAAAAGGGTGAGTGCGGAGATGCCTGTGGTCACTCTTTGACTGCTGTGGAGAAATATACAGCTTCAAAGGAAAGAGCCACTTGGCCAGTGATACTTGACTTATGTATCATTCTATTGCCAGAAGTGAGCACCTAGCTGATGAATAACCTCTTTTGCTTTCGAAGAAATCCTTACGTATCCTGAAGCTATCTTTAACTTGTAGATTTTATAGTATTTGGCACTGAACCCAATATAGTCTCAGGTGGAGGCAATTGGGAAACAACTTTTGCACAGCTGTAGTATATAGTCCCACACACCTCCACCCGGGACGGTAGTTACTATTTTAATTGACAGAGTCCATAGGTTTCTAGGGCTCTTTGAAGGTGGTAAGAGGATCTTCTGATAATTTAAACTAGATCACCTTGAAAGAAGTGTAGGTAACTGGTTTTGAAAATGTGTCAGGTGCAGTGTTGTATATTAGACCTATTGAGAAACTATTACAAAAATAAAAATATAAGGCCAGGTGCAGTGGCTCACGCCTGTAATCACAGCACTTTGGGAGGCCAAGGTGGGCTGATCACGCGGTCAGGAGATCAAGATCACCCTGGCTAACATGGTGAAATCCCATCTCTACTAAAATACAAAAAAATTAGCAGGGGGTGGTGGCAGGCAGCTGTAGTCCCAGCCACTCAGGAGGCTAAGGCAGGAGAATGGAGTGAACCCAGGAGGCGGAGCTTGCAGTGAGCTGAGATCGCACCACTGCACTCCAGCCTGGGCAACAGAGTGAGACTCAGTCTCAAAAATAAATAAATAAATAAAAATAAAAAATAAAAATATAAGAAAAGATGAAAACTCAAATGAAGGCAGTGACAGTGGAAATAAATAAAAGACAGATATTTAGAGATATTAAAGTGGTGGCCAGGCGCAGTGGTTCACGCCTGTAATCTCAGCACTTTAGGAGGCCGAAGCAGGCAGATCACCTGAGGTCAGGAGTTCAAGACCAGCCTGGCCAACAAGATGAAATGCCGCCTCTACTAAAAATACAAAAATTAGCCTGACAGTACCACTCCATGAACTTTCACAAAGTGAATATGCTCAAATAACAGCATCTAGAGCAAGAAAGAGGCCATTATCAGCACCCTACTTGCCCCATTTCAAGTAATACACACTGTCAGGCCTCTGAGCCCAAGCCAAGACATCCCATCCCCTGTGACTTGCACGCATATGCCCAGATGGCCTGAAGTAACGGAAACATCACAAAAGAAGTGAAAATGCCCTCCCCCACCTTAACCGATGACATTCCACCACAAAAGAAGTGCAAATGGCTGGGGCTTGCCTTAAGCAATGATATTATCTTGTGAAATTCCTTTTCCTGGCTCATCCTGGCTCAAAAATCTCCCCCACTGAGCACCTTGTGACTCCCACTCCTGCCTGCCAGAGAACAATCCCCCTTTGACTGGAATTTTCCTTTACCTACCCAAATCCTGTAAAACGGCCCCACCCTTATCTCCCTTCGCTGACTCTCCTTTCGGACTCAGCCCGCCTGCACCCAGGTGATTAAAAAGCTTCATTGCTCACACAAAGCCTGTTTGGTGGTCTCTTCACACAGATGCACATGACACACAACCCCCAAGGGTAACCACTGCACTAATTTCTAACAATGTAGATCAGTTTGCCTGAGTTTGAACTGGACATGACTGGAATTCCACAGTAAACGCTCTTTTGTGTCTGGCTTCTTTGACTCAGCATTGTTTTCTTTCATCCATGTTAATTCGCATTGCAATAAAGAATTCTGCTCTGTGGCGGACATACCCTAAAGGCCCACAATGAGCCATGGCCCCTTCCCTCAAGTGAGGAAAGACCTGTGACTTGTCTCTAGCCAATAGAATATGTCAAAGAAGATGAAGTGCCATTTCCATCCTGCCAGCCTTGAAGAAGCCACCAGGTCTGCTATAAATTCCCCACGGAGAAGGCCATGTGGCAGGGAACTGCAGGCTGCCGGTAAGAAGCCAGAGTCCTCAGTCACACAGCCACAGGAAGGGAATTTTGCCAACAGCCTGAATGCACTTAGATGCAGATTCTTCCCTAATACAGCCCTCAGATGAGAGCACAGCCTGGCCCGCACCTTGATTAAAATCTTGTGAGACCCTGAGCAGAGGACCCGGTTAAGTTGTGTTAAGACTCCAGACCCATGGAAACTATGGATAATGTGTGCTGTTTTACTATTCACAATAGCAAAGACGTGGAATCAACCCAAATGCCCATCAATGAGAGACTGGATAAAGAATATGTAGTACATTTACACTATGGAATACCATGCAGCCATCAAAAGAAATGAGATCATGTCCTTTGTAGGGACACAGATGGAGCTTGAAGCCATTGCCCTTAGCAAACTAACACAGGAACAGAAAACTAAATACTGCATGTTCTCACTTGTAAGTGGGAGCTGAACCCTGAGAACACGGACACAGAGAGGGGAACACCACACACTGGGGCCTCTCGGGGCTGTGGTGGGAGGAGGGAAACCATTAGGAAAAATAGCTAATGCATGCAGGGCTTAGTACCTAGGTGATGGGTTGATAGGTGCGGCAAACCACCATGGCACACGTTTACCTACGTAACAAACCTGCACATCCTGCACATGTCCCCAGAACTTAAAATTAAAATAAAAAATAAGAAATAAATAACTGTGTGCTATTTTAAGTGACTTTGTTTGAGGTAATTTGTTATGCAGCAACAGAAATCAAGTATATACTGTATAAATACACTGTAATTAATTTACCATTCTATTATTAATAAATGTCATGCGAGTCTGTATGAAGAGACCACCAAACAGGCTTTGTGTGAGCAATAAAGTTTTTTAATCACCTGGGTGCAAGCGGGCTGAGTCCGAAAGGAGAGTCAGTGAAGGGAGATAAGGGTGGGGCCGTTTTACAGGATTTGGGTAGGTAAAAGAAAATTCCAGTCAAAGGGGGGTTGTTCTCTGGCGGGCAGGAGTGGGAGTCACGACGTGCTCAGTGGGGGAGTTTTTTGAGCCAGGATGAGCCAGGAAAAGGAATTTCACAAGATAATATCATGGCTTAAGGCAAGGACCAGCTATTTTCACTTCTTTTGTGGTGGAATGTCATCGGTTAAGGCAGGGCAGGGCATATTCACTTCTTTTGTGATGTTTCAGTTACTTCAGGCCATCTGGGTGTATACGTGCAAGTCACAGGGGATGCGATTGCTTGGCTTGGGCTCAGAGGCCTGACAATAAGTATTTCAGTAGCTTTCCATTTTTGTCTATTAAATGGTGATGTTATATATTCTTGTGTATATATATATTTTGTGGGGGGTTTTGTATTGGTCAGGGTTCACTCAGAAAACAGAAACAACCAAGTAATTTGAACAGGGAAGTTTCATATATAAAAAAAAATTTTTTGTGTCTTTGCAGGGGATTGGCTACTAAAAAGGGGACAAAAGAGAGTTCTACAAAGTACCTAATGCTAAGGGAGACAACAACTTGGAAGAGGACCCCGCTCTAAGGATGGGATTCAGATCTCAATGGAGAGGATGAAGTTAAAATCCAGTGGAGGCTGAAGTTAGCGGAGTTGTCCCAAGCCTAAGCTGCTCCATTATAGCAGGTGGAGGCCAAGGACTGGGACTGGGAATCAGGAAAGCTCCCTCTGGGGTGCTGGTGGGCGGAAAATCCCCTGCTGCAGTGCCTATGACATTTATGAGATATTTGGAGGGAGATGAAATTCTCTGGGAAGTGGGTTTGGGTCCCTGTAGGACTCACTGGGAAATCACCCATAGGAGATGCTGGGAAGTACCCACAGGGACGTCATTGAAACCAGCTGCCAGTGAGTTCCACTGGGTGTACCACAGCCTAGCCTTGCACTGTAGGAACAACAAGAACAAAAAGCAGGCACCTTACAGGAAGAATCTTCTTCCTGTAGCATCCCTTCCAGACCTTCTAACGGCAAAGGAACACTATTTAGTAGCTCCAGCTCCAGTATCCTCAGCAGGGCAATGAACAGTGGTTTTGTGGCTGAGAGGCAATAAACTGACAACTGGTACAGGTGGGCACCCATAAGAGACTCGTCATCTTTTTATCCTCCTTTAAATTAGTGTGAAAGTAAGAAACAAAATGATTAAAAATTTTTACGGCTCGGCGTGGTGGCTCACGCCTGTAATCTCAGCACTTTGGAAGGTGAAGGTGGGAGGATCACAATGTCAAGAGATCAAGACCATCCTGGCCAACATGGTGAAACCCTGTCTCTACTAAAAATACAAAAATTAGCTGGGCATAGTGGCACAAGCCTGTAGTCTCAGCTACTCAGGAGGCTGAGGCAGGAGAATCGCTTGAACCTGGGAGGCAAAGGTTGCAGCGAGCCGAGATCGTGCCACTGCACTCCAGGCTGCCAACAGAGCAAGACTCTGTCCAAAAAAATAAAATAAAATAAAATTCATAATGTCTTTTCTTTAGAACAAACTATATTGGACAAACTAAAGGCAATAGCAGAAATCAATAAAGTAGAAAATAAGGAAATTATAGAAAAGATCTACAAACCTCTTTTCGCTATCTGAAATATATTAATGAACTTGAAAAAAGAACTTTGGCAAAATTAATCCAGAAAAGTAGAAAGAAGGTGCAAAGATATATACCAAAATATTAAGCACGAGAATGAAGAACTAATTGCACATTGAGAAGAGATTATAATAATAAATAAGGAGATCATCTTTTATGCCAAAAAATTTAAAATTATAGGCACAATGAAAAATATATCCAAGTAGGAATAGAAAGAATAAATTATTTTACAATTATTAAGGAAACTTTAAAAGTTGTTTAACGTTGCTGTGGACTGAATGTGTCCTCTTACATGTCATATGTTGAAGCCCTAATCCCCATTGTGACGGTATTCGGAAATGGGGCTTCTGGGAAGTAGTCAGGGTTACATCAAGTCATGAGGGTGGGGTCCTCAGGATGGGCTGGGCCCCCATAAGAAATGACACCAGAAACCTTGCACTGTCTCTCTTCCTGCCACGTGAAGACACATGGAAAAGACTGCCTTCTACAAGACAGGGAGGAGCCCCAACCAGAAGCCAACCATGCTGGCTTCAGGACCTGGGACTTCTAGACTCCAGAATAGCAAGAAAATAAATTTCTATTGTTTAAGTCACTCTGTCTATGCTGTTTTATTCTAGCAGCCTGAGCTGACTAAGACAAATATAATTTCACAAAGGAGACCCCAGATGCAGTGTCTTGTTTGTTTGTTTATTTATTTATTTATCTATTTTTTTGAGATGCAGTTTCTCCCTTGTTGCCCAGGCTGGAGTGCAATGGCGCCATCTTGGCTCACTACAACCTCCGCCTCCCGGCTTCAAGCGATTCTCCTGCCTCAGCCTCCTGAGTAGCCAGGATTACAGATGCTTGTCACCACGCCCAGCTAATTTTTTGGGCATTTTTAGTAGAGACGGGATTTCACCATGTTGGCCAGGCTGGTCTCAAACTCCTGACCTCAGGTGATCCGCCCACTTTGGCCTCCCAAAGTGCTGAGATTACAGGCATGAACCACTGTGCCCGGCCCCTTGTATATTTATAGCTGAGCAAACACTTAAGGGACAGATTAGTTCAATCTCGGGTCCATTTCCAGGGAATTGAAGAAGGATTCCTATCTAAATCATTCTATGAAGTCAGCATAACATTTGATGCTAAAACTAGATTAAAAAATGCAGGAGAGGCCGGGCGCGGTGGCTCACGCCTGTAATCCCAGCACTTTGGGAGGCCAAGACGGGCGGATCACGAGGTCAGGAGATCGAGACCATCATGACTAACACGGTGAAACCCCGTCTCTACTAAAAATACAAAAATTAGCCGGGCGCGGTGGCAGCCACCTGTAGTCCCAGCTACTCGGAAGGCTGAGGCAGGAGAATGACGTGAACTCGGGAGGCGGAGCTTGCAGTGAGTGGAGATTGCGCCACCGCACTCCAGCCTGGGCGACAGAGCGAGACTCCGTCTGAAAAAAAAAAAAAAAAAAAAAAGTGCATGAGAAAGGAGTGCTACAGGCCAATCTTACTCATAAACATAGACGCAAAATCCCAAACAAAATATTTTTAAAATTATTTTTAATTTTGTTTTTTACAAATTGTAATTGTATAGAATTATGGGATACACAGTGATGTCATGACATATGTATGTTGTGCAATGATTGTATTCCTTAAATACTTATTTATTCCTCCTGTTTAACTGTGACTTTCTATCCTTTGACTGACATTGCCCCATTCTACCACCCTTATTCTCTGGTAACCACCCTTCTACTCTCTGCTTCTATGAATTCAGTTGTTACAGATTCCACATATAAGTGAGAACATGTGGTTTTTGTCTTTCTCAGACTCACTTTTTACCTAGCATAATGTTCTCCAGGTCCATCTATGCTGTTGCAGATGAAAGAATTTTCTTCCTTTTTGTGGCTGAATAGTAGTCTATTGCATATATGATATGGTTTGGCCATGTTCCCACCCAAATCTCATCTCGAACTGTAGCTCCCACAATTCCCATGAGTCATGGGAGGGACCCAGTGGGAGGTAATTGAATCAGGGAGTGGGTCTTCCCCCATACTGTTCTCTTGGTAGTGAATAAGTCTCACGAGATTTGATACTTTTATAAGGGGTTTCCCTTTCTGCTTAGCTTTCACTCTCTCTTTGCCTGCTGCCATGTAAGGCGTAACTTTGCTTCTCCTTTGCCTTCCGCCATGACTATGGAACTCCCCAGCCATATGGAACTGTGAGTCAATTAAAACTCTTTCCTTTATAAATCACCCAGTCTCAGGCATGTCTTTATCAGCAGCGTGAAAATGGACTAATACAGTATATGTACCACATTTTCTTTATCCATTCATCTGCTGAAGGACACTTCAGTTGATTCCATAACTTGGCTATTGTGAATAGTGCTGCAATGAATGTGGGCATGCAGATATCTCTTCAACGTAGTTTCTGGATTATATGGTAATCCTATTGTTAGTTTCTTGAAGAACTTCCATGCTGTTTTCTATAATGGCTATGTTTACATTCTCACCAACAGCGTGTGTAATCTTCGTCTTTTTAATAAGACATTTAATCACCATTTCGATGGGTATGAGATGATATTTCACTGTGGTTTTAATTTGCATTGTGTGATGCAATGTGATGTTGAACATTTTTTCTTGCTTGGTAGAAATGTGTGGTTGAGTTTTTCCTCTTCATCTGGGCAGAGCTTTAGGGTGGGCTTTGAGGCTGCACTGAGTCATTGTTTGAAAGCCTGGATGTACAAGTCTAGTGCCTGAGCTTTGCTAAAAGGGGCCTTGAGGCTGGGGATGGAGGCTAGCCATCTAGGAACTCAAGCCAGGCCAGGCTCTGTGGCTCACATCTATAATCCCTGCACTTTAAGAGGCCCAGGTGGCAGAGTTGTTTGAGGTCAGGAGTTTGACACCAGCCTGGGCAACACGGTGAGACCCCATCTCTACAAAAAATAAATAACCAAACATGATGGCATGTCCCTGTGATCTCAGCTACCTGGGAGGCTGAGGCAGGAGGATCTCTTGAGGCTGGGAGTTCCAGGCTACAATGAGTTATGATTGTGCCACTGCACTCCAGCTTGGGTGACAGAGGAAGACACTGTCTCTAATAAATAAACAAACTAAGACTCAAGCCTAATTAATATGCTCTGGGAGCAACCAGTCTGGCTCTACTGGTGGGCTGTGCTGCTGGTACCTCTGATCGGCACCTCTGCTGGCAGTAATATGGAGCTACCACCAAGATCTGGGTGCAGGTCACTATGGGCAGTGCCTCCTTGCTTTGTTTCTATCTGACCCAAGGCGGTCTAGTCATGCCTTTCTCCCCTGTGTTCCCCATGAGACAAAGTGGGCTTTGGCTTCGCAGGATGCTAGGGGACCTGGATGTGAGTTTTTTGTTCTCTTTTCCTGCTGTTGATCCAGGGGATCCTCTGTGTGTGGTGCTGCGTCGACTTGGAGGATGTGGAGAGGCAACACCTGTCTAACGCTGTTCTTATTCGCTTCCATGGTCCATTCAGGTGTCTCAAGCTTATTCCCAAGTTTTGAGATTTTCACCAAGGTGTTCTTATCAGTGGATAGTTGTAGTTGAGCTTCCTATGCCAGGGAGAGCAGCCTGGGACCTCCTGTTCTACCAGCTTCCTCTGAATACCCCAAACAAAGTACTTGCAAACCAAATTCACCTGTGTTTATAAGATAACACGAATTGATTAAGTTGGGTTTCCCAGGAATTCAAAAGTAGTTTAATGTTAGCAAACCTAAAAGTGCTATTCATATGAGCAGATTAAAGCACGTAAAACTCTATGACAATAGGTGTACATAAACATTTGATGTATTTCAGTACCCCTTCATGGTAAAAAAAAAAAAAAAATTAACAAAGTAGAAATATATAACTTGGTAAAGGTTTACACCAAAAAATTACAGCAAATATAATTCTGAATGGGAAAACATTAGAAGCATCTCTTTAAAAATTAAGGGTATGTCAGAGATACAGTTGTTTTTTCTACTCAATTTTGTACTATGTGTCCTAGTCAGAGAAGGTAGTAAAAGTAAACTCTTGTATATCATCACCAGCAGATATGTACAAGAATATTCCTAGCAACACTATTTGTAAAATCTTCAAACTGGAAACAGCAAATAATGAGAAATATGAGATTTAGATATTCTTTACTGCCCTAGGACCCTTGTATAGTTTAATCTGTATGTAACTTTTCTGGTTATATATAGACCATGGTATCTTTTTCTTGTCTGAGAGGGAGAGATTTTTTCTTTTATGCATACACCACAATGCTTATAACTTAAATCAATACATTAAGTATTTAAAAATAATTTGCAAATCAATAGCAGTAATAATTACTTATAGAAGAGTTAATATTTTCATACTTTATTTAAAATTATATATATATTTACATGTATGTGAAATTATCATGTAACGTTTGAAGCCAATCTCATTTTTGAAGAATTATATTTATTTTCTGTTCCAGTAATCAGTTTCACATTATTCTCATTTATCCTTCTGTGAATATTTGAGTGTAATATAGATATTTTAAATGAAATTAAATATAAGCATATGTGAATATCTTTGGACCTTTATAGATGTATGGGTTATAAGATTACTCACATAGAAAAACATAATGATGCCCAAAGGGAACATAAATATTGCAGATCATAAGTAATTACACGCTCAAAGGCTCATGGAATTGTTAATCCTATTCATGATAGGAATTCACTCACTAAAATTTCCAATTCATCGTTTACACTAGTGAACTATTACACTGCCAACCTGACAACTTAATATTGTCAAGAACTTAGCTGATTTTAGTTGACTTGTATGTAGGAAGGCTTAATGCAATTTATGTGCAATTCAGATATGGTACAAAGCCTAAGAAGATATGAAAAATAGCCTACTCTTGGAATGGTTCACTTTATTTTCCGTGAACAGCTTAAACCAAACTGAGACCACAAGTTAAATTGGGAAATAATTTGTTGTTAGTTTCTACACCCAGAGCCAACAGCCTGCCTAGAACAACCCTACTGGGCATCCATCAGTTATATTTCTTGGTAGACAAGCAGAGTGTAGTAGAGCTCATTTTGAATTTAATTTCGAACCCCATGGTCTTAACCACTTTCCCATTCCTTTCTGTGGCCTCTTAGTTCATCCCTGAGAGTTAGAGACTTATGTTTTCATGAGTGGTGATGAATGCTTAACAAAAAAATCTGGGGACATTTAGTAGAACCCTTGAGGCCCAGCACTGACTGGGTTGACAGAAGCCTTTTGTTTTTTCTGTTTGTTTGTTTGTTTGTTTTGAGACGGAGTCTCGCTCTGTCGCCCAGGCTGGAGTGCAGTGGCACGATCTCAGCTCACTGCAAGCTCCGCCTCCCGGGTTCACTCCATTCTCCTGCCTCAGCCTCCTGAGTAGCTGGGATTACAGGCGCCCACCACCACGCCTGGCTAATTTCTTGTATTTTTAGTAGAGACGGGGTTTCACCATGTTAGCCAGGATAGTCTCGATCTCCTGACCTCATGATCCACTCGCCTTGGCCTCCCAAAGTGCTGGGATTACAGGCATGAGCCATCGCGCCCGGCCGCCTTTTGTTTTTTAATTGCTCTGGGACTAGGGTTTTGAATTGTTGGCCACAGCAAAAACTTTGGTTCTACCTCTAAAAGCTGATTCCAGAAAATGGGAGAGAGAAGAAAGAAGAAATGAGAAATGTTACACCAAAATGTAAACCCTATGGAGCAGAGAATTTCTTTTTCTTTTCTTTTCATTTTTTTTTTTTTTTTTTTGAGACAGAGTCTTGCTCTGTCACCCAGACTGGAGTGCAGTGGTGCAATCTTGGCTCACTACAACCTCCACCTCCCAGGTTCAAGCATTTCTCCTGCTTTAGCCTCCCGAGTAGCTGGAATTACAGATGCCCACCACCACACCGGGCTAATTTTTGTATTTTTAGCAGAGGCAGGATTTCACCACGTTGGCCAGGTTGATCTCAAACTTCTGACCTCGTGATCCACCCACTTCGGCCCGCAGTATTTCAAGCCTGTAATCCCAGCACTTTGAGAGCAGAATTTTAAAAAATCTCCTGTGTTCACTAACATATCCTGAGGACCTAAAATAGTGTTAATACAAAGTTGTTCTGCAAATATTGGCAGAAGGAATGACAGAAGAAAGAAAAGGAAGAAAGAGGAGAGATATACCTGGGTGAGCAGGCGTTCCTGTGGCAGGCCACCATCTGCTTGGCTCTCCTGTGACTCCATCTGGTTGCTCACCTCCAGTGCTTCTATTCTCTGTACAAACTTCCTGACTTTTAAAGCTGCAGCTTTCTAAGGCCACTTGTCTCGCCCTTGGAGGATGTGGCTTCCTGCTTTTAAAGGCACTTTTTAAGCACCCAGTTACCTACTGAGGGTGAGACCATCATTGGGTTTGCCCCACTTAACAAGCTATTTTGAATATATGGAATATATTCAGTCTTAAAAAAAAGGAGATTTAAAATTGTGGCACATGCTACAACATAGTAGATTATAGGTTATAGGTTAAGTGAAATATACCATAGTCACACTAATTGAAACAGAAAGTAAAATGATGTTTGCTAGGGGCTTGGAGGAGAAAAAAGTGGAGAGTTATTGTTTAATGAGTAATAGAGGTTCAGTTTTGTGAGATGACTAGTTCTAGAGACTGGTTGCACAACAATGCGAAGGTATTTAGTATATTACCGAACGGTACAACAAAAAACATATCGAACTTCTAATTGGGTCTGTCGGAAGAAGTCACATTAAAAACAGCAAGCTGAAGTCAAGCCAGAAATGCTCATAGATTTTCAGAAAGCTTGTCACAAGCAAAACTTTGCTATAAAAGAGGAAATCAGATAATCTCATCTGAAAGATTTTAATTACAAAGGACTACATTATTGAGCTCTCTCTTTTTTCCTTTTTTGAACTAGGAAATGTTCTAAGAAATAAAACCCTTAAAACATAGCAATGATCCTGGCTGAGTTGTGGCAATTTCACCAGGATTTCTGTGAAGGACTTGAATTAACTTACTATTTCCCATTGCATGTCAAAGTTCAGGTTTACTTTACATGCTTTTATGAGGTTAGTCTAGCTACCATTCTAGAAAACTTTAGCCGAGAACAGCAAACAAAATGGCTAGATATGGATTGTACATAACTTTACAAGATGAAAGGATTTTGGTATATTTTGGGTAATTTCCAAAAGCTGAGACACTGAAGTCGACTCCTCACTCACACAAGTTGTTTGAGGCCGACAACTGTGCAACTGTGTTCTTTGAGTATGCAGAATTGAAAGCAATTAGATCCCTCTGATTTCTATAAGACACCTTCGAAATTTAAGCATGAGTCATGACTTGCCTTGTAGTTAACCTAATGACCCAACTTTACTTAATGGACCTCTGCTCTAACAGAAGCACACTACCATGGTGTATTTTGTCTATTTCTATCTGCCAAGTTAGCATTATTTTGTTAGCTGTCCTCCCTTTTATCTATCCACCCATCCATTCATTTGCTAGTCTATTTATTTATTTATTCACCAGAAATTCAGCAAAACTTTATAGAACATCTATCTGCTGTATACTTAGGAGGGACTAAGCTTTGAAATCAAATATGAGTAAAACACCCATGAAGACATTCTACCCTCAAGGATGGATGTCACATTGTATTTAGGAACTTGAAAGACTGGTCTCTAGTTCTATTCTTTTTCTCTCCATTTCCGATCTACTTTGAGCTGCCTTCCTTTTCTTTTCATGCCACTGGTCTCGGTTCCCTTACTTTGTTTAATGTAGGTCATTTTGGTCTTGCACAACTGAGTATCTTTTCATTGAAATTATCTTCATTGGTGTTCCATACCAACTTATTTAAGTATACTAACAATTAACTAAACTTCAGTGGTTCTGTATACCTTTTCCTCCTAAAATGTGCCTAATTTTGGAACACGATCCTGATTTCCCTTTGGGAGGATTATCTTTGTTCCATAGAATACAGTCTATTAAGTGTCCAATTAAGTACAGTCTGCCAATCAAGGCACTTAGCTCTTCTGTAGCCAAAGAATGAGCACACGACTGAAGCTAGACTAAAGAGTTGATCTTTCTGGAATGTAAGTCATGAACAGAGTGAAAACAGAGCAAAAATTCACACAGGAAGCAGATCTAAGGGGATATCTATTGGCATCCAGAGCTATGCTGATTCCTGCCTTATTCTGCTTTCTCCTTGAATCTGTGAGCTACCCTCCACCACTCTAATGATTTTCTTTCCTGTTGGATCACATGAGTTGCTGTCTGAAGTTTTCATCCAGAAAACCCTAATTGATTGATATTTCCCTCATTGTGAAATCTCTGGATCTCTAGGGATTATTTGCAGATTTGTGTCTCCAACACTTTCATGGAGACCATAAGAAATATTTCATGAGGACTCACCAGTCAGTCCTCTCAGTTATAAGTGGTGCCTCTGGGCACGATGGTCCCACCAAAGTGTAGCCACCACCTGCTGAAGCTGACCTCTGCTGATCAGCCAAGCCCTCTGTGTCAAAGCTGGCTCTGACTTCCCGACCTTCACATTCTGAAGCCAGGCCATGTTCTTTGCCAACATGTCATGAATCTCTTTACCAATCGTACTAGTCCATTTTCATGCTGCTGATAAAGACATACCTGACACTGGGTAATTTATAAAGGAAAGAGGTTTAATGGACTCACAGTTCCACATGACTGGGAAGGCCTCACAGTCTTGGTGGAAAATGAAAGAAGAGCAAAGGGACGTCTTATGTGGCCACTGGCAAAGAGAGAAATTGTGAAGGGAAACTCCCCTTTATGAAACCATCATATCTTGTGAGACTTAGTCACTATCATGAGAACAGCACAGGAAAGACTTGCCCGCATGATTCAATCACTTCTCACCAGGTCCCTTGCATGACATGTGGGAATTGTGGGAGCTACAATTCAAGATGAGATTTGAGTGAGGACACAGCCAAACCATATCACCAGTAGTGCTGTTCTACTACATGAGTTAAAGACTTGTGCTCCCTTGATTCCCAGTGTCTTAGAGATAGTTAAATAGAATCACACTTTCTATTTTTACTTGAATTTCTTGTCTAGAGAACTGAGAAAGAAATTCATGGGAGCTGGGCCTTGAAAAAGACAAGAATTAAGCAAAATTTTGTTTCCGTGATTGAACCCTGGTAGTGGAGATTAAAACTGCTCTTTGTGAGCTAAGCATATTTCCTTTGATTCTACTGAGAGGTTTTGAAATGACTGCAGAAGCCAGCACCTGCTCGCCTAAATAATGCATTTGTGTCTCATTGAAGATTTGTCTCAATGTCTAAAATATTTAGCTCTTTAAAAGGTCAGGTGGGAACCATGTATGAATAGTATGACTATATTTAGAATTTTTCCATCTGTAATATTGAGTAATGCCCATTCCTTCTATTATTTTTTTTAATTTTTAATTTTTTTATTTCAATAGGTTTTGGGAAGAACAGGTGGTGTTTGGTTACATGAATAAATTCTTTAGAGGTGATTTCTGAAATTTTGGTGCACCCACCACCCAAGCAGTGTTCACTGTACTCAATGTCTAGTCTTTTATCCCTTGCCACCCCCACCGCACCGTTTCCTCCATGTCCTCAAAGTCCAATGTCTCAATCTTATGCCTTTGTGTCTCATAGCTTAGCTCTCACATGTGAGTGAGAACATGTGATGTTTGGTTTTCTATTCCCAAGTTACTTTACTTAGAATAATAATCTCCAATTCCATCCAGATTGCTGCAAATGCCATTATTTCATTCCTTTTTATGTCTGAGTAGTATTCCATTTTATAAATATGTGTGTGTGTGTGTATGTGTGTGTATATGTAACATTTCTTTATCCACTCATTAATTGGATAAAGAAATTGACTTTCTTCCATAAATATAAATGCTTATTTATTTGTTATTATTTTTTAGACAGAGTTTCACTCTTGTCACCTGGGCTAGAGTGCAACAGCACGATCTTGGCTCACTGCAACCTCTGCCATTTGGGTTCAAGCAATTCTCCTGCCTCAGCCTCCCAAAGGTACCCACCACCACGCCCAGGTCATTTTTTTGTATTTTTAGTTGAGATGAGTTTTCACCATGTTGGCCAGGCTGGTCTTGAACTCTTGGCCTCAGGTGATCCACCTGCCTCGGCCTCCCAAAGTGCTGGAATTACAGGTGTGAGCCACTGCGCCTAGCCTATAAATGTTTATTTATGGCAGAAGATGATTGACTTTATTCAATACATATAAATTCAATAATATAAATGTTACATATGTATAATATTTTCTTTGTCCACTCATTGTTTGATGGGCATTTGGGCTGATACCATATTTTTGCAATTGCAAATTGTGATGCTGTAAACAAGTGTGTGCAAGATTCATTTTCATATAATGACTTTTTTCTTCTGGGTAGATAGCCAGTATTGGGATTGCTGGATCAAAGGATAGATCTACTTTCAGTTCTTTAAGGAATCTTCATACTGTTTTGCATAGTGGTACTATGTTTACATTCCCACCATCAGTGTTAAAGTGTTTCTTTTTCACTGTATCCATGCCAATATCTATTTTTTGTTGTTGTTCTTTTGATTATGGCCATTCTTGCAGGAGTGAGGTAGTACTGCATTGTGGTTTTGATTTGCATATACCTGATAATGAGTGATGTTGACATTTTTCCACACGCTTGGTCTATTCACGTCCTTAGCCCACTTTTTGATGGGATTGTTTGTTTTTTTCTTGCTGATTTGTTTGAGTTATTTGTAGATTCTGAATATTAGTCCTTTGTTGAATGTACAGATTGCGAAGATTTTTTTTCTCCCTCTGTGGGTTGTCTTTTAACTCTGTGATTATTATTATTATTTGCTGTGCAGAAGCTTTTTAGTTTAATTAAGTCTCATCTATTTATTTTTGTTTTTATTGCATTTGCTTTTGGGTTCTTGATCATAAAATCTTTGCCTAAGCCAATATCTAGAAGGGTTTTTCCAATGTTGTCTGTTAGAATCTTTAGGGTTTCAGGTCTTAGATTTAAGTCTTTGATCCATCTTGAGTTGATTTTTTAATAAGGTGAGAGGTGAGGATCTGGTTTCATTCTTCCACATGTGGCTTGCCAATTATCTCAGCACCATTTGTTGAATAGGGTGTTCTTTCTCCACTTTATGTTTTTGTTTGCTATTTCAATGATCAGCTGGCTGTAAGTATTTGGGTTTATTTCTAGGTTCTTTATTCTGTTCCATTGGTCTATGTGCCCATTTTTATACCACTACCATGCTGTTTTGGTGATTATGACCTTGTAGTATAGTTTGAAGTCAGGTAATGTGATGCCTCCAGATTTGTTCTTTTTGTTTAGTCTTACTTTGGCTATGCAGGCTCTTTTTTGCTTCCATATGAATTTTAGGATTTTTTTTTCTAGTTCTGTGAAGAATGGTGGTGGTATTTTGATGGGAATTGCATTGAATTTGTAGATTGCTTTTGGCAGTATGGTTATTTTCATAATATTGATTTTGCCATCCGTGAGTATGGGATGTCCTTCTATTGTACAGGTGTGGCAATTTCTGAGTCCTCTGGAACGTCACATCTCTCTACTCAAATGGCCTCATGTATCTGTGTTATCATCCACTTCTACTTACTTTCTTTAAAAATATAGCTACCACTTCTGATTACTTTGCTATCTTTTATTCACCACAAGAAAAAAAAAACCACTCTATGACTGCTGTGTTAAGCAAATACAAGCTACAATGTTTTTAGATTTTTTTTTTTTTTTTTTTTTTTGAGACGGAGTCTCACTCCGTCGCCCAGGCTGGAGTGCAGTGGCTGGATCTCAACTCACTGCAAGCTCTGCCTCCTGGGTTTACACCATTCTCCTGCCTCAGCCTCCCGAGTAGCTGGGACTACAGGCGCCCGCCACCTCGCCCGGCTAGTTTTTTGTATTTTTTTAGTAGAGACGGGGTTTCACCGTGTTAGCCAGGATGGTCTCGATCTCCTGACCTCGTGATCCGCCTGTCTCGGCCTCCCAAAGTGCTGGGATTACAGGCTTGAGCCACCGCGCCGGGCCTTAGATTTTTTTTAATGTAACATCTTATATTTTTTATGTCTCACAGTTTGCCTAATGGAGAGTATTTGATAGTTTACTGTGTCATTTGTTCAAACGTTTTGGCTGCTGCATGTAATGTTTGATCCTTACTAATACAGAATTCTCATTATTCATAAATATTTTCCCATTGATTTTTTTAACTTCTTTTAGTTTAACTCAATTTCTGCTGTTCTCTAATCAGTAAAGTATTTCTCGTAAGCTTAGAAGTATGGTATTAATAGTTATATATCATAGACACTTTGTCTATTCTACTAATCACTGAGTGTTTATGTCTCAACCAAAAGTTCAACATTGTGACTTAAACAGTATAAAAACCATTGTGTTACCCAATTCTTATCTTTCGATGCCAAGAAATAGAGCTGGACAGATAAAATGATAATCTATAAAATTACTGATATGCATAGCAAAATGCAGCAGATTAAACACAGTGGGCATGGGTTGTTACTGTAGAGGAGCTATGAGCTGGGGAATCAATGAAGGTTAGAGTAGCTCAAGGTTGGCATTGGGGAATCTGTAGAGATGCTATTGGGGCCCACCCAGATCACCTTCACCACTCCAGCTATATAGCCCCCAGGTGCTGTGAGTTACTCTGCTTCCCTCACAGTGGCATGCTTCACCTAAGAATCGCCCTCAGCTGAATAGTCGCTGCCTCTTTTCTTTTATTTTTTTTTTGAGATGGAGTCTCACTCTGTCTCCCAGGCTAGAATGCATTGGTGTGATCTCAGCTCACTGCAACCTCTGCCTCCTGGGTTCAAGCAATTCTCCTGCCTCAGCCTCCTGAGTACCTGGGATTACAGACATAAACCACCATGCCTGCCTCAGCCTCCTGAGCAGCTGGGATTACAGACATAAACCACCATGCCTGGTTAATTTTTGTTGTCCAGGCTGGTCTTGAATTCCTGACCTCAGGTGATCCGCCCGCTTCAGTCTCCCAAAGTGTTGGGATTACAGGAGTGAGCCACTGCGCTCAGCAGGTGCTGCCTCTTCTAACAGGACCTTACTTCTTACTTCAAGAGGACAGCTAGAGGTTAATAACGGACTGATCCAGGAGAAAAGACCAGCTTCTTTGTCTCAAGATGGTACAACTTCTAGGGTATATACTTGCCACTTCTGAGCCCCTCAGGGACTCAGATAGATGAGACTCATTTCCAGCCAAGACCACTTTCTTGCTTGCTTGCCTTCCTTCCTGTGCTGCATTCCTTATGCCCTTTCTTCTGCAAATCCTCCTCCAAATGGCAGGCCCAGGCAGACTAATCCACAATTTACAGCAAAGTGTGAGTGTCCAAGAGCCTCCTTAGCTGCATTGACAGATATTCATCTCCTGCAGCCAAGGGGCAAACAGAGCTGAAGATCAGGCACAAACTTCATTAGAAAAGTGACAAGTTTTCTAAGAATTAATTCTGAACCTAGGCAATTCCTCCAAGGCAAAGTCAAGACCCTGATAGGGAAGAAGGGCTATTTGAAACCTAGGATGATTTTGCTCTGGAGACCCTGGGCCCCCTGGACTTCCCTGAGTCCTCCTGGCTTTCAGAAGTGGCTCCAACGCCCTTGATGTAAGGGAGATGACCCCTGTCTTGAATGCTATGCAGAGACCTCAAATGAGGCATTTCACAAGGCAATCAGTGATTGTCCTCCTCAGGCTCTGCTCTTACTTCTCCTCATGGCCACCATAACGAACACTAAGGTTAAATACCAGCATGACCAACACTATTGGGAAGTGCTGGGCCTGTGAGAGCTGCTATCAAGGTATGTTATCATATACTTACTGTCTCATGGATTTTTCTGTGAGAAATATACAAAATGTACTTGTGATTGAAAAAAGTCTAGGTGGACTTCATGGGGATGGTACATTTCCCAGTATGATTTCCTCAGAATAATGGTCCCGTGAAATAGCCCATCAAAGAAGGCTCAGAAAAATTTGTAGGGAATAAACCTTGGTTTATCCCAGTGTTTCTTAAACCTAGTTTAATAGTGGGAAAACTCTTACTTTTCACCTTTTTTTTGTTTTCAACCTCTTAATGTTCTGAAGGACCAATATTTAAAGGATTCCACATCAGGAAATTCTGATAAAGAAAAAAACACAACTCTTCTAAGTAATGAGAATAAAATTTTAGGGCAATTTCTGCCTTTCACTATCATAGAATATGGGTTTCACTTTTCTGGCTCCAAATTTCTTTCTGTATTTTTATCTATTTATCTTTGTCTGTCTGCCTGCCTGTCTATCTGTCTATCATTGTAATGCCCAGACCGTTTATTCCCCGAAGAAGACCACCAGAGTCCAGGGTCAAAATTAAGCAGCAAGGATCTTTATTACAGGTTCGAACCTGGAACTCTCCCTTGCTCGCGAAACGAGACGGGCAGGAGAGCTCCCCCACTGAGCTCCGAGCAGTGTTATATAGTCTAAGAAAAGTGGGCATAGAATTATTATACAAATCAGATATATGATTGGCTAGTGTTTGAACAAGGCGATCTGGCTAACTATGATTGGTTCCTGCCATTTCTGATATTTTGGTTCAACCTTTGAGGCGGGAGAGCAGGTTTATGGCAGCAAGAGTTTATCTTACTTAAACACATCTTGTGACCTTGCCTTAGAACTTATAAAATTTCTGGTACGTGCAGAAAAACAGGTACTCACAGAACTTACGAAATCTCTGGTATGTGCAAAACAAAATCTCTGGTACGTGCAGAAAAACAGGTACTCACAGAACTTACGAAATCTCTGGTATGTGCAAAACAAAATCTCTGGTACGTGCAGAAAAACAGGTACTCACAGAACGTACGAAATCTCTGGTATGTGCAAAACAAAATCTCTGGTACGTGCAGAAAAACAGGTACTCACAGAACTTACGAAATCTCTGGTATGTGCAAAAATTAGAGAGCAGAACAGAGGGTGTGGGGGGGGGGGCGGGTACACATCTATCTTTGTGTCCTTTCATCATCATCTGTCTTGATATCTGTCTAACTTTTTATTTTGAAATAATGTTAGATTTACAGAAGAGTTGGAAGGATAGTAGAGTGTTGCTGTACAGCCTACATTCACCTTCTACCAGTGTTCATACTGCACATAACTGTGGTACATTTATCAAAACTAAGAAGCTAGCATTGATGTAATACTACTAAGTACAGACTTTAAGATTTCATCAGGTTTCCCACTATTGACCTTTTCTTTTTTTTTTAAATTTTATTTATTATTTTTATTATTATACTTTAAGTTCTAGGGTACATGTGCATAATGTGCAGGTTTGTTACATATGTATACTTGTGCCATGTTGGTGTACTGCATCCATCAACTCGTCAGCACCCATCAACTCATCATTTACATCAGGTATAACTCCCAATGCAATCCCTCCCCTCTTCCCCCTCCCCATAATAGGCCCTGGTGTGTGATGTTCCCCTTCCAGAGTCCAAGTGATCTCATTGTTCAGTTCCCACCTATGAGTGAGAACAAGCGGTGTTTGGTTTTCTGTTCTTGTGATAGTTTGCTGAGAACGATGGTTTCCAGCTGCATCCATGTCCCTACAAAGGTCACAAACTCATCCTTTTTTATGGCTGCATAGTATTCCATGGTGTGTATGTGACACATTTTCTTAATCCAATCTGTCACTGGTGGACATTTGGGTTGATTCCAAGCCTTTGCTATTGTGAATAGTGCCACAATGGACATACGTGTGCATGTGTCTTTATAGCAGCATGATTTATAATCCTTTGGGTATATACACAGTAATGGGATGGCTGGGTCATATGGTACTTCTAGTTCTAGATCCTTGAGGAATCGCCATACTGTTTTCCATAATGGTTGAACTAGTTTACAATCCCACCAACAGTGTAAAAGTGTTCCTATTTCTCCACATCCTCTCCAGCACCTGTTGTTTCCTGACTTTTTAATGATTGCCATTCTAACTGGTGTGGGATGGTATCTCATTGTGGTTTTGATTTGCATTTCTCTGATGGCCTTTTTCTATTCCAGGATCCAATCCAGGATAGCACATTCCATTTAAGAATTCCTTTTATTTTTGTGAGGGAGTTCAACAATGACTTACTCTAAGTATTCTTCCAATATCCCCAACTGCAAATAACTGAAACTTAAATTTGAGATTCCAGGAGTCTCAAAAAATGGGAATGAGCAGGCTGCAGTAGGGATGAACAATGAAGTATTCAGTACCTTCTCTTCCAGATGCTGACTGGCCTCACTGAAGACACAGCTCCCAAGTCCGTTATCTGCCCTCAGATGAAGTTCTCAAGAGACAGGCAATGTGATTGGCTCTTAGTCAACCACAGGAGTAACTGCCTTTCCTATGAGTCCTGACCCAATTAGCTGAGGCCAAGGTGGACGGGGTCATTCCTTATATAGAGAAATTCTCTTCCATGGCTGTGAATGAAGCCAATGAATCCATGAGGGAAGTGATATATAGCAGAGAAATTAATGTCTCTGCCATAGGTTGTATACAAGTTCCATTCTGTTGTAATGGTTTGTGGAATCTACTGTTTCCACACTCCTAAAAAATTTCCCATGAGAAGTTAACTAATTCGCACAACAATACTGCCTATTTTATAGCCTCTGAGTCAGCCATGTGAAATCACCACTGAGTGGTGAACTGAACTCTTCCTGATAAAAACAAAACAAAACTATACATCATTACTCTCCTAATTATATAACCTAGCTACATTTTCATTAGTACCAGAAAAATAATAGCTATTGTCTAGCTCTTTCTGGGTTCCAAATTATTTTTCTTTCATAATTCTGGAACCATCCACTAAGATTCTCTAGCAAGTTGAACAGAGAAACACAACAGTGGGTACTTCTTAAGTACTTGTCAGTGATGATAAAACTGCCACATTAAAATACCATTTGTTAAGTATGTAGGTAAGAAAATTTCTTGTAGATTTGTCAGTATGAATGCTCGAGTTTGAACTGTCATGCAGCAATGTGTTGAAGCCAGGCTTAAAGAACAGTCACATACTGGAGAAATAATTTGAGTATAAAGAATTGTTTCTGTTGGGCCGGGCGCGGTGGCTCAAGCCTGTAATCCCAGCACTTTGGGAGGCCGAGACGGGTGGATCACGAGGTCAGGAGATCGAGACCATCCTGGCTAACACGGTGAAACCCCGTCTCTACCAAAAAATACAAAAAACTAGCCGGGCATGGTGGCGGGCGCCTGTAGTCCCAGCTACTCGGGAGGCTGAGGCAGGAGAACGGCGGGAACCCGGGAGGCGGAGCTTGCAGTGAGCTGAGATCCGGCCACTGCACTCCAGCCTGGGCGACAGAGCGAGACTCTGTCTCAAAAAAAAAAAAAAAGAATTGTTTCTGTCGATGAGGCAGAGTCACAATTAAAAATAGGATTGGTATACATTGGCCATCTACATTGAGTAATGAATAAGTTCTGTGTTTATACAGTTTGTGAAGGACTTTTAATGGGACATTTAACTTTGCAGCCACATAATTATCATTCCCTATATATTGTTAAGTTCAAATGAAAAGGAGAGCAGCCATGCAAATCATAAGGTAATGTTTGAAACTGGCTCTTACTAACAACCCATTCACTCATGAACTAAAAGATACAGGAAAATTGTATCTTCAGTGTCTTATTTTGGAAAACTCTAGTGTATTCTAAAGAGTTTATCTTTACATAAGAGTGGAGGGAAGGAAAAAGGAAAGGAGGGTTTGTTGGTGAAACTTTTATAACCTTAATATGGGACACGAGAATTATTTTGAGGGATATAACACTGTAGCGATAAATGTCTCCAATAGCTTTGGTAAAAGATGAGAACGCCAAGGCATAGGTAATGTTAGGAGTGGAGGCAACCTTAGAATTGGCCAGACTTGTAGGAAATGGCCAAATTGTTTTGTAAAAGAATGATTAGGGTTTTTGTTTCATTTTGTTTTTGTTTTTTGGGTTTTGTTTTCTTTTTTGATACTTAGAGAAAAGAAGAGGGGGAAAGAGCAATACAAAAGAGAGAAAGAAGGCATGAACCTGGGTACCACTCAGAGAGCAACAGGCAGAAAGCAAATCTGAAAGCTGGGACATTTAAAGAACTTTTAATAACTGGAACGACTAACGTTGAAGTTGAAGCTGTGTTGTAATGTTGACCACTCCTCTATCCTCCTCTACCAAATTATCACATCTATAATATTTCTAAAGGCCCTGGGAATCATTTGGAGGGAGGAGCCATAGATAGCATCATTATATAAATTTCACGTGTGACTCTATGTGTTGCCCAGACACGGAGAGAGCTTCTGGGATGGTGAGATGATTCATAACTTGAATGAATTTGACCAGTGCAGGAGTCTGAAGATGCATGTGCATTTTACTTGTTATCAACTAGCACCCTAGTGAGATTTAAAGAAATTTAGGGAAACTTTGGAATATTAAAGAAATATATTGGGCTGGGGGAAAACTCAAGGCATCCTTATATATACCCTAAAAATCAGAGAGTCATCAACTGATATCTCATTCAGTGAATACTCCAGATGGATAAATGAGAGAAAATAGTGCCTACCCTGAAAAAGAACAATAAATGCAAATGATTTAGTCATTGTGCTGGACATGACTAGTTCATTCTCAGTCACTTAACTACAATAAGCACATAATAAAGAAAGGTGATATTATTCTACCATTGTATCCTTTTTAATAGATTCCACAGGATTTATATCCCCCACACTATTCTCAACACTAATATTCTTCTGCTGTAAAATGAAGAGCATTTTCTTTCCAATGATACTGACTTCTCAAAGGGTACATTAAATTTTAAATAAATGAAAATCAGCCAAAATATAATTACATATTCTTCTTTGATTCTTACAAATTTCTTCTGTTTATGAAATATCTTTCCACTTGTTACTTGAGCTCCTGCATTTGACTGTAATGTATATGCCATGTTTTACTGTCTTCTTATTCGGAACAACTTCTTGCTTATTGTGTAATGAATTACTTTCTCATCTGCATGGAATATTGTTTCTTAAGAGAAGACAGGAATTAATATTTGTGAATAACTGATAAACATTAGGCATTTTATTCGGTTTGCCAAACTGATTATTTTCATTTGAATAAAATTCTCCTGTGAACATAGCACTAACCTATAAACTGTATAAACTGATTGCATGGGTACATTTGTGGCAGCATACCTTATTTGAGGATGTTTTTTAAAGCTAGCAAATAGGTCAAAATAGAATTAATTTTAAATTACTCTAAAAAAGTCCTTAAACTACTTTTTACTTGCATTATATGTTGTTAATTGCTTTTATATATTTATAGATATATTTAAACCTATACTTAAATATGGACTTATCAATGTATAATATATACCATAACATATAGCACATACGTTAATATAGTCTATAATATTTTAATCACTAAAAAGAGAGAAGTATAATTGAATTTGTGTAAGCTACTCATTAACATTGTAAACGTTTAGAGATATTTTATTTTAAAACATTGAAGATTAATTTTTCTTGTGAAAGTATCCTAGAATAAACAAATCAGAAAGAAAGATTCAAGTAGCGAGTCTCATAATCAATTATAAATATACAGAAAATGTGCCTCAGGTTAAGTGTAAGGAACTTGAGAGACAATTATATTTGAAAGTTTGAAGTGAATAATGAAAAATCATTCTGTATCTTCCTACTTCAAAATTTTATCTTCTCAAAAGTCAGCTTTTCTGACCTGCAATAATGAGATTCCTGTTATTTAAGACTCATTCCAAGAATCCTGCTTCTAATGTGTTAGGTTAACCATTTTAAATTCTCCATTGCTGTCCCAAATGTCAGTGAACTCATTTGGCAGTGAGTGCCTTCTTTCACAGATGAATGCCATTTCCTGGCTCGTTTAGTTACAAATGCAGGGCCATTGCATGATTCTTTGTTAGCTCTTCCTCTCTTGTTTATAGTTAAAAATAAGTGTAGGACAATCAATAGCCTCAAAATAGAGGAATTTCTGTTGTCTTAGGAAACAAGATTTTGACTCTCATCATCTCTTGGTCTTTCACCTTAAAGATGCAAAAAGTTCTTCTTGCCCTATTATAACTATTCCCTATTAATAAAATTTGGCGCATGCCATTTTTCTGCTGGGAGAAATATTTTTAAGGATTCATATTAGATTTAAAGATCTATTGTACAGTTAGTTGATAAGAGTAGTAAGCCATCCCTTCATATCCAGAGTTGCTAACAGGTTCACTGAACACCGTGAGGGTCAATCGCACTTTCAAAATACTTGCATGTGAGTGACAGACTCAAAACATAGGATGGTAGCTGGAGGTGAATGTGGAGTTTAAGGATTGTTTTTGAGTCTTTGTCTTAGTTTTCCATTTTTATTTTAAAGATGGCTATTGAACAGGAGAAGAAAAAGCAAGTACTTGGTGCAGGCTTTCATTCAGCCTGTTTCATCAGCAACCAGCCTTGAAAGCAACAAATGTTTCAGATTTCCATTCTGAATTAGAGAATTTCAGAGAAACACACTAATTCTTGAGAACTTTCTGAGATTACCCATTGCATTTTGATAGCATGGTGACCTTCTTACTCCTTGATATACCTTTCAGTTTTATTGTGAGAAACAGGCTGCCCTGTGGATAATCCTGAATTCTTAATCCATTGGCCATCCCCTGGCCCAGAGAATCTCACCTCTGAGATTTTCTCAGTTTCAAACCTGGGTCCTGTTTGAGGTTAGTGTCTGTTTGATTAAAAGGGAATTCATATATGATTTCTAAACCAAAGCTTTAGCCTGCTCTAACAAGGCCTTGTTTCAAGTAGCAAGAATTTTTAAAAGTTATTTTCCCAAATGAAGAATATGTTCCTTTGTCTGAGAAGTGTGATGCATGAGTCAAAGAGACTAACTTTTTAGATGCCAAATGGGTCTGTATTCAAAGTAATTCCCAAGATAAAAGGCATGATTTCATTTCAGGATTAAATGATTCAGAAATGATGACAAATCTTGTGTGTTATTCCTTCAATTTTCTGGAGGAGTCAAAAAGAATAAGCACCTCGATTTATCCTTCACTGTGGGCTTATAGGGTCTTAGGGAGCTTTCCTTCCTATGTGGCATTCTTCAAGTCTGACACAAAACTAACCTGTTGTCCTACCTATGCCACCACCTAAGACCACAGGCTTCAATCTGTATATCTAAGTCAAAAACTGGAACAGGACACAAGCAAACTATGGTGTGTGTCACATGTTTGCTGGTGGACTTGGCAAATGACATTAAGAAATGTGATTTTTAAAAAACCCTAAAAATAATACATGGTATTTTTTTCCTCTTTCTCAAGAATCCAAGGATAGGAAGTGTGAAATAAATTAGGGAAAATGTGACTGTTTTCTCAGGAAAAAATGTGATTATATTAGTCCATTTTCACACTGCTATGAAGAACTACCTCAGACTGGGTGATTTATAAAGAAAAGAGGTTTAATTGACTCACAGTTCCACATGGCTGGGGAGGCCTCAGGAAACTTACAACTGTGGTGGAAGGGGAAGAGGAAGCAAGGCACGTCTTACATGGTGGCAGGAGAGAGAGAGAGTGAGAGGGTAAAAGTGCCAGACATTTATCAAACAACCAGCAAGGGGGAGGTCCATCCTCACGACTCAATCAGCTTACACCAGTCCACTTTCCCAACATGTGGGGATTACAGTTCACGATAAGATTTGAGTGGGGACACACAGCCAAACCGTATCAGTGACAATCTTTATGAAGGAGCTTACCTTTGCCTCGTTGGCCAGGAACATGGTCCCCACTGCACAGGAGAGGCATACCTTATCTGTCCTGCCCCTTGCTCCCTGGGAGAAAAGAAATAGATTCTCTAATTTCAGCCAAGAGGTGCACTTTCCCCAGAAGGTGCTGCCCATGAAGTTTAAATTTAATGAGAGAGACGTGGCAAGTTCACACCACATACCCTGTGCCAAAAGATGCCATTGTCATTTGCACATGAAGGATGCTCTTCTTGAATTGCTGTTTGTTGAATCCACATCTGTATAATTCTCAGAGAAAACCTATTTATTGACCCTCCCTCCTTCTACTATATTTGCAGACTTTGTTCCTTCCCATTTGGAGAATTTACGCCAGTCAAGGAGCAAATCGTTATCCAATGATCTTAGAAAATTAACAACATATTGCATATTACATTATATATCAAAGCATATGCATTCCCATGCAAAATATGTCTCTTTTCACTTAAAGGCCCTAAATCATGTCAGACCTGGGCTTCAAGAAAAGTTCAATATTCTGTATTCTACCTTTCTCTTTGATTTCTCTGACATTATTTCTGTGATGAGATTCTCTTTCTAGGGGCTGCAGTGTTTACCCTCTTAGTTGTGTGAACCCCAAAACCTCATCTTCTTTTCTGAAAACTTGTAGCTAATTAAATCTGTTTATGGTTTAATAATGTGTTCTATTTGGACACTGTGGTTTTGCACATGTTAAATTCCTAAGCCATGTAGACTTTTTTTTTTTGGTGTGTTCTCTGAGGTAGATAATAGCATCTAGAACTTCTATAATTCCACTGACTTGCTTGCTTCTCATTTGAGTGCTGGAATAATCCTTAGCACATAAGAGATTCTCAATATAAAACACTTAACTATTGATGTGTGATTTGGGAAACAATTTAAAATGCGATGATGCAGATAAAGAAATAAAGGGGTGGATAACTGGGGGGTAGGTCAGGCTTATGAACTGATGTAGAGCTCCATTCCCCAAATATCCCCTTAATTAGAGTGTTTTCATTAGAGTCATTTTGGAAATTGTTACAATTCTCACTGTAATGATGTTACAACTCTGTGTCATTAATGCTCCGTGTAAAAGCAAAAATACCTTCATATAATTCTTTAGTAAAAATGTCAAAGACGGATATGATCACTGAAAACTGGAAGTATTAAGTAAAATAATAAAATCATTCAAGCAACACAAACTCTTGCTTAAGCAAACTTACCTACCTTCCTTTCTCCCTTCATGGCAAAATTTCTGTGAATAGTCATCTTTACCTTCTCTCCTCTTACATGCATTTATCCTTCAGCTCGTTTAAATACTGATCTTGCCCTTTTGTACCAACTAAAATGTTCTTCAGTTACCAGAGGCTGGGAAGGGAAATGGGAGTGAGGTTGGGGGGAGATCAGGATGGTTAATCAATACAAAAAATAATTAGAAGGAGTGAATAAGACCTGCTTTTTGATAGACCAACAGGGTGACTACAGTCAATAACAATTTAATTGTACATTTAAAAATAACTAAAAAAGTGTAATTGGATTGGTTGTAACACAAAAGATAAGTGCTTGAGGGGATGGATACCCTATTCTTCATGATGTGATCATTATGCATTGCATGTCTGCACCAAAACATCTCATGTACCCCATAAATATATACACCTACTATGTACCCACAAAAATTGAAAACAAAAACTAAAAAAATATTGCTCTAATTTACTAGTGACAGTCCAAAAGTGAAATCCAATCCAAATCCAATAGTGAAAATCCATCTTCGTCCTACTTGACCACTCTTTAGTGAATCTCTTACTTTGTCAAGCTTGCCCCTTGCTCAGCATCTAGAACTTCATTCACTTGTATCTCTTCATACTTCTCAGATGATTTTTTTTTTTCCTTTTTGGGGAACGCTTCTTCTTCAGTTTAAGTGAACTAAAGTAGAAACGATATCTTCTCAATCACAATATAACCTACCAGTTACAATACATTATCAAATAAAATAGGTGTTTTTATTTAAATGAATGGATTTTTAAAAATGAATTAATATCAGAAATGAAAGAAAATAATTTCTGACGTATAGAAATTGAGATTGATGGAAATTCAGTGATGAGTCCATGGTCACAGAGCCAATTACCAACAGAAATGGAACAGGAGCTGAGATCTCTGTGCAAATTATACATTCTCTTCTTAAACCACCACAAAATAAATGCAACTATTTTTTCCCTAGTAAGCCTCTATAGAGTTAAAGTTATGTGCATTTTATCTGAAATCCCATAGGAGACTAGAAATTGAAAAAATCCAAAGCTGCCGTGTCATCTAAATCATTTATTCATACAAATACATGTAATAAAAATATACCTCTAAGATGCCTAGTTCAAAATGCCACTATGTACTAAGTCTTTTTAATTATTCCTCCAAATATATTTTTTCTTATTTCCTTGGCTTTTTTTCTGAAATGAAACTACACTTTACTAATCTTACTGCTTTTATTTTAGAAATAAGCCCAAATCACTTAGCTAGTTTGCCAAACAGTGGAAGGGCTACAATGAATCAGAGAGTAATGTTTGTCCCTTAAGCCATTGAGTCACTTCAGAGGATCATCTTAAGAAACATGAGAATCATACAATCTTCTCATTGAAAGGGACTAACAAGGTCATCTACCTCAAAATTTATCTGAAGCGTTAATTCATCGATGACCATTTACTTTGTAATCGATCACAGTTCTGAAGCTCTGCTGTAGTTCTTCTCATTTCTCTCAGTGCAAGCTGGTGCTTCTCCAGACTGGACAACAAGCGAGACTCTGTCTCAAAAACAAAACAAAAAACAAAACAAAACAAAAAAAGGTTCAATATTTCACAGGAGTGATTAGTTGCTTTTTCAGGGCAGAACAGTCTGAGTTCAAATCCTTTCTTTGCCACTTAATAGCTATGCAATTTTGGGCAAATTAACTAATACCTCTAAATCTTAGTATTCCTCATTTCTAAAACACAGATGCTTAATCACAGAACTAAAATAAGAGAAGTTATGATCGTGCTGTATAGTAGAAAAGCTTCAATAAATAGTAATCATCATTGTATAGTAAACAATTATTTGAGAATTCTCTCTTCCCATCATGTTCCCTTGCTGACAATTTCTTGATGCTGGTTTTGATTCTCTAACTTCTTTCAAGTTAATTTCTTTTCTCTAGAGATTTTTCCCTCTCTCCATGGAGTTTGAGCACAAAGGTACTTTTGTAAGCTTTTATGTTCTCCACTCTAAGGTTTCCCAACTTCCATGTATAGTTTACATTAAATGGTCATCATCTCAAACACAAAGACAAATTAAGCATTTGCTAGGGGGGTGCATAGGAAGGTATCCGTATCAATACTTTATATGTCCTAGGCCTCGAATCAGACAAATTCCCTCATGTTCCCCCTTGAAAATTTCACATGGAAATGTCCATGGCTGCCAGATTTTTAGGTCTCTGATTTTGTAGAGGACCTCAAAGTTCTGATTTTAAATCTATTAGATGACTTCCCTTTCCTTGGTTCTTCCTGCCGAAAGTCACTGTCAAGCCTGGCCCCCCTTGGAAAACATAGGAGCATATATATGAATGTATATGTACATATACATACACATATATACATATACATACATATATATACATATATATGTGTATACACACACACACACACACACACACGCACACATAACCCCAGTCAACCTTTACGAGAGTGTGGCTCTTCTAAGATATTTGCCCAGGGCTTGGGATTTCAATTAAATGATCTCATGGTCATACTTACCAGTCAATGCTTAGGTGTCATGCATCTACTTTTATCTCAGTGCTCCAAAGCTTTGTGAATTTCTTGATCATTATCCACCATATCTTCCAACAAAAAGTTTATTTATATCAAAAGTTGTGTGATTCTAGTCTTACTTCTGATATGAATTCCAGTTATGAATCAATGAGAAAGAAAGCTCACAGATGGCCCAAAGCAAATTTGTGAAGTCTTCTGTCTCTCTTTCCATCTCCTGTGTGTGCCTGTCCTCCCTTTGTTGTTCTCGTTCCAGTTTACCTTAATTCCATGAGCATTTTTCCACCTCCTCCCTCCAGACAGAGACTTGTCCTTCCATAGTTCCACTTGTTTTTATTTCCTGTATCTTTCTTGAGTAAAATTTGGACATAAAAGGGGTTTGAAAAAGTCCATGTCCTTTGGCTCAGTAATACCACTTCTGGGAATTTACTGTAAAGAAACAAATCATGAGAAGTAAAAAGATATTATGGCAAAGAAATTTATAATATTTACAATGATAAACTGAAACAATCTAAATATTGTAATATATATCAACCAGATGGAATGATATGTGGCTTTTACAAGATTAAAGGCTTTGCAGTAACGAAAAACTGTGTGAAATAATATTATGGAAAACATATAAAGTAAAATTATATTGCATATTATTAGAACAATTTCGTTTTGCAGAAAAAATATTAATGCTAGTGTAAGCACCTTAATAAGGTTGTACCCAAATAGTTTGCCCTTTTTTTTTCATGTTCATTTCTCTGTTGATTAAATATTGATGCCTAATACTTTCATCTAGTCAGGAAGTTTTCTAAGGCCTTTCCACGCATTTAATTTTTACATCTCATTTAATTTTCACAACAATTCCCTAATGAAAGTGACAAAATATGTCCATTTTACAGATGAATTCAAAGAAGATCAGGCACAAAGAAGTAACCTGTCCAAGGAGCTGACTTAGAATTTATTCCAGGTAGTCTATCACCAGAATTCATTCTTTTAATCATACTACTATGCTAACTCTGATGTTTACATTGGCTTATAAATTTATTGTTTTTGTCAAATTAGTTAGAAAAAAATAATGCTAATTTATTTAAGCTATAATTTGACGTTTTTAAAAGTGTTGATATGTCATGGTAATATCAACATACACACACAAGCAATGCACTGATTTCAACTATGTAAAACCCCACCTGACTCTATTTATGCTAATTACTGGTTGAAAGAAAAAATCTAGGAAGGAGACCAGCAGGGTCACACTGATAGAATTATATTAATATTTTCATTTAAATCCATTTAGTATTATTATAACATCATATTACATGAAATGGAAAAACAAAAAATAAAATAAACAAAACAAAAACTTGCCTATTGTGGGGTCTATTTCCATGAAGATTTACAGGGAAAAGATTCGAAGAAGCCAATTCTTTTTGAGGAACAGAAAATCAAGATCCAGTTTCAATAGTGAGAGCAATATTTAGTGAATTATAGATTACAAAATTCAATATCATATAAGTTTGATTCTAATGAGGTAAGACAAGGAATATTTTCTCTACAATTTACTTATAAACAAAGCTATTATTGCCCACTCATCTGAGGATTTTTTTTTTACTTTTCCTTTTAATATCTTTTTTTGGGGGATTCAGTGGGTACAAGTGCAGGGTTGTTACATGGGTATATTATGTGATGCTGAGGTATGGGATACAGATGGTCCCATCAACCAGGTGGTGAGCATAGTACCCATTAGGTAGTTTTTCTCCCATGTACCCCTGTCTAGTAGTCCCCAGTGCCTACTGTTCTCATCCTTATCTTTATGTGTATTCAACGTTTAGCTCCCACTAATAAATGAGAACATGTGGTATGTGGTTTTCTGTTCTTGTGTTAATTTGCTTAGTTTAATGGCCTCCAACTACATCCGTGTTGCTGTAAAGGACATGATTTTCTTCTTTTTATGGCTGCATAGTATTCTATGGTGTACAACTTCTTCATCCAATTCACTATTGTTGGGCATCTAGGTTGATTCCATATCTTTGTTATTGTGAACAGTGTTGTAATGAATATATGATTGCTTGTGTCTTATTGATAGAATGAATTATTTTCCTTTGGGTATATATACCCACTAGTGGCATTGCTGGGTTGAATGGTAGTTCTGTTTTAAGTTCTTTGAGAAATCTCCAAACTGCTTTATACAGTGGCTGAACTAGTTTGCATTTCCATCAAAAGCATTTCTTTTCTATGCAGCCTTGTCAGCATCTGTTATTTTTTTGACTTTTTAGTAATAGCCATTCTGACTGGTGTGAGATAGTATCTCTTTGTTATTCTGATTTACATTTCTCTGATAATTAGCTATGTTGAGCATTTTTTCATATGTTTATTAGTTGCTTGTATGTTTTGAGAAGTATCTGTTCATGTCCTTTGCCCATTTTTAAATTGGATTATTTATTTTTTGCTTGTTGGTTTAAGTTTCTTGTAGATTCTGGATATTAGATCTTTTTCAAATGTATAGTTTGCAAATATTTTCTCCCATTCTGTAGGCTGTCTGTTCATTCTGTTGGTTTTTTTGTTTGTTTGTTTTTTGTTTTTGTTTTTTTTTTTTGCTATGCAGAACTCTTTAGTCTAATTAGGTCCCACTTGTCAATTTTTGTTTTTGTTGCACTTGCTTTTGGGGACTTAGTCATACATTTTTTGCCAAAGCCCATGACAAGAAGGATATTTCCTAGGTTGTCTTCCAGAATTTTTATAGGTTGAGGTTTTACATTTAAATCCTTAATCCATCTTAAGATTTGTATATGGTAAGGGGTAAGGGTCAGGTTCATTCTGCATATGGCTACCCAGTTATCCCAGCACTATTTATTGAAAGCGAGTCCTTTCTCTATTGCTTACTTTTGTCGATTTTGTTGAAGATCAGATGATTTCACATGTGTGGGTTTATTTCTTAGTCTTATGCTGTTCCATTGGTCTATGTGTCTGTTTTTGAACCAGTGTCATGCTGTTTTGATTATTGTAGCTTTATAGTCTAAAGTTGGGTAATGTGATGCCTCTAGCTTTGTTCTTCTTTCTTAGGATTGCTTTGTCTATTCAGGCTTTTTTGGGTTTCATATTAATTTTTAGAATAGATTTTGTTTAATTCTGTAAACATTGGGGTTGGTAATTTAATCTGTAGATTGCTTTGGGCAATATAGCCATTTTACAATATTGATTCTTTAAATCCATGGGTATGGAATTTTTTCCATTTGTTTGTGTCATCTCTGATTTATTTCAGCAGTGTTGTGTAGTTATCCTTATGGAGACCTTTAACCTCCTTGGTTAGATGTATTTCTGTGTATGTGTGTGAAGTTGGGGGGGATGGGAGGTTTGGGGGGTGTGTGTATGGCTATTGTAAATGGTATTATGTTCTTGATTTGTCTTTTAGCTAGAACATTATTAGTGTACAGAAATGCTACTGATTTTCGTATGTTGATTTTATATCCTGAAACTTTACTGAAGTCATTTGTCAGTTCCAAGGTCCCTTAGGCAGAGTCTTTAGGGTCTTCTAGGTAATAGAATTATATTGTCAGCAAAGAGAGATGGTGTAACTTCATCTTTTCCTATTTGGATGTCTTTTATTTCATTATCTTGCCTGATTGCTCTGGTTAGGATTTCTCAATAACATTTGAAATTATTTTTTAAGCTTTAGTAGAGTTTTATTTTAAAAAGAATTTTACTATACTATTTTCTAACTTCTTTAGGTTAAATTGAACATATTTACAAATGAAAGCACTCTAAAGTTTTTGTGTATAAAATATTATATCTTCATTTGCTAGTAGAATCTCAAGATTCTCTTCTGATTACTCAACCAGAAGTGTATTCACCATTGTCTAAATACTTTTTAATGCTTATGTTGCATAATTTCCTGGATGAGAATTGATATGGTTTGTCTGTGTCCCCACCAAAATCTCATTTTGAATTCCCACACGTTGTGGGAGACACCCAGTGGGAGGCGACTGAATAATGGGGGCAGGTCTTTACCATGCTGTTCTCATGATAGTCAATAAGACTCATGAGATCTGCTGTTTTTAAAAAAGGGGAGTTTCCCTGCACAAGGCTCTCTCTCTTTGCCTGCCGCCCCCCATATAAGATGTGACTTGCTCCTCTTGCCTTCCGCCATGATTGTGAGGCTTTCCCAGCCATGTGGAACTGTAAGTCCAATTGAACCTCTTTTTTTTTTGTAAATTGCCCAGTCTCGGGTATGTCTTTATCAGCAGTGTGAAAATGGACTATTACAAAAATTATGTAAATTATTTAATATAGATGAACTTCTAGTGAGCAGCTTCTTTTGACTGTGTACATCCTGCTTAAGTCACAGGGGACAATAACAATTCTGGTTCCTTTCCAACATTTGAGCTTTTGAACCTACGTGCAAGGTGTGGGAATTGGAGAAACAGTTACAAGTCACAGTAAGATCTCTGAAATCCAGGCATTTCACTATAGCAGAACGTTTGCTGTGAGTCTGAACAGTAAGGACATAAAACTAAAAGTTCTACCTGATGAAGTACAGAATGCTTTGTTGTTTATTTCTTTGAGTAATTCAGCTCTTTCTAAACTGAAGAGTGAAGGAATACTTAGTAAAATCGTATCAGAGGAGAAGAGCACTATTTTGTGCTTCAAAAAAAAAAAAAAAAGCAATTAGTGTCGTCCTTGAATTAGTTTATCAATCATGCACGTTAAAAAAAAAAATAAGAGCCTCAATCAGAGGCTAACTTCGCCCTTGCACAGAGCACTGCTAAAAATCAGATTTTAATTTATTAGAGGAAAACATTATTCTTTGATTTGTCATGCAAATTCAAAATTTCATTATAACCAAGAAAAAACAGTTTCTGATTGATCTTAGAGCTGCTGTCAGTGAATTCGATCTATGAAATTGACAATAAAGGTCTTTTCTTTCATTTTTAACTTTTTTATGAATAAAAAGCTTAAGTCACAACCATGAATACTGAATCAACACATAATACATTTCCCTAGGTTTTTTGCAAGCATTTAAAAAGCTTCAAGGCTTTGATTATTCCATTTGAAACCTGAAAGTACCCATAGAATAATCAAATTTTTAAAATTTGGCATTTCTTTCACTGTCATCTGGCTTTTATAGTTTCTGTTAAGAAATCACCCATCAACCTAGTTGTTATTCCTTTGAAAGTAATCTATTCCTTCTCTTTGTCAGATCATTGTTTGTTTTTCTACTTCATATTTCTTTTTCTATTTTAAAAATATATTAAACTTCTTTATTTGATAGTTTTTATTAGATAAACCAATATTTGAAGGCTGTTTTTTTTTCAATTTTTTTTATTCCAGTAGATTCCTACTCATACTGCCTTGTGATCTTGGTTGGTGTTGTTTTGTTTTGTTTTGTTTTTCTCCATTAAGAGATTTTATTTCCTGAGGATCTACACATGAAAACTATTATAGGCTTGTGATTAAGTGAGGTTCATTCTCAGAAGATTTGCATTTGCTTTGAGCCAACTCACTGAGACACTCTGTTAGTCTGTTCCCGCACTCCTGTAAAGAAATACCTGGGTAATTTATAAAGAAGGGAGGTTTAATGGGTTCATGGTTCCGCAAGCTGTACAGGAAACATGATACTGCCAACTGCTTGGCTTCTGGGAAGGCTTCAGGAAACTTACAGCAACAGTGGAAGGCAAAGGGGAAGCAGACTCCTCTTTTTACATGGCTGGAGCAGGAGCAACTAAGAAAGTAGGAGGTGCTGCACACTTCTGAACAACCAGATCTCAAGAGAACTCACTCACTATCACCAGAATAGCACCAAAGGGGATGGTGCTAAATAATTTATGAGAAACCACCCTCATGATCCAATCACCTCCCACCAGACCCAACCTCCAACACTGGGAATTACAATTCGGCATGAGATTTAGGAGGGACACAGATCCAAATCATATCAGGCACTGGAACCACTTTATATATTTGTATCTTCCATGTAGTGTGCGTTCAGGCTGCAAGCCTCCACAAGGGTTCACTTCCTTTCCTATCACATGAAGGTTTCAAAAAGTACTTACCATCTTTCAGATCTCTTCTGTACAGTGGGTCTACTTCTTGCTCACCCTTGATGAACAAAAGATTCAGTCTTTATTTAGCTATTTGTTTGGAATTACTGTGCTTGATTGTTTATTTTTAATATTTTTGCTGATTATTCTTAGAGTTCCACAAATTCTAGTTGTCTTTGGGCTTTGTCTCCTGATCTCTGTGTCTCATAACCCATGGAATCCAAAGTTTGTGCTACCCCAGGTTAATTAATGTCCGCAAGGCAAAAACTTACTTCATTGTTCCATTTAGCTTTCTGGCTTTCATTTTTTATTTAGTTTTGGGTCTTTGTGGATTTCTTACTTTTTTATCAGCTCATTAATGTATTCAAAATTTTTAAAATATTTTATCCAATCATTTTAGTTTTTTTCTTTATTTATTTCAGGGAAAGAGTTAGTGAAATGTGTACTGTACGAAGCTGCTAGAAATAACCACATGATTTAAGATTCTTGGTCTCCTTAACTATAAACATTTTTAAAGATATTAAATTCAGGTAGTTTCTTCTATGACTATGTCACGTTTTTACTTGTCTGTTTTACCTTCTAAAAATTTAAATTCCAGTATTCCCTTATCTTACGGCAACCTTTCTGTGCTTTCAGTTCTCTTCCACTAATCCTCCATTTCAATAATATTCCACTTGGATATTCTATACTCATTTAAATCTCAATAGTGTACTCTATACTGATATTCTTTAATTATCCAGACAAAAGATGAAGAGTATACGCATTAGTATGAATAAATCAAAATGCTGAATGTTTAGGGTTTTAGGTCAAGTTATACTCTGATGTCCTTGTATTTTCTAGGTGAAATCATCCAATGTGATCATGCCTATGTACCACAGAGATAGCAGCTACAGCCATCTATTCCTCATTGTCTGGACTCCTAAAAATGCATTTAAATGAGCTCAGATAAAAAACATTGCCGTTAATTGGTAAGGGCTGCATGCTAGCCAGACTTCTCAGCAAAGAGATGGATGATGATCAGCCTTTTCATGATATCACTACCAGTAGTTCACTCAAATCATCTCTAAATTTATTATCTCTTTGTTGCTATTTAATTGTACATTACTTGTGAATTAACGTTTCATGAAAACAAGTTCCATAGCATCCCATAAAGGTCTTTCAAACTGAAACTTGACTTTTATATTAGACTTGCTTTAAAAACAAATATCCATACTTAACTTTTGTTTACAAGGTGAATTGTACAATAATTTTGCAAATGTATTCCCAAATAAAATTAATGTTCTCCTGAACACACAATAAAGCTAATATTTTTGTACAAATTCTTACACAATCCAGCATTTTTCAAGAGAATAGTAATGTATTACCAAGTGGTACTACTTGAAAAGTACTGATGCCAGAATAAAAGGATTGGTTTAATAAAGTTCCTAAAATAAGCCAAATAGATACAAATCAAGTATGTTAATATCAATATAATTCAAATAAGTAGGTGCAGTATTTAATAAATATGTGGGAACAATTGCTTTTAGATCTCTATCTCATATCATACAGAAAAACAACTTCCAGAAGAAATAAAACATGAATGTAAAATTTTTTTAAAAATGAGATATTATTCATTCAACCTTTAAATCACAAACCAAACTTTATTACCAAACCAAAGGAAACACAAACCAAACTTTATTACCAGTTTTACTAACAGTTTGTATTAGATGCATGGGGCTTCCTCCTGAAAAGTTGAAGCTTCACAATGTCTGTCCTGTTCACCATCCCCTTCTAAAAGATTTGCACCTCCATCTGTCTTCTGCATAAAATTCCTTGTAGGAATTAGCCGGTCCTGCCACCATAACCCCAGACTTGATTTTTCATGAAAAACTATATAATCCAGTTTCCAACTAAAGCTAGAAAATGTTCTTAAGGTGAAGTAACATGAGAACTTTGCTAAAAAGGAAGGACAATGATGAACTAGTAGTACTAGTGTGAGTTTTCTCTAGAGGACTAATAGGATAGATGTCTATATGAAAAGGATTTTATTAAAGGGTATTGACTCCATGATCACAAGGTGAAGTCCCACAATAGGCCATCTGCAAGTTGAGGAGCAAGGAAGTCAATCTGAGTCCCCAAACCTCAAAAGTAGGGAAGCTGACAGTGCAGCCTTCAGTCTGTGGTCCAAAAGCTGAAGAACCTGGAGTCCAATGTTGGAGGTCAGGAAGCATCCAGCACAGGAGAAAGATGGAGGCAAGAAGACTTAGCCAGTACAGTCCTTCCACGTTCCTCTGCCTGCTTTTATCCTGGTCACACTGGCAGCTGATTAGATGGTGCCCACCCAGATTGAGGGTGGGTCTTCCTCTCCCAGTTCACTGACCCAAATGTTAATCTCCTTTAGCAATACTCTCACAGACACGCCCAGGAACAATACTTTGCATCCTTCATTCCAATCAAGTTGACACTCAGTACAAGTAGATATTGGGAGTTTTTAGTTCCAGACACAGAGAGAAGGACAAATTCCGATACCATGGGACAGTAGAAGTCATGACTAAGGGAAAAAAGTCTTATATAGACAGATACCAGAGATAGAAAGATAAGGAGGGAGGAAATCTTTGTAATGTGTAAATCAAGAAGAAAATAATAATAGAAATAAAAAGAGTCTTCAAAGAGTCAAGAAGAATATTTCAGGAAATCCTATTGAAAAATGAATAGCAAAAAATTTAAACAGCAACCAGTTACATTTCACACCTGTCAAACGCTACCGAGGACACTGGGAACTGACAACATTTGGGCACTTTTGTCAAGAGTGAGCCGATATAGCCACTTTGAAAACCAATCTGTGCTCTCAGGAAAATCAAATATTGAACTATGAACTATGTCTTTCCAGCAAAGAGGCCCAAGAGCGATGTGCTGCACAGAGCACAACGGAGAAGCCCCACCCTACATAGCCTGGAAAGGGAAGTGTAGGAACGCCTGGCAGAGGCTAGGTCCCTTTTCCAGGACTTCTCTCTGATGTGAAGTACTTTAAAACATTCACTTGAAAATCATATTCCGTGGAAAGCTTTGATAAATTCATGACAATCTACACACCCAAACTGGGAGCTTCACCTTCCTGAATGACTAGATGGAAAGTAAACTTCATTTTCTGTGACTATATAGTCCTTCAGTTATTCGTTTGAAGGCTTTAAGAAAATAACAAGGGAGCCACGCACATCAATTTTCTTTTTTATATTGTAAATCCCAGGTCAGGTGGGTGGGCAGTTCTCAGAACTGTTTGCAGGTAGCTCTTTTGATTTTGCAACTTGCTTGTGCGATTCAACTGTTTGTTCTGTTAAACTCACACAGAGAGGGCTACAGGAGTAAGGATAGTAGTTGCTTAAAATCCTGTCTAATCTTTATTAATTATGTGATGTTGGCAAGTTATTTTGAGTCCAATTTCCTCTACTGTAAAATTATGATAATTCCTTCTTTGTGGTATTGTTTTAAGGATCAAACAATACATGGTGTGGAAAGCACCATGCCTACTGCATGGTAAAAATATTTAACAGATGTTAATTTGTCACTGTCATATGGAATCTAAGATGACTTTCAAAATAGAACTCAATGATGTAAAAATTATTCCTTTTCCTTTGTATTAATAGAAAGAAAACCTATTTTATCTTTGCTAAAAAAAATTAAAATATATTACATTAAAAAGGAACTCTTGAAAGTACAATTCAGACTTCAGGAAGGAGTATTTCTTGTAATATCAAAAAGTTGTTTTTTATCTATTCCCCACTCACTCTAAGTAAAGTAATAAGACTCTATTATGAGAGCGAATAAAAAATCAGGGTATGCAGGAAAAAGAATAAACTGAGTGAAAGTTTTGAGACCACCTTGTTAATAAACTCCATTGGAATACTGGTGGTAATATGGAAACAGAAAATGAAATATGAGCTACAATTGCAAATAATAACAGCCATTCACGTATTTTGCAGAGTTTTCAATAATATTCTATTATCATAGAATAGCATTAAGATCAAGACCTCGAAAAATACCAGGGAAGAAAGCACTAGATAAACCATAGATTGGTTTTAAAAAACCACAATTCAGAAAACAAAGGATTAATATTTAAAGTATAAGTTTTAAGAAATGAAAAGCTCAGATTAGAAAAAAGTAACCAAAAGTTGGAGAAATGCCAATTAAATTAGCAAAATATGCTTTCTACCAATCAGACTATTTAAAAAAACTTTTTAAAATTGTATTGCTGATAGAGATCAGGTAAAGGTTATTACAGTACATTGCCATTACAGGATATGTAGCAGCTTTGGGTGCAGAAATATATAACCTATTAAATTAAACATCATTTCTTTTGATCTGAAAACCCCACTTCTAGAAATATATCCCATAGGAGTCAAAGTACCAGGATACAACATTTCTCGCAGGGATAAAACACTTCAACAAGGGAATGACTGAACAGATTATGGTACAAGCATGCAGTGAAACATCATGCATACGTTATACCATGTATTCATTAATAAAAATAAATCATTTCACTTGGATAGCTTTCCACAAAGAGTTGTTGAATATGAAAAGATGCAGATGGGTATGTAAAATCTCATTCTGTTTTAGAAAAGAAAACATAGAGAAAGTATAGACTGATATATACTAGGCTGTCACATGAGTTACCAGTGGAGGGGAGTGTGAAGAGGGTGGCTCGGGAAAGAAGATTGAGAAGCCAAGCCTATAGTCCCAGCTACTTGGGAGGCTGAGGCAGGAGAATGGCGTAAATCCGGGAGGCGGAGCTTGTAGTGAGCTGAGATCCGGCCATTGCACTCCAGCCTGGGCGACAGAGCAAGACTCCGTCTCAAAAAAAAAAAAAAAAAAAAAAAGGAGACAAGAAACAGACGCTTACATTAATTTCTACAAATGTTTGTAAGCACTTTTATCTAAAGTTAGATGCATGTGTCTGTAGTAAAAATTTAAAAATTAATCAGAAACAGCTCTCTAACCCCACAGTATCTCCAGTCCCCAATTTGGAAGTCTTACGTGGTTTAGCTGGTAAACAGCAACTCCTCCCTCCATTTTCAGTTCCAATTTAAAACATGGAGAAATCCTTGGTGAGAAGTAGTGATGGGAAGTAAATAAGTGTGCTCCTCAGTTCTAAATTCAAGGGATATATTTGCCAACTTCTTTCTCTATCAGAATCATTTTATTAATTTACACTTCAAACATACCACGAAGAGTCTGACTGACCCTGACAAATCTAGTGGGTTGGAAACGAGTGCATTCTGTTGTTAATGGACTGAAGGAAGAACATTTGTAAGCAAGGGTCCATGTTTCCTTTTTCTCTTAAAATTAGTACTGGTTTTCCATGAAACATGAACAAAACAGAATAATTGAGATTCATGAAAAAATTCTGGGGATAAAAAAAAATGAAAGAAAGAAGAAAAATCCTGGAGCTAATACTCCCCTAGAAATGTCCAATCTATGAAAGGCAGTATTTTAAAGCAAAAATTTTATCTATTTTCAGGGAGATAAAACAAAGCATCACAGCTATGAGAATTAATTTTGAAAATGAACAAATAAGATTTCTATGGAAAGCAGATGGAAAAATCAATTCTTTCAAAGTGAAGGTAAATAATGGAAGGTGAAGCTAATAATAAATAAGGAAAAAAATAACAATGAAGAGAATGAGACAAAAATGACAGGTGTGGAATAAAAAAAGAAAGAAAACGTTCAAATCATAGAAATTACTGACGAACAAAACGGAGTAGGAAAAAGTTTTATAGTGAAAGTCATGAGGCAAACTAAAAAACCGGTATCATTGGATATTCAAAGTGCTTTTGATATCCGAGCAAAATTAATCATAAGAAGTCAGCAGTTCATAGTTTGGTGCAATTCTTTAAAGGTTATTAAAAAAAGTCTTCAAGCTTTTATATAAAGAAAACTTACTTTCAGGGAATTAAAATCAGGACTCCTTTCAGCCTCATCACAAATAGAGTATCAATCAATGGCCTGGTATCTGAAAGGAAAAAGATCTTAACCAAGGCACTCAGGAAATGTGTCATTTTGTGTGTGAAAATAATAGGAAGACATTCTTCGAACTACAGATTCCCACTTTCCCACCTAGAAATTCTTTCTCCAAAATAGACAGCAGGATATAAAACAGAACTCCAAAACGTTGAATTATATGTAAGCTCTCCAATTGGATTATGGACCGGAAAAAAACAAAAAACAAAAACATTTGATGGCCATTAAAACCGTGTTCCCATTACAGAGCAGTCACTAAAGTGTATGGTTGTTGTTTATAATAGTCAGTGAGGGGTCTAACAAGGGAAGAGGTGCTGTAAGTCTAAATAACTGGAGTAAATTAAAAAAAAAAAAAAAAGTAGAATAAACATTTTGAATAATAAAACAAAAGTTTATTTAAAGGTTAAAAAATGGGATTTCAGATTCTAAAATTTAGATAATGAGCTAGGAGAAGCCACATGGCTTTGAGGTTATACCCTGCTTTCCTTAGAAGATAATTTAGAGTAACAACAAAAATAAATAAATAATAGCTACATTAGAAAAGCTAAAGGGAGTTTGAGATAATCATTATGAAAGCAAAACAATAAAAACAGCTTAATTAATGTTTCAAAATTAGGGAGATTAAAAGAAGCACAAAATACATTTAATTATTGACACGAATATATTTCTTTTTAAAACTATGGAAATAAGGAAAAATGTTTACAATACTATATTAATACAATATTAAGCAGAAAGAACAAATTGGTAAAGTATACATACATGTCTGTGGACAAACCAGTACAAAAATAGAAATAGGCATCCTATAATGTAACATTATGGGTAATTGCTTTGTTTACTCATAAAGCTTTAAAAACTTTTAAAAATAAATAAAAACAACTCTCTTAATTTCATTGTTAAATTACATTAAGGCAAGATTAAACATTTTAAAAACATGCCAAATTCAATTTTAAGACACAGCATATACTGCTACTTTTAACAGATGATAATTTAACTGCCGAGAAAGACTTTCATTTCTTTCTTATTATAAAAAAAGTAAAGAATTGTAATCACTATCTTATCATTACTTTAGAAGACAAGCTATTCAGTGAACCTATACAATCTATGTATTAAGTAAAGATGTTTTTGCTCTTGGGTAAATAGGTTCCTCAAAGCTGGCAGGGCCTCTAACTAAATATACACCATGTGCAGGTTATTGAAGTAAAAACAGAAGGTCTGTGTGTGACATTTGCAGATACTAAAAATGATGCTTAAATACAAACATGATTTTCCCATTGGAGAATGAGGGCTTGCCACTAAGATAAGAACACTGCTTTCAGAATTTCCTTCTGAACTTTCTAGGCAAGCCTGTCTAGTATGCATTCTCCAAAATCAGATATATTACTGAACTGTCAGATAGTCCAAGATTGTAAATCTTTGGTTCATACAATGTTAGGGATCATGGAGAAATTTAACATTTAAGAAAAAGAAAGGTGTCTGTGGATACTGAAGGAGACTTTATAATCGTATTACTCTTTCATTTTATTCATCATCCTAATTTCAAAAATTAATCTTGCTTCCCCCTCTACCTTTCCTGTACATCCTCCATATCAACCAGATCACCCTTGTTTTAATTTTTCACTGTTTTAAAGAGCACTTTTAGGTTTACAGCGAACTGAGAGGAAGGTACAGAGATTTCCCATATTCCTTCTGCCCTGACACGTGTACAGCCTCCCCAATTATCAGTATCCCCTACAGAGTGGTACATTGTTACAACTGATGAATCTACATTGACATACCACAGTCATCGAAGCTTCATAGTTTACATCATGGTTACCCTTGGTTTTATAGTATCTATGGGTTTGTACAAATACATAATCACATGTCCCCACCATTATAGTGCATACACAGTATATACATTGCCCTAAAAATCCTGTGTTCTGTCTCCTCATCTCTCTCTCCCCTCCGATCCCTGACTACCATTGGTCTTTTTACTGTCTTCATAGTTTTGCCTTTTCCAGAATGTCATATAGGCTTTTGATGTTTATTTATTTCACTTAGTAATATACATTTATATTTCCTCGATGTCTTTTCATAGCTCATTTTTTTTTGTCACTGAACATTTCTTTGCCTGGATGTACCACAGTTTATTCATCCATTCACCTACTGAGGAACATCTCGGTTACTTCCAGATGTGGGCAATTATAAATAAGGCTGCTATAAGGATCCATATGAAGATTTTTGTGTGGGCATAAGTTTTCAACATTTTTGGATAAATATCAAAGAATGTGTTGGCTAGATCCTATGGTAAGAGCATGTTTCATTTTGTGAGAGAACATCAAACTGTCTTTTAAAGTTGCTGTGCCACTTTGCCTTCCTGCCAGCAATGAGTGGGAGTTCTTGCTGCTTCACATCTTCCCCAGCATTAGGTGCTGTCAGTGTACTGGATTTCGGCCACACAAACAGGTATCTCATTATTGTTTTAGTTTTCATTTTCCTGATGATGTAATATGGAGCATCTCTTCGCATGCTTATTTGTCATTTGTACAACTTGTTTCATGAAGTGTCTGTTAAGTTCTTTGGCTCATTTTTTAATCAGGTTGCCTGCCTGCCTGCCTGCCTGCCTTCCTCCTCTCTTCTTTCTTTCTTTCTTTCTTTCTTTCTTTCTTTCTTTCTTTCTTTCTTTCTTTCTTTCTTTCTTTCTTTCTTTCCTTCCTTCCTTCCTTCCTTCCTTCTTTCCTTTCTTCCTCTTCTCCCTTCCTTCTTTTCTTTTCTTTCTTTCTTTTCTTTCTTTCTTTCTTTCTTTCTCTTTCTTTCTTTCTTTCTTTCTCTTTCTCTTTCTTTCTCTCTTTCTTTCTTTCTTTCTTTCTTTCTTTCTTTCTTTCTTTCTTTCCTTCCTTCCTTCCTTCCTTCCTTTCTTCCTTCCTTCCTTCTTTCCTTCTTTCCTTCCTCTTCTTTCTTTCTTTCTTTCTTTCTTTCTTTCTTTCTTTCTTTCTTTCTTTCTTTCTTTCTTTCTTTCTTTCTTTCTTCTTTCTTTCCTTCTTTCCTTCCTTCCTTTATCCCTCCCTCCCTCTGTCCCTCCCTCCTTTCTTCCTTCCTGCCTTCTTTCCTTCCTTCCTTCTTTTCTTCCTTCCTCCTCATTTTCTTTCTCCTTCCTTCCTTCCTTCCTTCCTTCCTTCCTTCCTTCCTTCCTTCCTTCCTTCCTGATAGGATCTCGCTTGTTACCCAGGATGAAGTGCAGTGACAGTCACCGTGGACTTAAACTCCTGGGCTTAGATGGTTCTCCCACCTCACCCCACCTCACCCTCCAGAGTAGCTGGGGCTACAGGCGTACCACCACGGCCAACTAATTTTTTGTAGAGATGGGGTTTCATCATGTTGCCCCAGCTGGTCTCGAACTCCTGGACTCAAGTCATCCACCCGTCTCAGCCTCCCAAAGTGTTGGGATTGCAGACATGAGCTACCACACCCAGACTTGTATTCTTACTGTTGAGTTTTAAGAGTTCTTTGTAAACTTGGATAACAGACCTTTACGAGATGTGTCTTTTGTAAATATTCTATCCCAGTCTGTGGGTTTTCTGCTCATTCTCTCGATATTGTCTCTCACTGTGTGGAAGTTTTTAATTTTAATGAAATCCAGCTTATCTTTTTTTTTCATAAATCATGCCTTTGGAGTTGTATCTAATAAATTACCACCATATCCAAAGTCATCTAGATTTTCTCCTATAGTATCTTCTAAAAGTTTCTAGTTTTGCATTTTACAGTTAGGTCTATTATTCATTTTGAGTTGGTTTTCAGGAAGGATGTAAGGTCTATGTCTAAATTCATGACTATTCTTTAGCCTATTGATGTGATGGATTACATTAATTGATTTTTTTTCTTGTTGAACTAGCCTTGCATATCTGTGATAAATGTCAGTTGGTCATGGTGTATAATTCTTTTTATACATTGTTGCATTTGAATTGCTAACATTTTGTTGAGATTTTTTGAGTCAATGTTCATGACAGATGTTGGTCTGCAGTTTTCTTTTTTTGCCATGTTTTTGTCTAGTTTCAGTATTAGGGTAAGCTGGCCTCATAGAATGAGTTTGGAAGTATGCCCTTTGCTTTTATCTCTAAAAGAGATCTTAGAGGATTCCTCTAATTCCTTCCTTAAACGTTTAGTAGAATTCATCCCAGTGAACCCATGAGGACCCAAGACTTTATGTTTTGTAAGGTTATTATTTATTTAATTTCTATAATAGAAATAGATCTATTCAGATTGTCTATTTCTCCTTTTACAAATACTGGCAGATGGTATCTTTCATAAAATGGATTCGCTACAATCAACCAATAATCAAATCTGTGGGCAAACAGTTGTCCATAAAATTCCTTTATGACCCTTTAATATCCAGGACATTTTTATTTTGTACCCTCAGTCAAAACTATAGAACATACATATGATCTTTTACTTGTTGAAAAATATTTGTTGCCTTTCTTTTCAAAAAATTACCTAAAATAAGTAAAAGTTCTTATTCTTCACTTAAACAAATGGAACGCTTTATTATTGTGTGTGCGTTTAGTTGGCTATTATTTCCACTTCAATTTCTCATTTTTTATGTCAGTGGTATTAATCAAAAGCATTGTGCCATGTGGCTGTACATTCTCTTGGATAAGCAAAAGGATGCTGGACTTGTACAATATGTGCCTGTGATCACATATATTCTTAAATAAATGTGAAGGGCATGGCTTTGTAAGGAGGCTTTGAATTTCTTGACTTCAAGTTTCACTTCTAATCATTAAATCAATTGGGATTTTCTTTATGGTCATTTTAGAGACTATTATAAGCTGTTACTATTTACCGGCTTTTCAGACTTAAAGAACTTGGAGTTTTTCCTTTTATCTTTGAAAGGAGGCAAGCATCTCTATTGTCAAAATCAGCCTCCACACAGCATGATGGGTATGGCCATGTTTTTCTCCCTAGGAGCATTGCATTGTCACTTGGGCTGTTCAAGATTCGGGATGTGATATTTGTCATCTGAACTTCCAGGAACCCGTAAATATAATTAAATGATTCTGATGAAACCAGTCCCAAATATCCGGGCCACGACATTTACTTCATCATTTAATTAGATAGAGAAACAAGCATTAATAGAATCAATTGGAAATTTTAATCAAGCAAACAGGCAGATATGGAGAAAATCTTCACATTCCCTTGCATAGCTCATCCTCGTTGTTGCTGCTGTCTTCTTTCTCTGTTATTATTCTACTGCTAACCTGAAAATGTCTTCTTACATTCTTTCCATTATTCAAATGCATCCATAATGCAAAATAATAATTTCTTCATTCATTTTCTGAACTCAGTAACCTACAAGGGAATGCTTGATTGTTGGCTATATCTGTTTTCTCTAGTAATTTCATACATGCCTCTGTTTCTAAACATTGTTATGCTTCTGAAGAATAAGAATCATAAAATGGCGGTCCACAACCCTTAAAGATGTAAGAAATTTGAGCAATATTTAGACACGATGCAAGGATCTCTTTATTTTCAATGTGGAGAAACTGAGCCCCAGAAGATTTAAATTCATTCAGTCATATATTCGATAAATGTTTGAGCATTCACATTGTGGCTGGTACTGTGTTGAATGTCGTGTATACAATGCAGACCAAAAAATAACAGAGTTTCTGTTCTCATGGACTTCAGTCTGACAGAGGGATTCAGCCACTAATCAAATAGACACTTAAAAGGTAAAATTTAAAATTGTGATCAGCATTTTGGGAAAGCATCTATAGTGACACAAGAGAATATACTAGGGGAAACGGACCATTCCTTAGGTTCTACGATCAGCTAGAACAGAGTATAAATTAGAACCAAATTTTCTTCTTCACAGAATAATCCCTTAGATTGTTGACCACATAGTTTACATTAGATAAATTCTTCCCAATCAGTTGATTCACTATTGTTTAGGTGATCTACAGTTGAAGATAAGCATGGTATACAAATTTGAGTACTGAGGCCATTTATCTCTTTAGCCATGGTTTCATATAGCTGATTTTCTGCTCTCTTAGGAACCAGTTCTGAGAAAAATATATAGGAGTTGTTATTTACGTTGAATTTTGCCAGCATGACGTAGGCCAACCAATCAGACCTACAGCTTCCGTGTTCTCTGACTAGGCTCCAACCAAAACATGTTTAACCATCACCTAGTACTTGAAATTTGAATTCAGTATAACAGCTACATGACTACCTGGTGTATACTTGTACTTCTCTGGCATTGAGAAGAACTCTTTTAGGGCAGCACATTCCATACTCAGATAGATCTTTTAGAGTTGTAAAAATGTTTGTTTGATATAATGCGTTAAAGTGTAGCTACTTTCCAACAGTTAGAACAATTAGCACCGTTTTCTCATCCAGCCACTGAGATATGTGACAAGTGAAAAGTGGTGTAAGATATATATGCACACATATATTCCTGGTGGAGACAGGCTATGACAAGTTTCTGACTTTAATGTTGCAAATGATGGGGTACTTGACAATGCTGAATCACAGAAAAAAAAATCCAAAGCCTTCTCTGTGTATTGAAACATCCATTTAAAAATATTTAGAAAGAGCCACCATGCACTTGTGAGCATATGTGCATATACCCGCAGTTCCCTTTGCTCTGGAAAACATTCAAGTGGAAAGCTACTGCTCTGTTTCATAAGTAACAGCAATTTGTGACAAGCATGGAATATGCTGGGCATCATCAACTGCATTGTTATCAGCTGCAGTACAATTTAATTGGCGAGCCTGAGTTTGATTATCTGCCAGTGCATGCTACCTTAACTGCTCTGTTCCAGTTTGAGGACTAAATTTTATCTGATCGTGTTAACATATTTGAGAGCATACCTCAAATTCTCAAGTGTTTTGTTCGTCATATTATGCTCCCGCATCGGCAAAATTATGTTAAAAGCCTTGACGTCAGCTCAAAATATTCTCAAGTGAATCAAAAGCTTGTTATTTCTGGATATAAGAATACCTTGACTTCATGTTAGATATGATTTCCTCATTCACAGTGCTGCTTAAATCGGGTGAATGTAAAAGGATATATTGGTCACTATAATTTCAAGATTTTTATTTCGATGTGTTTGTGTGTTTGTGTGCATGTTTCAGAATGAGCATAGTTCCGGCTTCAGATAAGGAAAGGAAGTTTAGGATGACAGGAAGAGGACACAGTAGCCAGACAGCCAGATGACAAATAATAAGATTGTCCAGGCAAGGTATCAGAATCAAGGCGGTCCAGGAAAGGGCTAACAGGGCATCTCCTAGAGCAAATGCAGACAAAGACAGATGTCACATCAGCAAGCACCGGTCAGAGTCGTTTGTGTCTGAACTTCAGATGCCAGAAACAGCAAACTAGAGGGCTTTGGCCTCTTCAGTTTGGCTCTCAATAAAGACACTTTCCATTTGTAGAGGCTGTCAAACACTCATTCTTTTCATTGATATTCTGTGCACTTAAAATTAATGGTAACAGTTAGCAGCGAAGGACGGGACCTACACATCAAATATCGACTCAAAGAAAACATTTAGGAGGAGCTGGCTGAAGAATATATGAGAAGGTTTAGCATATGGTATTTAGTTTTTTCTAACATTACACAAATGCAATATTTTCTTTAAAATGTCTTTCACGTAAATGTTGGCAGAATTTATATTGTTAATTGACTTCTGTCTTTTTGGATAACTTAAGTGCTTGTATATTACCCCCAGCCAATTGTAAATGCTTGGAAAGGAAGCCTTACCGTATATGCCTTTGTTACACCCGGCACTGTGAATTACAGGGCATCTGCCTAACCAAGACGTAATAAATTTAATATTTAGTGTGTATACTATAAACTAAAATCATAATAACGTACTAAGTGCAGTATGAAAGCCTTAGGGGATGAAAAAATGCAAAATTCACATTGTGTTAAATTTTGTCTCATGTAAGTGCACCTGGCTTACAGAGAAGATAACTCAGTGGGGTCACAACTGAACATTTTGATTTTTCTCAAATCACTACCCTTAACAAGACTCTGTCTAGTATTTTTTTCCCATCACATAATGGCATCTTTGAAGCTATGATCTCAAATTTTATCTAACACTGTCTTCTTTTCCCATCAAGGAGGAACCTACATAAGAAAGAGCCAATGACTGAAGTTCTTCTCCTCTCACATCAGGGTCTTGGAGAAGACGGCGGGGAAGGTAAAAGTATGTGGACTTCTCTTATTTACACACCTTCTTCTCTTTCTTTTCTGGGTCTAGCTTTTCTTGGGGTATGGCAGAGAGGAGAAAAGGTAAACTGAAGAATGTTCAGATTTAGCAGACCTGGCCATGTATTGGTGGTAGGGAGGCAACTCTGGTGCCATGTGGGCTTCATCTAGAGACCCCAGTCTTACTCCGGCACAAATTCTTCTTTTCTGCTGCTAGTGGTGTCATCGCCTTAGATGTTTCCCTGCCGCTGATGTGGATGGCTTCCTTTGGGTGATCTTTAGAACAGTCTCAGTGAGACACAGACACGTCTCCCTATAACCCACCTGTGCCTTAGGCTCGCTCGTGGGCCTCTATCTTACTTTGTCTGCTTATCTCCCGGGTGGGGACCTTGTCTCCTGCCCTCTCCCCTAAACTCAGGTTTCTTCACATAAAAACACAGAAATAGCAACTCTTTGACACTGTTGGTGGGAGTGTAAATTAGTTCAACCATTCTGGAAGACAGTGTGGCAATTCCTCAAGGATCTAGAACCAAAAATAACGTTAGGCCCAGCAATACCATTACTGGATATATACCCAAAGGATTATAAATCATTCTACTGTAAAGACACATGCACACGTATGTTTATTGCAGCACTGTTCACAATAGCAAAGACTTGGAGTCAACCCAAATGCCCATGAATGATAGACTAAATTAAGAAAATGTGGCACATATACACCATGGAATACTATGCAGCCATAAAAAAGAATGAGTTCATGACCTTTGCAGGGACATGGATGACACTAGAAACCATCATTCTCAGCAAACTAACACAGCAACAGAAAACCAAATACCGCACGTCCTCACTCATAAGTGGGAACTGAACAATGAGAACACATGGACACAAGGGTGGGGATGGCATCACACACCAGGGCCTGTCAGGGAGTGGGGGGCAAGGGAAGGAATAGCACTGGGAGAAACACCTAATATAGATGATGGGTTGATGGGTGCAGCAAACCACCATGGCACATGTATACCTATGTAACAAACCTGCACGTTCTGTACATGTGTCCCAGAACTTAAAGTATAATAATAATAATAAAACAGAACCTTGAAGGTCTCTTCTACGGCTTTGAGAGTTTTGATAACTGGAATGAAAGGATGGGGTTACCTCCATTTTCTTCATGGCACAACAGAGCAACTGTCCCTTTTGCCATGCTCTTACGAATGCTTCAGGCAAGCATGATTCTCAGAAATCTTCAGGTGAAAAGCAAACACCAGCCTCTCCTTCATCCATACCTGCAAGCTCCAGAGAGCAGATGGTAAGCTCTTTCTCCTCCCTTCCCTTGGGCAAGCATTTCATTCTCTTCTGAGGGTGACTCTCTTGTGCCTGCAGGTACTACTGCCAGCATGACTGTCCCTGGGACTCTCGCTCATGCAAGCCCCGTAAATAATCATGAAAAGTCCTAAAAAACACCCATCATGCTGATTTTTTTTTTACTTCATAGACACCGTTCTTAGAAATAAATAGATACCCTGCCTATCATCATACACTTTTACTCTTAATTTATGTTTAAAAATAATTAAGTTATGATAAAAAGGCAAAAGTAATCTACTAGGGATTCAGAAAAAAAAAATCATTATAACAAAGAATTGTTAGTCTTAGATGTCAGAGTGAATTCCTGCATGAAACTCTGTAATCTTCTCACTAAAAGTCATTAACTTTCATTATATATAGAAATAGGAGAATAGTTAAAATAGCTGTGTACATTAATAGATAATTTTAACAAGTAAAGAACATTCTGGGTAAAGAACATTCTGCACTGTGGCATTGTAGTTAAAAATGTGGAACCCTGAGTGAGAAGAATCTGGGTTCAGGTTATGAACTGTGGCCTTGAGCACATTATGCAACCTCCTGAGCTTCAGTTTCCTCATCAATAAAATGGGCCTGGTGATCCCTAGCTCATAGAATTATTGTAGGAATTGAAATAGACAAAGCATGTAGACACGCAAAAAGCTCTTAATAAGTAGTAAACATCACCTTGTACTCCATAAATATATATAAATTGTTTGTTAAAAATTAAAATAAGTAGTAATTATCTTTATTATTTTGACAAAATATCCTATATTATCCTATGTATTTGATTTGTGGAAAGACACAATTATCCTCTATACTTGATTTGTGGAAAGTCAGACTAAAACCAAGAGAGAGAAAAATTCTTCTAATAATTCTTTTAAACAAATTAATTTCATTTTGGAAAACAATGCCAGTTATCCTTCTGCTTCAAACATAAGTATTCAGTTATCTTAAGACTTTATGCTTCAGACTTAAGTATTCAGTTATCTTAAGACTTTATCCAAGGATATATCAGAATAAATGTACAGAACATCAATATTTCACTGAGATGGTATGTTTCACTAAGTTATTTGCATTGTGTAATGTAAGATATCATCTTTTAGGTGGGAAATGAGAAACATATTCCGTAGATGATGAGTTTGCAAACATTTTGACCCGAAAGGAATTCATATGGAAGACGAGTTTTAGAAATGCTGAGGCTCATAGTTTGAAGCCCATGTTCTACCCTAACTAGTGTGTGCATGTATGTGATCACATTGCATCACATAACATAATGCAGAGGTCAAACTGTGCCATTTCTAACATCCCTTCGGTTCTAGCTTTCCACAATTAAGTGAGTGGAATCCTGCTGAATGCAGTTGTTCTATTTTTAAGTTTCGTTTTTGTCTGTTCTTTTCCTAAAGCAAAGATCACCTCGTCTAAACTTCAAGGATTATAAGATGTTTTTTTCCCAGTCACAAATCCCCTACCCAAAACTTTAGAATTTTGTGCCCCTGTCAGTATTACCTAATTAGTATTTCCTATCTATTCCAATCTAAAAAAAATACATTATAACAAAAAGAATATTCTAAACTTTGTATCACTTATTTTTATTTCATAATAAGGCAAAGCTGTTACCATATTTGAAATCCTACCTGTCCCTGAAAATCCTGGTCTTTAATGAAGAGTAAAAATAAATAATAACTTCTTTTGGGGTTATGTTGTGATACTCCTTTAAAGGCATTAATACAGTAATTGAGTTGTGTTTTGAATTCAGAATGATCCAACTTATTCAATGTGAGAAAGAATTTAGAAAAAAAGAAGGTAAATTCACTTTCACACTAAGGAACTCATATTAATATTAACCCTATTAATAATGATAAACATAATGGTTAATACTTGTAGCGTTGGGCATTTTGTACACACTGAATTCGCTCTATCCCTAGAGCCATCCTAAGAGGTAGGTATCAATCATGTTTCCTCATTATTGTAGTGACAAAACTGATAAACAGGAATTTTAGCCACTTACTCAGGTTTGCCTAGATTGTGAGTAACACAGACAGTATATTGGAAAAAACAACCTTAGTGAAAAATATTTTACCCGTGATTCTGAGCTGCAAATATTTTAAAAATTGTATAATGTACTCTAAAAATTGATGATGATAATTTACTACAGTAATTATATTGTAAAATAGAATGCTCTTAAATGATGTAACACTAAAAATGTAAAACAACATATAATATGCATTTTAAAATGTTAAAAGGAAAGTAAATATATTTACAATAAATAACATTTAGAATCTATATGATTAGTATGTTTAATGAGTACTAAATATTTCTCTTTACAGAGGTACAGGAAATTCTGGTTTTGAGATTCTGTAATTTGTACAAACTCATTTGATTAAGGAGATAAAATGGTGTTTAGAAATAGTCGAAATTGTTCTCTATTTCTACTAAGGAACCATCCTCTTCCTCTAGGCTATAAACTGGATCTTTTCCCTAACTCCCTGCTTTTTTGAAAAAGCAGGAAAGTAATGATCTGGACCACTTTTAAAGCACATTAGTATAATATTTGGATTAAATGTGTATTAAACATTCTGACATTAAGCATCATCATTCTCATAGTCCCTAGGCCTGGGAACACAGTCTGGCATGGGGGCAGCATGAGGGCAGCAGGTAGCTGCATGATGTTCCCAAGAGAAAAGAGGGGCAGGAAGCTGAGACAGACACAAGAGAGCTGGGAAAGCGTAGCAAGGGGGAGGGAGAGAGAAGAGGTCTGGGTTGAAATCACGGAATGAGCCGGTTAGAAGAAAATTAACCTGCTAAGGAGGTCCAGGAGGAGGAGTCAGAAGTAGGGGAAGAGAGGAAAATGCAGACACCACTGGAGATCAGTTTGGTAGACCTGCCAAATGATTCCGAAGACTCGGAAGTGGAAACATCTTCTTTTCCCATCTGCAGCCTCTCCAGAGAGAGATGATGATGATCATCAAGGAGCTGAGACAGAAGTACATGCTCCTCTCTCCTCAAAGAGAAAGATCAAAGAAATTCACCATGCTGAGTGCTCAGACATTACTTTTCAAGGAAAGGGTTCCAGCTCAGGATGGGGCTTAGGGTGTGGCCTAGGAGGGACTCTCCTGGGGCACAACTGTTTAAAGGGTGCTAGAAATTCCAGTAATCAAGATAAATAATATTTTAGTGCAATATTTTTAAAAACTAAAATTAATACAAAAAATTTGGGATGCACAGAATATCAGAAATTTTAATAAATTCAGGCTGTTTTACCATGTGGCATTATTGTACAATAGCAATTGTCTCAGTCCATGGCCAGGGCATCTGAATGTTGACAATGGCGTGAAAACGGATTGGGCAACACAGATTCATCTGTAGTCATATTTTTAAAAAACATAGAACTGTTATTGACTTCTCCACTTGGCTCACACTATGAGAAGATACTGTGATAAATATATATGGGGTTCTTATTTTTCCTTATACTTTAGGCTCTAATATGGGACTGCTTCTGAAAGCATATATTTGATGAGGCAAAGTTAAAAAGGGGAGGCAAAGTTAAAGAGGGAAGCCAAGCAGGCTAAACACTTGAAGATGTTAATTTAAAAAATAAGAAGCTGGGTACAGGGACCATTCCCTAAATTGCATTAGAGAATTGTATTGATGGAGTGAACATACGGGTAAGGGGGAATTTAGAACTAGATGAAACCAATTTGACTTGATGTCTCCATTTTACAAGATAATTTTGTTTGCAGTAAATACTAACAAAGTAGCTGGAGATTTCAGAGAAACCAAGAAGTGGTCTTTAAAGAGGCCACGCAGGAGAAGTTATTGAGTAAAAGTCATTCCCTAGAAAATAACACATTAATTAACATATCCAAGCATAGACACATGACTGTTTGACACAGGTGGGCTCGAAAAGAGGCCACAAATGAATTAAATGACAAATTCTACACAGCTCATGCAGTGATGCTTTTGCTTAGGCAGTAATACAGATTAGAATTTTAAAATGAAGTAAATGAACGTTTAGGGAGGACCAGCCTCGCTAAGATTATCAATAATAAATTCATGCTTCATTCAGACTCAGGTTAGACAGTTCTCCGTTATAAAAGAAAATGTATCCATTAACTTGTTATCTTCAAGAACTGGGATTTTGCATTTTCAATGGTTTTGAGTCAAAAGTTTTCTAGATTCCTTCTAAACATTTACTGCTTATTTACAATTATGCGTATCATTTACTTAACTTAAGTTGAAGTATATTCTGCTTACATGTTATTAGATGTCTTGTTATAAACAAATGGATAGTATTTTAAGATGAAACATTTTGTATATTAATGTTCACTGCTTAAAACTAAAAGGTGAAAGTTAAAATTATTTCATTAAAACATTTATTTGTATGTTTGTATAATTTCATTTGGTTTAAAATAGCCTTCATAAATAGAGAAGGGATCTTGCACTGATATTTTAAATGTTGGGATCTTTGCTTGTGACCTTGGTTTCTGAATGAGAAAAGGAAAGCAAAGTGATATGTAAATAAAATTTAGATAAAATCATCAAAAATTTAAAACTAAACTATTTGAGTCATTATTCTCAATTTTTTTGTGTTAAACCCAAACATAAATGGACATTCACTGTACAAAACAAAAATGTAATATTTTGTGGAATTTAAAATATATATGTAATTAAAATTCATGACTATGATAAACAAACCAAGATTGCAGGTGTAGCCTTCAGAGTAAGCACTAATAGAATGTGTGACTAACACATTAATAAGAAATTAGTGGACGAATAGAACTTTTGATTAATTAAAGAAAAACGAATGCAAAGAAAGAGAACCATAAATTCAGGGGGTCAAACGGAAATAACTGATAAGACATAAACACAACTATATCAGATCTTACAATAAATATAAGTTAAACTAAATAAACCAAATAAGAAATAAAATACATTGAATAGAAAAGAAAGCCCAGCAATATGCAGCATAGAAAAAACACATTTTAAATACAAGAACGTATAAAATTAAAAGTAAGAGAACAGAAAATGTTTACTACGAAAAACATTAACAAAAAAAGATCGTCTAGCTATGCTAAGATCAGAAAAGTATGCTTTAAGGAAACGGGCGTTATAAAAGTTAAAGAAGGGCATTTCAGAATGATAATGGGGTCATTGAAACAATACAGTGACATACTCCTGGGTCTGCATGTACTCATAGACAAGGTTTCAAAATATATGGCAGAAATGGAAGGGAATAAAAGTGAAATAGAGTTCCAAAAGCTGATAGAATAATGGGACAAAAAATTTTAGTAAGGTTTGAAAAGATTTGAATATCATTATTAATTTGACTTTGTTAGCATATATAGAATAGTGCACTGAACAACAAGGAAATGCATGATTTTTTAAGTGCAATGGATACCAATATTAACCATATGCTGGCCACAAATTAAGTCTTATCAAAGAATTTACTAATTCAGACTATATTCTCTGATTACAGCAGAATTAAGACAAAATAATGAGAAGAAAGCTACCAAAATCCCCGCCTACTTAGAAATTAAGCAATAAATATCTATTTAATACATAGACCAAAAAAGAAATCAAAACAGATATTAGAAAATATATTTAACTAAATGATAATAAAGATATAGCATATAAAAAATCTCATGAGATACAGCAAAAGAGGTGCTTAAATAAAATTCTGTGATCTTATGTTGATCCAAGGGTACCTACCAACTTTCTGTTATAAAAATAAGATCTGGGGATCTATGTACAGTATGGTGACAATAGTATTGTATTGTATTGTATAGCTGGAATTGTAATTGCAATTCCATTGCAATTTTGTAATGGAATAATATTGTATTGTACAGCTGGAATTAGCTAAGAGAGTTTATCTTCAGAGTTCTCATCAAAAAAACAAAAATTAAAAAGGGAAACTATGTGAGTTGAGGGATGAATATGTTAATTAACTTGATTGTGGTAATCACTTTACAATACATACCTATATTGAATCTTCATGTTGTACACTTTAAATATATACTTTATTTATTTATTTATTTTTTGTGAGAGAATCTTGCTCTTTCGCTCAGGCCTGGTCAGGAGTTCGAGACCAACCTGGACAACATAGCTAAATATATAGTTTAAATATGTGAATTTTATTTTTCAGTTATTCCTTAACAAGCTGAAATTTTTTGTAATTTTAAATGTACATATTAAAAGCAATAAGAGAAAGATTCATCAGTATTTGCTGCTTCACATTGCACAATTACATTATGGAGATGCCTTCTTTCCTTAAACCTCATGTACCCACCTCTGCTAGCTTCCAACTTTTTTCTATGGCCTCACCTCTCTCAGCTTCCATAGAAGAAGTTCTTGCTTTGGATTAGGCTTCAGCTTAAGGGAATGTTGTGGTGGGTTTGACCTTCTAACCAGACCACTAAAACTTTTTCCATATCAGCAATAAGGCTGTTTTGCTTTCTTGTCATTAATATGTTCACTGGAGTAGTACTTTGAATTTCCTTCAAGAACGTTTCCTTTGCATTCCCATTCAGAAGTTGGCCAACTGTTTTTTTGCAAGAGATTTAGCTTTTGGCCTATGTTGGCTTTCAACATGCCTTCCTCACTACCCATTTCTAGCTTTTGATTTAAAGTGAAAGACGTGTGACTCTTCCTTTCACTTAGAGGGCATTGCACTCATTTACCTAAATTCAATACTGTTGTGTCTCAGGGAATAGGGAAGCCCAAGGAGAGGGAGACAGGGGAATGACTGGTTGGTGGAGCAGTCAGAACGCACATAACATTTATTAAGTTCACCATCTTATATGGGCACAAGTCCATGGTGCTCCAAAACAATTACCATAGTAACATCAAGAATCACTGACCACAGATCACCACATCAGACGTAATGATAATTTTAAAAGTCTGAAATATTGAAGAAATTGCAAAAATGGGACACAAAGACACGCAGTGAGCATATGCTGTTGGAAAAATGGCACCAATAGATTTGCTTGAAGTAAGATTGTCGCAAACCTTTAATTTGTGAAAAATGCAGTATCTCTGAAGCACAATGAAGTGAAGCATGATAAAATAAATTTTTTCTACTATATATATATCTACTATATATATATCTACTATATATATATAAAATAAATTTTTTCTACTCTATATATATATAGATAGATAGATAGATAGATATATCTACCGAAAGAGGAACTGACAAACTATGGCCCAAGAGCAAATCTTGCTCACAATCTGTTTCTTGAAGCTAGGTATGGTTTTTATATTTTTAAATCTTTATGAATAAGAAAAGAAGGAGAAATGGGAGAAGATTTGCTATACAACATAGTGCCTGTAAATAGCACTGGTATTGTACACCTGAAAATTTAAGACTGTAGACTTACGTTAAGTCTCCAAACAATGTGTAATCTTTCGTTGAATTTAAAATATATATTATTAAAATTCATAACTACAATAAACAAATCAAGAATGCAGGTATAGCCTTCAGAGGGAGCACTAATAGAATGTATGACATACACACATACGTATACACAGAGACACACACAAAAAGGGGCATAGGGAAACTTCTGGAGGTGATTCACGTGTTTATTATCTTGATTTTGATGATGGTATCACAGTTGCGTGCCTACGTCCAAAGGCTTCAAGTTGTACACATTAAGCATGTGCATTTTTTATATAGTTACATCCCAATAAAGCTGATAAAGGTATGTCAGGGAGTTAATTAATAAAAATGTTGAGTTATTTGCATTTTTAATGTTTGTGGTATTTATCAGCCTTTATAATTAGTAACTGAGGAAGGTGTTTTTACTCATTCTAAACAAATATTTACTTTTATTCCCAACTCTGGGTTTCTTATTTTGCATTTTTAAAAAAGTTTCTCCCAATTGTAAAAGTTTCTGGGTCCACAAAATCTGGACCTGCTCCTAATTTTTTGCCACATATCTGAGTGTGGATATTTTCTTCATGGCTTTTAGGGGGCTTTAGGGCTCTACTGCCATGCCCATGATTCCTAGTATTTGGAAGGTAACTGGAGGTTGCAGACCAGAAGGAACAGAAAGCCACCTGACCTGAGCTCTAGCTGCAGAAGACAAAAGTGGTATGTAGGCCTGCTGTGGTGACAGAGGACTAGTTACGTTACCTGTCCCTTCGCTCTACACAACTGAAACTATGCATAGTCCCTTCTACCTCAATCCAGTCCCTGTTACCTCAGTATTGTATCAGCAAATTGTAATTTGTAAAAAAAAAAAAAAAAAAAAAAAAAAAAAAAAAGAGCCATAATAAAAAGGACTCAGATATGCCATGATTTTGTTTTATCTTATTACAATTTATTTTGAGACAGGGTCTCACTCTGTTGCCCAGGCTGGGGTACAGTGGTTCATTCACGGGTCACTGCCACCTGGACCTCCAGGGCTCAAGAAAACCTTCCACCTCAGCCTCCCAAGTAGCTGGAACTACAGGCCACGATGCCTGGCTAATTTTTAAAATTATTTTTGTGGAGACAGGGTCTCACATGTTGCTCAAGCTGATATCAAACTCCTGGGCTCAAGTGATCCTCCTGCCTTGGCCTCCCAGGCACGAATCACTGCACTTGGCCTCCGCGATGTTAAAATATGTGTGATTTACAGCATGCTGAACAATCTCTTACATGGTAATTAGAATAACCTTTAAATATGTAAATTCTATCCATGCCTTAGAGCACATTTTAAAATTCCTTGTCTTCTATTATATTAACTGTTCCCAAATATTCAAAATTATTAATTCAATTGATCGATTCTGAGAAGATGGTGGGGTGATGGCTTAGTTTTTCAATCTCTCTAAATCTCCACACAAAAATAGAAGGAACAGTAAAGAACCAAAAATCTTGGCATCTGTTAGGATTTAGCAAATATTTTTTGCTATTTATCTATGATATGCTCTATTTCATGTGAATATAATTTGTTTTACTAACTACTATAATTCCTTATAACCAAGACTAATATAATAGATTTTCTGTATTCCCCAGTAGATCTAAGTGAGTTTCCACTTCAAATTGAATCATCACTAAGTAAACCTATTTATATTCCTGAGGAAATTTATATTTGAAAACAACTGGGAAAGCAGGCCCTGAAGTAGGTGGTAATGATAAAAGTTAATTGTGATGGAGTGACTTTTCAAATGAGTCAAATGTATCCAGTAACTCCTAGTCTATAAAGAATACAAAAGTAAATTCAGCCCTAATTTGGCAAATTAATCACTTTTTCATTTCATTGACTCTTGAACCAAGGGATTATGTTCACTCTTGAATATAAAACCTCGCTCATTAAAAGACAGCCTTTGACCAAACCAGTTCCATTTATACAAATGCAATGAATTTAAAGGAGCTGAGTGCTCCTTTGCACAGTGCTTTGCAGCAGTGGTATGCTCATCAAATCCAATATGGTTGTTTACAGTTATTCTGGAAACATTATCTGCAATGAGCTAGAACGACTTCTAGGAAATGTAGTATATTTATCTCCAAAATGTTTTCTTTCTCAAAATTATTTTATCTATAAATGATGAAACAGCAAGATTTATCACTTTTTACTCCTATAAGTTACAAATACTGAAATGTCCCACATAAACCTTGTTCAGTTATGAACACATTTATGAACCGTAAATTATGGTGTCTTCAAATCATTTGCATTTTTGGAGCAATAATTTTTAAATGTTATTTCCTCAAACAATTCATGACAGATGATGTTCAAATATGGATGTGCTCCTTCCCATGCCTACAATTATATTTTGATGAAACCCAATATTTACAGAGACGTAAAGCACTGCAGTAATTCATGCATACTGCTTTTATTAATGACAGGTGGGTCCCAGATGGGACCATCAACTGCTGGTACAAGGCACAGTGTCCTGACCATAATCCAGTCCTATCTCCCCAACTCAGGAAAATTTACCAAAACACCAATAACATTAGTATGACAATAACCATGTTCTACTCTGCAAAAAAATGTTATGAGTTAAAGTTTTACTTTAAATATTTGTGGAAATAAGTCACTTGCAGTACTTTGGATTAGTATGTCATGAGATTAAGAATTACAGTTGGAGGTTATAATCAGATCTCTCTATTCAATTTCCTGCCATAAACTTTTCATTAAAAAACAAGTCAGGATTCAATCTATGTTTGCTATATAAAAGTATTAAGTGCATAAGGAAAATAAGTGTATATATATTATAATATTGCAATTTATATGTCTTTGGAGCTCAGGGAGATTAAGTTGTCAAGCCTGTGCTCAGCCAGGATTAGAAATAATTCTTTTTAATTCCAATTACTTTAAATTTTACTAAAACCTCTTGACTAAATCTAAAAGTAAAAAAAAAAAAAAGAATTTAATTTTGCAAGAAATGAAATTTTATAAACATTTCTAGAAAACACAATTTCACATGTACTAAAAAGTTGCAAAAATTATACAGAGAACTTTGGGAGGCCAAGGCAGGCGGTTCACCTGAGCCCAGGAGTTCGAGATCAGCCTGACCAACATGGTGAAACCCCATTTCTAGTAAAAATACAACAATTAGACGGGCAGGATGGCTCGGGCTTGCAATGCCAGCTATTTGGGGGGCTGAAGCAGGAGAATTGCTTGAGCATGGGAGGTGGAGGTTGTAGTGAGCCGAGATCATGCCACTGCACTCCAGCCTGGGTGACACAGCGAGACTCCATCTCAAAAAAATAAATAAATAAATAAATTATACAAAGAATCTCTGTCAACCATTTGCTAAAGGCCCCAAATGGTAACATTTCACATTTTCTTTACTCGCTCTCTCCATAGATAGAATTATAAATTATATATATAATATCTATATTGTATTTATATACATATATGTGTATATATAAATTTATTATATTAACACATACATATGTTATATATAACAAATTTATATATACACATACATATGTGTATATGTGTGTATATATACATATATATATATATTCTGAGTCATTTAGGAGTAAATCATAGATAGATATCCTTTTATTCCTAAATTATTCAGTTTGTATTCCCCAGAAAACAAATTCACTTATATAACCACCTAACAGTGATTAAAATTAAGAAATTAACTTTGATACAATGTTATAATCTCATGTACAGAGACTTTATTCAAATTTCACCAACTTCCCATTAATATTCTCTAAAGAAAGGGCAAAAAATAGTTTATTGTGCAAAATATAATATAAGGTTCCTTTTTTATTTAGTTGTTGTGTACCTTTGGTCTCTTTTGACCTGGAATTGTCTTTTATGACTTTCACATTTTGAAAAGCACAGATCACTTATTACAAAGAATATTGTTCATTTTGTTTTTATCTGATGTTTCCTCAGAGTTAGATTTCAGTTATGTGTTTTGTGCAGAGCAGCACAAAAGTGATGTTGCGTACTTAGTGCCTGACATAAGAATGTACATTACAGTACACAATTGTTCCATCTTGCTCCCTTGGTTAAGATGCTGTCTGCCAGGCTTCTCCATTGTATAGTCACCATTTTCACTCTGTCACTAATAAGTATTTTATGAAGGAGATACTTTGAGGTTATGTAAACATTATCTTTCTCATCAATTTGCATCCATTAGTTTTTAGCTTTCATGGATGTTTCTTGCCTGCAACAATTATTATGGTGGTTGCCAAATGTTGATCTTGTATCTCTATTTTTCTTTTAAAATGTGTTAGCTGTCATTCTACTATAAAAAATGCCTTCATTTATCCATTTATCATTTTTTATTTCAGTGGGTTATAATTCTTTACTGCCATTATTTTTATCCTCAGAGTTATCCTATGTTTGGCCAGTGGGATGCTTTTCAAATAGACTCCTATGTCCTTTTCGCATGTTCCCATCATTCTTTGAGCACATTCTTATTTTCTGACACAGAAAGCTTCTCCAGGTTCATCTTGTATTTTTTCATTCCATGCCTGAGAATTAGCCAGTTCTCTAGGGAGCCCTGGATCTTTTTAGAGAGGAAAGGTATTTATAAACAAAGAGCTAAGGGCTATGTGAAGCCTGTAGCAATCTACTTCATAAAAACATTTATCTTTGTAAAAACATTTATTTATACATACACACAAATATCTAGCTGTCTATACATTTATCATCTATCATTTATCTTTATAACTATGAGCTCATCCCCATCCCTCCAATTCTAATAAAATACCATATGTCATTCTAGCATCATTCAGACTTGGAATTTGATTTTACCTTATTTTAATGAGTTAGCCTGCCACTGTTTCATGCATGCTGATAGAAGATACAAGACTTCTGAGTCAGAGACAAAGGACATTTTATGCGCAGCACAGCAAGCAATATGATTTGCGTGGGATCCTCTTGCTCTCAAGTCCTGTGGGGATGATGCATGAGCCGCAGGTGGAAACTGGATGCACGGTGGATTTGTGGCACGGCTGAAGAACTTATTGTTTGGTAGCAAAATAAGTAAACCTGTTTTTTGTCTTCTAGGGAGTCATGACTTCATCTCTCAAAACTGCTAGCACATCCAACGCTGAAAAATGGCCTGGATGGAAAGTGATGAGGGTGATGCATTCCTGGCATACCCAGCAACGATGCACAGGGATGCCCAGAGCCCTTCATGGATTGCTGCTCCAAATGCTTACCCTTTCCATTTTGTGATACTCTTTTCTGATAATAACAAACCTGACTTCTACTATGCTTAATTCATTTATGTATCTGCTCAGTCCTACAATATGTACTAAGAAGTTTCAGAATTTCTAAACTATACCTCTGAAACACTAACCTACAAACTACTAACTTTTTTGCCTTTTTTTTTTTTTAGCCAGAAAGTATATAGTCAAAATACCAGATTCAACAAGTAATTGGGTTAGTTCTTTATTTCTCAGTTGAGTGTATTATGTTATTCATTTCTTTCTGTTTGTATTCTATGTGGCCCTTCCCTTTTTATTTATTTTATTTGTTTTTGAAGATTAAAAAATAACATATTCTTTCCCTGAAAATGGAAAAAAAAAACAAAAGAAGATAGCATTTTCTAACAGACACAGGGGCCTATCTGAGGGTGAATGGCGAGATAAGGGAGAGGATCAGGAAAAATACTTATCAAGTATGATGTTGATTACCTGGGTGAGGAAATAATTCATACACCAAAACCCTGTGAGACATAATTTGCCTCTATGACAAACCTGCACATGTACTCCTGAACCTAAAATAAAAGTTCAAATTAATTAATTAAATAGCATGTTCTAAAAATCAAATCCATACTGAACATATACTAGGAAAAATGTCACTCCATTGTTATCCTATCCCTATCCCTTCTCCCCATAATATCTATCTCATTTCAAACCACCCTGGTGAAAGACAAGTTTCTCATTTTTATTTCTTCTTCTCCAGTTCACCAGCTTTTCATTGTCAATATTCTGAATCACATAATTTTTGGATAAAAAATTACTTTCTAGACAACCAATCATATTTTTACAAAAGATTATACTCTTTGGCTATTCATAACCAAGTGAAAATGAAAGAAATCAACCTCAAACAATTTTGTCCCACTTGAAAATAAGGAAATCAAATCAAATTAGAACTGTTTTCTAATGCCTGCTGTGTTGGAAAGCTCTTGATAAAGATATACAAATCGTCCTAGTTTATTAGGAATAAATTTGGGAATTAACCCTCTATTCTACCTTTCTTGTACAAAATGCATTTGTGAGTAATCAAACAGTTGATGAAAGAACCTTCTTTCTGAAATAATTCTAAACAAATTCAGAAAGAATTTAAAATACATGTAATATTTTTCCTAATCAAATCATAGATCTAGGTAACATTCATCAGTTTTAAAATCCTTAGGTGAAGGTCAGTAGGACACCTTATGATGGATGGATCAGGTTGATCACACATGAATTCACAGATCAATCTTAATATCAAGTAAAAGAGATTGAAACAAGATACCATGTACCATCTGATGCAGAGCAACAGAAAGCACGCACAACCACCTATGAAATGTTGTCAAGAGAAATTTAGTTAAGCATCTAGATCTGACTTCCAGTTCACAGGACATTCATAGAGTAAATGAGCATCTTTAAAACAATACCAGGATGCTGCTATTCAGATTGTGGGAAATTCCAACAAACAAATTGCAGGAAAAAATGAAGGAGAAAAACTGTAATATATTAAGAGGCTTAAGAGGCATATTACACAAAGGCAATGTGTAGACTTTGTATCATTATTTGAATAAGCCAACTGAAACAATACATTTACAATAGAACCAGCAAAATTGGAACAGTATTTAGATACAATTTGATGCTCTGGAATTGTTGTCTTTAGGTGTGATCATGATATTCTCATTATATTTTTTTAAAGTCCCTGCCCTTTAAAGATATACTGTTAGGTATTTATAGATAAAATGATATCATATCTAGGAATTCGATTAAACTATTCCAATGGCGGTGATTAGGCAAAAATATGAATGAAACTACATTTTCATGTTTGAAATTTTTTGCAATAAAAAATGTTTTTAAAAACCATTTTTTAGGCTTTTTTCCTTAGGGACAGTAAAAATTTTAAATAGAAATTTGGACATTTGTAAAACTAAGTTTTAAAGACTACAGCTATTAAATAAAATAGTTGCTTTGTTAAACTTTATCAAGCTAAAAAGACTCTAATATTTATGAAGACTCATTTCACTTGAGTCACCTCCTTATTTTTATGACTTGATGTATCATTTGTTCTTGGATCCTGTAGCCTGAGTATAGCAAGAGAGTGGGGGAAACATGGAGAGCCAGTGCTAACTGATACAGGCTGATTTTGAAAATACTATTACTTGTTTGAAGTTGAGATTACTTCAGACCAATTTTCTCAAGCAGCTAGTGTCTATGTTTTCTAGAGTTACATTTATTTCATATTACAAATATTTTAACCGGAGCATGGTGGTTCACTCCTCTAATCCCAGCACTTTGGGGATGCCGAGGCAGGCAGATTGCTTGAGCTCAGGAGTTTGAGACCAGCCTGAGCAACATGGTGAAACCACGTCTCCACAAAAAACACAAAAATTAGCTGGTTTTGGTGGCCTGTGTACCTGTAGTTCAGCTACTTGGGAGGCTGTAGTGGGAGGATCACTTGAGCCTGGGAGGCAGAGGTTGCAGTGGGCTGAGATCGTGCCATTGCACTCCAGCCTGAGTGACAGAGGGAGACCTTGGCTTAAGAAAACCAAAACAAAAACCCAAGTATTCTATCAAGATGTAAAATGCTGATTCAGATTAAATTTTAAATAACATTTTATTAAAAGCTCAAATAATAGTAATCTGGCAAATTGTGTGTGTCTGTGTGTTTGTGTGTGTGTGAAAATATATATATAGAGAGAGACATAGCTTACCCTATTATGTTGTTCTATTTTATTTTCAATTGACAATGATTATATGTATTTACGGGGTACAGTGTGATGTTTTAATACATGTATACAGTTTGTAATGATTACATCAGGGTGGTTAGCATATTTATCTACTGTATTAGTCTGTTTTCACACTGCTGTAAAGATACTACCTGAGACTGGTAATTTATAAAGGAAAGAGATTTAGCTGTCTCACAGTTTCACATGGCTGGGGAGATCTCAGGAAACTTACAATCGTGGCGGAAGGTGAAGGGGAAGCAAGCACCTTCTTCACAGGCAGCAAGAGAGAGAAAAAGTGAACTAACGAGAAAGTACCACACAATTTTTTTTTTTTTTTTTTTTTTGAGACAGAGTTTCACTCTTGTTGCCCAGGCTGGAGTGCAATGGCGCGATCTCAACTCACTGCAACCTCTGCCTCCTGGGTTCAAGCGATTTTCCCACCTCAGCCTCCCAAGTAGCTGAGATTACAGGCACCCGCCACCACACCCGGCTAATTTTTTGTATATTTAGTAGAGACAGGGTTTTACCATGTTGGCCAGGCTGGTCTCCAACTCCTGATCTCAGGCCAGCCACCTTGGCCTCCCAAAATGCTGAGATTACAGGCATGAACCACCACGTCCAGCCAGTGCCACACTTTTAAAAACATTAGATCTCATGAGAACTCCCTCACTATCATGAGACCAGCGTGGGGGAATCCACCCCTATGATCCAATCACCTCTCTCCCTTGACAGGTGGGGATTACAGGTTCCTTCTTTGACACATGGGGATTACAATTCGAGATGAGATTTGGGTGGGGACACAGAGCCAAACCATATCATCTACATTTTATATTTACTCAGTACCATCTGCTCATACCCCTTCCATATGGTACCTCTCCTAATGTTAGTAAAATATAAAGGACTCTAGGATTGTAAATCTTCACAGCAGCAATTCACACCCCTTGGCTTGACAAGGCTATTCTTTTTAGCCCTCCCCAGGTAGTATTCCTTAAACATTCCTGTAAGGAATGAAGACTCATTCCTGTAAGGAATGCCTCTTCCCACAGATCTCTGCTTTGTACTCTAATACTGTGGGACTTCAGTCTAATTAAGGAAGAACATCAACTCCTAATTGAGTGGAAGATATTTCTAGAAGTCTCACAGAAGATGAGTTCTTAGTAAACAGATACCATTGCCAAACATGCATCTCCAGAGATCTCTGAAGTAGAGATTTTGATAGAGGCCTTAAAAATTCATTCTTTGGGGAGGTAAGTGATATTTTTGATACCCAATAGATTCTTTTTATAGTTTGGTTTCAACTATGAAAAGTTATTTCAGGGTCACAGCAGACTTAATTGAAGATAATAAGGGATGTTTATAATTAGATGAAAGGCCCCTGACTTCATTGGGTGCAACCTTTGTTAAACAGCAGTTTCCTGTGTACAAATAGCTTGGAAATTGGAAATTATTCAGGAAATTGCTCAAAAATGACAGAATGGCTTAACATTTTAATGTCAAGTAGTTTAAACAGTTGTACTGGAGACATACAAAACTCTGAGGTCAATTCTGAATTGCACAATTGAGTTATATACCTCAGCATCTAGAATCTATTCTACTAGAGGAGGTTGAAAGTTTAATCATAAAGATTAGGAAGAAAGATTAAACAATAAGTTGAAATAAAAGAACTTGGTTATAAAAATGAACAGATCTATAAAAGAGACACTGTAATAGATAAAAGTTCTTCACATTCTATATTTCAGAGGCAAAAATGGCCTATAACTGTTGAGTGAAGACAGGATTATCAAAAATTCTGGAAAGATTTGAGTCAACATTACTGAATTAGGAATGATAAATCTCAAGCGAGCTCTGAAACATGGACACACAGAATTGTTCCAACTTTAAATGGCAGACACAAACATGACTTTGATCACTCAATTATAAAGCAAGTATTTTTTTTTCTAATTTTAGGCAGGTAACATCTATTTGTTTTAACGTAAGTATACTTATTTCAAGGGAAATAAGTCATATATGAATTCTAACATACATTTACAAACATAAAGAATATAAAAGACAGAGAAAACCAGAATCTTAGTTCGAGAACTAAGATGCTCCTGTGCTCTAAACTATAAAATTAATGTTTCAGAAAGCTCATTCATACCCTTTATTTTTTTCATAAAAAATTAAGCTGCTTTTTAGCTCCTACATAAAATAGTGGATGTTCAGTTTTAGAATTACACCTGGTGTTAGCAGACAAATAGTAAGAAATGTAAATCTGGCTTTGGCTCAGGGTTTATTCCCAATGTCTTTTACATCTTCATCTTGTGTCTTTTATATCTTCAGCTTATAGGAGGAGCATATAAAATTGTCAGAAAAAATTACAAAGGCTGGTTAATTACTCCAAAACATATAGAACTATAGGAGCTTTAATGGCATGGATAATCTTGTAAATATTCCTAACACCATTCTTTGTATGACCTAATTAAAGAACTGCTGACATTTTGAGACAAATAATACTGAGACTAGCTTCCAAATTTGCTTGTTCTCATATTTTCAGAATTCCAATGGATACGTTTTGTGTCTGAGGGTATGAAATGCTTTCATTATCTGTAACCCAACTATCTTTTAGGTAGGGTGGGTTCTGCCAAATGAAAATCATTGATGAATTTGATTATGCAAATTTTAGGTGTAGAAATGAGAGACATGTAAATAGCTACCAAAGGAGAATTGACAAGTCTGAGCAGAAGTGCAGATATCAAAAGGCAAAGGAGGAGGAAGACTTGACAAGGATTATTAATCTCACAAAGTATATATTGATTTTTTACAAGAAAAACAAAAGGTAGAGACAAAGTTGTCTGAGTCTGATCTGACATGAACAAAACAAACCAAGGTATGAAGGATCTTCAAAAAGTTCATGGAAAAATAAAATTAAACAAAAAAATAAGAAATATCAACTTTATTTTTCAATCTAAGCTCCATCATGTTCAAGACACTTTTGTAAGCAATGACACTGACATTTCATCCATCCCTAAAGAACTGAGGATCCTGAGAATTTAACCATGTCAATGCAGCCAGTTTTATACTATTAACTGAAGAAAAATGGATGCCCTTTAAAGATTTTTCAAATTAGGGGGAAAAAAGAGTCACAGCCAACTCACGACTATAAGGTGGATGCCTATTTAACATCAAAACTCTCAAAATTGCCTTTGTTTGATGAGAGCATGGAGCAGGAGCATTGTTGTTGTAGAGGACACTCTCATGAAGTTTCCTAGGCATTTTTCTGCTAAAGCTTTGGCTTTCTCAAAACACTCTCATAATGAACATACATTATTGTTCTTTGGCCCTCCAGAATATTCACAAGCAAAATGCCTTGAGTATCTCAAAACACCATGACCTTTGCTCTTGACCAGTCCACTTTTGCTTTGATTGGGCCCCTTCCACCTCTCAGTAGCCATTGCTTTGATTGTGCTTTGTATTTAGGATCATACTGGTAAGGCCATGTTTCATCTCCTGTTACAATTCGAAGAAATGCTTCAGGATCCTGATCTGCTTGTTTCAAAATTCCAGTGAAAGCTCTGCTCTTGTCTGCAGCTGATCTGGGCACAATGGTTTTGATACTCACTGACTGAAAAATGTGCTCACTTTTAATTTTTCAGCCAGAATTGCATAAGCTGAACCAATTGAGATGTCTAGAGTGTTGGCTATTGTCTCTATTGTTAACAATTGGTCCTCTTCAATTAGGGCACAATTTTTTTTTTTCCTTGCAAATTATCGTGGGTGGTCTGCTGCTGCAGGCTGCATCTTCAGCATCGTCTATTCCCTTCTTAAAACAAGCTATCTATTTGTAAACTGCTGGTTTCTTTGGGGCTTTGTCCCCATAAACTTTTCAAAAAGCATCAATGATTTCACTATTCTTCCACCCAAGCTTTACTGTCAATAGATATTTGTTCTTCATTTTAGCAGAACTCATGTTGCTCTGATACAGACTTTTGTAAACTAATGTCTTATTCTTCTTAGTATCTCAAACTATATCCTGTTCAGATATGTTATAACAAGTTAGTATGAGTTTAGAGTGATGCAAAAAAAGTTTTGAAATCCATGCATAGTTTTTTTCTTAATAAACATTTTCCATGAATCTTTGAAGACTCGCATATATGAGTTAAGGAACCTGGCACAAAAGAGTGGGAGAACACCAAGATATAAGCAGATATGATAGAAAGGCGTTGAACTTCCAAGGGAGATCTGGAGATATCTAAGTCTCAGAGATTAAAGAGGGCTCCAGCTGCCTTCTGAGTTACAAAACATTTGGAGACATGTATGTAACTTTATGTTTTAAAAAAATTAAAATCTCTTCTAGTTTATTTGTAGGACGTATAAAAAAAGCAAAGCTGAAAATTTATAACTAATTTTTTCACCTTGTTCTGATAACTTATAGAATCACTATGAGGAGGGACAGTTCTCACTATTTTTCTTCCTTAGAACTAAAGACTTAAAAGAATATTTTACCTGTAATGATAATATATGCCTAACAAGTGTGATCTTTTCTCCAAAAATAAAATTGGTGTAGATCACATAGAACCTGAAAATATAAAGAAAGTAAATAGATAACTATGGAAATGTCAACTCATTTTATTTTAGTTTAGTTTAGTTTGGTTTTGATTTTGCTTCAAAGAATTGCATAAAGGAACATGTTTACCATGTAATGCCAAAGTCAGTTTAAGAGGGCAGAGTAAACTAAATGTTTAGCAAACAAAAGAACTTCTGAGAGTAGAAAAATAAAAAGAAGACTATTATAAGAATGCCTTTCTGCTATACATAGGAAATATTTTTCTCATCCAGTTTTTTAAAAGCAGAGAGAATACATCCAGAGAGCAGATCAGCTCTAAGAGTACTTAGCCCTTCCTGCAGAAATCTTCACTCTCTCAGCTCTTATGGCTCTGAAGGCCAACCCTTCCATTCTTGCCTCAGGAACCTAAGGGTTTTGGGATTTAGCAGATTTTTTTATGTCAGTCTCGAAAGGGGGGAATCTGATTTTCAAAGTTATCATGTATTATTTTAAATATCCAATTATAACAAACAATGTATGAGGCATGTGCTGGATGAGGAGTCAGAGTCGCAGCAATGTGAAGTGATCAGCTTACAGGTAGTAAGAAGAATTTACCGACAATAGTGTAGGTTTGAAATCCTTTTATTAGATAGGATTGAAGTCTATTATTAGATAGAAAGAATGCTGCAGAAGAGTGCACTGGGAAGCCTCAGCAAGAGAGGACTGACGGAGCATGCCATGGTGGATTTTCCTTTATGGGTATTTATGGACCTTAAAGCAGGAGCTTAAGGATAATCTGAACCATATTGACCATGTAGGTCATGATAAATTATTACATTTATAGACATTTTGGTGCCTTAATATTAACAAGGGTTGCAGAATGAGTTTCAATATGAATGCATTCCAGAGATGTATAGACATTCTAGTTATTTATACATTTTAGGAAAGAAGCCCAGTAGCAGATCCTGGAAGTCTAATTACTTCTAAATTTCTCAGATAAGGAGTTTTGCCTCTGGATGGTCTGCTTGATGGCCACTAAGTGATCTTGGCTCTCCTCAGTATGTAAAGAAACTAGAAACTATGGTTCATACACAGGAAAAAAAAGTGGCCATTAGAAACTGTCTCTAAGGAAGTCCAGACAATGATTTCCTAGATGAAGTCTTTGAATCAGCGATTGCAGATATGTTCAAAGAAGTAAAGTAAACCATGTCTCAATAACTAAAGGAAAGCATGAGAGTGATATCTCACCAAATAGAGAACACCAGTACAGAGTCAGAAACTATAAAAAAGAACCAAATAAAAATTTTGGAGTTAAAAAGTAAAATAACTAAAATGAAAATTTCACTAGGTAGTCTCAACAGCTTATTTGAACTGGCAGAATAAACCATTGGTAAATTCAAATATAGGTCAGTTCAAATTATCTAATCTTAGAAACAGAAAGAAAAACTCAAGAAAGGGAAATGAATATAGCCTCAGAGATCTGTGGGACATCATCAAATGTATCAATATACAAATAATGGAGGTCCCAGAGAGAGAGGAAAGAGAGAAAGAACAAATAACATATTTGAAGAAATAATGGCCAAAAGCTGCCCAAGATTTATGAAAAGATTCATTTATATGTGTAAAAAGCTTCATAAATTCCACATAGGATAAACTCGCAGAGATCTATACATCATAATCTAAATGAGACCGTGAAATCTGTGAGAGAGAAGCAATCCATCAGGTACAAGGGATCCATAAGATCAGTAGCTGATTTCCCAGCAGAAAACATGGAGGCCAGAAGGCAGTGAGATTACATAATCAAAGCGCAAAGCGCAGGAAGGGAGAAAGGTAGGCTGCCATTAGCTTATATTTCTCTGAGTCCCACAACTGCCATCGTCTTGGTGAGGATTCTTTGCCTCGTCCTTGAGTCTTCAGTTCAGAAATCACTTTGATCTTCCCCCCCGCCCATCCATTTGCCTTAACTCTGATAGGGTAAAACTGGAAAAAATAGGGCAATGACTTCAAACAATTGGAATTAATTAGAGGCTCAAGTAATATGCATGCATGCCAGAATAGTAGAACTAACTAAAAACAGAGAAAGTAAAAAGATGAGTGATGATGTTGCTGAAATATGAAAAGAGACAAGGTTCTGAGTCAGATGAAATTTTACATTTTGATTCTTCATTTCTGTTTTTCTACCAAGGAGAAGTCCTGTTACTCTCTCTTGAAGTTTAAGAGATTAATAAAGATTCTAATGGATCCTGAAGTTCAGGATCAGCAGAAAGTTTAGAAGGGGATTTTCCAGGTGGGAAGAAAGTATGCAGAACAGAAAGAGATGGAACAGTCAAAAGACAAGTGTTGGTGAAAATGTGGAGAAACTGGAACCCTTGCACACTGTTGGTGGGAATGCAAAATAGTCCAGTTGCTATGAAAAACACAGTACGGATATTCCTAAAAACATTAAAAACAGGATGATTATATAAGCCAGCAATCCCATTTCTGCATATTTGTCTAAAAGATTGAAATTTAAGTCTTGAAGAGATGTTAGTACTCATGTTTATTGCGGGTCTATTCACAACAGCCAAGATGTGGAAACCAAGATGTGGAAACAACCTATTATGCCCATCAACACATGATTGGCTAAAAAAAAAGTGAGACAATATACACAATGGAATACTAGTCAACCTTAAAAAAAAATGGAAATTCTTCAATATGCACAACACGGATGAATCCTGAGAATATGATGCTAAATTAAATAAACCAGTCACGGAAAGACACATGCTGCTTGATTCCATTTATATGAGGTATCTAAAATAGTGAAATTCATAGTATCAGAGTGCAGTGGTGGTTACTGGGAGCTGGGGGTGGGGGAGAGGAAACGGTGAGTTAAAATTTCAGTCAAGCCAAATAAATAAACTCTAGAGATCTGCTGAACAACATTGTACCTATAGTCAATAATTATGTGTTATACACTTAAAATTTTAAGAAGGTGTAGTTTCCTACCACACTAAAAAAAAAAAAAAAAAAAAAAGATGAGACAATGAAGACGAACTTTGCCTGCTTTAGAATTAAGCTAAAATCAATTCTACTCCAAAGACTCTTTAATCTGTCTCACTAGTATGCATGTCTCTGTACTAAATCCTTTTAGGGGAATTAAAACAAATAGTGGCTCTTTCAGATGGCTGTTATCAAATATCTTTTATTATAAAGATAGAAATTTGAGTACCTAATTTGGGAGCTTAAAATTTTCACAAAACATTTCAATAATTTTTTACTAAATACATAGTTATGATTCTGTCCTCACCAAAAATGAGAATGCCCTTCAGGGCACTCAGTGCAAGTGTAAAAGATATCTATAAGTAAATAACTACCATAAGATTACATTATAATTTTTTTTGAGATGGATTCCCACTCTGTTGCCCAGGCTGGAATGCAATGGTGCAACCTTGGCTTACTACAGCCCTGACCTCCCAGCTCAAGAGAGCCTCCTGCCTCAGCCTCCAAGTTGCTGGGACTATAGATGCATGCCACCATACCTGGGCTGATTTTTGTATTTTTTGATAGAAAAGGGGTCTCACTATGTTGCCCAGGCTGGTCTTAAACTCCTGACTTCAAGCAGTCCTCCTGCCTCAGCCTCTCTAAATGCTGGGATTACACAAATGAACCACTGCACCCTACTAGAGTATAATTTTAATAAAGGATTAAGCCTCATATAAACTTTATCATTTAGAGGATATTTACCTAAAATCAATGCTTACATGTAGTAAGAAAATGTAGCCTGAATACCATGATGGGGCAAAGAGAGTGAGTAAGTAAGTGATTTTTCTTGAATTAGGACAGTTCAAGTTTTTAAAAAACATTACTCAGGATCTGAGGCATTCAGAAAGATGCATAAATGACAATAAAATATATACCCATGATTCCCTCAACTTAAAAAATAAAGCCTTTTATTAACACTCCTGCTATGAAGCCTGCTATGCACCGATTCCTACTATGAATCATTCTGTCACCAAAGGCAACCACTATCCTGAATTCTTTGTTTTTCATTCCTACGTCTTTAATATTTAAGTTGTTTTCATGTTTTTAAATGGATATAAATATTTTATACCATACATATTTTTGGCAACTATTATTTAACTCTATGTTGGAGATACTCATGCATATAAAAGCATGTAGCTCTAGTTCACATGTTCCCTGCTACATAGTTCAGTTGTATGTATGTATTCATTTATTCAGTCACCAATTATTCATTGAGTATCTATAATGCATTGTTTAGGTGCTAGGGACGTATCACCCAACTTTTCTAAATTTTACATTCTTGTTATAGTCTATATGCTGGTGTCCCCACAAAATCCTAATTCCCAAGGTGATGGTGTTCGACAGTAAGACTTTTGAGAGTTTCCTACTTAGGGTATTTCATGTATCAGCAGGTTGGTGAGGAGGAGTCATTTTATAGGTGTAGAGGGTCTTAGTACTCTGAAATCAAAAGAATTAGTAGATAGTTTATTTATTTGTTCACTTCTTTATTCACAGCTGTAATCCCAAGCCATCTCTAAGTATGTTCATTCTGGAATCCAGGTATTCTAAGAACCAAATGGAAGAAAAGGAACCAAGGTGACTAAGAAGAATCAGCAAGAGAGGAATGAAGAAAAGCAGGAGTGCCCAGAACCTCAAAAGCTGAGAGAGAGTGAGCTTCAAAGAACAGAAGGGCATCTGGGTAGATATCCCAAATACTTGAAATCAGTACGTGGGGAAGAGGCATCTGCACTGCCATGTTCATTGCAGCATTATTCACAATAACCCAGATGTCGAATCAACCTAAGTGTCTATCCATAGACGAATGAATGAAGGAAATATGGTCTATATACATAATGAAATACTATTCAGCCATAAAAAAGAGTGAAATCCTATCAGTTGCATCATGGAACCGAAGGACACAATCGAATACTATTTAGCCTGAAAACAGAATTTATACTCCAAGCCCCAGCACTACGCAATATACCTTTGTAACAAGCCTATATATGTACCCCTAATTCTAAAATAAAACCTGAAAAAAAAAAGAAGAAAATCCTGTCATTTTTGACAACATGACTGAATGACTGAACCTGGAGGACATTTTGATAAGTGAAATAAGCGAAGCACAGAAAGACAAAAGCCACGTTTTCACTCACATGTGGAATTTGAAACAAACTCATAGTAACAGCCAGTAGAATGGTGGTTGCAGAGGCTGGGAGTAGGAGGCGTGGGGAGGTGATTCAAGTCTAGAAAGCTGTAGTTAGACAGGAGGAGTAAATGATAGGTATTTAAGGGGATGGATATATTAATTAGCTTGATTCAATCATCTCATGCTATATGCATGTATCATAACGTCACTATGTGACATATAATTATACATGGTTAAAATGTGTCAAAAAATAAAATATAATAAGTCTGAAGCAAACAAAAAAATTAAAAAGATGATGTGGTCTATTTTATAGCTGTGCCATACTATCTTTAGCTAGTTCTCTATTGCCACAATTTTACTATTTTAAATCAATCTGTGTATGAACAACAACAAAAGACAAAAGTGGAGAGTGGGAGCAATGATGCTCAGAATCAAATAAAATGATGACAGTGTTCACTGAAATGAGCAACATGGAAGTCATTCTTGACCTTAGAAAAAGCTTATACAGACATTTTTGGGTAGAAGGCAAATTGCAATGGATTAAGGTGAGTATGGGGTATATTACAGAGGGCACTTTTACTGTGGGCTACTGTTCCCAGTGATTTAACTAACAGAAGAGGTTTACAATGGTAGGCAGATGTCACGCCAAGTGTCAGGTTTTAGCCCAAGCTGAGGTCTGAGGGGAGTGGGTGGGTGAGTGGTGGGTAGCTGGAAAAACACTTGAGAAATCATAGGCAACCATGACATGGCTTTATTCTCTTTCTGGGTGCAAGCCGTATGTACAGCATCAGCAGGGCATTTATACCTTTTATAGATAACAGTGGTTCCGAGCCAAGCATGAGCTCACGTGAGTGTTCACCTAATGCACCTCACATGGCATGGTTACATAGTGTGCAGGGTTGTGCGCCTGCGCTCCAAACCCTCTGAGTCATGCTGCACGGGAAGGCCACCTCGGCCTACTCTTGACTAAAGTACAGCCATTTCCCTTACAGCAGAGTGCTTCCTGCTACCCAAACACAGACCCACGCCAGGTTTGGGGACCTTCTCATGTTTACATACAGGAAAAAAAAAAGCCATTTGTTTCTTGGTTTTATATATTTAAAAGGTTTTGAACACAAAACTTGGTTTACTTGAATTTCAAATTTGTTCGTTGTAAATACTTTAGGCAGTGAAAAGTTACTTTCTATACCTTTTTGTTATAAAGGATTTTGTAATTTAAGAACAAACTTTTCAACATGTAGCTTGATTAAAATATGGTAATTTTTCCCTTTGTCTCATTCTCAAATATTATTTGATTTTAAAATGTTCCTAAAGAAAAAGCAGACTATTGTTTTAAGTGTATGCTATGTCATTGAGAATCAAGAAACAGGAGCACAACACGATGTGAGAATACATAGCATTTTATAAGATGAACTCCAAAGCAGCATAAAATAAAATTATCAGTGAGTAATGAAATAGAGAGAAATATGGATCTGTAGTTGGTGTTCAGAGACTCAGAAATCTAATCATCACAACTAAAGTGAAAGAAATACATCTTAATGAGTCCTTCAACGTCCCCTCAAGATTTCAGTATATAAATATTTAAAAGCAAGTGACTTAAGCAACTCTACAAGTTTTGCTCCAGCCCAAAGTATTGAAAGAATTTAACTTGTTCTTTTTCTGCCTAAAGTATTGAAAGATTGTAGCATAAGTCTATGATACAATCTAATTTCCTGTAAAACTTTTGTAATAGTTCATTAGCCTGTTGAGGAACTAAAATTTCCTCTAGAATATGAACATGTAGGGCCTGTAATCTCAGCACTTTGGGAGGCCAAGGCAGGCAGATCACTTGAGGTCAGGAGTTCAAGACAAGCCTGGCCAAGATGGTGAAACCTTGTCTCTACAAAAAAATACAAAAATTAGCCCGGTGTGGAGGCACCTGCCTATGATCCTAGTTACTTGGGAGGCTGAGGCAGGAGAATTGCTTGAGCCCGGGAGTCAGAAGTTGCAGTGAGCTGAGATTGCGCCACTGCACCCCAACCTGGGTGACAGAGCAAAACTCTGTCTCAAAAAACAAAACAAAACAAAAAAATATATATATACACACACACACACACACATACACACACACTTAAAGAATATAAATGGTCTACTTAATATTTCTAGCATGTGCAAATTTTAGAAGGTCACATAGTGAACATATTATCACGAAACTTTATAGCTTTATTGTCTATGTAGAACACCTCTCTTGAAGATTGTGTGATTTTTAAAAAATATTTTTATAGTCAGAACATGTTATTTTACTCATAATATGTGACTAAGTTATTAGTCAAATATGGTTTGAAAATCATACTAATTTCTTTTACTTGCAGCTGTTAGATCTCTTGGTGGAAACACATGGTTATGTTTTAACAGGCAGCTCCCACTGACATACTAACAATGAAGTTCAGTGAGCAGTGTGATGTGGGAAGAAGGTGCTGCTTTGATGCTGATTAGGAAAGGAGTCAGGTGAGGGGATGAGAAACATTAGCTGATAAAACAAAGAACTTGGACAGGATCAGGAACTTCGCCAAGGAATTAGCCTTTGCAAAGAGAGATGTCTACTTCTCTGAGAAGAAGAAAGGGAAGATGGGTTCACATCCACTCCTTTTGAGAAGGAGGGGAGCCAGCAGAGGCAATTTAGGGTAAATAATCTCAAACTTCATAAAATTTCTATAGGTCATGGGCAAAGACCAGAGGGATAGTGGTGGAGTAGAGGGGTGTGAAGAAAAGGAAGGTTTAGAAAAGCTACTGTAGGTGATGCAACAGACATGCTACTGTGGCACATATACACCATGGAATACTATGCAGCCATAAAAAAGGATGAGTTTGTGTCCTTTGTAGGGACATGGATGCAGTTGGAAACCATCATTCTTAGCAAACTATCACAAGAACAGAAAACCAAACACCGCATGTTCTCACTCATAGGTGGGAACTGAACAATGAGATCACCTGGACTCGGGAAGGGGAACATCACACACCGGGGCCTATCATGGGGAGGGGGGAGGGAGGAGGAATTGCATTGGGAGTTATACCTGATGTAAATGACGAGTTGATGGGTGCCGACGAGTTGATGGGTGCAGCACACCAACATGGCACAAGTATGCATATGTAACAAACCTGCACGTTACGCACATGTACCCTAGAACTTAAAGTATAATAATAATAAAAAAATAAAATAAAATAAAATAAAATAAAATAAATCTAGCAATAGTAAAGGTATAGCTGAGCTTGCAAAGAATGACTTGAATCACTTACTCTACTGCTGTGATTTGAACCGTCAGCACTTATAAATGCATCTAAAGCATAAACAGAGACTCTAATACTAGGTTAGGGACTAATTTGATGCTTACAATAGAATGGACAAAGACATGAGCTTTCAGCGGTGTTCAACACGTGTGAACACCCACTGTAGGGACTTGGTGCATGTGTGTTGCATTGGTGAAGAATGAATGAATAAATGTATGGACATTTCCTTCCCTCTCAGTGTTCATTATCCAGGTGTCTACTACAGTCTATCATTTGACTTTGTGTTGAGAATAGCTATGTAGAAAGATGTGCCAACATTTTGCAAAATCTGTGACCATCTGAGGAGAAATAGTCACTATTTCTTAATGAGAGAATTCTGGAAACAGGTATGGTGGCTGCAATTTTTGAAAATTACTGAAAGATTTATTGCATTTAGAACTTCTCTCTTTCTGGGCTCAATTTTCTAGTCTAAGTATGAGAGGTAAGAATATTGATCATTGGTTTAATTATAGTGCCCAGCACTAAACCATTTTATATACTTGATTTCATTTAATTTTTCATTTAATTTTTATAATAGTCCTAAAACATAGGCACTATATTCAAGTCCATTGTTTAGATGAGAAAACTGAGGAATAAAGTAGCTCAATTTCACATCAAGAAAATGAAGGAGCTGGGTTTTGAACCTAGACTGCAAAGAGAGATGGGCCTGTAGGCCTAGGAACTGTGCTAAATATATTTATAGTTACATACTTTAATTAATTTGGAATTTTGAATTTTAAGACTATTAGAGAACAAAACTATAGATGGTCATCAGGAAGAACTTATAAGAAAGTTTTCAATATCTGCCAAATTCAGAAAAGAGTAACTTTTCAAGAGAAAAAAAGAAAGCTTTAAAAAAATTTTTTTCTTTTTCGAGATAGAGTCTTACTCTGTTACCCAGGCTGGAGTACAGTGGCATGACCTCAGCTCACTGCAACCTCTCCCTCCTGGGCTTAAGTGATTCTCCTGCCTCGGCCTCCCGTGTAACTGGGACTACCAGTGCACACCACCATGCCCAGCTAATTTTTGTAATTTTTAGTAGATATGGGATTTCACCATGTTGGCCAGGCTGGTCTCCAACTCCTGACCTCAAATGATCCACCCGCCTCAGCCTCCCAAAGTGCTGGGATTACAGGCATGAGCCACTGCCCACTGTGCCCTGCCCTAAATAAATGAAATTTGAGGCAACTTAAGTCATAATTTTTTACAAGGAATCTTCCCTTGTACTTCAGATTTGGAAAGAACAAATTCCAGGCATCTGAGAGGGTGTGGCAAGGTATACTCAAATAAATGGTATAAACTACACAGAAGGTTTTACATGTAATTTTCCCTTAGGCCAGTAATTTGAGTATTATGATAATACACAAAAATTACCTTTTTAATTGGAATATAAAGCTAGTACACTTTTTAAACTAAAACCTGGGACTTAATGTTCACTTTTCCATGATCTTAGACTGTGTAACTACCCTTCTTAGTACTCACTTTCTTCTACCTTTAAACGTGTACTAGGAAAGTTTTTGAAAATCATTGTTCAAGGGCGGTAAGAAGATGTGGCACATTTATCCAGGAATTAAAGATAACATAACGCTATCTTTAGGAAGAAAACTTTGAGACACTCAAATAATTCTAAAACATACGGAGATTGTATTTTCTTGATCTCCGCTCCTGAGTGGTTAGAATGATCCATAAATTGGAAGGACTTCAGTTTGCATTGTAGGGACGGCAGTGCCCAATCCAGATCTTTGTAATAATTAATTTGCATCACTGCTCGGTACGGAGAATACAAGTGCAGAAAGAGAAGCTGAGACGTAATTGCTGACAAATATGCTGTGTGTATTGAAAACCAGAAAATTTGCAGCTGCCGCACAGACGCCCTCATTGTGCAGATTTACAATGAACCACAAAAGAGACATGAGGTAAATGTAGGGTGTGTGCTGCAAGCCATTTTGATGAAATATCTGGGGGACAATTTAATATGAAATATCAGTTGGTAAAAGAGACCAGCTGCCCATTAAGAAGGATGACTCAAGCTAAAAATTCTAGCTCCTATTTTATAATGAAAGATTGCCGATATATAAACCTTCATTTGGGAAATAAGATAGTGCTGGATTTGAATGTGTAATGGATACACATGCAATCTTCCAAAAATCTGAAGGAACAGTTTTTTTTTTTTTGAATCTAGTCAAAAGTCAAAACTTCTTTGGAAATCCAGCATGCAGGAACTTAGAAACTATCTTAGATGACTTTCCTTTACTCCTAAATCTTTCTGTGTGCATGCATGGGATCTCAGTGTACTCTCAGCTATAGAAGTCTGAATTATTTTTATGTAGACAACCAACCAATCCTTCTGTTCCAGCCTCCCATGAATCTCACTATTCAAGATAATAGATGTATCTAGCTTCTGAGCTTTCTGAGGTTTTGCAGTGCAAATCGGTTTACTTCTAACACTCACTTCCAGCTTAGCTTTGAGCTTTCTTCAGCCTGAGAAGTTGATTATCACATGTTCCTCTTCTTTCCAGTTTCCAGAATTTTGTTGCTGTCATCTTCTCCTGTGTTCTCTTTGTTCTTGTGGATTAAAGCCCTTATAAATATATATCCCTTCAATCCACCAATGTTAGCTAGACATTCTGCTAACTCTTACCAGAAAACATTTGAACAAAGAAATCTGTTTTAAATGTATAAATTCTAAGCATCTTGACAACAACAAAGGGAGGAATTTGAGGACGAAGGATCTTCCTAGAGTTCAAATTTTACTGTATCTTTGTGGAAATAAAAGCATGTTTTTAAGTGAACTTTACATTCTTGTTGAATGCAAGGTTTATAAATGACCTCTACTTTCATGTTAAGATTTTTCAACTCCTGGCCAGGCACAGTGGCTCACACCTGTAATCTCAGCACTTTGGGAGGCCGAGGCCGGCAGATGGCTTGAGATCCGGAGCTCAAGACCAGCTTGGTCAACATGGTGAAACCCCATCTCTACTAAACATACAAAAATTAGCCAGGCGTGGTGGCACATGCCTGTAATCCCAGCACTTTGGGAGACCAAGGTGGGCAGATCACTTGAGGTCTGGAGTTCAATATCAGCCTGGCCAACATGATGAAACCCCATCTCTACTAAATATATAAAAATTAACCAGGCATGGTGGCACATGCCTGTAATCCCAGCTACTGGGAAAGCTAGGCAGGAGGATTGCTTGAACCTGGGAGGTAGAGGTTGCAGTGAGCCGAGGTTGCACCACTGCAGTCCAGCCTGGGTGACAGATTGAGACTCCATATCAAAAAAAAAAAAAAAAAAAAAAAAAAAAAAAAAAAAAAATCAACTCCTTTGAAAATTTATTTATCTGTGAATTCTACCTCTGTGAAATGTTCCTATTGACTTCTTTCTGGTTCATACACCTGTTGCTGGATACTAGAGTGGTGATCGTTTTAAGTGACAGTCTCTTAAAAGGAAACACATCTTTCCCCAACTCCTTTCTAGTTCTTTGTTTAGTAACCTTTGTTTTATCAGTCTTAAGTCAAGCTATTAATCCTTATTGGTCATCACCTTGCTCAATCCTTAGCGCCCATCCCCTTGCCAGGATGCTAACTTTCCAACGGGACTTGGCCCGATTCTAAAGGGAATACTACCAAGCTTCACCCGTGCTAGCAGAACTAGAACTCACAGTCCTTGTAAATGCCAGTGACAGAAGTGAAGAGTCCCTACAGCTATTGCCATTTTAAACTCAGTGTGTTCAAAATGGCCCTGGTAGCCAAGAAGTGGAGCTTCTTTGATTCAGTTTCCTAAAATAGCTCACTTCTCTCTCATCTCTGTATTGCTCTTGTTGCCCAGGCTGCCCGCAATGCTCTGTCACTCAGGCATCATTTCCCATTTCAGCTTTCTGTTTGTACAGAAGCCTAAGTTCTCTTCCCTCCCTTCTTCCCTTCTCCCTCCCTCCCTTTCTTCCTCCTTTTCTCTCCATTTTTCTATCATATTAAGATCACATTGCACACACATTTTGTACCTTACCTTTTCTGTCAAAGCATTTTCCAATATCATTGGCTCTTCTGTGAGAATATTGTTTTAGTGGCTGATACTTCACCATTTAAACTTTCCTCAATTCATGAATTTCACTCACTCCTTTCCCTCCTGCTGTAAATCCATGTACGTCTGCTCCACGATGCTTCTTCCTGACTGTCTGTGAGTGATGCTGCTTCCCTCTTTCTTTTCAAGTATAAACATGCACTCTTGATTCCACAGCCTCTATTGTTTGTCCTCAATGCTCCTTTTCTTTCTGCTCTTGGATCTTTCAATTTCTGAAATCTGACTCTTTGCCTAACCATCTCAGATCTTCCCATCCACAAGTAACCAACGCAAAACCCTTTGTTGACTTTGCTATGCTCTCCAAGCATTGTTCTAAGTGTTTTTCTTAACACATACACTGATGTATCTCATTGTCTGATCATCCCAACCACTCTTTAACTTCTTTAGTTAAATTTCTGTTGTCTCCTTTCAACTTAAACTGCACTCAAGGCTACCAGAAACCTCCTAGTAGGGCCAGGAGCCTAAACTTACCTAGTGGTCTTTAATATGTCTTTCTTTTCCTCAACATTCTTTAAAATACCTTGACATTTGCCCTGTCAGTTCATCTCCTAGGCTCTCTGACCCCTCCCTCACTGTCTTTATTTATGTCTTCTCTACCAGCTCCCATTTTAACTTCTATTCCATTTTGTTTATACTTAGTTCGTTAATGTTGTGCTTGTTTGTTTCTGGCAACCAAGTAAAGTATCATACAAATTTTGGAACTTGAATTTGAATCTTCCCAACTGGGTTTACTAATACCTTCTATCTGTCCCCAGTAATGGTTAGTATGAGAAGCGAGTATGAGTTGATTGTGCATATCTAAAATCAAATATTTTTAAATTTCATTAAACTGAATTATACAATGTTCTAATGTCTGTGTGTGTGTGTGTGCGTGTGTGTGTGTACACAGAGATAAAGTGAGTGCCTTAAGGCTAGTGAATATAACTAAAAAAGAAAATTGCTGAGAACCAAAAGGATTACTCAACACAAAAATTTTAATATATGGGAAAAGAAAGGATTTAATAAGATTACCATAAGAAAAAGCTTGCAGTAAATAGATTCCAAGCTAAATTTGTTTCTGCTAATATGCAAATAAAATAATTAGTGGGCCTCTTCTTAATTTATAGATGTGTGAAAATTAACCTTAAGAAAAAGTAAGAGAGAAATTTGATTTAAGATATAATAAGTGGTTTGGAGTCAAGTAAAATTGATAAGATAAACCAGATCTCTTTTAAGCTTGCTCCTACAGGCAAAATAAGCTTTATTTCAAAACCTCGTTGAATCTGTATTAGTGAGTAGGTAGAGTATATAGCCACTGGATCATAGGAAAAGTCGGTCTCACTATCCCCTGAGGCAGAGTGGGTTGTTCTCACATTACACAGTTGCCTTTGAAGCAAAGGTTAACATTACTGTTATACCAGTCTCCCTACATCCTATAAAGGGACCCTTTGGCCCCGTCTGTCATGAGAACAATGTGGTCTTCTCTTTCTCTCTCCTTAGTTAGGTTATGCATGTTTTATTGTATCTCCTTAGTTTATCAAGTCCAGAGATATCGATCTTTAAAAAACAGATCATGTCTCCATAATAAGACTCTCCCTGTGAAGGTCTCTGGAAATAAGAACATCATGATGTTTGTGTCCTACAGTACCAGCCCATCCTACGATACTTGTAAATGTAACATCTGCCTGCACATGAAATCTTGTGGTTATAAACTAAAGTCTGTAGCTGAGAGGCTTTTGTCCAGATGTCCCTGACTTGTAAGTGAAAGTATGAGTACTTACACTGAAGACTGTCTTAGAAAAGAAGATCATAAAAAGGATCTCACAAGTTTAGAATCTGGCCCTCAAGGAAGGTCCATCCTCCTTGCTCTCAGAGCGTCTGGTCTCTGTTTCCTTTGGCCTTTTAACAAACCTGTTTGAAAAACAGATTTACAAACATCTGATAGTTCTTTGCCATTCTGATTTCTTAAAAAGTGGCCAGGTGCAGTGGCACATGCCTGTAATCCCAGCACTTTGGGATGCTGATGTGAGCAGATCAACTGAGGTCAGGAGTTTAAGAAAAGTCTGGCCAACATGGTAAAACCCAACTCTACTGAAAATATGAAAATTAGCCTGGCATCTTGGCGCATGCCTACAATCTCCGCTACTTGGGAGGCTGAGGCAAGAGAATTGCTTGAACCTGGGAGGTGGAGGTTGCAGTGAGTCGAGATTGCACCACTGCATTCTAACGTGGGCGATGGAGTGAGACTCTGTCAAAAAAAAAAGTACCTGAAAAGATCCACCTATATCTTTAGATGTTCAAGACTATAATCTACCTCAGGAATAATATATAGTACAACCTACACAGAAATTAACTTTATTGAAAGAACATTTAAAAAAACCAAACATGCTTCAGGAGTTGAAATATCATTTATCTTAAATATTTGTTTACTTCAAAGCAAGTTCAAAGGCCAACACCAGAATCTGCTCAGTTCTGGTCTTTTACATGTTTACTATCCAACACCTGAGGCACATGAAGGCTCAACCCTCCTCCTACTCCTGTTTCCAAAACCAAGATGGACCCTAAAGCGGGTGAGGGTGAGGGAGAGGAGTGAGGATGGGGGTGGGCAGGCTTCAGGAGCTGCATGTCAGGATGGGTGACATCCCAGCACAGTAACTGCTAGCTCCCACCTGACCTTGGGTTCCATAGACAACCCCACAGTTTAGTATGCCTATACTTAAGCGTGTGCCTGGGGCTCCTGTCTCGTTTACTAAAGGGTACCTCTCCCATTCATTAATTCATTTATTGACTCATTCAGTCAACATTGACACTGACAGTGCTTAATATGTGTCAGATACTAGGCTGTTTGTTATAATAGAAAGATGAGCAGGCATCTACTAGCACCAATGGAAGGGGGAAAAAAATGACCCAAACATCTTGGATGACCTTACCTTTTTTGACAATCTCCTGCCATCAGACCTACTGTGCCACGGCTAGGTGATTCCTTTCCCAAATCTTTCACTCTTTCTCTTACAAAACAGACCCTTCCTGTATCCTAAATAGTATTTTGTTTTCTTTCTTTGAGAAAGAGTCTTGCTCTATCACCCAGGCTGGAGTGCAGTGGCATTACTTTCTCTTACAAAACAGACCCTTTGTGCATCTTAGTCTTTTGTTTATTGTTCTTCAAGACAGAGTCTTGCCCTGTCACCCAGGCTGGAGTGGAATACCACGATCTCGGGTCACTGCAATCTCCACCTCCCAGGTTCAAGCGATTCTCCTGCCTCAGCCTCCCAAGTAGCTGGGATGACAGGAGCACGCCACCACGCCTGGCTACACTTTTGTATTTTTAGTAGAGATAGGATTTTGCTGTGTTGGCCAAGCTGGTCTTGAACTTCTGGCCTCAAGCAATCCACCCACCTCGGTCTCCTAAAGTGCTGGGATTACAGGCATGAGCCACCATACCTGGCCAATAATGTGATTATTTCATATGATTTTTTTATAATGCTTTTTCACTTAATATAAGAAGAATATTTTCTCTCATCACTAGATAGCCTTTTAAGTCTAGTTTTAATAAAATCATAAAGTCCCCACTGTGACAGGTATCCCATTATTAGCTAGTTCCATTTTCTAATTAATTTTTCTTAATTTTTTTTAGTACAAATTACTCTGTGGTGGACATCTTATAAATATATGTCAGCAGTGTCAAACTATTGGTTGCCTGTCCAATATCCACTATCCCCTTCTTCCTTAATGAAAGAACCCTGAGCAGCACCCTGAACATTGAAAATATCCCAGCCCCAACCCCATGCTCTGTAGCAGCTTGGAAGGGTCATTTGGCCCAGTGCTGGCTAATGAAATATAAGCAGAAGTGTACTAGCTATTAGTTGGTGCAAAAGTAATTGTGGTTTTCGGTCATTACTTTTAAAAACCGCAATTACTCTTGCACCAACCTAATATAACTTCCGGATCAAAATAATCTAAATCGGGGTGTCCCATGCCTTTTGTTCTGCAACATCTTTCTTTCTGTCTAGAACGTGGACCTGATTCCCAGAGGTGCATTGGCCAGTGTGCAAGCCTGAGGAAGGAAGCCAAACCATGAGGACAGTGAGGCCTGATCCTTGATGATGTCTGTCCTTGAACTAGCCATCCACAGAGTGCTCCCATACATCCCCTTATATGAGCAATGTAAACCTGTTTTAATGTAATTCTTCTCAAATCCTCCACATGGCTATGTTTCACTATTTTCTTTGAGTGGTGGCTAAACAGAAAATAATTTTTATAAAGTTTATTATTTTAAAATATATTCAATTAAAACTCAATTATAAGACAAAGTATCCAAATAAAATATTTGAACCTAAAGATTTGAATACACATTTCACAAAGGAGAAGAAAACGGACGAAGAGGAGAAGGAAAAGAAATGTAAATGGCTAATAAACACAGAAAAAAATGTTGAACATTATTAATTGTTAGGAAAATGCAAAATAAAATCACAATAACATGCCTAGAAATTACCCATAAATTTTCATTTATTAGAATGATTATAATTAAAAGAGACAGACAATATCATGCATTGGCAAAGATCGGAGAACTGGAATTCTATTGCACAGCCATTAGGAATTAAAATGGCATAGCCGCTTTGGAAAACAGTTTGGCAGTTTCTCACAAAATTAAACATAAATTACCATCTGACCCGGCAATTCTACTTCTAGGAATCTATCTAAGAGAAATGAAACCATACACTCACAGAAAAACATGAACACTAACTTTCATAGCAACATTATTTATAATAGCCAAAATGTGAAATTATCCAAATGGTTCCTGAGTAAATGACCAGTGCATGAATCATAGAGACACAGTGAAGCCTATATAGCAATAAAAGTAAAAGATGCACTTCTACTGCGACAACATGGATGAAACTCAAAAACAGTGTGCTAAGTTGAAGAAGCATCCAGATGCAACAGTCCACACAGTGTATAATTCCCCTTATATGAAATATCTGGAAAAGCAAATTTAAAGAGTCAGCAAACAGATTCACAGTTGCTGAGGACTGGTGGTAGAGGCCAGGAATAACTGCAGAGGAGCACTAGTGGACATTTGGGATGATGGAAATGTTTAAAAATGGGTGTAGTGATGGTTGTACAACTATAAGCTTAGGAAAATCATTGAACTATACACTTACAAAGGGTGAATGTTGTTTTATGTAGACTAGACCTCAATAAATCTGTTTTTGAAAGTATATCCAAATATTTTCACTACAAGTTTACTATTGTGGTTAAAATTTTTGTTGTTGCCAAAACATTAGAGCCTAATGGTAGAGACAAATTATGCTTGAGACAGTTTGAAAGTTTTCCTTAAGCATGAGATACTCTTTGTGCAGAAGAAAAATCTCATGCTGCAAATGTGAATGACTAGGAATGGAATGAAGAAAAGAACTCCTGAGATATATATGAACCAAAATGTGAAAAAAAAGAGACTGCAGTTTAGGTCACTTCCCTTTGGAAAGCTGAAATGATATTTTGAAACCTTCCCAAATGAACAGATGGCCTAAACCCTTGGTCCAAAAATGGAAACGTTTATTTAATTCTTACTATGCATCAGGCACTGTGTTAAATAAACAGTTTTCAACATTTGTTCCTTACTAACTCACAACTCTAGAGACATTAAATATCTCCACTTTACAAATGAGAAACCGGAGACTCAAGGAGGCTTAGCCTGCTCCCCAATAGCAAGAGATGGCAAAGCAGAGCCTCTGATCAAACCCCAGCATAATTCCAACACTGAAGCTTACACTGTTAACCTCTACAATGGACTACTTTCAAATCACCTCATCTCAGAGCTCTAGTGCCTAGAAAAACAAGAGCCACTTAATAGGTAATCAGTAAACATTTATCAAATGCATTTCAGTTGTCTTACATAGGGAAGTAATAAACTGTGCTCTTAATAATCTGGTAGAAATAAGCTGATTATTATTTTTTTGTTTTCTTCTATTCTCAATTAAAAACACAAATGGAAGCATTTTATAATATGGATCCTCCTCAGGTCATTCTTGTTTGCTTGTTGTTGTTTTTACCCAAAGCACTGTTCCAGATTTAGATCTTGACTGACTCCCCCTCCTTTAGGAGGTTAGCCTTTTCGATTTAGGAATACATCATTGGGTCATCTTTCCCAAACTTCAGCTGCATACTTCTAGAATTCTATTATACATTTTCCCCTGTGTATCGTGACAAATCAAATCTTTTCCACCAGTCTCCTCTTCCTCGTTTTCTTGTATCTATTAATGGCAACAAAAATCTACCCTGTCAAAAATCTATCCTGTCACTCAGACATGGAAATTTGATAGCCATGTCTAGTAAATGTTCAATTCTTATCATTTCTACCACCACAAGTTCTCCACATCATCTGAATCCAATTCCTGTATGTAACTCTCTCGTCACATGACATCTTATTTCACTGGACTTCTGTTACCAAGGAATCGATTCCTGGATGTCAACTTTAATTTTCATTTCATAGACAATTACCCTAAAGGAAAGTTCTTAATGTCTTGTCAACTCCAACTCTGTTACTTCTCCTGAACGTGGCTGGTTATAACTCAAATTGAAACCAGATGTAAATGGAGCCAAAACAAGTGCAACTGCAAGTCAAAATGTCAAATGTCAATGTCAAGGAACTCACATAGCATGTGCTGTGTGTCTGACTTATTTATTGTCGTTGTTTGATTTTTTTTTTCTTAGTCTGGGGGAAGAAGAGGGAGCTTTGGTGAAAGCTGTTTGATTGTAAGCTACTTCTCAATGACAATGACAGAAAAATATGATAAAGCAGGAATAAATGTTCAAAAATGAGCTGGAAATACCCATTTAGGGTGGGCTATAGCTGATATTGACTAGCATGTTAGAGAATTGAACTTATTTCAGTATAAATTATGTAATAAAAGTATAAGTCAGTGGTTATATAAAATGTTTCATGGTAATTCTTATTTTCACATACAAAAGTATATTTTTCTTTGAAATGCCATCATTTTCCTCTGGAGAAATTGGAATCAAACAAATACACTATTTAGAAAAATTAAATCTCAGAATACATTTTTAAAACATAGCAATAACACAAAACGTCTGATTTCCAAAATATTTATCTATCACAAAACATAGTTTGCTAACTTATTTCTCTATGTGCAGCTCACAGCAGTGCTCTTCTTCTTTATCACAGAGTTCACAAATAAACTGTGGGTAGCCTAGAATATTCAGAGCTTCAGTTGCCAAAGCTGCTGAATACCTCAGAATTTCATTTTATTGGAATTTTATGTAAAATTCATATGGAGTTACGTAAAAGTCTGCCTTTTCAATGTATTATTTGTTTATTCATCGAAGACTGTTTTTCACTTTATAGGTTTATACATAAATTCATTTTCAGAGTGCCTTTATCTTGGTTTCTACTACATAGTCTCATCTCAGTGGAGCTCTGCATTGCATTATCAATGATGGGCTATCATTCTCCAGGCATATGTATTGTCAGTAATTTTACCAATAGGCTTTCTTTGTCTCTCTAGTAACTTCCATATAATACCAATTAAGTGTTCTGCTGTAACTACTATTATAGTCAATTTAGCCTTTACTAGAACTTTGGTTTATTGGTAAGAATGTATTTCGCCTGATAAGAATTTGTTAATATACTAACAAACTTAAAGTGATTTATTGAGCACCTACTTGTGCCAGATATTTGGCTAGACCCAGGGGAATTCAAAAGCAAGTCAGAATAAAGCCAGAGGCATCATATAACCTGACTTCAAAAGATATTACAAAGCTATCGTAACTAAAACACCATGGTATTAATATAGAAATAGACACATACACCAATGAACAGAACAGAAAACCCAGAATTAAAGGCACACATTTACAGCCAAGTGATTCTCAACAAAGCCAACAAGAACTTTCATTGGGGAAAAACACCCTCTTTGATAAATTATGCTGGGAAAATTGGATAGCCACATGAAGTAGAATGAAACTGGACCCATGTCTCTTATCATGCACCAAAATCAACTCAAAATACATTATAGACTTAAATGTAAGACCCAAAAAATACTAAAAAAAAAAAAACAAAAAAAAAAACCTAGGGAAAACTCTCCTGGACCTTGGTCCAGGCAAAGAATTTGTGACTAAGACGTCAAAAGCACAGGCAATAAAAACAAAAACAGCCAATGGAACTTAATTAAGCTAAAAAACTTCTGCACAACAAAAGAAATAATCAAGATTGAAGAGACAACCTGTTGAATAGGAGAAGGAAACTATTCATCCAATAGGAACTAACATCCAGGATATACAAAGAACTCAAACAACTCAATAACAACAACTAAATAATCCCACTAAAAAGTGAACAAAGACATGAATAGACATTGCTCAAAAGAAGACATACAAATGGTCCACAGGCATATGAAAAGATAGTCAACATTACTAATCATAAGAGAAATGCAAATCAAAACCACAACGCAATAATCATTTTATCAAGTCAAAATGGCTATTTATAAAAAGGCAAAATAATAGACGTTGGTGAGGATGTAGAGAAAAGGAAACCCTTATACACTGTTGGTAGGAATGTAAACCAGTACATCCCCTATGGAAAGCAGTGTGGAGATTTCTGAAAATCTAAAAATAGAATTACCATTTGATCCAGCAATCCTACTACTTGGTATCTACCCAAGCAAAAAGAAATAAATATATGAAAGGGATACCTGCACTTGCATGTTTATTGCAGTATTATTCACAATAGCAGAGATGTGAAAACAACCTAAGCATCCATCAATGGATGAACAGATAAAGAAAATGTGGTATACACACACAACAGAATATTATATGGCCATAGAAAAGAGTGAAATCATGCCATTTGCAGCAACACGGATGGAACTGGAGGCTATTATCTTAAATGAAATAATCCATGCACAAAAAGACAAATATCACATGTTCTCACTTATATGTGGGAGCTAATAAATTTGATTACATGGAGGTAGAGAGTGAAAACATAACAGAGACTGGTAAAAATGGGGAGGAGGATGAAGAGAAGTGGTTTAAAAGTGCAAACATACAGTTAAATAGAAGGATTAAATACAGTGTTTGATTGCAAAGTAGGATGACTATAGTTAACAAAAATGTATTGTACTTTGACTTGATCACTATGTCTTATATACATGTAACAAAACATTTTGCAAGTACCCCATAAATTTGTACAAATAAAAAAGACACAAACATTCACCCCAGAAAGGATAAAATACACTAGGATGAAAGGTCTTTCCTTAAATAACAGTGTGAGCTAACCAGAGATTATCAACTTGATCATCTTTTTTTCCCTCTGATATAGACCAACAAATGATTAGTTGTTTATTGTTACATGGAAACATGTTATAATCAAACAATGGTATCAGATACCATTGTCTGAATTTGCTGGTTTGGCTAGTCCAGTTATATACAATTAAAAAATGAACTACAACTAGAAGTTAGAATTCTAGAATTTCAAAAATGCCTTTTACATACATTATTTTATTTATGCGTCACAAATCCTAAACATTGAAGAAAATAGACCTTTCCTACCTACCTTACTAGTAAGACACCAGGCGTTCACAGAGGCCAAGATTATTGTTTGAAGAAGTGTGTAAATATAAGCCTCCAGGACAGCTTATTCCTAGTTGGTTTTTTATTTCAAGACATTATATGGGAGTTGGCAGTTATACATTAAAGACATTTAATAAATATAAGTTCAATAAATAATATTAAGAATTTTTATTAATAATAATTATTACAAAAATTATTATTCTTCATAATAAATTTCTGATACTTGGTGCTACAATTTCATTCAAATCCAATATGCTTACATGAGGTCTGCCTATTTGAAAGGTTTTTCATCCACAATAATAATAATTTTAAAAAACCTCAAATCAAGCGCAATGAAGGGTTTCTTTTCATGGGGAAAAATCTTTAAACTGAAGTCTAAATTCCACAATAAAGAAATGTGTCATTTCAAAAATCAATATTAGATTCATCTCACAGTAACAAAAATACATCAATATTATGGAAAGTGCTCTTCAGAACTATCAGATAGCAGAATCCCGGCATGTCATTGTTTCTTCTTTCTCCTTCATCATCTTTAACGAGAAGACCTTTTATATCATAATGTTATGTTTTAGAACATTGAAAATATATCAGACAATAGATAAAAATATCATCTGGCTCTACAGTGAATCTTTTAGAATTTTTATTTTTAATGTGCTAAGATTCTGCATCTGTTAATTCCCAGTGGATTACTCAGAATTGTTTCTCCTGCCAAATATCAACTACCAAGTCTTTATTTTTATTTCTAAGTCCTGACAGTTCCTCTCCTATTAAATTGAAGAATCTGAAAACCTATAGAAGGAATTACAATGGCCTAACCTTACAGGAATTGTGTCAAAGTTAATGAAATAATCAACTATTAAGTTCATTAATAGTTCATGACTTTCATAAGAAAGGTATGACAGTAAATGCAAAATTTTACTCATTACATGAAAGCGTCATCATTTATGCTTTGTCAAACATTAAAAATATGGCATAAAAACTTTCCTTGAAATCAGTTGATTGATCCTAAAAGAATGACTGTTGCTTTCATTTCTTGTACTGAGGTATATCCATTTACTATGACTTTTAATAACGGAGACTTTTTATCAGGTCACATAGTATACTAGTATGTGTCATAATAGGTCCATTCTTGGTGCAGTGACTAGATGGAGCATATTTTAGCTTGGCTACTGAACAAGTTTCATCAGCAACTCATGATGCTCATCTCTACAGCCCAGAGGACATTTGAAGAACTAAATAAAGATATAGAAGGCAGCCCCTTCTCTCATCAGTAAGCCTTACCATCTAAGGGACACTTTGGACATTGGAAGATTCTAAGTAGTCTCTGATGGTATAGAAATATTTGTAGAGAATTTTTGAAAGACGGATGATTTGTTTCTGTCTTTCTCTCAAAACACCCCAGGGCCAGTACTTCATCACTATGTCTAGGCCTTGTATTGCATAAAAGAAGCATCCACTTACAAAATGGTGGTTTCTTTCTTTACTTGGAAAGGAAAATTCCCTGAAACAACTTACCAAAGCCTTCATCTTCAATAGGGCCATCTATTAGTGACATAGTTGGGAGAAGCCAATTAATGCAAGGATGGTGCATAACTGCAAATAAGTTCAATACAATATTATACAGTATCTTGAATTACTCATTTCAAATGGCCACTTGAGGGCGCCAAAGCAGAACCAATAAGAGTCCTTAGTCCTCTTAGCCCTTGGGAGAACTGCTTGCTTGCTCTACATTTCTGTTTATAGACGGTCTTGCCTCAAACACCACTGCAAGGTCAAGAGTATCTTTAAAACTGGCAGATATGATAAGATGAATATTTTCTCATTCCTGCCTTTGGTTGCTTCCAAATTGTGCAACAAAACTAAGAGTTTGTGCTATCGCATGGAAACACATTCCTTTATTCTCAGCATGAACTTCACATGAAACCAAGACTTCCATCCAAACACATTGGACATAATTTAATTCATTTTCTTTCAAACTTCTTACTTCACCTTCAATTGTTTTGTGACTATTTCTTTCCCACTAGCATTCTTCTACTACTCTGACTCCATTGTACAATCAAAGATTTAAATTCCATTTGTAAAACTAGTCTCAAAGCCATTTAAGTAATGACATAGCAGTCTGCTTGCTAGAATGCTATGGTGGGTACTTTAGTCTTCCCTTCTTTTCTAAAGCCATGGTGCTTTGAAGCTTTAAGCTCTTATGTCTTTATGCTCTTTATGTCTTTATGATCTTTAAGCTCTTATGTCTCCATATTTTGATTATTTACTTACATATCTCTTCCCATTAGACTATGAGTTCTTTGAGTGCAAGAAATGGGCCTTAAATGTACCTTTCTGTCTTCTGTGTAAGCTCTCAATAATAGTTGCCTAAGTGAGAAAAGAAGAGCATGGCCGGGCGCGGTGGCTCAAGCCTGTAATCCCAGCACTTTGGGAGGCCGAGACGGGTAGATCACGAGGTCAGGAGATCGAGACCATCCTGGCTAACACGGTGAAACCCCGTCTCTACTAAAAAATACAAAAAACTAGCCGGGCGGGGTGGCGGGCACCTGTAGTCCCAGCTACTCGGGAGGCTGAGGCAGGAGAATGGCGTGAACCCGGGAGGCGGAGCTTGCAGTGAGCCGAGATCCGGCCACTGCACTCCAGCCTGGGCGACAGGGCGAGACTCTGTCTCAAAAATAATAATAATAATAATAAAATAAAGAAAAGAAGAACATGATTCCTGATCTCAAGTAGAATTTAGTTTAATAGGAAACGTGAGTCAGGCACCTTGAAAAGTTGAATAATATTAAAGAAGTTAATACAATGTCAAAATATGAGCTGTCTACAGTGGTGTTGTCCAACAGAAACATGAGAGGCACATTGGCAACTGAAAGTTTTCTAGTAGCTACATTAAAAAGGTAAAAGATAACAAGTAAAAATAATTTTAGTAGTATATTTATTTAATCAAATATATCCAAAATATTATCATTTCAACATTTGACTGATATAAAACATTTATTATGATAGATTTTACATTTTTTGTCTTTGAAATTCTGTCTGTATATCTGGATAGACAGAAAGATAGATAAGTAGGTAGGTAGGTAGGTAGATAGATAGATAGATAGATAGATAGATAGATAGATGATGGATAGATAGGGTTTTTTTTGTTTTTTGTTTGCTTGTTTGTTTTGAGATGGAGTCTTCCTCTGTCACCCAGGCTGGAGTGCAGAGGCATGATCTCAACTCACTGTAACTTCCGTCTTCCAGGTTCAAACAATTCTCCTACCTCAGCCTCCCAAGTAACTGGGAATACAGATGCCTGCCACCATGCCCAGCTAATTTTTGTATTTTCAGTAGAGATAGGGTTTCACCATGTTGGCCAGGCTGGTCTCAGACTCCTGAGCTCAAGTGATCTGCCCTCCGTGGCCTCCCAAAGTGCTAGGATTACAGGCATGAGCCACTGCACACAGCCTGAAATACAGTGTATATTTTACACTTAAAGGACAGCTCAATTCAGACACAATATTTTCGTCAGAAACACTTGATCTGTACTGAGATTACTAACAATTTACAATTTACAATTGATAAGTAGATTCACATACTCAAGTTGTTCCAAATACATTTAAAACATTTCCAATAGTTTGAGTACCAAAACATTATTTTTGTTTAATATTCATATGCACATTGACAAAACTGGTTCATTTTTAAAAAAGAATTGTTTAGACTTTGAAGTGAAATCATATACCTTTAAAACTATAGCTCCTCAAGTTAAGTAAACTCACTAACTCTTAAGTCAAACTGTTATTGTTAATATTGAATTCAAAGACTATTGTGTAAATTAAAAATCAACTCCTAATCAATATCAACAAAGCATTCTTCATGTTTTTCATGTAGTTTGTGCAGCCAATTTATATAAAACTGTCAATTACAATTAAAATCTTCTGAATACTGATTTATAAATATTTGTAAAATCTTTATTATTATTTAGAAGTATGAAAAGGTTTAATTTCGACAGAAGTTCTCATGCATGTCTACCTAATCACAAATATGCTTTTTCTTTCGGGAGCTTCAAATTTTTGTTATTCACATGTAGTGTGGTATCAGTGACAGAATATAAACCACATTGTCATTTCTCTTGTCTTTAATTATTAATATATGGTAAACATTTATTAATTTCAAGAAAATCTTGAATTGGAATTAGCAGCACAGTAAATTTTGTAAAAAGTCTTCCATGACTTAATGCATGAGCTTTGGTCAAAGAACTTAAGATCATTAGAGTCCTAGTCTTGTGTTTCTTTCAGCAGTCCTCCAAACCTGCAGTGATTCCTAGCATACACCCATATATACTGAACAAGCATACCCATTGACTATTTTGAAGAGTCTGTCTGAAAAAACTGCATATAGACTGTACATATCATAGCACAGAATGAAAGAATAAAGAAAAACTCTCGCTTTAAAACTCCAATATACTAGAGCAGTGTCATCACAATAGAAATTAACTTTTTCATAATTAGCTTAGATTCTTCTTTGGAGATATGAAAGACTCAAAAATATCTATGCTGTGCAGTTGTGAAACTATACTTCTTCATATCTTTGGAAGTAAATCCTTTGATACAAAAGGCACCCACGTTGCTAATTGAACAGTGTCTCTTCTACTGCAAGACTCAACTAAAGTGAAAAGAAAGTGCTTTCAATTTTTCCAGTTTGGATTCATTAGATCATTGATACTGTTATAAGGGTCTTGTATTATGAAACAACTGTTTGGTGAATTAATTGTACGTATTTCACTTTTCATAAAATACCTTTTTCAGGCTTTTCTTCAATATTTGAAAACAGAAGTTCCATAGCTGACATAGTGACTCCTTTTACATTCCTCCATCTAAAAGTGGCTTTCCTTTTTATACAAATATATAAGCCATTTAATAGCTGGCCCTAGTTACAAGTTCAGATTTACTTAAACATTATAATGTTTTCATTGTGGTGATTGAACTGTTCGTTCTTATTTTTGGCAACTAATTTTGTTGATTCCTTTTTAATTTGTAACTGCTGAGAGGAACATTATTATTAAATTCACTGTGTATTTCCTGAAAATGCATCTAAATATTATCCACCTTATTAACATAAAATCTTTTTTCACAACAGTTTTAAAAGCTTTTTAGGTTTTGCTCTGCCACAGCAAATTGCAATTGCCATTCATCGTTGGCACATATCTTCATCCAATTTCTGTCTCTCACTCTTTCTCTCTCTTCCAGTCTTCTGGGCATAGTGCTAGCTTCTGCAAGTCTTGACTTTTAAATCAGCAGCATGCCTTCATTTTAAATCTAAAAATATATGTCCATGCTTATTTTTTTAACAGAAAAATAATTTAATTATATTACAATTAAGATATAATAGAAATCCCCAATATAGTACCATAATTATACCTACATTACAATTAGTTACTGTGACTTTGGCTGTCTGTCTTAACAACTCGAATACATTACATTGTTTTATCAGTGTTTAGAAAACATATTTGGAACTGAGTCAGTCCAGTGATACTGACTGGATGGATGATGCATTTATCTAGAAATACCCCCATCCACTCCATTCATGTAGTTTGTGCAGCCAATTTATATAAAACTGTCAATTACAATTAAAATCTTCTGAATACTGATTTATAAATATTTGTAAAATCTTTATTATTGTTTAGAAGTATAAAAAGGTTTAATTTCAACAGAAGTTCTCATGCATGTCTACCTAATCACAAATATGTTTTTTCTTTCTGTTGGAGCCTCAAATTTATATTATTCACATACATTGCGATACAATACTGTTTTATGTGGTACAACAAAAAAAAATAAAATATTATCCTACCAAAAAAAAGAGTTGTTGTTTAATAAAAAATGTTATTTGCATTGCTTCAGATTCTAAATTTGAATATAAATTAATTAAAACTAAATAAAATAACAAACTCGATGCATCCGTCACAGGAACCACATTTCAAGTGCTCAGTAGCCTCAGGTGGTAAGCAGCTTCCCAACTGCACAGTGCAGGCGTAGGCTGCACTGTGTCCACTATACCCAGCACATAAACAATTATGGATTGAATTTGAACAGTGCAGGTGTAGGCTGTGCATTCCCCAAGATTATGGGTTGAACGTAACATTTTTGTTGTCCACCATACCCAGCACATAAACAATTATGGATTGAATTTGAACAGTGCAGGTGTAGGCTGTGCATTCCCCAAGATTATGGGTTGAACGTAACATTTTTGTTGTCCAGCATACCCAGCACATAAACAATTATGGATTGAATTTGAACAGTGCAGGTGTAGGCTGTGCATTCCCCAAGATTATGGGTTGAACGTAACATTTTTGTTGTCCAGCATACCCAGCACATAAACAATTATGGATTGAATTTGCTATCCCATTGCCATACATGATTAAAGTTGGAACAAATATGTGTTTGCAAATGCTTCAAGTTCATAAAGAAGACTTCGCAGGAGAATTGAGACTTTAACTGGTATTAAACATTTAAAGGCAGAAAGCAACAGAGAAAGGACACTTTATGCAGCTATGTAACAAACCAAAACAGAGCACAGATGTGAGAAGAATGAGGAAAGTAAAATCTGGAAAGTTCGATTGAGGTCAGGAGCAGAAAACCAGAAGTGGACATTAGCCAGTTGGTAGTGCGGAACTTCGAAGACTTGAAAACAGGAAAGTTATTATGAAAGACATATTTTATGAATTTTCATATTAGAGTGATATTCTTCTAATTTTTTTTTAAAGGAAGATTCATCTGGTGACTCAGCAGATAGTGAAGAAAAAGTTAGAAGAATGTTACCCTAAATCAGGGTCAGGTGATAAGGGTCTGCATTATGACAGCTGGAACTGGAGTGAATGAAATAAATGTGAGCACCACAAAGGAAATCTCATCGGGGCTTGACTGAATATAAAGAGAGGGAGGAATTAAATGTGTTTTTCATGTGGTAAGAAGGGATTGGTTTACAATTGTCCCAATTGTCCTTGTATCCTCGCTAAGGAAATATTATAATTATTTATCTTTATTTCCCTTCCTACCAAATTGAGAAATCAAATTTGAAGAAAAACCATGGCTAATTACGTATGTGAAGGAGTCTCTCTCTGTCGCTTAAGTTTGAGTGCAGGGGCCCATTCTTGGCTCACTGCAACCTCTGCCTTCTGGGTAGAAGTGATTCTCCTGCCTCAGCCTCCTGAGCAGCTGAAATTACAGGCATGCACTACCACGCCTGGCTAATTTTGTATTTTTAGTAGAGATGGGATTTCGTTATGTTGGCCAGGCTGGTCTTGAACTCCTGACCTCAGGTGATCCACTCACCTTGGCCTCCCAAAGTGCTGGGATTTCAGACGTGAACCACCATGACTGGTCTGTGGAGGAGATTTCTGTACAATAGTTCACAGGGAGCTGGAGCGTTGAAGTTTTATGAGCCCATGAGTTATATGAGGAATAAGGAAGGGGTCAAGAAAAATGACTCAAGAAGTAGTCTTCAAAAATGCACACAGTTCAGGAAGTAAAAGAGGAAGAATGCACACATTTCAGGAACTAAAAGAGGAAGGGAAATAAGAAAAGTAAGAGACCCAGAAAAATGTTGTGCTATGGCAGTCCAACCAGGAAAAAAAAAAGTGTTGTAAAAAAGAAAAAATTGAGCCGGGCACGATGACTCATGCCTGTAATCCCAGCATTTTATGAGGCCTAGGCGGGCAAATTACCTGAGGTCAGGAGTTCGAGACTAGCCTGGCCAATATGGAGAAACCCTGCCTCTACTAAAAATACAAAAATTAGCCGAGCATGGTGGCAGGCAACTGTAATCCCAGCTACTCTGGGTGGCTGAGGCAGGATAATCCCTTGAACCTGGGAGGCAGAGATTGGCGTGAGGTGAGATCACGCTATTGTACTCCAGCCTGGGAGAAAAAAAGGAACGGAGGGGACGGGAGGGGAGGAAATTGGCTGAGCACAGTGGCTCATGCCTGTAATCCCAGTACTTTGGGAGGCCAATGTGGAAGGATTGTTTGAGGCTGAGAGTTTATGACCAGTCTGGGCAACATAGTGAGACCTTGCCACTACAGAAACTATCAAAAATTAGCTGGCTGTGGTGGCTCCTGCGAGTGTGGTCCCAGCTACTTGGGAGGCTGAGGTGGGAGGATCACTTGAGCCCGGGAGATCGAGGCTGAAGTCAGCCATGATCACACCACTGCACTCAAGCCTGAGTGAGAGAGTGAGAGACCCTGTCTCAAAAAGGCAAAAACTGTTCATAGTTTAAAAAAGCATTGGTATACCAGTAAGGGGCTTACAATTTTGTTTCTTTAGACTACAGTTTTTCAGTTTGTGGTCTTTTAGCAATATTTGCTGTTATTTTTCTGTCCCGGCTAATTTTTTTTGAAAAGTAATTCTAAGTACTTATCAATTTGCAAATGTACATTGTTCTCTTTCTTAGTGAATAAAAGGTAAATCTCTCCAACTCCAATCTTAAACTTTTAAGTTATATCAAAAATTTATACATATTATGTACTGCATGAAAAAAATTATGAATTTTTACCATCTACTGGGATTAAAATAGAAGTAGAAAGTACTTATTTTATTCTCCACACATCCTTAAATATCCCATGCAATTAGAAAGTAGTTAGTAAGTATGTGAACTAAACAAAAAAGATTCATACATGAGTACCAATATATAAATATATGCATCCTGAAAGACGTTACCATTGACTTCTGAAGAAGAATGTATAATTCTATCAACTGTTCAGGTCTACATCATTTTTTTATTCTTAGCTGTATCACACGAGACTAAACCAATAAATACAGCAGTTTTTAAAATCAATTCACCTGGTATTCAAGGTTTTAATTGTACTTTCTTCTCTTCTATAGCTATTGCTACAAGTATTTAAAGAGTCAAATGAAAAGAATACATTCAATTAAACAGTAAATTCATTTTAAAATACGGAAAAAAATACAATACTATTGAAATGTCATGTAAATTATTTTACATCTGATGAAATAAAATATTATAGAGTATTATAAATTGAGACACACAAAGCCAGATACATATTTAAAAAAATTATGTATGGACTAATAGATAGGAAACTATGCTGAAATAACCACACACTGTATGTTTAAGTATGTTGGAACTAGGTAGGGTTTTTTCATCTTTTCCTGTTTTACCAAAATGTCTATATTGAGGGTAACCTTCTGTAAACAAATTTGAATGTATATATTTGAAAACAAAGCTCTAAATAATCCTTCTAGGTTCACCTTGCTCCTGAATCTTCTGCAATCTGTTCAAAGCAACTGGCCTGCACATGCTGATGCTCTCACAGATTAAAGGGTTTAAGAAGAAATCCACAAATGCAAGCGTATACATCTAATAAATTAATTGAGTTTTTATGGCATTTATTTGTATTTCGATAACTAGTTGGCAATGAAAAATGCACCGGAAAGAATGCATTAAATTAATTAGATGAAGAAATGACATACATAAAAATTGTGAAAGGAATGACAGAGGAAGATAAACCAGGTTCATTAAACCAACATCTAAAACATAGAGTGAAAAACCCCTTGTTCTGATGGCCATGAACGTTGTATTTCTGTCTTAATACTTTGCATTACGACTGTCCAATGCATTGTATAGTTTTAAAGGACCCAATCATACTCTTTTAAGTACTTCCTTAATAGAGGTACATTAGGTAATGGTAGAACACAGCTATGTTTGCTACAAAAATTCAATAAAACAATTTAATAATCTTCATAAAGTATTTATCTACTTGAGTGAATTAACTAAGTAGTCGATGGAAATTGCTTTAGTTCTCCACAGTCGTTTACCCATATGGTGTATCCTCTGTGCAGATTTCTCCAATGCCCCTCTAAGGTATGGACAGCATTCCAGACACATTGGACAATCACTGCTAAACCAGCTGAAATCTACAGATGAAGACTCCATACAAGTAACATGCAAGGAAAAATAAACTACATGACATGCCTTGATGCCATGTCTCTTTTCGTCATGTTATGTATTTTTCTTATGAAATAAGGCTTGGAAGATTCTGAGGGCCAAAATTGAAACTAAAGAGTACATGGCAAAAAAAAAAATATATAAATAACTCTTAAAATATGAGGGCAAATATAAAAATATAAAAACCAGATAAAGAAAATAGGCAAAGGGCACAAATAACTCCCCAACCTTCTCACTCTCCAGCTCCTTCTCTTCTCTCTCTCGCACTCTCTCTTTCTTTCACAAAGACATATAAATAAATGATACTCAAACTTTTGAAAAGGTGTTCAAACTCACTTAAACACGTGAAAAGATGTTCAACACAAGAGAAACAAAAATAAACAGACATCATGTATGGCATCTATCACATTCTCAAATATCATTAAACACTGTCAACAAGACTGTGGGAAACAGGTTCTATGGTACATGACTGGTTCTGTCTTACATAATTGCATACACACATGCAAAATGGTGAAATCTACATGGAACAGAATTTAGCAATAACTCACAAAACAACATATGCATTGACCTTTTGCTGCAGCAATCTCATTTTTCTAGAAATTAATGCTAAACATATATCTCCAACAATACAAAAACATATGAATTATGGTTTTCACTGTGGCACTGTGTTTAGCTGCAAATACTGGAAAAAACTTCATTGCTCATAAATAGGAGAAGAGTTGAATAAACTACATTACATCCACACAACGAAATACTCTACAACTGGAAAGAATAGTTAAGTCTGTAATTTTTGATATGGCATGATTTTTAACATACTTGTTAAATGATGAAAGCAAATATGCAACTTTTATTTTAAAAAGAGGAGAGATATATGTGTATTTGCTTCTTTGTACAGAAAAAACCTAGGAAGGTAGGAAGGAAGGGTAAATCCAAAATTAATGTCATGGATTACCACAAAAGGGTAGGGGAAATGAGAAAAGAAATCAAGAGGAGAATAAGATTTCTCTGAGCACATCTTTTTATATAAACTTTACTTTTGAACTTGTTACTACTTTCATAGTCCAAAAATAAAACAACATTCACAAGAATTGGAGGAAAAAATCTAAAATAGGACACCAGTCAGAAAAAAAATGAGCCTATATATCTGTATCAAATTAATAAAATAATCATATAGAAAAATATTTAATCAAGTAACTTGATTATACCCTAAGAGGGATATATTCTAAACACAAAAAGGGCATATATTCAAAAGACAAAAAGGACTGCCAAGAAATTGTGAACTTGATCAGTTTGCTGTTGATGTGGTATCAGCGGAGAAATTCTGAAAATATTTTTTGTATTGTAGAAAAGAGTCAATGAGTATGTACGCTGATATTGTTGAACAAGATATGGAAATGGAGAGGAAGAATTCTATATATTGAAATTCTAGATATCAGTCCACTCACTCTCAATAGATGGATAATTGACAGACAGGTAGATTTATATTATGGATTTATAAATAGATTTATATATAGCCTAGAAGCAGTGACACCTGCAGTAGCAATAAACACATCAGTCAGAAGGAGAAAAGTACAATGAGAGAATAGAATATTTCATTTCACCACAAAGTAAGAAAGTGCCCCAAAACAAGATCCAAGGGTTACCATTAGCAAAATGTGGGTGAACTTGAGTAAAAATAATAATCAAAACAATATATTATAAGGCATAAAATTTTAAAATAAATAGAGTTCTGAGCCGGGCGCAGTGGCCCACACCTGTAATTCCAGCACTTTGGGAGGCCCAGGCACGTGGATCACTTGAAGTCAGGAGTTCAAGACCAACCTGACCAACATGACGAAACCCTGTCTCTACTAAAAATACAAAATTAGCTGGATGTGGTGATGCACGCCTGTAATCCCAGCTACTCAGGAGGTTGAGATAGGAGAATCGCTTGAACCCGGGAGGCGGAGGTTGCAGTGAGCCGAGATCGCAGCATTGCACTCCAGCCTGGGCAACAAGAGCAAAACTTCATCTCAAATAAATAAATAAATGAATAAAGCTCTGAATGATATTCAAAAAAGACAGGGAAATGAAGAAAAGCACACTCTTCTTGACAAAAGAATGACAGGTAATAAATACATCCAGAAGAAATTCTGGAATTAGAAAGTTACTGTTTTGGAATTCCCAGTGGAATCATTGATTCAGGCAACAATCATCAATGTATGCTAAAACCATTGGGTAAAATTTTCTTGTAAAATAGTATATTCATATCGTTTAAAAGTGTTACTCCAAAAACGATGAACTAATAACACAGGGTAGAAAGTTGTTTTTATGGAAGAATACCAATACCAAGTGATCAAATGTAACAGTAATAGGACACGCTGATATTATTTGCTTCGTAATGTAACACATTGCTAAGAACACCATTTCATCTATGAGTATTCTTTTATTTTATATTTTATTTTATTTTGAGACGGAGTCTCGCTCTGTCATCCAGGCTGGAGTGCAGTGACGCGATCTCGGCTCACTACAAGCTCCGCCTCCTGGGTTCACGCCATTCTCCTGCCTCAGTCTCCCAAGTAGCTGGGACTACAGGCGCCCGCCACCTCGCCCGGTTAATTTTTTGTATTTTTAGTAGAGATGGGATTTCACTGTGTTAGCCAAGATGGTCTCAATCTCCTGACCTCGTGGATCTGCCCGCCTGGGCTTCCCAAAGTGCTGGGATCACAGGCCTGAGCCACCGCACCTGGCCTCATTTATGAGTATCCTTGCCAAAAAATGTTTCAAAAAGAATCTGATAATGAGTAAACAATCAGAGAAATCCTAATTATAGACATATGTAATTGTGAGACAATACACAAAACCACTGCACAAAATCACTGTCACAAAGGGCATATGTGGAAGAGCCATTCTAGAATAAAGGAGTCTAAAGAGACATAGGAACAAAACCGAGTATTTGATTGACTTCTAGATCCACAATTTAAAAAAATAAACTGAAAAGGGCATTTTGTGGGAAATTGGAATAGGAGCTTTAACAAAATTATTCAATTGAAACACTTGTGATTGCAAAAGAATCAATATACAGTCTTAATTATAAGGGAGAGAAAATAAAAGTAATTTAATATAAAATAACATATAAGTCAATATTTTATCACGAACATACAAATATATTTGAATTTGAATACATGATAAGACAGTCAGCTGTTTGTACCTGAATGTAGACTCATCATGGATGAGACGGCTATATGTAGAGTTTACTATTAGTGTGCTGTGTTAAAACAAACGCCATGAATAACGCTAATGTTACTGCCTTTAGTTTTCGCAACAGTGAATAATGATTGGGAAAATTCCAAACAAAACACAACACAAACTTCTTTCTTTTTACATTGTAGTTGCATTGCTGATAAAAATCAGTAAAACATAAAATCTTGCAAAATATACTCTGCATTTGTGTATTTAAAATAACTCAGTTCTAGGCTCTGAAAATTATAAAGTTTCCTAAGTACATGAGTGTCTGGTGGTGTATTTTTAAAAACTGTACAAAATCAAGACTATTCTTTGCTGGGCAAGACAGTCCTCATTGCAGGATGTTGGGCATACCTGGCCTCTACACACTACATACCAAAAGTACCCTAAGGTAGGTTGGAGCCAACTCAGAGGTGGAGATTAACATGCAGGACTTTATTAAAAAGTGCTCTTGGTTTCAACACCAGGGGAAGGGAAGGAAAGAAAGTAAGCTTAGGCAGAGCGGGAATTTAGTCTCCATGAAGTCCTCAGATGATCCCATGGGACACTCTGAAGTGAGGAGCCTTCCAGTATGGACAGAGTATTGGGCCACGATACCCCCACATCAGTTATTGGTTGTGGGCTGCTCTGGGAATAGGGTGGGTTCTTGGACAAGGAGAGGCTCTTGTGAACAGAGACAATGCTGAAGGGAGCTGACAGCTGGGAGCTATCAGATGGCAGCACAGCCAGCAGCTGGAGTGACAATCCTCCACGCCTGAAGGGGGAGCTAGGTACACATAACAAAGTCCACTGTACATTCCTAAGAAGTGTGACAATAAAAGTAAAAGCCAATATTTTAATCTAAAATGTAACTCTCTGTATTTTCCACCCAAAGTATAGGGCACTCTTAAGATTTTAAAAAATTTTTTGTAAAGATGATTTTTTAGTTTCCTTCCCCATCACCCCTTATACACACACAAACACATCCACAATACACACACACACACACACACGCCCCTCTTAGATTCGGAATTGAAACTAAATTCATAAATTAATTGACTTAAGAAAATTGTCTTCTCATTCAGGAAAATGGCAGAGGTTTTCACTTAATTATAACTAAATAAAATAGATATTAATAGTTTTAAAAACTTTGGTAACTGCTAATAAAGGAAAAGTTCCTTAATTTGATAAAAAGTTAACTGCGAAAGAATTCTGAATTCTACAAGAATTCAGTTTTTGTAAATTTACCTACTGGCAGGAATTTGTCACTCAAAATCAGTTCCGCACTTTTGCAGACATTGGCAGGCACCTATAGAGCAGTGCAAAGTTTGACTCACCAATCCTCACATTTCCAGCTGAGGGTGAACAGGCCTTACTTTGCCTTTTTGTCTCAGTGCTCACACCGTAAACAAGTATCCTTTTCTTGGTCTATTTAGTTCCGCATTATTGTGTTTTTACTGGCGATTATACTGTTTAAAACAGCCCCCAAGCGTAGTGCTGAAGTGCTATCTACCGTTCCGAAGTCAGAAGGCTGTGACATGCCTTATGCAGAAAAATATGTGCTACGTGAACTTTATTCAGGCATCAGTTACAGTGTCGAATGCCATGAGTTCAGTGTTAATGAATCAACAATATATTAAGGTTATGTGGATATATTGATTTAAAAAGTTGTGATCAGAGGTGCACAGCAACTTAACCCTGTATTTCTCCTTGGAGCAATGATGCAGCATTCACTAATCCAATGTTTGTCACTACCTTATAGAATATAACTTATAGCACCTTATAGAATAGAACTACCATGAATAATGACAATGAAATGTATAAGAGTTAGAAAGAAAAGAATGAAACAGTCCTTATTTGTGAATGATATAAGTATTAACATAGAAAATCCAAAAGAATCTATAAGGATTACAATTAATAAGTACATTTAATAAGTAAATGAATAAGTAATGTTTCTATTTACAAATTTATTACTTAAAAATCAATTATGGGGAGAGGGATAAAAGACTACAAACTGGGTTCAGCATATACTGCTCAGGTGATAGGTGCACCAAAATCTCACAAATCACCACTAAAGAACTTACTCAGGTAACCAAATCCCACGTGTTCCCCAAAAACCTATAGAAATAAAAAAAAATTAAAACTAATTTTAAAAATCAATTTTTTAATTGATTAATCATTTTTAACTTAAAAAATGAATTTCTATGTAACACAAAATAGAAATGTAAAATTTAAAACATACCACTTACAATAGCATCAAACAATTACAAATAGTTGGCATAAATCTAACAAAAGTCATGTAAGATCACTACAATAAAACTATAAAACATTGATAGGGAAAATTAAAACATCAAAATTAAAGACTGTACTATGTATGTGAATTGGAAAACTCAATAATGTTACCATATTGATTCTCTGCAAATTTATCTATAGAGTCAGTAAATTGTCAATCAAAATCCTAGCAAGAATTTTTTATAGAATATGTCAAAATGATCTTAAATATGTATGAAAATGCAAAAGTCCAGGAAACAACCAAAATTGTCTTATGGAAAAAGAATAAAGTTAGAAGAGTTGTGTTATGATAAATCAATAGTTGACTGGCAATATTAACTGGCAATACTAAAATAGTATAAGATTGGTGCAAAACTACAAAAATAGACTATGAAACAAAACAGAGAGTCTAAAAATAGACCTGCACATATATGAACATTTGATTTTTGTGAAAAGTAACACTGCAAAGCAATAGGGAAATGGTATTTTTTTTCAATAGATAGTGCTATTTAAATGTACATTAAAATAGAAAAAAATAGAAACTTGACTCCTAGCATTGTACTTTTTATAAAAATCAATTCCATATTTGCTATAGAGCTAAATGTAAAAGGGTATATAATAAAGCTTCTGGAAGACACTGTAGAGGAATATCTGTATGACCTTGTGGTTAGCAAACACTTCATAATGAAAACACAATAATGTAAAAGTCATAAAATAAAATACAGAAATTAAACTTCATTAAAATTTAATAATTCTGTTTACCAAATGATAATATTAAGGAATTGAAAAATTGATCCATAGGTTGGGTGTATATATATATATCTTCAATTCATATATTATCAAAAGGTTGATTTGTAGCTGTAATATAAAAAAACTCTTGTAAATCAATAAGAAACAAAATTTAATAGTAAAAGAGAACAGTCAGATGGCTAAAAAACAAAAACAAAATAAAGCAAACAATGAAAATGTGCTCACTTCTCATTTGTCAGCAGAAAAATGCAAATAGAATCACAGTAAATGCCATTACACCTTCACTAGAGTAGCTAAAATTAAAACAACTGATGATAATTGCAGAATAGATGACATTCTCAAAGACTGCTGGTGGGACTGCAAGTTGGTACAATCACCTTTAAGAAATGTTTATCAGCATCTACCAAATCTGAATATATGCAAGAATATTTACCCTATGACCCAGCAAATCCACAGCCCACTCCTAGATAACCAGTAGAAATGTATACACATATTTAAAAATGTATATAAAAGAACAAATGCCCATAAGCGGTAGAATGGTTAAATTGTGGTATGCATGGTAATTGAAAACTATACAACATGAAAAGGAAGAAAAAAAAGCCCTGGTATTTGGAAAACAAAAAAGCATAATAATCTTACAAACATATTATTCAAAATAACAAGATACAAAAACAACACAAACTGCATGATTCCATTTATTAAAGCCAAACACAAGCAGAAGTAATCTATGATGTTAGATGTCAATGTTAGAGGTCAGGAGAGTGGTCACCTCTGGGGAGAAGGAAGGGCACATAATTGGCCTAAGGCAGAGGGGCTTCTGAAATGCTGCCCGTATTCATTCCTGATCTAAGTGTTGGTTACTTGAGTTTATTTACTTTGTAATATGCCATCAATCTCTTATAATTTGTACATGTTTCTGATTGTGTTTTGTTTCCATTTTAAAAATTTAAACTAATAATTATTGTTCCTTACAAACCATCCTCATCAATGGCCAGGACCACACACTTTCTCTTTTTCTGCATACATCCAATTCCAAACATGGCGCATATAGTCCCACACAAATATTCTATGCTCAACTGAAAATAAATAATACACCATCCTCTTTTCAAGGAAACACCAGCAGTCATGTCCAGTTTCTGGGTTCTGTGCTGAGTTTCACATAGGGGCTGCAAATTCTTCTTGGTAAGTTCCAATTGTGGTTCCTCATGGCCCAACAAGCAGTCAGTGGTCCCAGTTAACGAGAAATCTTATCACACCAACACACTCAAAGTACCACCATCAAAGATAGCAATATCCTCATAATAATAAGGGCTTTCTTTGAAAAAATAGAGAAAAGGAAGAGCCACAGAGTTGTGAGTAGTCTGTGATACTCATCCCTGTTGGGAGGAAGGGTAATGATTCCTTGCTCTACAGTAGAATGAAGCCCCCAGAGGCAATCTGGGTGGTTACAGTTGTTCTTGTTCTGAAGACTTTCTTGACACACCTGAAGGGAGCCTGCGAGTAGGGGAGGGAGAAGTCAGGAGCAGGGGATGGGAGATGATTCCCTTCCCGGGGCTGCACGGCTTTAGGACCTTTCTTCCTTTGGTATACTTGGAAGAGCTGATAATTGCCTTTGATTATAAGCACTCAAGGCTCTCTTTTCAGACTTTGGCATTTCCTAACAATAAGTCCCTTAAAAATTCAATTTGATGATGAATTTTAATGCATTCCACAAATATTTACTGAGTGTATATGATTGTCTAGGCTTTATTCTAGATACTTGGGATATATCAAGGAACAAAATAAATGTAAATCTTAGACCCCAGGAGATTGTGTTCTGGAGGGAGCAGGCTGAGATTCAACAAACAACACAATAATAAGTAAATTATATGTTGTAGAAGGTAATTAGTGCTGGTAATAAAGAAAAAGTAAAGCGTGACCTACCATAGAAAGGAAGGTTGAAAGTAGAGGACAGCAAGATGGTGGAAGGGGAAATGGTAAAGGTTTAGTATTAATAGAGTCAGAAGAGGCCACTTTGCAAAGGTGAAATTTAAGCAAAGACTTGAGGTAGAGAGGGAGCCAAGCAGTTATCTGAGGCAAGATAATCCAAAGGAATGGAAAACATAACAAAAATACCCTAAGGGGAAGCATGATTGACCTGTCTAAGGATTATAGAGAGTCATGGTGGCTGGAGGAAATGAGGGCTGGTTGAACAAGAAGTATGAGGAAGTACCAAATGCAAAAGAACTGCAATCATAGCAAACAGTCTCTTGGGCCACAGCTCAAACAAGTTAGAACTTAAGATTAAGAAACGCACTCAAAACCACACAACCACATGGAAATTGTACAGCATATTTCTGAATGACTCCTGGGTAAACAATGAAATTAAGACAGAAATCAAGAAGTTATTTGAAACCAGTGAGAACAAAGAGACAATATACCAGTACCTCTGAGATACAGCTAAAGCAATGTTAAAAGGGAAATGGATAGCACTAAATGCCCACATCAAAAAGCTAGAAAAATCTCAAAGTGATACCCTAACATCACAACTGAAAGAACTAGAGAGCCACGAGGAAACAAACCCCAAAGATAGCAAAGGCCAAGAAATAATCAAAGGCAGAGAGGAACTGAAGGAGATAGGGACATGAAAACCTCTTCAAAAAATCAGCAAATCCAGGAGCTGGTTTTTTGAAAAAATAGAATAAAATAAACCACTAGCTAGACTAATAAAGAAGAAAAGAGAGAAAAATCAAGTAGATACAACAAAAAATGATAAAGGGAATATCACCACTGACTCCACAGAAATACAAACAACCATCAGAGAACAGTATAAACATCTCTATGTAAATAAACTAAAAAATCAAGAAGAAATGGGTAAATTCCTGGACACATACACCCTTCCAAGACTGAACCAGGAAGAAGTTGAATCTCTGAATAGGCCAATAACAATGTCTGAAATTGAGGTAGTAATGAGTAACCTACCAACCATAAAAAAGCCCAGGATCAGATGGGATTTACAGCTGAATTCTACCAGAGGTACAAAGAGGAGCTGATACCATTTCCTTTGAAACTTTTCCAAACAGTTGAAAAGGAGGGACTCATCCCTAACTCACTTTATGAGGCCAGCATCATCTTGATATCAAAACCTGGCAGAGAGAGAGCAAAAAAAGAAAAGTTCAGGCCAATATACCTGATGAACATTGGTGCAAAAGTCATCAATAATATACTGGCAAACTGAATCCAGAAACAGCATATCAAAACTTTATCCACCACAATCAAGTCGGCTTCATCCCCAGGATGCAAGGCTGGTTCAACATATGCAAATCAATAAATGCAATTCATCACATAAAGAGAACTAAAGACAAAAACCACATGATTATTGCAATAGATACAGAAAACACTTTCAATAAAATTAAACATCCCTTCATGTTAAAAACTGTCAGTAAACTAGGTATTGATGGAACATGCCTCAAAATAATGAGAGCCATTTATGGCAAACCCACAGCTAATATACTGCATGGGCAAAAGCTGGAAGCATTCTCCTTGAAAACTGGCATAAGACAAGGATGAACTCTCTCACCACTCCTATTTAACATAATAATAGGAGTACTGGCCAGGGCAATCAGACAGGAGGAAGAAAAAAAGCATATTCAAATAGGAAGAGAGGAAGTCAAACTGTCGCTGTTTGTAAATGACACAATCCTATATCTAGAAAACCTCATCATCTCAGCCCAAAAGCTTCTTAAGGTGATAAGTAACTTCAACAGTCTCAGGATACAAAATTAATGTGCAAAAATCACAAGCATTCCTATACACCAACAATAGACAAGCAAAGAGCCAAATCATAAATTAACTCCCATTCACAATTGCCACAAAGAGAATAAAATACCTAGGAATACAGCTAACAAGGGAAGTGAAGGACCTCTTCAAGGAGAGCTACAAACCTCTGCTCAAGGAAATCAGAGAGGACACAAATGAATGGAAAAATATTCCATGCCCATGGATAGGAAGAATCAATATTGTGAACATGGCCATACTGTCCAAGGCAATTTATAGATTCAATGCTATTCCCATTAAATTACCATTGACATTCTCTACAGAATTAGAAAAAAAAAAATACCTTAAATTTTACATGGAACCAAAAAAGAGCCCATATAGCCAAGATAATCCTAAGCAAAAAGAACAAAGCTGGAGGCATCACACTACCTGACTTCAAATTATACGACAAGGCTACAGTAACTAAAACAGCATGTTATTGGTACAAAAAGAGATACATGGACCAATGGAACAGAATAGAGATCTCAGAAATAAGATGACACAGCTATACCATCTGATCTTCAACAAACCTGACAAAAGCAAGCAATGACAAAAGGATTCCCTATTCAGTGCTGGAAGAACTGGACAGCCATATGCAGAAAATTGAAACTGGATCCCTTCCTTACACCTTATACAAAAATTAACTCAAGATGGATTAAAGACTTAAACATAAAACCTAAAATTATAAAAACCCTAGAAGACAATTTAGGCAATACCATTCAGGACATAGGCACAGGTAAAGATTTCATGAAGAAAAGGTCAAAAGCAATCGCAACGAAAGCAAAAATTGACAAATGGGATATAATTAAACTAAAGAGCTTCTGCCCAGCAAAAGAGACTATCATCAGAGTGAACAGACAGCCTACAGAATGGGAGAAAATTTTTGCAATCTACCCATCTGACAAAGGTCTAATATCCAGAATCTACAAGGAACTTAAACACATTTACAAGAAAAAAAAAGTTACAAAGTGAGCAAAGGACATGAACAGACACGTCTCAAAAGAAGACATTTATGTGGACAACAAACGTGAAAAAAAGCTCAACATCTTTGATTATCAGAGAAACGCAAATCAAAATCACAATCTCACGCCAGTCAGAATGGCAATTATTAAAAAGTCAAGAAACAACAGATGCTGGTGAGGCTGTGGAGAAACAGGAACTCTTTTATATGGTGATTTCTGCATTTCCAACTGAGGTACCTGGTTCATCTCATTGGGACTGGTTGGACAGTGGGTGCAGCCCATGGAGGGTAGGCTGAAGCAGGGCAGGGCATTGCCTCACCTGGGAAGCACAAGGGGTCAGGGGATTTCCCTTTCCTAGCCAAGTGAAGCCATGACAGACTGTACCTGGAAAATCAGGACACTCCCACCCAAATACTGTGCTTTTCCAATGGTCATAGCAAACCGCACACCAGGAGATTATATCCTGCACCCAGTTCAGCGGGTCCCACACCCTCGGAGCCTTGCTCACTGCTAGCACAGCAGCCTGAGATCAACCTGCAAGGCAGCAGCCTGGCAGGGGGAAGAGTGTCTGCCATGGCTGACGCTTCAGTATGTAAACAAAGTGACCAGGGAAACTCGAACTGGGTAGAGCCCACCACAACTCTGCAAGGCCTACTGCCTCTGTGGACCCCACCTCTGGGGCAGGGCATAGTTGAACAAAAGACAGCAGAAACTTTTGCAGACTTAAAATGTCCCTGTCTGACAGCTCTGAAGAGAGCAGTGGTTCTCCTAGCATGGTGTTTGAACTTTGAGAACAGATAGACTGCCTCCTCAAGTGGGTCCATGACCCCCGTGTAGCCTAACTGGGAGACACCTCCCAGTAGGGGCCAACTGACACCTCATGCAGGTGGATGCCCCTCTGGGAGAAAGCTTCCAGAGGAAGGATCAGGCAGCAATATTTGCTGTTCTGCAGCCTCCGCTGGTGATACCCAGGAAAACAGGGTCTGGAGTGGACCTCCAGCAAACTCCGAAAGACCTGCAGCTGAGGGACCTGATTCTTAGAAGGAAAACTAACAAACAGAAAGGAATAGCATCAACATCAACAAAAAGGACGTCCACACCAAAACCCCATCTGTAGGTCACCAACATCAAAGACCAAAGGTAGATAAAACCACAAAGATGGGGAGAAACCAGAGCAAAAAAGCTGAAAATCCTAAAAACTAGAGCACCTCTTCTCCTCCAAAGGATCACAGCTCCTCGCCAGCAAAGGAACAAAGCTGGACAGAGAATGACTTTGACAAGCTGACAGAAGTAGGCTTCAGAAGGCCAGTAATAACAAACTTCTCTGAGCTAAAGAAGGATGTTTGAACTCATCGCAAGGAAGCTAAAAACCTCGAAAAAAGATTAGACAAATGGCTAACTAGAATAAACAGTGTAGAGAAGACCTTAAATGACCCGATGGAGCTGAAAACCGTGGCATGAGAACTATGTGACGCATACAAAAGCTTCAATAGCCGATTCGATCAAGTGGAAGAAAGAGTATCAGTGATTGAAGATCAAATTAATGAAATAAAATGAGAGAAGTTTAGAGAAAAAAGAGTAAAAAGAAATGAACACAGCCTCCAAGAAATATGGGACTATGTGAAAAGACCAAATATACATTTGATTGGTGTACTGGAAAGTGATGGGGAGAATGGAACCAAGATGGAAAATACTCATCAGGATATTATCCAGGAGAACTTCCACAACTTAGCAAGGCAGGCCAACATTCAAATTCAGGAAATACAGAGAACACCACAAAGATACTCCTCGAGAAGAACAATCCCAAAACACATTAAGTGTCAGATTCACCAAGGTTGAAATGAAGGAAAAAAATGTTAAGGGCAGCCAGAGAGAAAGGTTGGGTTACCCACAAAGGGAAGCCCATCACACTAACAGCGGATCTCTCTGCAGAAACTCTACAAGCCAGAAGAGAGTGGGGGCCAATATTCAACATTCTTAAAGGAAAGAATTTTCAACCCAGAATTTCATATCCAGCCAAACTAAGCTTCATAAGTGAAGGAGAAATAAAAATCCTTTACAGAGAAGCAAATGCTGAGAGATTTTGTCACCACCAGGCCTGCCTTAAAAGAGTTCTTGAAGGAAGCACTAAACATGGAAAGGAACAACCAGCACCAGCCACTGCAAACACATGCCAAATTATAAAGACCATCGATGCTAGGAAGAAACTGCATCAACTAATGGGCAAAATAACCAGCTAACATCATACTGACAGGATCAAATTCACACATAACAATATTAACTGTAAGTGTAAATGGGCTAAAGGTCCCAATTAAAAGACACAGACTGGCAAATGGGACGAAGAGTCAAGACCCATCAGTGTGCTGTATCCAGGAGACCCATCTCACATGCAGAGACACACATAGGCTCAAAATAAAGGGGTGGAGGAAGATCTACCAAGCAAATGGAAAGAAAAAAAAAAAAAAAAAAGCAAGGAATGAAATCCTAGTCTCTGATAAAACAGAATTCAAACCAATAAAGAGTCTCTGATAAAACAGACTTTAAACCAAAAGAGTCAAGGCTATTACATAATGGTAAAGGGATCAATTCAACAAGAAGACTAACTATCCTAAATATATATGCACCCAATACAGGAGCACCCAGATTCATAAAGCAAATCCTTAGAGACCTACAAAGAGACTTAGACTCACACACAATAATAATGGGAGACTTTAACATCCCACTGTCAATATTAGACAGATCAACGAGACAGAAGGTTAACGAGGATATCCAGGACTTGAACTCAGGTGTGCACCAAGTGGACCTAATAGACATCTATGGAACTCTCCACCCCGAATCAGCAGAATACACATTCTTCTCAGCACCACATCACACTCATTCCAAAACTGACCACATAGTTGGACGTAAAGCACTCCTCAGCAAATGTAAAAGAACAGAAATCACAACAAACTGTCTCTCAGACCACAGTGCAATAAAATTAGAACTCAGGAATAAGAAACTCACTGAAAACTGCACAACTCCATGGGAACTGAACAACCTGCTCCTGAATGACTAGTGGGTAAATAACAAAATGAAGGCAGAAATAAAGATGTTCTTTGAAACCAATGAAAACAAAGACACAACGTACCAGAATCTCGGGCACATTTAAAGCAGCACATGTAGAGGGAAATTTAAAGCACTAAATGCCCACAAGAGAAAGCAGGAAGATCTAAAATCAACACCCTAACATGACAATTAAAAGAACGAGAGAAATGAGAGCAAACAAATTCAAAAGTAGGCAAGAAGAAGGCAAGAAATAACTAAGATCAGAGCAGAACTGAAGGAGATAGAGACATAAAAAAATCCTTCAAAAAATCAATGAATTCAGGGGCTGGTTTTTTGAAAAGATCAACAGAATTGATAGACCACTAGCAAGACTAATAAAGAAGAAAAGAGAGAAGAATCAAATAGATGCAATAAAAAATGATAAAGGGGATATCACCACCAATCCCCCAGAAATACAAACTACCATCAGAGAATACTATAAACACCTCTATGCAAATAAACTAGAAAATCTAGAAGTAATGGATAAATCCCTGGACACAAACACCCTCCCAAGACTAAGTCAGGAGGAAGTTGAATCTCTGAATAGACCAATAACAGACTCTAAAATTGAGGCAATAATTAACAGCCTTCCATCCAAAAAAATTCCAGGAGCAAATCGATTCACAGTCATATGCACACGTATGTTTATTGTGGCACTATTCACAATAGCAAAGACTTGGAACCAACCCAAATGTCCATCAATGATAGAATGGATTAAGAAAATGTGGCACGTATACACCATGGAATACCATGCAGCCATAAAAAAAGGATGAGTTCATGTGCTTTGCAGGGACATGGATGAAGCTGGAAACCATCATTCTCAGCAAACTATCACAAGGACAGAAAACCAAACACTACATGTTCTCACTCATAGGTGGGAATTGAATGATGAGAACACTTGGACACGGCGGGGGGAGCGGGGGGGGAACATCACACATGGGGGCCGGTCTTGGGGTCGGGGGAGGGGGGAGGGATAGCATTAGGAGAAATACCTAATGTAAATGATGAGTTAATGGGTGCAGCAAACCAACATGGCACAAGTATGCCTATGTAACAAACCTGCACGTTGTGCACATGTATCCCAGAACTTAAAGTATAATTAAAAAAAAAAAAAAAGAAAGAAAAAGCTCATGCCACCCAGGAGGCTGAGGTTGTAGTGAGCCTAACCACTGCACTCCAGCCTAGAGACAAAGCGAGACCAAAAAAAAAAAAAAAAAAAAAAAAGTTCATGCCTTCTCTCCTAGCAATTCTGCCACGACTGCTCTTACTGACAGTACTATGTGTAATGGAGAAAAATGTCAATAGCATACTTGTCTGATGGGTGATGGCTGAAATAAACTGTTATATAATAATAATAATCATCATCATGTAAAGATTTTTAACCCATTATCTGTCACATAGGAAAGACTAAAAGGTTTACTCTAAGAATTACCGTTACTAGTTTATTAATAAGAATTGCTCGTGGGCAGATGAGAATAATTGCAAAAAGACCCTAAATATTCTTAGTATAGACTGTCTTTATAATTCATAATTCCTAAAAAGTCATGTCATTAAATGCCACAAGTAATTTTAATGCCATTCATTTATAGTTTTAAAGGTAAAAATGAGAAAGCCAAAGAAATACTGAGGTATTCAGAAGACAAACTGTTGCATAACATGTCACACTAATGTAAAGTGTGACTTAAAATATACCTACCCATGTTTTAATTATAAGAAATTTAATAAATCAGTCAAGAACTATTTTAAGCGCTATTGACAAAGACTCTTCCTTGACCTAACTCTAAGTCAGTCTTTTCTGAAGTCTTCTAAACTGAGCTCTGACTTTTGGGCTTTGGGGTTCATCTGGTTTAGTCCACTTCTAGCAAGAATCCTGCTGTCTCAGGTTAGCAAAAGTCTACCACCCTTGATATCTGATCAAATTCCCCATTTCTCCCACCTTCAATATCTTATCACTCTGGCCTGCCTTCAGCAATCATCCTGGCAAGTGGACTTAGCAAGAATTATCCTCATCCCAGATGTTTCCTCTTAGTAATTTTCTATCCACTTGACCACCTCACCCCCTAACCCGACTCCTTGGCTAAAAATCTCCACTTGTCCTTATTGTATTTGGAGTTGAGACAGATTTCTCACTCCTACCACAAAACCCCTTTGTAGTAGAGAAGTCTTCTCTACCATCTCTTTCAAGTGTCATGAATAATATTTTTCTTTAACATAGATGTGCCAGAAAACGTGCTTCATTTTACAAAAGGTCTGTATTAAGGAACCAACTTCTGTTAAATGATGAGGATGCTATTTGCACTTTCTGCTAACAATGAAATATTGTGCAATTAGCATAGAGGACTATTTGAGTGGATTGAGGGATGAGCTGCATAATGAGAAGCTAATTACAGGGAGAGATCCTCTCTGCAGATATTTGTAGCATATTTTCTTTTTGACAAAATGCAGAATATCTATGTGGCATTTACATAAATCAGTTGATTTCTGGGATGAAATTGTACAGGGGAAGATTGTTATCCTAAACCAAAAGGAAGTATTCTCTGTGCTCATTATTTCATAATTAAATTTCATGTTCTCTTGTAATCAACCAAAACATAAATATTGACTTTGCCACCTGTGTTTTTAAGTACAGCTGAGAAAGACTTATCTGAAATCATTTTTCACCTGAAAGTATGTGTAATCTGTGGACTGTTAAGGAACTATTTTCTAACTCTTGAAGTTTGTGATAAACAATTTTTTGCCCCTAAGAGAGTAAGTTAGAATCACTAAATGAGGAAAACACTTCGTTTACATTATCTTCCCTGTATTTAATGACTCAATCTCTGTTTCTGTGTGTTTAAAAATTTCTTGAAAAATATGACGACAGCAACACTTTCCCGCCTCTCTTGAGCTCCTATCCAACTCCCTCGAGAGGCTCAATAGTCACTAGAACCTTCTGAAGTTGACCCAGGAAAGCTAGGCTATAATAAACAAATCATGAATATCAATGAAGCACATACTATGAAATTTATGTTACTTTCAATAAGTCTAGGTTCTAATAAAATAAATTTAGAAACTGATTGTGGTGTATAGGTTTATAACTGATTATTGTATATTACAAAGCAAAAATTAGGTCCCATAGTCTAACACCAGTTTGACAATGGGCAGAAGATATCACGTCTAGATTGCTCCCAGAATGTCTCATTTGAATGTTCATGATACATACATTTGAGATTTATTATAAATAACTGTAGCATAAATTTATTTTTATACAATATCTTGCGATTTGCAAATTACCTTTGCATATGTTATTACCTTCCTCACTACACTGTGAGCATCTTAGGAACAGAGATTTCTGTTCATCTATATTATAGCCTTAAGTTTCTCGGGTTCCATGGGTACCCTCTTGCAAGTTCCTGAGGTGCTACTTGGTAGCCCAAAACATTCCTCCTCAAAGTCCAGATCCCAATTTTACAAGCTCTTCTATTGACTTCTAAATTTAATAATCCCAGTCTTTTTTCTTTTTCCCAAGCCCTAGGGACAAACCTACTTCCTGCAGTTACCACCTTTGCCCTATGGTTTGAATCTGTCCTCTCCAAAATTCAGATGTTGAAACTTAATGGCCAATGTGATGATAGTAAGAGGTGGAACCTTTAAGAAGTGATTAGATCTTGAGGGCTCTTCCCTCATGAGTGGTATTAAGACCCTTATAAAAGGGACTTCATGCATTGTTCCAGGTCATTTGCCCTTCTGCCTTCCTCCATGTGAGGACACCATGTTCCTCTTCCCCTGAGGATGCAGAGCAAGGCTCCATCTTGGAAGGAGAGAGCAGCCCTCACCAGAAACCCCAACCTGACAATGCCTTGATCTTAGATTTCCTAGCCATCAGAAGTGTGAGGAATACATTTCCGTTTTTCCTAAATTATCCAGTCTCATGTATTTTGTTATGGCAGCACTAAAACACTCTTTGAATCACTATTTTTACCTATTTAAATGTTCAGTTTCCTAAAAAGTGATTGGTAATTCTTCATATTAAAGTCTGTTAAACTAACTTGTAATGATTTTTTTTAATGGACTGTTCCACTGGAAACTTGCTATTGAGTTGCATCAACTCGCATATCCCACTTCTTCAACTGGTGAACACTTTAGGGCTTCTAGTAATTATTACACATTTGCTGATACTGGCTAATTTTTTTGAAAACAGATGCCTGCAGCTTTAGTTTTACCACCTCGTTTTGTGAGTAACACTGTAAAGCTTTTTTGTTCTTATGGCCAAGAGGAGAAAGAGAAATACGTGAAGAAACTAACACAAACTTATTTCGTTTAGTCCCTTTCCTTGATGAAAAGGAAAAGAAATACATAAAACCAAGAGTCCAAGCCTGGTTATCAGCTGCATTGTAGAAGAAATGGTCAGGTGAATTGGTCTTTTGCTTCTTAGGGAGTTTTATGGAGAGCTTTGGAAAAAAACTCAGTTCTCTGTGCATTGAAATGGAAAAATAGTGTCCAACGTCGAGGTCTCTCTTGAAAGAAAGTGTTTCAAACATTCTGAAAAAATGTTTCCGAGGGGTCAATTTCTGAAGCTAGCTGATTTAGTTTGTTTTGACCTAAAAACAGGCAAATACTATGGGGAGTAAGGTATTGCACACACTGTTTTCAAAAACACAGTTTTGTTGTGGCCTAACTCATGTCGGCCAAATAATTCCTATCTATAAACAGTCTGCCAAGTCCCATCTATAAACAATCTACCAAAGTTGTGACTAGACAGAAAGACTAAGCATTATCATTTTTATGGTCCTTCTTGGAATATTCCCTCTTTTCACCATTACAACCAATTATTCTTCTTTTTAGAAAAATTTTCTATAACTAACGTTTTCAAGGAAAGTCTTAAAATGCTTTCAAATCACTACTTTCTAAGAAAAGATTAAACCTCTGAAAATCACAGGACTTTCTTATACCTCCAGTTCCAAATGCAGCATCCAGCACTATATCTCTTTTATTCAATAAGCATTTTTGGTCACCTACTATGTGCCAGGCCTGTGTCACTGCGCCAAGTGCTGAAAACAGAGAAAACCCAGACCTAGACCTGCCTCAAGAAGCTCAAAGCCTGTTAAGTTGGATAAAAGGCTATACAAGACAATGAGATATGAAGACTACCTAAAGAGATGAACAAATAGTTATGAAAGTCCAGGAGAGGGCAAGATACATCTCAAGTGGGAAAGATCAGAATTGGAAGAGGTGACATTTGGATTAACTTAATGCTAGTGTATTTCATCACACAGACACATGGGTGGTGTGTTAACTGTAACAGGATGGATAAGACTTACCTGAGTTAAGACTTAAAATAAGATCTACCCACGAGATAGAAACTGAACTTAGGGAAATGAATCTAGTTCTAAGTTCCCTTTCTTAGAGTGTGGTCCAGGAGTAATTGTATCAAAAAGACTTGGCTACTTGTTAAAAATGTAGATTCCTATGACCAGTTCCCAGGATTTCTGATTTATCGACTGGAGTGAGTGAATGCAAAAATCTATTTAACTCATGCTGCAGGTGATCACTATCCTGTCTACATTTGCAAGGATTTGTCAGGCAACAGGTGGTAGTGCAGAAAGCTCAAGTTAGGGACATCCAATATAACAAAAGTAGATGTTCTGACAGGTGGAGACAGAGCAAGGACAGTGTCAGCGAACCCAGGAGCAGGCAAGATTGCATATCCAAAGATACCTGTGGCTAGGCATTCTGTCCCCTCCATATGGCCCTGGGTATTGGGATTTCAAGTTTAGGACTTTCTTCCAGGTGAAAATATACGGAGAAAGCCAACTGGAGATAACAAAGTAAATCACACAGTTTTGTGGTGAGACTCTGTGTGTGTGTGTGTGTGTGTGTGTGTGTGTGTGTGTGTTTGAGACAGAGTCTCACTCTGTCACCCAGCCTGGAGTGCAGTGGAGCACTCTCAGCTCACTGCAAACTCCATTTCTTCAATTCAAGCGACTCTCCCGATTCTCCTACCTCAACCTCCTGAATAACTGGGATTACAGGTGTGCACTGCCATGCCTGGCTAATTTTTGTATTTTTAGTAGAGACAAGATTTTGCCATGTTGGCCAGGCTGGTCTCAAATTCCTGGCCGCAAGCGATCTGCCCACCTTGGCCTCTCAGAGTGCTGGGATTACAGGCATGTGCCACTGTGCCCGGCAATAGCACAGTTTTCAAGTTTTCTAGGCAGTGTGTCAAAAAAAGGACATGGGCACTAAACTAACTTACGTATGATTTAGTTCCTAGGAATGGGGGACAAGATAAAAATGCCAGAATCTAGTTACTAGAAGTAAGACCAGCCTTGGTTTTCATTCTGGGTCTTTATTATTAGGTTGGTGCAAAAGTAATTGTGGGTTTTGCTATAGAAAGTAAAGGTAAAAACCGCAATGACTTTTGCACCAACCTAAATAGACTCACCTAAGAAGCTTTATAAAAATATGTACTCCTAAGCTTCCCACTGGACTTAGAAAATCAGAATTGTGAAGAGAGAAATGTGAATTTTTATCAGTTCTTCTAGGTAATTCTGGAAATTGTTCAAGTTTAAAAAGCAATAAACAAGGACTCCTTTTCTCCATCCACAATCACCACAGCCCCCACCTATCACAGGTCACAAACGGAGCCTGCAGTAGGAGTCCTGTGGCAGATACTGGGAAGAAAAGAAGCCCGTGGACCAAGCAGTTAACGTAAAAATCTCACGGCAGGAAGAAATGTCAGCTTGCAAGTTCTATGAGTCTTGCAGCAAACAAGGCATTTCCAGTACAGAACATCAGCAAAGTTCGTTGTTGCTGTGGTTTTGTTTTATTACAGTATTTAAAATAGTTCTTCAGCATATCAATACTTAAAATAGCAAAAAATCCCATTGGCCCTGTCTTAGTGTGTTCCAGTTGCTTCAACAAGATATCATAAACTGAGTGGCTTATAAAGAACAGAAATGTATTTTTAACAGTTCTGGAAGCTAAGAAGTCCAAGACCAAAGTGCCAGCAGATTTGATGTCTCTGGACACCCAACCCACATTGGGAAAACCTAATCAGCTAACAAAGGCCCATCCCCTAATACCATCACCCTGGAGGTTAGGATTTGAGCATCAGAACTTTGAGGGGACACATACAGACCAAAGCAGGCCCATTCTCTTACTCCAGCTCAACAGAAGAATTTCATTTACAGAAATCACTGAGCCTTCTCCCTGCCTGAATTTTTTTTTCACCTAGTGACTATTGACAAAGAGCAGTGTTGAATATGATGTGAATTTCAACCAAACAACAATGGTAGCATGTAGAGTATTTGCTCATTCCGTGGTCTCATGTCACATCACGCTGTTTTTAAATCAAATGCTGCTTTTAATCTTTAGTTTTAATTTACCTTTATCTGAAACATAAATGCCATTAATCACATAGAAGGAAAGTAGGAGCTAGCAGGACAGTAATCTAGCTAAGCTGCAAGCAAGTGAAGCTTTTTTGTAAGGAAAGAGCTGTAGAATCACAAGACAATCTGTATCACAAACCAGCAAAAATATGCTAAATAGTGTCTAATTTCACAGAGTGCCACCCAATTGAAATTGTGCCAGGCCACCTGATTCCTTCTTCCACTGGTAAAGACCATCTCATGTGAACCAGCTGCCATGGATGTGGTTCAGAAAGCTGTCCCTGAAAAGAACTCTGGGCCATCTGTGCTTACAGTTCTATTAATAGAATGTTCTCCAAATCATAGACCTTCATCTGCAACCTCACATCAAGACTTTCTCCAACATGAGACCCGAAGAACATCACTCATCAGCATTCTTTGGGATCTATTGGGAAGGCACCATGATTTGAAGGAAAGGGTCAAAGGTGGGGTGGAAGCCAGATGAGACTGAACTCTGAGGCCAGGGGCATTCCTTTTCCGCTTTATCTTGCCAGGGTCAGGCCCGGTGATGACACAATTGTGTGTTGAGTTGTACTGAAGCATTTTGTAAGTGCCAAGCCAGGGGAAGCAGCTTTACAAGGTTATTGCATAATGGAAAAAGCCGTCCTCATTATTAAAAGAAGATGAGAAAAGGGAGGTTCATCAGTTCAGTAACTTGCGCATGTTGATACATCCTAGGGCCAAGATTCAGACATGGGTTCTCTGACTCCACACCTGAATTTGATGGCCTCCACCATCTCATATGTTTTTGTTTTCCATTATTTTTGGTCGTACTTGGGAACTTCGACTTTGATTGTGATTTATTTTTCTTGAACCAACCCTGATGGAGTTTTTTATGACTCTAGAGAAAGGTGAAATGACTAATACAAGGAAACTGAAGTAGCAATAACATTTCTTAAAATTAATTGTTAAGAAATATAGAGGCTTAAACCACATAGAAATAATAGCAGATGACATGAGACACCAGATGAAGTCCAACTAGGCACACAATGCATGTTTGACAAACTTAAGAGAAATTGTAAAACACACTAAAAGAAAAAAAATGGAAAGAATGGTCATTACGTTTAGATCTTTTTTTAAAAAAAATTGCTAAGGCCATCATTTTCTCTTTAAGACCATAGAAAGTTAGCGGTTACCAGAAACATTGCAAAGATAACTAAAGATGTTGATGTGAAACATGGAAGCAGCATCCTCATGCTTAATGTGCTGCTAAGGAAATAAATATAAGTAAACCAAGGCTGACTACATATCCCTCATGTTATTTTCCCACCATGGTTCTAATCTTAAGAACATCAAATATATGAGACTTGATGAGTGACAATGACAAAGGTACTTTGCAATACAGTCTAAACCCAAGCATATGGCATGTGACATACATAGCTATGTATAGATCCATTTATTGATATGTGTGTGTGTATATCTATGTATCTGTATCTCATATGACATATAATAACATACTGCCAAGAACAAGGGTAGAGGTTTTTAAAATACGTAAAAAAAAAAAAACTAATACAAAAGTTAGAATTCAAGTCAAGAGAACAAATAATCTAAGAAAAATGGGAATATAGTTTCTTCAGTCATTTATTCCTATGCCAGACAGTGCTAAGCGTTAGAGGTTAAGAATGTGTAACATTTTGTTGACTTCTATATATGCTTACAGTTTAGTAAAGAAGATAAAAATGTGTTAAGCAATGCCTTATACTAGTGGAAGAATTAGAAAAGACATCCAGGTTGGGTGCAGTGGTTCATGCCTGTAATCCCAGAACTCTGGGAGGCCGAGGCAGGCAGATTACTTGAGGCAAAGAGTTCAAGACCAGCCTGGTTAACATGGTGAAACCCCATCTCTACTAAAAATGCAAAAAATAACCGGGTGTAATGGGCCATGCCTGTAGTCCCAGCTAGAGTTCAAGAATCACTTGAATCTGGGAGGCAGAGATTGCAGTGATCCGAGATTGCACCACTACACTCCAGCCTGAGCGACAGAGGGAGACTCTGTCTCAAACAAACAACAAACAAACAAACAACAACAACAAAAACCAGAAAGACTTCCAAGAGATTGTAAACGAACACGTAAAGTAGAAAATTAGACCAATGAGAATTCTTGAAGGATATTTCCAAGAGTTTAAAAAGCCCAAAAACAAAAAGGAGAAAATAAATGATTTAAATGTCTCTTTTTAAATGTAAGGCAAAGGCAATAAAGCTGTTCCTGTAACCAAATTTCTGTTTAGTAGCTCTGCATTGTTACCACGACATGCCAATGAGAACTCTGGTTCCACTGAGGAAAACCTTTCTTATGACCCTCTAGAATAGCAAACTCAGTGCCAGTGGGGTACTTACAGAGTTATTTTATGGTTTCCTGTGTTTTGTCTGTTTGTCAATATTAATGCTAAGGATTGCCGAGACCAGCTCGGTCAGGGAGACCCTAACCCAGCGGCGCTAGAGGAATTAATGACACACACACAGAAATATAGAGGTGTGAAGTGGGAAATCAGGGGTCTCACAGCCTTCAGAGCTGAGAGACCTGAACAGAGATTTATCCACGTATTTATTAACAGCAAGCCAGTCATTAGCATTGTTTCTACAGATACTCGATTAATTAAAAGTGTCCCTTATGGGAAACGGGATTAACTAAAGTATCCCAATGGGAAACGAAGGGACAGCCGAAGTAAAGGAGTAGGTTGGGCTAGTTAAGTGCAGCAGGAGCATGTCCTTAGAGCACAGATCACTCATGCTTGTTTGTGGCTTAAGAATGCCTTTAAGCGGGTTTTCCCGGCCCGCGCGGGCCAGGTGTTCCTTGCCCTCATTCCGATAAACTCACAACCTTCCAGGTTGGGCATTATGGCCATCATGAACATGTCACAGTGCCGCAGACATTTTGTTTATGGCCAGTTTTGGGGCCAGTTTATGGCTAGATTTTGGGGGGCCTGTTCCCAACAAAGGACATTAATTGAGATACATGCTTCTAATTCCTCTTACTTGTACAGAAGTACTGTAGATTAGAGAAAGGATTTCCAAAACTGGGGAAAAAAGAGAGTCCCTAAAAAGGCAGCACCATAGAGAATTGTAAAAGAGGAGAATCATGTCCTCAAATGTTAAAAGAAGACTTAAAGATTAGCCGAGGAAATTCTCACGTTTAAAGAAAAATGAGACATTATGTCAATGATTATGAGGAGATGGGGGAAAGAGAGAAATGCCTCAGAATTATCTGGAGGGTTTTATAAAACCACACCATACATTACACATGTGCATAAACACACACACACACCCCCCTGTAGGATCTGACGTGCGTACGACAGTGGCATGATCTCATGATTCAGAACCAGGGCCATGATGAACCACTGTCATTGGGGGAATATGTCTTATCCCTCAGATGTGCTGGAGATGATAGAGTTGTTTAAAAAATCAGAGTGCAGGTAGCAGAAGACCTAAGGCAAAAGGAGATGCCTTGTGAAATACATTAACAATAACAGTTAAAGCAAGAGAATCAACTACCACCAACGGAAGAGTAGGGTACCCTGGTACTTGCCTCACTGAAAATCATCTAGAACCAATTTAAAAGGAAAGCACAAACAACCCTCAAAAACAAATCCAATATGATTACTTTGTGAAGGGTAAAAACAGCCCCCAAATTATAGAAATGATACATTTTTTTAATTCAACAAAAGATACAATCAGGAAAAAAAATAGAACAGAGTTATAAGGTAAACTTTTAATATTATGTACTTATGAGACACTAAAATATGCAATCCGTTTTCTTTATTGCTGTAGAAAGTTGTATGTATACTACTTTATAGTAGAGTTCTACAAGTAGAAATTTTATAATTGAACTAGGTATTATTTATTACAAATAAATGTTACTATTTTTTATTTGAGTTTGGTTATTTTTAGTTAGAAACTGCCTATAGTTTAACCCTGATAACAGGGTTAAATTGTTACTTACAAATGTAGTAAACTAAAGGAGTTTTTTCATTCTAGCATGCCTATATTGTGGGCTTATGTTTTTACCCTCTGCAATATTCCAACCTTGTCTTTAAAGGAAAATGAGACATTATATCAATGATTATGGGGAGGTGGTGGAAAGAGAGAAATGCCTTAGAATCATCTAGGTGATTTTATAAAACCACACCACACAGGTGCACACGCGTGAGCAAGTGTGCACACACGCACGCATATGCACACACACAGACGTAGAGGTCCTATTTCTTCAAAGTAAAAATAAGTTGAATATTAATACTCTGTATCAGAAAAAAATACCAAAAGTTTAATGAAGAGCTTACTCCCCTTTTGTTTTAATTTACTGAAATCATCTATATATCTTTTTTGTAATTGTCAACATTATTTTGTATTTTATCTTTCCAACTACGGTTTTCTTGTTGCTCCTTGAAGAAATTATTTTGGGGAATATGAAGCTACATGTTTACAGATTTGCAGATCCTTTGGCAACACAAGAGGATGACAGAACTGCCTCAAGTTATCTTCTGAGCCGGCAGACTTCTCAAATTTGCACAGACACAACCTTTAGTGACCTTTGGAGTTCTGAAACTACATGAATCATCATTAAAGGAAAATTGAGCCAAAGCCACTGGGAAGTTCATTTCTCAGAGAATTAAGTTCATTTTGTTTCATACATAAGCAGTGAAGGTATATAGAGATCCATGTCATTTTTCAGGTCAAGTAAAACTTTCCTGGGATTTAGAAGTTATAGTAAGTACATGATGTTATTTGAAACTCTATGTAGCTAATAAAGACAAAGAGAACAGCTAATTCAAAATTGCCTGCACAAGAAAATTAAAGTTTCCAAAATCTATTATAATTTTGTCACTCTAAATGATGACTCATGTGACATATTGGACTCCCTTACAGAAGACTACTTCAGGATTGTCTTTCTGTAATTACTGCTTTCACTTCATTAGTAACCATAATGCCTTTTCCTATATGCATCTGCCCATCGGCAAGTGAAGACAGGAACTGCCTGACCTTGCAAGAAAAATAAACTGCTCAATGCAAATCATAATGAAGTTGGTGAAACAGTTTGGCTTTAGGGAGATGAAGATGATGTATTTTGGGGAAAAAAGTCTCTTATTACTAAGGTATATTTTATCCCCATATAAAGTAGCAAAATAATATTATTTATTCATAAACAAAAAGGAGTGATCTAAAGGTTTTCCCAAGTTATAGGTTGGTGCAAAAAGTAATTGCAGTTTTGCCATTATTTTGATGGCAAAAACCGCAATTACTTTTGCACCAACCTAGTATTAACACATCAACAGATATAGGATATCAGATCTGAATTTAAAGGGTCAGTCTATAAATCGTATATAGTTCTCTCCAGATATAAAGTGGATTCCAGCACTCTGCACGCCTGAGCCTCTGCTCCTGTGACTGTCCTACTGCCTCTATCGCCACTGCTGCCACCTTGAGAGAGATCGTGCACCTGCAAACTGGTCAGTTTGGCAACTGGTTCCACGGGGTGATCAGTGATGATCATGCCATCAATCCTACTGGCACTTAGCGTGGGGATAGCAACCTGCAGCTGGAGTGCATCAGTGTATACTACAATGAGACCACCAGTGGCAAGTATGTGCCCCACACTGAGCTCACGGATCTGGAGCCCAGCACCGTGGACTCTCTTGTGCTCGGGCTCCTTCGGGCAGATCTTACGGCTGGACAACTTCATCTTCCATCACAGTGGTGCCGGAAACAACTGGGCCAATGGCCACTACACAGAAGATGCGGAGCTGGTGGATTCGGTGCTGGACATTGTGAGGAGGGAGGCTGAGAGCTGTGACTGCCTGCAGGGTTTCCAGCTGACCCACACCCTGGGAGCAGGAACTGGGCCTGAGAGGGGTACCCTTCTCATCAGCAAGATCCCAGAGAAGTATCCAGACAGGATCTTGAACATGTTCAGTGTGGCGCCCTTGCGCAAAGTGTCAGATATGGGGGTGGAGCCCTAAAACATCACCTTCTCAGTCCACCAACTGGTAGAAAACACAGCTATGACCTATTGCATTGATAAGGAAACTCTCCATAACATCTGCTTCTGAACCCTAAAGCTAACCACACTCACCTATGGTGACCCGAACCACCTGATGTCTGCCACCATAAGTGGGGTCACTACCTGCCTAAGCTTCCCCAGCCAACTCAATGCTGACCTGCAGAAGCCAGGTAAGTACATGGTACCATTCCCTACCTGCACTTCTTTATGCCTGGCTTCACCCTGCTGACCATCCACGGCAGCCAGCAGTACCAGGCCCTGACAGTGCCTGAGCTCACTCAGCAGATGTTTGATGCCAAGAACATGATGGCTCCCTGAGACCCCTGCCTAAAGGTGGCCACAGTGTTCACGGACTACATGTCCATGAAGAAGTTGGATGAGCAAATGCTTAATGCCCAAAACAAGAACAGCAGCTACTTTGTTGAGTGAATCCCCAACCATGTAAAAACACCTGTCTGTGACATCCCACTTTCGGGGCTATAAATGTCTGCCACCTTCATCAGCAACAGCAAGGCCATCCAGGAGCTGTTCAAGCACATCTCTGAGTAGTTCACGGCCATGTTTCGGTGCAAAGCCTTTCTGCACTGGCACATGGGCAAGAGCATGGACTAGATGAAGTTCACCAAGGCCGAGAGAAACATGAACAACCTGGTGTCCCAATACCAGTAATACCAGGGCATCTCAGCCATGGAGGAGAGAAAGGTTGAGAAGGAGGCCAAGAGGAAGGTGGCCTAGAGCCTTCAGACATGGACACTGGGTAAAGTGGGGAAGCAGTGGGAACTCTATTTACTCACAATCTTTTCTCTGATAACCAGGTCTCTGTGTGTGTGCACTTGGAGTTCTTCCTGACTTTATATCACACACTGTACAGACACCACCATTAAAAGCATTTTCATAGTGAAAATAAAGTGCATCTCCCAAGAACCATCTCAAATTCATTTCTGTTGGCCTGGCGCAGTGGCTCACACCTGTGATCCCAGCACTTTGGGAGTCCAAGGCAGGCGGATTACCTGAGGTCATGAGTTCAAGACCAGCTTGGTCAACATGGTGAAACCCCTTCTCTACTAAAAATACAAAAAAATTAGCCAGGCATGGTGGTGCATGCCTGTAGTCCCAGCTACTTGGGAGGCTGAAGCAGGAGAATCTCTTGAACCCAAGAGGTGCAGGTTGCAGTGAGCCGAGATCATGTCACTATACTCCAGCCTGGGCAACAAGAGCAAACCTCCATCTCAAAAACAAACAAACAAACAAACAAAAAACAGTTAATCATCCCTGTGAAGCTTTGCAATTTCGAAGCATCCTCGGCATTTTCAGGGGGCTTTCTCTCCTGAGCCTCTGGGATACATCTCAATCAATTTGATTGCATTTAGTTTGTAGAATGGGTAAATTTGGAAAATATGTCAATATCCTAAAACACTGAAAATCCTAAATCCTTGAGGGTGAAAGTTCTTACCACTTCAAACGTAATAGTGTAGGACCTGAATATAGTAGGTGACCCATATTAAAAAAAAATCAAAATAGAGATCTTTCACCTGCCTAGTTAGCTGTATTCCTATGTAAATTATTTTGAGTGTGTGGCTATTGTTAATAAGATTGCATTCTTGATTTGGCACTCATCCTGAATGTTGTTGGTGCATGGAAATGCTACTGTTTTCTGTACTTTGGCTTTTTGTATCCTGAAACTTTGCTGAAGTTATTTATTAGATGTAAGAGTTTATGTGCAGAGACTCATTAGGGGTTTTCTAGGTATAAAATCATGCTGTCTGCAGAGATGGTTTGACTTCCTCTCTTTCTATTTGGATGCTTTTTATTTCTTTCTTTTGTCAAATTGCTCTGACTAGGCCCTCCAATACTACATTGAATAAGAGTGGTGAGAGTAGGCATCCTTGTCTTATTCCAGTTTCAAAAGGAATGCTTCCAGCTTTTGCCTGTTCAGTATAATGTTGGCTGTGGGTTTGTTACAGATGGCTCTTATTATTTTGAAGTATGTTCCTTAAATGCCTAGTTTGTTGAAGGTTTTTAACATGAAGGGATGTTAAATTTTATCAAAAGCCTTTTCTGCATCAATTGAGATGATCATGTGGTTTTTGTTTTTAGTTCTGTTTATGTTATAAATCACATTTATTGATTTGCATATGTTGAACCAATCTTGCAACCCAGGGATAATGCCTACTTGATTGTGGTTAATTAGGTTTTTTGATATGCTGCTGGATTCAGTTTGCTAGTATTTTCTGGAGGATTTTTGCATCTATGTTCATCAACGATATTGGACTGAAGTTTTCTTTTTTGGTTGTGTCTTGGCCAGATTTGGGTGTCAGAATGATGTTCATCTCATGGAATGAATTAAGGAGGAGAAATCAGAGATGACATAAACCAACAGAAAAACATTCCATGCTCATGGACAGGAAGAATCAATATTAAAATGGCATACTGCCCAAAGCAATTTGCATATTCAATGCTATTTCTATCAAACTACCAATGACATTCTTCAGAGAATCAGAAAAAAAAAAAAACTTCTAAAATTCATATGGAAATAAAAAAGAGCCCAAATAGCCAAAGCAATCCTAAACAAAAAGAACAAAGCTGGAGGCATCACATTACCTGACTTCAAACTATACTACAAAGCTACGCTAACCCAAACAGCATTGTACTGGTACAAAAACAGACACACAGACCAGTGAAACAGAATAGAGAGCCCAGAAATAAAGCCATACACCTACAACCATCTGATCTTCAACAAAATCAACAAAAACAAGCAATGAGGAAAGGACTCTCTATTCAATAAATGGTGCTGGAATAACTTGGTTAGCCATAGACAGAGGGTTAAAACTGGACCCCTTCCTTACACCATGCCCAAAAAATCAATTCAAGATGGATTAAGACTTAAATGTAAAACCTAAAACTATAAAAATCCTTGAAGGAAACCTAGGCAATACCATTGTAGACATAGGCTCTAGCAAACATTTCATGAGGAAGACACCAAAAGGAATCACAACAAAACAAAAATTGACAAGTGGAACCTAATTAAACTAACAAGATTCTGCACAGCAATAGATACCATCAGTAGGGTAGACAGACAACTTACAGAATGAGAAAAAATATTTGCAAACTATGCATCTGACAAAGGTCTAATATGCAGAATCTACAAGGAACTTGAACAAATTAATAAGCAAAAAACAAACAATAGCATTTAAAAGTGGGCAAAGGACATGAATAGTCATTTTTCAAAAGAAGACATACACGTATCCAACAAGCGTATGAAAAAATGCTCAACATCACTAATCATTAGAGAAAGGCAAATCAAAACCACAATGAGATATCATCTCACACCAGTCAGAATGATTATAACTAAAAGGTCAAAAAAAGAAGAGATGTCAGTGAGGTTGCAGAGAAAAGGGAATGTTTATACACTACATGTGGAAGGTAAATTAATTCACCTACTGTGGAAAGCAGTTTGGTGATTTCTCAAACAACATGATATAGAACTACTTTCTGATCCATCAATCCCATTATTAGGTGTATACAGAAAGGAATATAAATTATTCTGCCATGAAGACAGACGCACGCATATGTTCATCACAGGAGTATTCACAATAGCAAAGACATAGGACCAACCTAATTGCCCAGCAATGGTAGACTGGATAAAGCAAATGAGATACATATACACCATGGAATACTATACAGCTATAAAAAAGAATGAGATTATGTCCTTTGCAGCAACATCAATGGAGTCGAAGGCTGTTATCCTAAGTGAACTAATGCAGGAACAGAAAACTAAGTACTGCATGTTCTCATTTATAAGTGAGAGCTGAACATTGAGAACACATGGATATTAAAGAAGGGAACAAGAGACACTGGGGCCTACTTGAGGGTGGAGGGTTGCAGGAGGGTGAGTTTTGAAAAATCTACCTATTGGGTACCATGCTGATTACCTGGATGATGAAATAATCTGTATATGAAACCCACGTGACATGCAATTTACCTATAAAACAAACCTGCACATGTACCCCTGAAACTAAAATAAAAGTTTTAAAAATAATAAAATATAATAAAAGTTGCAAATAAATAATAATTTAAATATTTTTAAAATAAATAAAAGTATACTAAACATACAACTTAGCATTAGATACAATTGCTTTATCTTTAAGTAATATCCACTAATGATGAAGTTGAAGTTAAAAAATTTTTAAGTTAGAAAATTATTCCAATCAATTATTTACTGAATAAAATAGGATTTTATAAGAATTCTTTATTATTAATTTTTCTATCAGTGTTCAAATAAAGTAAAAGTCATACTCCTCATGGAAATGCCATTAAGAAGCTTCTTAGAAATTTGGATTCCTGAGTTACATCTTCCATAGACTTCCCAGAATCCACATGACAAAAATGTACACTCCATTGGTACCATTTGAATTAATAGAATATTGTGCTGGAATTGAGTTGAAAAGCACATTCTTAACTTCCCTATTTCAATTATGTTAAAATAAAAAAAAAAGAAATGAAAAGAAAACAAAAGAAAAGAGAAGAAAAGAAAAGAAAGGCTTCCTAGAACATCATGGACTGTGGAATAAAATTCAAAGAACTCTTTCATTCAACACAATGTAAATTATATTATGGTTCCTTTCCCAAAGCTGACCCTTGCTTATGACGTGTTCTGTATTCATAATGTTCGTATTCTTGAGACTGTCACCTGATAACTTTTGCATGAGTTGTTTGCGCCAAGTACCACGACAAAAGCATTTTCATTGTCTTTTTGTTAAAAAATGGATACACAGGAAATAAATCAAGCAAATCATTACATTATCATCATCAGTCCAAATTGTTCATATGTGTATGGAATAAAGTCTTTTATTAATTCCAAGTATTTTATAAATGTTTAATTTTGAATAGTAAAAAATAGAATATTTCCAACTTATTAATTCATTCTCATTCTTTCCTTCTGACTAGGCTTAAGAAAACAGAAAAGCAATTTTCTTACCCTACTTCAAAGAGTCCCATGAGACTCATTTCCCCCCAAAAAAACTCCCAAATTATAATTAAACCTATAGGTAACAGAAATAAAGATGAAGTTTGTGAGACAAATAATAGCCAAGCCTATGATATAACAAAAAGTTATCTATTCTCAGAAACCTCTTAGTAAATGAATTACTCTGTTTGTGAGATATCAGTCTAGACTACAATTCTATTTAGAAAGAGACTTGGGATTTCACCTCAATGAATGTACTAGATATCAGGTAACACAACAGAAATTATTAAACCAGGGCCACTGGAGGCAACTAATATACCTTTGTAAGGATTTCCTACTTGGTAACTAAGGTAAGAATGTCAGAGTTGTTCAAGGAAAGCTACAATCCACAATCTCTGTTCTCTTTCTAGCAAATATATATTATAATATATATATATTTCTTAATATATATTGTAAGAGATATATTTACTACATGTATTTGTATATATAGTAAGAAATAATGGTAAATAAAAGGAAGACAAAGCTAATGAAGGAAAGATTCTTTCACCTTATTGGATTTGCACAGTCTTCGTGCAGGGCTGAAACTGCTAGATATGAGTTGCTTATTAAGAAACTAATGTCTGAAATTGATGCACTTGTTTAATTTTAGAGTTTTCCATGTACTATTTTAACACATCTCAGAAAAAGGGACTATAAATCCTAATTCAACAGTATTATTATAGTAAACATCATATTTACAAGTCATTCTGTGGGAGTTATGCAAAGCCATGTCTCCATTAACACTCCCTTTGTTTCCTCCATTGCCATGTGGAAGGACAGAATAGATACCAACACAATCTTAGATTAAAAAGAATATCTGTCTAGGAAACAACACTAAAGAGAGTTGGTGAGGGAATGAAATTACCAAAGGGGCATCTGATTAAATGAAAGAAGCCAGGGCAGACAGAGCACAGAGGGTAATAGCTATTTTGATCCAGTGAGTATTGACCACAAAGAAAAAAAAAAAAAAAGGATCTACATTGTCACAATTACTCTTCTCTGACAAAGTCTTAACGTTTCTAGGTCGCCACGCACTGAGTTTTATCAAAGTGACTTTCAGATGTCACATAACTATATAATTTATCTTTTGACTGAAATTAATCACATAAACTAGGAGGTCTTTGAAGACCAGATTGACCCTGATCTGGATGTATTCATTCTTTATAGCTTGTTCAATGAGGAAACTATTTCAGTCTTAGGCAGTCTTAAAAATAACAGAACATTTTCACAAGAACCTATACATTAGGTAGGGGAGAAATAACCATTTTCAAACAGCTTTTCTTTCCTCCACTTGATTACACTCATTATGTTTTGACGTTAGACTTTCAAGCTGGTCAACATTTATGGAGACAAGAAAAAAAGGGGTTACAGTAACGGGCCACAAACACCACACTCTGATTGGAAAGGAAGAATAATGTCCAAGAATATGGTGAAATTAGCACACCTAGAGTACTAGGAATATCCAACTTCAGCCTGGAGGTTCACAAGAAAGATTTTCCTGGGCGACAAGATGTCAAGGGAAGCACCTCACCTCACTTCAGCAAACAATGACATTGGAAAAGTTATTTCCTGCATAATCAGGATAAATAAATGAATCAATCACTTTTAAAACAGATTTTTCCTTTTCTACTATCATCTATGTATCATTAATGATTCACTCAAACTACTGAGTTTAAGTTGAGTAACATTTGGATGAACTTATATGAACTATAGTATATTCAGTTACAATTATTCCCTTATTTTTCTTAGCTTGTGTTAATCTTCCCAAATCTCACTTATGTATGATCAGATATGTTTAATTATTTATGAATAAACTGTGTAGTTTTTAATTTTAAAATATTTTGTCAGTTATACATGCACATATTCAGTCAAACAGTTCTACAAAGTCATACATATTTAATGAGTCAAATAGTTAGTTGTACATGACTTACTAAGAAAAACATGGCTTCCTTCCATACCTCTTGCCTCCATTCCATCCTCCAGGCAACTTTTTTTTTTTTTTTTTTTTTTTTTTTTTTTTTTTTTTTGAGACGGAGTCTCGATCTGTCGCCCAGGCTGGAGTGCGGTGGCCGGATCTCGGCTCACTGCAAGCTCTGCCTCCCGGGTTCACGCCATTCTCCTGCCTCAGCCTCCTGAGTAGCTGGGACTACAGGCGCCCGCCACCTCGCCCGGCTAGTTTTTTTGTATTTTTTAGTAGAGACGGGGTTTCACCATGCTAGCCAGGATGGTCTCGATCTCCTGACCTTGTGATCCACCCGTCTCGGCCTCCCAAAGTGCTGGGATTACAGGCTTGAGCCACCGCGCCCAGCCCAGGCAACTATTTTAACTCTTTTAGTTCTTTATCTCTATATAACCTACTTAGACTGCCACACTCTGAATTTTCAGTTTTAGGCATAATCTATGGACTTGGCAGTACGGAAACAGAGACTTACTTCTTTTTCTCTACCCCTACCAAACCCATAAGCACCCTCATTTCTCCATTTCCCCAGTATTGTTACATCATCTTTGTGTTTTATATTCAATACTAAGCCACACAGCATACAATGATGATTTGTATAATTGTTTTCTCCTGGCAATCTTGCATTACTTGTTTCCTTTGTTTATTATGTTACTAATTCATCTCCCACATGCTCCTTATTTGTATAACTCTTTTCTCATTAAGTTGAAACCTGTTACATAGATTCTATTAATTTTATCCATCGGAGGCAACTTCCCAAAGTCTCCTGACCTGGTCCAACATGGACTGCCTGGCTGCTGGGTGCTGCATGGGTCATCAACCTGAGAGCTTCCTGACCACAATCATGGGTCTCCCACGTGTCTCCCTGCACGTCTCTTGTGTATTTTATGTCTGTTTTGTCCCCTTCAGATGTCCTTCCATTTTAGTGGAATGCATTTTCCGGTAGATTCCTGGTAAGGAACCATGGACTTTGTTTCATCATCTTGCTTCCAATGTTGCTAATGAGAAATTCAATTACATTTTGTTTCTTGATCCTTTTAAGCTTCGTTTTTCAGTTTTGGAAGTGGTTAGAATCTTCTTATTCCAAATATTCTGAAATCTCTCAATAATATACAATGTGGATTTTGTTTTCATTTATTTTTCACAGCACCTCTTGTGAACATCTTCAGTATGGAAACATAGGTCATTCAGCAGCAGGAAATTATTTTTTGACAATTTTCTCCCTTTTGTTTTCCTCATTCTTTCTTTTTAGTTTTCTAGTATATGGATGTTGGTCCTACCATACAAATCCTCTAGTTTTCTTATCCTCTTGCTCCTAGTTTTTATATCTGCCTTTTAATCTGTTTTGTAGGATATTTTACGCTTTGAATGTTTTACTCACTTTTTAATTTCTGCATTACATATTTAATTCCCGTGAGCTCTTTCTTATTCCCTGACTGCTTTTTGTACAGTACTGTGTTCTTGTTTCAGGGATACTATTACATTTCTTTTTGTTTCTTCACTCTCTTTCTCTGTATTTTTTCAAATTGTTTTTGTTTTTGTTGGGTTTTGGTTAGTGGTTTTATTATATTGTTTGTTTCACATAGAAGGTTTCTTAAGATGACTGTTGAGTCTGAACTGTCAAGTCATAGATACAAGCAGAACAAAAAGAGCTGACGGAGTTTTGCGTGAGAATGGAGCTTTCCACCTGTAGGCTTCCCGTAGGAGCTCTATACTGTAGGGAAGGCAGATCTTGAGAGGAATCATCAGTCTTTGCAAGACAACTATTTCACAGGAAACCATCACAGTGTCTACAAGCTAAGGAACACTAACTTCCAGGAGAGAACAGTGTTATTTTATAGGCCTAGGAATCTTGGCAGAATTTATGATTCAATTTTCCCAGCTTCCTAAAAATCCACTCAAATGTTATCTGATTTTCCATGATCCCACTCCTTCACAACCATTATCCTAACTTTAACCTAAGAGACTCTGTGAGAGTAAAGATTGAATTTGTTTTATTGTTCAGCCAAGTGAAGGATTCGACTTTGGATTTGTTTTCCAGAAATTTGATCCTGTAATTATAGAAAATAAGGTTTATTTTAGGGCAGTTACAGAAGCTCTGACCTTTTACTTATGCCTTGATCCTGAACTTAAATTTTCTTTCTCCAAGTTGGTTCCTCTTAGAAACCACCTACAAAACATTTTATTTCTTATGTCCACTAAAAAGTTCTATGGAAGCACCTACATAGTCAACCAAAATCTTGTCTTCTATAGACATTTGATTACAGATGACTCTGAGTTATAATTGAAGTAAGTCTTTTTCCACCACATACCATGAAATACCATGTTTGCTTTGATATTGGCAATGAGGTCATTTTAACCAATCAGATCAAGAACCAATTCCAGATTCCCATTGTTAAGTTTCTGCTCCCCTGGAACCTCTAGTAATATCAATGGGGAATTAATCAAAAAACAAAACTACTATGAGTATTTTGAAATAAGGGATTTATTATAGCAATAAAATCTTATACAATTTTTTATTAAAATCTAGGAAGTAAAGGTCTTAAGAGAGCATTGGGGAATTAGGGAGAGGTCACTAACCAGCCCTCCTAAAATATTGGTAGGCATAGGTAAGTCAGAGTCTACAAGGAAATATGTCAAAATAAGCACATTCCGTTGCCACAGCGAGACTGCACAGATAGAGCTGGTGAGAAAGTCCATGGAAAGTGACTGATTCTGTGTTGGGTGGTGATCTGGGTTACTCTTTCAACCCAGAGCTAGCAGAAGAAAAACTGGACTTGGAGAGGGAAAGAACCAGGACAAGATGGAATTTGTGGGTACCTCTGCATCTGTCTTTCACCACAACTAGCACGTTGACCCTCAGAAAGCAATGGTTGTTGCGCCACTTCTGCCTTAAAAATCCTGTAAAACATTTTCATTTGGCCAACTCTAGCCTGAAACTGTACAGAGAGGAGGATTCTGGGTGTTGTAGTTCCAGCTTATCCAAACTGACACCATGCAGAATCTATTACAAATAATGTGTTAAATAACTGACTTGGCAGAAACTGATTAATAAATGAAGAACTATGTTTTCCATACAAAATCCTTAAATGTATGATACTACTAATCCCATCTCTTGTTTATATGGTCCCTTTACACTTTGATCTTTCTCTTTTTACATCTGTATTCTGAAACTTCTCAATTTGTTAATGCTGGAATGAGAAAAAATAAAATCTTATAGTTTTCAAACTTCACCAATAAGTCATCTGAATATCAGATAATGTGAAACCCAAAATTAGTAGTTAAAATAAAATTAATGTATTTTTTTAGTTTTTCTTTACACTTTGCAGAATTAAGAGAAAATCGATATTGGGGAACTCTTATTTTAGTTTTTAATTTACTTCAAGTAGAAGAAATATCATTTCAGCTTTTTTGTTGTGTTTATTTGGTAATGAGTTTTCTGTACTTTACTACTTTGATAACTCTTCCAAGGTCTTTTTTTATTTTTTTATTATTTATTTATTTATTTATTTATTTATTAGACTGAGTCTCACTCTGTCACCCAGGCTGGAGTGCCGTGGCATGACCTTGGCTCACTGCAACCTCCTCCTCCCAGGTTCAAGCGATTCTTGTACCTCAGCCTCCCGAGTAGCTGGGATTACAGGTAGCCGCCACCATGCCCAGCTAATTTTTTTGTATATTTAGTAGAGACAGGGTTTCACCATATTGGCCAGGCTGGTCTTGAACTCCTGACCTCAGGTGATCTGCCTGCTTCAGCCTCCGAAAGTGCTGGGATTACAGGCGTGAGCCACCACACTCGGCCTCTTCCAAGGTCTTAGTGTTTTGTTCATCTTTTTTCTTTAACCTTTTATAATAATTTATGCACAGTAGTTAATAAAAAAACAATTGCAGTGAAATAGTAAAATAAAAATCCTGATATATAGTAATGTCAAATGAAAACATTCAACTAATATTGATTTGTGTAATGAACATGCATGTAAAAAGCACATAGAAGGTTATTATTATAGTAATTAATAATCAGAATGCATATAATTGAATGTAAGTTTGAAGAAGACAGAAACTGAAGAGAGGCAAATTATACTAGAAAATACCTACTCTGAACTAGGGCCATTCATATCTTCCCACAAAAAGCTATTTTATTTCCTATCTGAAAAAGATAAATGTCTTTAGTGACACGCAATAAAACCAAGGTCATTTCTAAAATATGGGACTAGCTTACAAGTAAATTTTGTGAAGTGATCCTGGAAGAAGAATTTAAACAGGTTAGAGGAAAGGTGAACTCAATTAATTCGATCTTCTTTCAAGTGGAATGCTTCAGAGATCATAGAGAAAGCAGATGGATGGATGACTGTAAAGAAATAACAGGGAAGATTACAAGGGCTTTTGCTTCATGCTTATTTATGATATTTATTTTAAAGACTTGTAAACATTCATATTTATATGAACTTACATGTGGATCTTATGGGTTTATAGAACTGATAAAGACAATGTTAGAGTTAATATTACAAATCCATTTAAACTGTGATTTTCTCAAATTTTAATAAAATCCTATATAATAGCTTACTTCAAATTGCCAAACAGCATTTAAATCTCTTCCTACTAATGTTGCAATAGCATTATTTTCTATGTTTTACCCATGATAATACTAAAAGGGACAAATTGGCCTACTAGTTTTCTCACTACTCCCCCATTCAACAATTTCTCTACAAAAAAGGTTTCTGAAGACAATTTAATTATTTAGTTAATTGTGTTCTGTTATAAAGTCATCAAGATATTTTTATAAGTTTGAATCAGATGCTAATATTTTCTGTTCTGGACAAACAAATGTTGCACATGTAGGGTAGGAAATGGGATCTCCGTTTATAATCCCTAAATGGCTTAATATTAAACTTTCTGAGTATTATTTTTAGTTAATTTGTTCCAATTAGTTTTTTCTTAAGGAAAATAAAATTTAGAACTATCAGACATAAGAAACATAATAGAATTCCTTCAGCATCGGTTACTGTATTCCCTAAGTTACCATTTGAAATATCAGTTAAAAGCCGTGATAGATGACATTTTTTGATAACTGACTCTTTAATCCATTTTTGACAAAATTAAAATGAAATTAGTTTTTAAGTTGTAAGTGACCATTAAACTATTAATTCGACTCGATAGAGATTTAGCTTGGTTTATTATTATGTAGTGTTTTTGTTACAGTTATTAACCTTGGGAACAAGGACTTTCATTGAACTTGTTTGCTGTTATATACTAAGAGCCTATAGTTATGCCTGTTCCAGATTCATCACTCAATGAGTAGTTGTGGAAGGATGAAAGAAAGGAAGAAAGGAACTTCCCTTTTACTCAGATTTTTCTGAGAATATAATGAACTCTCATCAACATGAAAGACTTACACATTTGTAGAGTGCTATTATGTTTATTAATGTATTTTCACATGTACTGTTAAAATACAATTTCGTAGTAACTTTGATTATAGAATAGGCAGTTTTATTTCCATTTATTTATTTTTAATAAATGTTATTCTAGATTTATTTTTAATAAACTGTTACTGTTGATTCAGAGTTATATGGGCAAATTTGTTATATGGGTAAATTGCATGCCACAGAGGTTTAGTGTACAGATCATTTTGCCACCCGGGTAATAAGCATAGTACCAATAGTAAGTCTTTCGACACTTGCCTTCCTTTATTCTTCTACCCTCAAGTAGGCCCTGGTGTCTGTTGTTCCCTTCTTTGTGTCCATATGTACTCAAGGTTTAGCTCCCACGTGTAAGTAAGAACATGTGATATTTGATTTACCATTCCTGTGTTGGTTCACTGAGGATAATGGCCTCCAGCTCCATCCATGTTGCTGAAAGTATATGATCTCATTCTTTTTTATTGCTGCTTAGTATTCCATAGTGTATATGTGCCATGTCTTCTTTATCCAGTCTACTGATGGGCATTTAGGTTGATTCCATGTCTTTGCTATTGCGAAGAGTGCTGCAATGAACATACAAGTGCATCTATCTTTATGGTAGAATGATTTACATTCCTTTGGATGCATACCCAATAATGAGATTGCTGGGTTCATGGTGATTCTGCTTTGAGTTATTTGAGAAATCTCCAAACTGTGTTCCACAGTGGTGAAACTTATTTACATTTTCACCAGCAGAGTAGAAGCACTCTCTTTTCTCTGCAACATCACCAGCATCTGTTTTATTGACTTAATAATAGCCATAGGGATTGATGTGAGATAGTATCTCATTGTGTTTTTGCTTTGCATTTCCCTAATGATTAGTGATGTTGAGCGTTCTTTCATGTGTTTGTTATCCATGTGTATGTCTTTTTTTGAAGTGTCTGTTCATGTCCTTTGCCCAATTTTTAATGGGGTTGTTTGGTTTTCGCTTGTTAATTTGTTAAAGTTCCTTATATATGCTGGATATTAGACCTTTGTCAGATACATAGTCTACAAATATTTTCTCCCATGCTGTAAATTATCAGTTTACTCTGTTGATAGTTTCTTTTGCTATGCAGAAGCTCCTTAGTTTATTAGGTCCCGTTTGTCAATTTTCATTTCGTTACAATTGTTTTTAGCATCTGTGATGGTTAATATTGGGTGTCAACTTGATTGGACTGAAGGATGCAAAGTATTATTCCTGGGTGTGTCTGTGAGGGTATTGCCAAAGGAGATTAACATTTGAGTCAGTGGACTGGGAGAGGCAGACCCACCCTCAATCTGGGTGGGCACAATCTAATTAGCTGCCAGCTGCAGCCAGAATAAAAGCAGACAGAGGAACATGAATAGATCGGACTGGCTTTGTCTTCTGGTGCCCATCTTTCTCCCATGCTGGATGCTTCCTGCCCTCAAACATCCGACTCCAAGTTCTTCAGCTTTAGGACTCTTGGACCTTCCACCACAGACTGCAGGCTGCACTGTCAGCTTCCCTGCTTTTGAGCTTTTGGGACTCAGACTGGCTTTCTTGCTCCTCAATTTGCAGACAGCCTATTGTGGGAGCTCACCTTGGGATCGTGTGAGTCAATACTTCTTGATAAACTCCACTTTATATATACATCTATCCTAGTAGTTCTGTCTGTTTAGAGAATCCTAAGTAATATAGCATCTTTATCATAAAATTGTTCCCAGGGGCTATGTCCAGAATGATATTTTTACATTTTTCTTCAAGGGTTTTTATAGTTTTAGGTTTTACACTTCAGTCTTTAATCATCTTAAGTTGATTTTAGAGCATATTATAAGCAAGGGGTCCAGTTTTGGTGTTCCCAGTTATTCCAGCAACATTTATTGAATAGAGAGTCCTTTCCTTACTGCTCGGTTTTTTTTTGTTTTTTTGTTTTTTTGTTTTTTTGTTTTTTTGTTTTTTTGTCAATTTTGTTGCAGATCAGGTGGTTCTAAGTGTGTGTCTTTATTTCTGGACTCTCTATTCTGTTTCATTGGTCTATGTGCCTGTTTTTGTACCAGTACCAAGCTGTTTTGGTTACTGCAGCCTGATAGTACAATTTGAGGTTGAATAATGTGATACATTCAGCTTTTCTCTTTTTCTTAGGATTGTATCGGTTATTTGGGCTCTTTTTTGGTTCCATGAGAATTTTAGAATAATTTTTTTCTAATTCTCTGAAAATATTATTGGTAGTTTGATAAGAATAGCATTGAATCTGTAAATTGCTTTTGGCAGTATGGCCATTTTAACAATTTTGATTCTTTCTATTCATGAGCATGAAATGCTTTTCCATTCCTTTTATAGTCTCTGATTTTTATTTTCAGCTGTTGTAGAGATCTTTCACTGCCCTGGTTAGCTGTATTCCAAGGTATTTTATTATTTTTTGTGGCTATTGTGCACGGGATTGTGTTCTTGATTTGGCACTCAGCTTGAATGCTGTTGATGTATAGAAATGCTACTAATTTTTGTGCATTGATTTTGTATTATATTTGCTGAAGTTGTTTATCAGATTTAGGTGTCTTTGGGCAGAGACTGGGGTTTTCTAGGTACAAAGTCATATTGTCTTGCAAACAGAGATAGTTTCACTTCCTCTCTTCCTATTTGGATACCTTTCATCTCTTTCTCTTGCCTGATTGCTCTGGCTATGACTTCCAGTACTATGCTAAAGAGAAGTGGTGAGAGTGTGCATCCTTGTCTTGTTCCAGTTTCAAGGGGAATGCTTCCAGCTTTTGCCATTCGGTATAATGTTGGTTGTGGGTTTGTCATAGATAGCTTTTATTACTTTGAGGTATGTTCCTTTGATCTCTAGTTTGTTGAGGGTTTTTAACATGAAGGGATGTTGAATTTATCTAAAGCCTTTTCCTTATTTTTGTGATCATGTGTTTTTTTTATAGTTCTGTTTATATGATGAATCACATTTATTGATTTGTGAATGTGGAGAAGAGCCAAACTTACATCTCAGGAATAAAACCTACTTGATCATGATGGAGTAACTTTTTGACATGCTGCTAGATACAGTTTGCTAGTATTTTGTTGAGGGCTTTTGCATCTATATTTATCAGAGAGATCAGCCTGAAGTTTTCTTTTTTTGTTATATCTCTGCCAGATTTTGGTTTTGGAATAAAGCTGGCATCAACTATGAATTAGAGAAGTCCCTTCTTCTCAGTTTTTTTGAATAATGTCAGTAGGATTGGTACCAGCTCTTCCTCATACATCCAGTAGAATTCAGCTGTGAATCTGTCTGGCTCAGGGCTTTTTCTTGTTGATAGACTTTTAATTACTAATTCAATTTTGGAGCTCATTATTGATCTATTTAGGATTTCAGTTTCTTTCTGGTTCAATCTTGGGCAGTTGTATGTTTCCAATAATGTATCCATCTCTTCTAGGTTTTCTAGCTTACACGCATAGAGGTGTTTACAATACTCTTTGAGGGCTTCTGGTATTTCTGCAGGGTAGACAGTAATGTGCCCTTTGTCATTTCTGATTGTGTGTATTTGGAGCTTCTCTTTTTTTTATCAGTTCAGCTAGTAGTCTGTCTATCTTAGTAATTCTTTCAAAGAACCAAACCCGGACTCGTTGGTTTTTTGTGTGATTTTTCACCTCTCAGTTTCCTTCAGTTCAGCTCTGATTTTGGTTATTTCTCATTTTCTGCTACCTTTGCAGTTGGTTTGCTCTTGTTTTTTTAGTTCCTCTAGATGTGATATTAGGTTGTTGATTTGAAATCTTTCTAACTTTTTGATGTGAGTGTTTAGCGCTATAAACTTTCCTCTTAACAATGCTTTAGGCTGGGAACAGTGATTTATGCCTGTAATCCCAGCACTTTGGGAGGTTGAGGTGGGCAGATTGCTTGAGTCTGTAAGTTTGAGACCAGCCTTGGTAACAGCAAGACCCTGTCTCAAATAAATAAATAAATAAATAAATAAATAAATAAATAAGCCTTTGCTTTTCCCAGAGATCCTAGTATGCTGTATCTTTTGTTTTCATTAGTTTCAATGAATTTCTTAAACAATGCCTTAATTTCATTGTCTGTCCAAAAGTCATCCAGGTGAATATTGTTTAGTTTCCCTGTAATTATTTGGTTTGGAGAGATCTTCCTAGTATTGATTTTTATTTTGTTCTGTGATTTTATTCTGTGGTTTGAGAGTATGGTTGGTATGATTTCAGTTTTTTAAAATTTTTTGAGAATTGTTTTATGGCCAATTGTGTGGTTGATTTTAGAGTATCTGCTGTGTGCAGATGAGAAGAATATTCTCTTACTATATTCTGTTGTTGAGTGTTCTTTAGATGTCAGGTTCATTTGGGCAAGCGTTGAGTTCAGGTCCTGAATATCTTTGTTAGTTTTCTGCTTTGATGATCTATCTAATACTATCAGTGGGGTGTTGAAGTCTCCCACTATTATTGTGTGGTTTTCTAAGGCTGTTTGTAGATCGCTAGGAAAGAGTTTTATGAATCTGGATGATCCAGTGTTGGATGCATATATATTTAGGATAGTTAAGTCTTGTTGAATTGTACCCTTTTTCATTATGTAATGCCTTTTTTAAAAAAATTTTATTGTTGTTGCTTTAAGTCTGTTTTGTCTGAAATTAGAATAGCAACTCCTGTTCTTTTGTATTTTCAGTTTGCTTAGTATATTTTTATCTGTCCCTTTTCTTTGATCCTATGGTTGTCATTGCATGTGACATGGGTCTCTTGAAAACAGCATACAGCCGGGTCTTGCTTCTTTATTCAACATGCCTCTGTGTCTTTTCAGTGGGGCATTTCGCCCATTTATGTTCAAGAATAATATTGATATGGGCAGATTTGATCCTGTCATCATGTTGTTAACTGGTTTTTATGCAAGCTTGATCTTGTAGTTGTTTTATACTGTCAATGGTCTGTATGCTTAAGTGTGTGTTTGTGGTGGCTGGTAATGATCTTTCCTTTCCATGTTTAGCACTTCTTTAAGGACGACCTCTTGTAAGGTAGCTCTGGCGGTAACATATTCCCTTAGCATTTGCTTGTCTGAAAAGGATCTTATTTTTCTTTTGCTTATGAAGCTTAGTTTGGCTGGATATAAAATTCTTGGTTGGAATTTGTTTGCTTTAAGGATCCTAAATATTGGTGCTCAGTCTTTTCTGGCTGGTAGTGTTTCTGCTGAAAGGTTTGCTGTTAGCCCAATGGGGTTCTCTTTGTAGGTGACCTGCCCCTTTTCTCTAGCTGCCTTTAATATTTTTTCATTCACATTGACCTTGGAGAACCTAATGACTATGTGGGGATGGTCGTCTTGTGTAGTATCTCACAGGAGTTCTCTGCCTTTTCTGAGTTTAAATGTTGACCTCTCTAGGGACTTTGGGGAAATTTTTGTGGACACCATCCTCAAACTTGTTTTCCAAGTTGCTTGCTCTTTCCCTCTCTTTCAGGGACACCAATGAGTCATAGGTTTGGTCTCTTTATATAATCCCATATTTCTCAGGGTTTGTTCATTCTTTATTTGAGAGAGTCTAGCTGTGTCACCCAGGCTGGAGTGCAGTGGCACAATCTCAGATCACTGCTGCAAACTTTGTCTCCTGGGTTTGAGTGATTCTCCCGCCTCAGTCCCCTGAGTAGCTAGGATTACAAGCACCCACCACCACACCTGGCTAATTTTTGTATTTTTAGTAGAGACAGGGTTTCACTATGTTGGCCAGGCCAGCACTGAACTCCTGGCCTCAAGTGACCCACCCTTTTCAGCCTCCCAAAGTGCTGGAATTCCAGGTATGAGTCACCATGACTGGCAGGTTTTGTTCTTCTTTTTCTTGTATGGTTTTACTGAATTCCTTAGATTCCTTGCATTAGGTTTTGATTTTCTACTGAGTCTTGATGGTCTTCATTCTTATCCAGAGTCTTATTTCAGACTGGTTAAGAACAGCTGCTGGTGAACTAGTATGGTCATTTGGAGGTAAGAAGACACTCTGGCTTTTTGAGTTGCCAGGGTTCTTGCACAGGTTCTTTTTTATTTGTGTGGGATGATGTTATTTTAATCTTTGAAGCTGCTTTCCTTGGATAAGATTATTTGCTTTTACATTCCTTGATGCCATTGACACTTTGACTGCTGTATAAGGTAGGTTCAATCACCTAGCTTTGTTTCTGTAAGATTTCAGGTGGCCAACACTCAACTTAGCACTTCTGGATTCATGCTCTAACCCTAAAGGGCTGGAACCAGGCACACAACTTTGTTGTCTGACCCCTTGAGGTTAGGAATCTACTGCATTGGAAAAGCCAAAGTGTTCCAGGTCCATTGGTAACAAGACTCCAGTGAAGCAGTGCCAAACAAAGCACTTCATTGGTGCCATGGCAGCAGGGTCGACACTTGCACACACAGGCCAGCAGCAACAGCAGCGTGGCAGGATGTATGCACACTGGTGAGGTCAGGGCATAGGTGAAGGTGGGGCAGTGGTATCCATGTGTGCATGTGCTCACAGCAGCAACATGGTGGGGTTAGCACACATGCATGCCTTTGGGGCAGTGCAGTGTGGTCCATCCATACACGCTCCAGCAAAGTGGTGGGGGAGCTATGAGCAAGTTCATGCTAGCCAAGAGATGGGAAGAGGCTGCAGGGCTGGGAGGTTGTGGGTAGGGGTAAGCATACATAACTTTAAAGAACCTCAAAGGCATCAAGATTTACGTAGTTCTTACTAAAAGAATGCATAGAAATTCACTTCATTTTTGCAGCTCAGTTAAAATATGCAATTAAAACTCAGTGGTCTAATACTACCATGTAACTACGTGGAAAATGACGAAATTCAGACACATGACTCCAAATGCTATCTTATTTATGTATAAGATAAAATGCCAGCTTTAAATAAGACTGTCTTCAAGATCATGGTGGAAATCATAAAGAATAAGTACAAACCTGTTGACTATTTTACTCTCTTCAGCGGTTCCTCTTCACAACTGAATGTTTCATGTTTCTAACAGAGAACAGGCACTGGAATGGGGATAAATTTATGTATACATGTTTTTCTCAGCACAAAATTAGGGGAAATTACCTAGAAAATCATGGAATTAGCAATTTTCTAGTGTTAATATAATTATGATTATATTTATTATACATCCTATTTTTTAAAACATAGAAACAAAAAGTATTCTAGAGAAAATTGACCATAATCACATCAAGCACTGACCATCACACTTTCTGCATTTCCTGCTATTCTTCTATGCATAATTTATATCATTTTGTAAATGGCTTTACTGTGTTTGCACAAGTAACCTGGTTCTAGGGAGATAAAAAGTATGTATCCAGACATTGACATTCTTTGCTACTGTGAGTAAAGTAGCATGACTTTGGGGAATGAAAGGTGCGAGAAATTCAATTGCTTCTGAGGCAGCTGCTGTTGCATATGTACCTTATCAGCGTGGTCATTTATATACCTAATTTCTGATTTTGCTTCATCTTGTTTTTACAGGAAGGAAGGGGTTAATAATCCACATGTTAAGGTAATTTTTAATGGTAAACACTATGTCTTATTTTTCTCCTTTTATTCTGTCTTCTTTCTAGTGGTTCTGCTATGGTGTAAAGACTCATAGATGGCAAGTAAATTGTTGCTATTAATACTTAGATTATGAATGTGTGTACATGACTCACATTATTATAAGTTAGAATGGATGAACTGTACTTTCATCAACTTAAATTCTAATGTGTTTTCTGAGCAGTAGTGACAGGAAGGAAGGAGTTTAAATGGGCACAGTGGATTTAAACACAGCCCTAGGCACAGCTGTGGAATGTGCCGTGTGTAAATGTTCCATGGCGAGTATCACCTCAGACAGGAGGCTGAAATATCTGTTGTACTACATCTTCTCCTTTTTGTCTTTCTAAGGGTAAATACAAATTAAAAATAAGAGGCTTAGCTTTACTTTTTTTAAAATAATGGAAGGGACTCCTTGCTATCCCACCTTTTATTTTAGCTTTTGTTTTAGAAAGCTTTGTGAAAATTGTAATTTCTGTTTCTGACCCTTTGAGATTTATGAAATTCTTGCTAAAAGGATTCTTTAAAATGTGACTTTTGCCAGTTTTACCACAAAGGAGTATTTTTCTCAGGGAACATTTCTACATTGCTGGTGGGAATTTAACTAGCACAACCACTGTGGAAAACAATGTGGAGATTCCTCAAAGAACTGAAAGTAGAACTACCATTTGATCCAGCAATCCCACTACTGGGTATCTACCCAGAGGAAAAGAAGTCATTATACGAGAAAGATACTTGCACACACGTTTGTAGTGCACAATTCGCATTTGCAAAAATATGGAACCAACCCAAATGCCCATCAATCAACAAGTGAATATAGAAACTGTGATAGATAGATAGAGATATAGATATGTATATATATGATGGAATACTACTCAGCCATAAAAATCAATGAATTAATGGCATTCACAGCAACCTGGATGGGATTGGAGACTATTATGATTGTTCTTTGTTTTGTTTTGTTTTTGAGACAGAGTCTTGCTCTATTGCCCAGGCTAGAATGCAGTGGTGTGATCTTCACTCACAGCAACCTTCACCTCCCGGGTTCAAACGATTCTCCTGCCTCAGCCTCCCAAGTAGCTGGGATTACAGGTGTCTGCCACCATGCCTGGCTAATTTCCGTATTTTTAGTAGAGATAGGGTTTCACCATGTTGGCCAGGCTCGTCTCAAACTCCCGACGTCAGGAGATCTGCTCATCTCAGCCTCCCAAAGTGCTGGGATTACAGGCATGAGCCACCATGTCTGGCCTGGAGACTATTATTCTGAGTGATGTAACTCAGGAATGGAAAACTCAACATCATATGCTCTCAGTTATAAGTGAGAGCTAAGCTATGAGGATGCAAAGGCATAAGAATGACACAATGGACTTTGTGGTCTCGGGGGAAAGGATGGGAAAGGGGTGAGGGATAACAGACTACAAATAGGGTTCAATATATACTGCTTGAGTGATGGGTGGACCAAAATCTCACAAATCACCACTAAAGAACTTACTCACGTAACCAAATACCACCTGTTCCCCAAAAACCTGTAGAAATAATTTTTTTTTTTTAAAAAAGGAATATTTTTCTCAAGGTCTGGATCTTTTTGTAATGTAATCATCAAGGAAGATAGAGTACTTATCTCTCTGTTTCTGTGGGAGGCTAGAAGCGTTGATTCAGGTTGCAAAATACCGTCTGTCATAAAAATATGACAATTGTATTTTTTTACATAAAAGTAATTATCAAACATGAATAGTTACCCCAATTACTAAGTGAAATTATCAGGAACATGAACTGGAGCAGTCCACTCCTCTTACTTGATGGCTAATTATCATTTATCTTGAGAGAATGTATGTAACAGACTGGACTTGCAAATATCTGTTCAGCAATATGAAAGGGTAAGATTTCTGTTTGTGCAAAATCTCTTTAGCAGATTGCCTGTGATGTGTGTGATGTGACTCACATTCTGATTTAATACTCATTCAATAATAAAACTTTTTTTCTTCTTTTTTTTTAGAAGATCTTTTGGGTTGGGAAGTGTTATGGACTGAATTTTGCCTTCCTAAAATTAATATGTAGAAGTTCTCCCAGCACCTTGGGAGGCAGGTAGATCATGAGGTCAGGAGATCGAGACCATCCTGGCTAACACAGTGAAACTCTGTCTCTACTAAAAATACAAAAAAATTAGCCAGGTATGGTGGCAGGCACCTGTAGTCCCAGCTACTCAGGAGGCTGAGGCAGGAGAATGGCGTGAACCCAGGAGGCAGAGCTTGCAGTGAGCCGAGATCGCACCACTGCACTCCAGCCTGGGGGACAGAGCAAGACTCTGTCTCAAAAAAAAAAAAAAAAAAAAAAAAGAAGAAGAAGAAGTTCTAACCCTCAACACCTCAAAAAGTAACTGTATTTGGAGACAGATAGGGTCTTTAAAGTGGTAATTTAGTTAAAATGAGGTCTTAAGGGTGGGACCCTAATCCACTATAACTGAGGACCTTATAAGAAAAGGAGATTAAAGCACAGATACACACAGAGGGAGGACGACATGAAGACACATGGAGAACATAGACATCTACAGGGCAACATAAGAGGCCTCAGAAGAAACAAGCTTGCTAACACCTTGACCTCAAGTTTCTAGCCTCCAGAATTGTGGGAAAATTGATTTATGTTATTTAACCCACCCAGTCTATGATCCTTTGTTATGGCAGCCCTAGCAAACTAATACAGCCCATTTTGTTTTTAATTTAATTTCCCCAAAACCTCGTATTCTTAGTTTCCTCCTTCATTAATTATTGCTCTCCACAAATATTTACTGAACATGTATTATACACATCATGTTATTGGCTAGGTCTAGAGAGGCAAAGTTGAATAAAACATGACCTTTTCCCAATAGAATTGAAGACTACAGTAAAAGACAAGCAAATAAATGAAAAAATATTAAGTGTAACAGATAAGGCTGAGAGCTTCATTTATGCTTTTCCACAATACACTCAGTGCCTAACTCAGGGAACAATCCATAATAGGTACTAAATAAATACTTGTTAAATGAATAAGGGCATGCAAAGAGAAGGAGCATACAAACTAGACTTGCGGATTAGGAAGGATATCTGTATTAGTTCGTTCTCATGTGGCTAATAAAGACATAACAAGACCAGGCAATTTATAAAGGAAAGAGGTTTAATTGACTCACAGTTCAGCAGGGCTGCGGAGATCTCAGGAAACTTACAATTGTGATGGAAGGAAAAGTAAACATGTCCTTCTTCACATGGCAGGAGAGAGAAGAATAATGAGTGCTCAGTGAAGGGAGTAGCCCCTTATAAAACCATCAGATCTCGTGAGAACGAATTCACTATCATGAGAACAGGATGGGGGAAACTGCACCCATGATTCAATTATCTGCACTGGTCCCTCCCATGACACCTGGGGATTATGGGAACATCTCAATTCAAGATGAGATTTGGGTAGGGACACAGCCAAACCATATTAACTTCTAAGAGAAAAAAATATTTAAGTTGCATTTTAAGGAAGAAATAGGAATAAACTATTTGTAGGTAAGAAAAAAATTCCAGGATAAAGAAACAGCATGTTTTCCTATAATATGGTATAAATGAGCAGAATACAATTAAGGAAATTTCTACTACAATTGGAGCAAAGAATGCTAATGTAGAAGTGAAAAATATGAGATTTCAGAATAAGGCTGATCCTTTACCTTCTGGGTCCGATATTATTGCTTGTCATTCGTCCCCAAAATTAAGACAAACTACTAAAGAATTTATATACAGCAAGTGACATTATGGGGCCAATTTAGACATAGAAAATCAGTGATTGCAGATGAATGAGATAAGAAGAAGTGAAGGCATGTAATATGACAAAGGCAGACAGAAAGAAAACAAGTACAAGAACAGGTAAGAAAGCATCAGAAAAGGAAAGACTGTTTGAGTAGGAATCCTACAGGATATTAATTGTATAAGTTAAGTTAGTAAATCAGGAAACAGTAAGCTATATGCAATTGTTACTACTCTTAATTTCACACTCTCCATTGTAGGTATTTCATCAGATAAGTAATGAAAAGATTTTTAAAAAGGATTTATGAACTCCTAAAAGTAAAACAAATCTATTTGTCCTATTTTTTGCCTGAAAATAGGGTCCTTTTCAGTTTGTTTTTGTGAGATTTTATTGGTGGTGGTGGTGGTTTTGTTGATGTTTTTGTTTCATTTTCATGAGATTGTAAACAGTCCCCATTAGATGCCATACTCTGACAATCTATAAAACAAATGAAATAATCAACACGTTAGGCTTTATGAAAAAGAAAATACTATTCCACATTAACTGTAAAGACAGCAAAAAAGGAATCACAGTAGGAAAAACTGAGTATAGTTGCTTTAGAACAGAAATTATTAACTATTATAATACATAAATACGTAAAAATGAAAGGCAGCTCCCACCTCAGTCAACCAAATCTCTAATGGTAGAGCAAGCATCATAGATCCCACTAGCACAAGTGAGTATTGAGTTGAAGACTGAAAATTTGCAACACCCACTAAAACCATTCACATGTAAATGTCCCTTTCTCTTGTACACAGTCGATTTTAGACTGCTCGGCATCAAACTTTTTAGCATGCAGTTTGTGCAGCATAATGAGGTGAGAGGAGAAGGAGAAAGAATTAGTATAAACTGCTGCACTTTCCTGGGACTTGTGTTGCTTTTCCTTTTTTCTGGAACAGTGGCTTCCTGGCCTTTTCTCTTACTCAGTGTACCTTCTCAATGAAAAGCTAATAGCAAATAGCAAAGTAACCTAAGAAGGAGAAAAGGAGATATGAACATTAGAAACTCACTATTTGCAGCTCAGAAATTGTGTTAGGTATTTTCTTGGGCTCTCTAATTTAATTTAAATTACAATAGCACATTTAGGCAAACTCTACCTCAATCTCTCTTCATTTTTTTTTCCAAGACACATTCACTTCAACCAGACACATTACATTCACTTTGAAAAATTAATGCAAATGTCTCAAAGGCATCCTGGATTGTTTTATTTATTAACAATTCACATGTTTTATTGTTTATTTTATTTATATATTTTTTAAGATGGGGTCTTGCTATGTTGCCCAGGCTGGAAGAGGAACTGTTGGGCCTGAGCAAGCATCCTGCCTTGGCCTCCCAAGTAGCTGGGACTACAGGCATGCACCAACCACTCCCTGTGCTGGTTTATTTTAATCCCATTTTTGTATTTGGCTTTTCTTCCTCTAAAAAGTTTAAGTAAACTTTTTAAAACTCTATGTTCATTTCCTTACATATTCATAAGCCTTAAATTATTCTGGTTATGATTTTACCCATCTGAGGATAAAGTCTGTCCTCTCTCTAAGACATACTAAAAGGCTGAGAATGTTTCATTATGCCTCTCTCATGGTCTTCTCCCTCATAGCTGCTCCTCCTCAACCCTTCTATCCTATCACCTTACCCGAATTGTTCTTCTTCACTCCTTTTGATAAACTCCAAATTGTACAAACAATAGCTTCAAATCTAAGAAAAACTCTTTCTACTTCAAAAGAACCATCCTTGACCAACTGCTCCCAAAACTAGCAGAACTTCAGTTGACCCCTCCACCTACACCCTGTAAAGCGTTTTGTCATCCTTCCCCAGATCAGAATGCTCCACTGGAGCTTTCTCATGCCCGGGATTCTTGAATAAATTATGATGCTAGCAGGAAACTCGTTTCAAAAACTTTTTTTCTGCTTTGTTGCACAAGAGAATAAGTGCTACCTGGTAGGTTTTTAATGTTGTATCATTGAATGCCTGGTGATAGAAATTAGAACGAGTAAGTTAACATTGAAGTTTGCAAATGCCATCAGTCAAGGGCCTAGCAGGAAACAGCTGGCACATATAAAAGCATTTTGGGAGGCCGAAGCAGGTGGATCGCGAGGTCAGGAGATCGAGATCATCCCGGCTAAAATGGTGAAACTCTGTCTCTACTAAAAAATACAAAAAATTAGCCTGGTGTGATGGCGGGCGCCTGTAGTCCCAGCTACTCGGGAGGCTGAGGCAGGAGAAGGGCGTGAACCCAGCAGGCAGAGCTTGCAGTGAGCCGAGATCTTGCCACTCCTCTCCAGCCTGGGCGACAGAGCGAGACTCCGTCTCAGAAAAAAAAAGAAAGAAAGAAAAAAAGAAAGAAAGAGAACAAAGTAGTAACTGAAGAAAATCTTCATGGGATGGGTATTTACAGAGCTGTAGGCAGAGTTGTGCTAAACCAGTAACAACAGGAAGCCACTACTAACCCAAGGCCCAGAGCCATGGAAAAGGGGCAGATCAAGTCTTGACCCAGCCACTTCCAGAACCATGAGGGAAAAAAAGAAGATGGGAAATTTGTAAATACCACGGCCCTACTCTCCTCCTACTCTCTGATCTCCTGTGGGTTTTTAGGGTGGGCTGAAGACAACCAGAAACCAGAAAGCATGGGAGCCCATATGCTTTAGAGATGAGCCTGTGAGAGCAGAGCAGGGCAGAGAAGAGCAAAGGGTTACCTGTGATATGGTTTCACTGTGTCCCCACCCAAATCTCATCTTGAATTTCCATGTGTTGCACGACAGACTTGAAGGGAGGTAATTGAATCACTGAGGCAGGACTTTCCTGTGCTGTTCTCATGATAGTGAATAAGTCTCACCAGACCTGATGGTTTTATAAGGGGGAGTTTCCCTGTATAAGCTCTCTGCTCTTGTCTGCCACAATGTAAGATGTGCCTTTCACCTTCTGCCATGATTGTGAGGCCTCCCGAGCCACGTGAGTGACTGTAAGTCCATTAAAACTCTTTCTTTTGTAAATTGCCCAGTCTTGGATATGTCCTTATCAACAGCATGAAAACAGACCAATACAATCTGACATGGAAAATGCAACACAACTATTGTCTCAGGTTGCATTCCTGAAACACAGAATCTGGAAGAGAAAAAAGATTTGAGTGTAGGAAGTTAGCAGGAAGACGCTCTTGAGAACAACACCCAAGGGAGGGAAGCATGATGGAGTGAGGCAAAAGTTGAGCGTGATGCAGTCACAGCAACAACTTCAGCTGGTCCTTCAAGGGCTCTGAAGCTGGGACAGGACTTCAGAAATGTTCTGAATGGGGAAAAGTGACCTGGGTATTTGTTCCCAGTTTAGTCAATCACTGGAAGCTGTCCACTGCAGGGGAGAGAGAATAACCTCCACCAAGGCAGCTCCCTTCAGCCAAGGTCTATTCCCAGGTAGAAATTTGGCTGTGAGCTCTCTGCCAGACCTGGGGAAAGGAAATCTGGTTGGAAGACCAACCCAAGTGGCGCATGACAGTGTCTACTCTAATATGTCCTTGAATCAAAATAATCCAGAAAATCAGTCACATGGGGCACTGGGGAATTTAATTTTCTATCTTAATAGAAATATATTTATTTCCTAATTTTAATAGAAATTTATTAATGGAAATATTAATAGAAATATATTTATTTCCGAATTTTTATTTTATGAAATGTTGTGAGAAAAACCTATCTTCGTATCAGTTAAACCACTTCAAGATGGACATGATTTTTGTGAAGCTGAGCTTTTGAGGACTAGCCAATAACTTTAAAATGAAACTCTAATCAGAAAACAGGCACCCAACCTCATGAGGACTCTCTGATCAGGAGGGCAAAATCATGCCCTCTCATCACCCACCCCCATTGTTATCTTCATTTCCTGTATTTTTAATCCTTTCAGACACTATAACTTCTATAACATGAGCCAAATAGAGTGTAATAGGCAGTCATATCTTGCTTCCTGAAATGTGCATGCAAAAAAGTTATATAGGTGAAAGCAGAGGTAAGCACATAGGGAAAGATAAGGACCAGTGCATTACCCAAAAGAATACAAGGACTGTAGCTGATTCTCTGGAGCAGCTGATTCTCTAGCAGCAGCAACTCTTCCTGGATCCAATCCAACGACTCAAATCTAACAGCATGTAAGATCTCATGTTAGTCACATTAGATGCAAATCCACTAAAAAGTAGAATTACTTCTTTGGTTTGTAAAATCAACCCACATCCTCTTCCAGATCTGAGTTAGAAGTTGGGTCATCACCTAAGGCAGTTATAAGAAAAACCAAGGACATTCCTCAAATATTATCTAAAAGCAGGGAAATGCCCGGGACAGATCTTACTATTTGTAGACAGAAAGGCATCACCTCATTAAGTTTCCTAAAATACAAAGCATAAAAATATCTCTAAATACAGTTTTCGGTAGGAACCAGGGAAAAGTCTTAGAAACAACTTCCTTGGCAATTCAAGAATGATGCCATGAGGCAGAAGCAGAAAATCATAAGAAGAAGAGAGAATGTGACATCAAGTCACAAATGGAGAGTGAGTTGACCAAAGTAAGCAGAGCATTTTAGAAAATGAAAATGAAAAGTGCAAGAGAAGAATTAAAGCTGTATTGTTTATAATTGACCCTGAAAAATGAAATCAGTGATCAGGAAAACAAACGCATATGCCCTTCAACAAGAAAAAGGAAAAGGGGCAAAACTGATGTCAAAGACAATGAGAGGCTGGGCATAGTTGCTCACACTTGTAATCCCAGCACTTTGGGAGGTCAAGGCAGGTGGATCGTCAGAGGTCAGGAGTTTGAGGCCAACCTGGCCAACATGGTGAAACCCCGTCTCTACTAAAAATACAAAAAAAAAAGTAAGTTAGGCATCCTGGTGGGCACCTGTAATTCCAGCTACCTGGGAGGCTGAAGCAGAAGAATCACTTGAACCCGGGAGGTGGAGGTTGCAGTGAGCCGAGATCATGCCTCTGCACTCCAGCTTGGGTGACAGAGAGAGACTCCATGTCAAAAAGAAAAAAAAAAGGCAATGACAAATAACTGAGAATATAAATATTGAACTGAGGAAAATACAAAAATTCTAGAAGTAGAAGTAGTAACAATCACAGAAATAATAAAACCACACTTAACTGAGTTAAAAACAATACAACTTGAGTCTGCAAGTGAAACCTATGGCATATAAAAAGCTCTTCTCAGAGGTAGCCTTATATTTTAATCATTTTGTTTATAAGCAAAAGAAGCAGTAAGTTAGTTAGAGAAAATACAAGAAAATATCGAGCATCCAGACGACTCAGTGAACTGGAGAATCTATTTACATACACATAATAGTTTAGTGTGCAGGCTGTAAGACAGACTTCCTGAATTGGAAATGAATTGTCATCTTTTAGCACGGTACCATTTAGAAAGTTTATTGCTGGAGACTTCTGGTTTTCATTCTGACATGTAAAGAGCTTGGAAGGTGTCACTCTCATCCAACAAGAAAACTTGAAAGAACAACAACAAAAGCTGAAAACACAGAGAAACAACAACTCTTCTTAGATCCATCAGAAAAGTGAGGTCACAGGACAAGCTACTGCCCTGAGAACCAAAGAGAGAGGTGCATAGAGGGAATCACAGGTTTCCCAGAGCAGACACCTGCTGCTAGAGCCAGACTGGTAGGAATCACGTAATTGTACTTGATGAACTGCTTGAGTCTCAGTGTGGACTAGCCTAGGTTAAAAACTCTGAGGAGCCCAGTCTTAAGAGTATCCCCCACTATATCATAAGATTTAAAAACATATAATGGCTTCTAACACAATAAAAATCATGAAATTAAATAAAAGAAAGGAGATCTAATATGTCTGCCCACCTTTTAGCATTCTGTCTTTCAATAGGCATCAAGTTACAATAGATTTATAGCTTTTAGAGCACGCAGGTGTTGTGTACAATAATAAATTCTAAGTATGTAAATGGATTTTCCAAAATAAGCTTTACAGGGAAAGCATAGTTCTACTATTTTTTAATGGAAATACCAACTATCATAGAAGCAACAATTCAAGAATTATTTTAAAAGTCATTCAAAGGCAAGAAATGTTCAGAATTTCACAATAAGAGACTTCTAACACAAACTAAGAACTCAAGAGCTAACTGATAACTGAAAATTAAAAATTCAGACAGTGGAATACCTCCTCTTCTAACCACAATGTAGTAATGAAGGTTAGATTTATCCTTTAACATTAAACACATGGAATGCTGGACAAAATATACAGTACAACTGTTTTCAGACATTAATCAACAGCTAACACAGGACTTGGATCCCTGAGAGATGAGATGCAATGGAGGTTGTCTACTGACCAGGATTTTTGCTTAGAGGCAGATTACTGACTACAGAAGAGGGAGGGGGAGCCTTCACAAATTACAGTGATCTTGCTCAGTTGAAGAGACAGAAATCAGAGTTCAGGTAGTCTAATGCAGCAGAATGTGAAGAGCAGAATTCTGAAAAAGAGGGAACTATGCAAAAAAAGAGCTACAGAAATAAAAATTTGATATGCTTTTGCTGAACACTGAGATGTACATTCACCAGTGGCTCACATCCCACTTTGGGAGGCCGAGGCTGATGGATCGCCTGTAGTCAGGAGTTCGAAACCAGCCTGGCCAACATAGTGAAACCCCGTCTCTACTAAAAATACAAAAATTAGCCAGGCGTGGTGGCAGGCACCTGTAATCCCAGCTACTCAGAAGGCTAAGGCAGAAGAATCACTTGAACCTAGGAGGTGGAGATTGTAGTGAGCTGAGATCACGCCATTGCACTCCAGCCTGGGCAACAAGAGTGAGATTTTGTCTCAAAAAAAAAAAAATTATTGAGGCGATTATTTATTTAGCTCATTACTCCTCGGTTTTACCTGTTAAATTACTATAATTTGAATATTTTGAATTTGAATGCTTTTATGAATCAAAAATGTGATTGGCATTTACTAACATGAAAAATGATTGATACAGTTTTGTTCTGTGTCCCCACCCAAATCTCATCTCCCATAATTCCCATTGCAATCCCCATAATCCCTGCCAGTAGAGGGAGGGCGCAGGTGGGAGGTAATTGGATCATGGGAGTGGTTTCCACCATGCTGTTCTCATGATAGTGAGTTCTCATGAGATATGATGGTTTTTTAAGGGGTTCTTCCCCCTTTTGCTCTTAGCTCTGTCTTTCCTGATTCCATGTGATACGGTTCATGCTTGCTTCCCCTTTGCCTTCCACCATGATTGTAAGTTTCCTGAGGCCTCCCCAACCATGTAGCACTGTGAGTCAATTAAACCTCTTTCCTTTATAAATTACCCAGTCTCGGGTATTTCTTTGTAACAGTGTGAAAACAGACCAATACAATGATATCATGATTACCAGAGTCACAATTTTCAAAATACTATGAAAAGATAAATTGTTCATTCTAGTATTAAAAAGTAAAGATAGAACACAGAAATTTAATTTTTAAAGTATAGTAGCCATTCAGTATTAGAAACTGAAGATGACTAAAAGTAAGCTAATAGGAATATACAAATTAAAACCATTACAAAGAAAAGTCACAATCTAGACTGACTTATGTATAAAAATTAACATGATAAATGTTCATTGTTATAATGAAACCGTTAAGCCCTTACTAAATGTTATTTCCAAAATTTTTATGGAAAAATTTTTCTTAAACTTTTGTAAAATTTGTTTAAGCCATTTTGACTAATTAATTATTAAATAATGTGACACAACTGAATATTATTTCAATATAAAATATAAAAACATACATCCAAATTTCTCCTAAAACAGCAAAGGACAGATTAATTGCTACTACTGCTTGGCCACACTAGACAGGGTTAAGTTACAAATCACAATTTCTTATTCAAATGGCTCTATCTTTGCAGGAGAAAGCAAAGACATGGAGGGGTGTTAAAATCAGAACATAGTCAACCATCTTTGTTTTTATTTCCATGGTCACAAATAGATCCAGTGAGTCTCTGACACTTCAAATACTTAATCTGGTTACTTAAACTTAAGTGATTCCTAAGACGCAGCAGGAAGTATTTCAACCAACTTGTGCATCCTGACATCTCGATTACTTATTAAAGAGCCCTTTAGAATGTATCTTCCTCTAAGTCATTTCAAATTCATGACTGTAGATTAATAGTTAGTCTTCCTGCTTCTTAAATCATAAGAACAAATCTTAGAACTTTATTTAAAACTAAGAAGTAGCATAAAACAAAGATCAATAAGATCTGAACTAAGGCTGTAAGTTTCTAAACAAAAGCAACAAATATTCAATATATAAAATATTTTTCCCTATATAAGTGGCTGTAGCTCAATGTAGACCCTGCATAATTTAAATAATAATTTATTCCATTTTAATTAATATTTAATATCATTTAATGCATTATATTTTCCAAAATTTTCTGTCAGTGTATTCAAGGCTCCTTTTCCATAACCAGTATGGTGTCATGGGAAGTGAGTATGCTTTGAAATTAGACTTCATAGGTTTGGACTCCTCCTCTTTATAAGCTTGGTGATGTTAAGCAAGTCGTTTAACCTTTTTCAGCTTAGGCCTGTATAGAAATGGCAATAACGATGGAACCTATTTCATTAACATTATTTGCCCAGATTAAAAAATTGTAATGTTGGCCAGGTGCGGTGGCTGACGCCTATAATCCCAGCACTTTGGGAGGCTGAGGGGGGCAGATCATCTGAGGCCAGGAGTTCAAGACCAGCCTGGTCAACGTGGTGAAACCCTGTCTCTACTAAAAATACAAAACATAGCTGGGCGTGGTGGTGCATGCCTGTAATCCCAGCTACCTGGGAGGCTGAGGCAGGAGAATCACTTGAGTTCAGGGGGCAGAGGTTGCAGTGAGCTGAGATCATGCCATTGCATTCCAGCCTGGGCAACAAGAACAAAACTCTGTCTCAAAAAAAATAAAATGTAATGTCTGTTAAGTTCCTAGGACACATGACTATACATTTAGCTATTATTCTACTTCTGGTTTTTAGAAGAGGCCAAATCAACAAAATGACTTGGCCCCAATTGTCAAAGGAGCCGAGAAACCAAGAAGAAGGGGGCAGATAAGTCCCTTTTGTCAGCATTGGTGGATTTATTAAGGGATTTATTAAGGGAACTTATTATCAACAGAAGCGTGGTCTTGGATGCCCACAAGACAGGTAGATCTCTGCACTGTTATTCCCTAATCCACGGGTTACTTGCCATAGGAAATGGATATATGTGCTCTAACAAGATAATTAAAGGCACTCTCCATGACAGGCAAGAATGCTATATGCATCACAGCCTATGATGCATGTAGTAACATCAAGATTGCTTTGGCCTAAAGATAGGAGTACATGTTCTCACATTAGGGACAGTAAATAAAACAGAAGCCTGGAGACACTCCCGGAACTGGGGTTAATCAGAAGTCAACTGGTGGATTGGTATCCAAGATGGAGTCACTTTTGTCTCCACAACTGCACATACTGGTTTTCTGAATTATCGTTAAATTTGAAACTGTGCAATTATGCACAAAAGTCACACTTGTTTTTACTTTAGTACAATCCATTTTGAAAGTTTAAGAATATTGCAGGAAAATACAAAAATACTGGATAAAATTTAATGATCAGGCTTTATAAAAATAGTTTGAAATTTCTTTAAATTTTGGAAATTCAATTAAATAATAATGATTACACCTAGAAATGAGCATGTGCACCTAGCAGTGCCTTACATGAGATTTTTTTTTTTTTTTTTTCTTTTTTAACAGGGTTTCACTCTGTTGCTCAGGCTGGAGTACAGCGGCATGATCACAGTTCACTGCAACCTCAACTTTCCGAGCTCAAGCAATCCTGCCACCTCCGCCTTCTGAGTAGCTGGCACACAGACGTGCACCACCACCACACCTGGCTAATTATTTTTCTATATTTTGTAGAGATGGGGGTCTCACTATGTTGCCTAGGGAGACTTGAACTCCTGAGCTCAAGTGATACTCCCCCTTGGCCTCCCAAAATGCTTGGATTATAGGCGTGGGCCACCTGTCTGGCCTGAGATTGTTCTTCTAATTCAAACTTTTAAACTTAAGGAATTATAAAATACCCATTTGGTATCATCACTGCCTGATGGGAAAAATGGTTAAGGCATTTGAGTACTTATGAATTGAATAATAAATGGCTCTATCAGGATTGAGGAACCACAAGGTAGTTTTACTCAGTCTTATCTTTGTTAGAAGACACATGAAAAGGAAAATAGGAATTCGCCTGCAAAAAACCTGGGATTGTGTAAACTGAGTAGCGATTTCGGTGTCAAAAGTAAGTGTCAAGACTACACAATGGGGAAAGGATAGTCTTTACAACAATGGTGCTGGGAAAGCTGGATATGTACATGTAAAAGAATGAAACTAGATCCTTATCTTGCACCGTATGCAAAAATCAACTCAAAATGAATTAAATACTTAAATGTGAGACAAGAACTATAAAACTCCTAGAAGAAAACATAAAGGAAAACTTCCTAACATTGGTTTTGGTGATGATTTCTTAGATATGCCAACAAAAGCACAGGGAACAATAGCAAAAATAGACAAATGGTCTACATCATACTAAAAGGTGTCTGTAGAGCAAAGGAGACCATCAAAAGAGTGAAAACACAAGCTAACAAATGAAAAAACATATTTTCAAACATATAAGGAATTCATATTCAAAATATGTAAGAACTTCTACAACTCAATAGTAAAATAACCCAATTAAAACTGAACAAAGAATTTTAATAGATATTTCTTCAAATAAGACATACAAATGGCCAGAAAATATATTAAAAGGTGCTCAACATCATTAATCATCTGAGAAATGGAAATCAAAACCACAGTAAGATATAACTTTATAACTATTAGGATGGCCATTATTAATAAAAGAAAGGCAGAAAGAAAAGAAAATAACAAGTGTTGGCAAGGATGTAGAGAAATTAGAACCCTTGTGCATTGGTGGGAACATAAAATGGTATAGCCACTGTGGCAAACAGTATGGAGGTTCCTGAAAAAATTAAAAATAGAACTATCAGGCTGGGCACGATGGCTCATGCCTGTAATACTAGCACTCTGGGAGGCCGAGGCAGGTGGATCATTTGAGGTCAGGAGTCCGAGATCAACCTGGCCTACCTGGTGAAACCTTGTCTCTACTAAAGTTACAAAAATTAGTCGGGTGTGGTGGCACATATCTGTTGTCCCAGTGACTCGGAAGGCTGAGACTGAAGAATTGCTTGAACCCAGGAGGCAGAGGTTGGATTGAGCCAAGATCACACCACAGCACTCCAGCCTGGGTGATAGAGCGAGACACAGTCTAAAAAAAAAAAAAAAAAAAAAAAAGAGCTACCATATGCATCAGGAATCCCACTTCTGGGTATTTATTCAGAAGAATTGAAATTAGGATCCAGAAGAGACATTTGCATTCTCACGTTCAGTGCAGCATTTTTCACGATAACCAAGAGGTGCAAATAATCTAAATCTCTCAATGTGATGAATGAATAAATAAATGTGATATATATATATACAATAAAATATTTTTCTGCCTTTAAGAAAAAGGAAATCCTGTCATAGGTTACACATAAATGAACCTGGAGGTCTTTAAAAATACGTGAAATAAGCTATTCACAGAAAGACAAATACTGCATGATTTCATTTACATGAGGTATCCAAAACAGTCAAATTCACAGAAGCAGGAAGTAGAGGGGTGGTTACCAGAGGCTGTGGAGGAAGACATGGAGAGTTGCTGTTCAACAGGTATAGTTTCAGTCACGGGAGATGAAAAAGTTCTAGAGATTTGCTGTGTAACAATGTACCTATAGTTAAAAATGCTATACTGTACACTCAAAAATTTAAGAAGTTTCATGTTACGTTTTTTTATCACACTAAAAAAAATAGGCCCAACAAGCAGATTTGTAGCCATTTAGAGCCTGCTTACTTTGCATACTCTGTGAAACTTCACCCAACCTCTGCTGGATATTAATAAGTTAGATCCAAAACTGCTATGCCCTTTGGAACTCCCTGGTCCAGAAACTTCCCACTGTGCTGCTGAGAAACATCACCAGACACACACGAACATGAAACGTCTGCCTGATCTTCCTCTCTCCTGGGAGTCCTCTTGCCCTCCTCCCTCTCTGGATGGTGGCTTCCATGTAGCCTTTGGACAGACTCCTGCTATGAGCAACTTCTTCTCTCAAGCGACCCTGTCCAAGTACTACCCAATCAAGCTTACAGCATGTCGCTGCCTCTTGTGGGCATATATTTTTCCTTGATTAACCCCAAACACCTAACATTCATTATCAGTCTAAAGCTGTCCAAAGCTTACTTGCCAGGAGCCCAATTTCTGTTTTTAATGGTCTGCCTTTTAGGCTGGTGGGGAATTTTAAGGGCCAACAGCCGAAGAAGGAACGGGTGATACTCTCTGTAAATTGACTGCTGGGTGTTACCAAGAAGACAGTAAAAATAATACATGCCACACCTGGAGGCAAAACTCCAGTGGACAGCAGTAGTCTGTTATGTAATACGGACTATGCTTTTCATTTGTGTAGAATTTCTAGGTTAAACTCTCATATGAAACCAGATAATGAGAAAACTCTTGGTCTGACAACACCTCTTTATTTCCTGCAGGAATATCTTCGTGAAAGTACAATATACAACTCTATGACCAGCCATGTGTCAAGTATTGATGTAAGAAAGAGACTTTATTTTGAAACGTTCTATATAATTGTACTTCTACATGAAGTTGCACTAGTTTTGCTGATGGCCCTCACATAAAGACAAACATGATACACTTAGTGTTACAAAACTAAGATGATTTTCCTGGGAAAATTTCATGATCCAGCTTATTAGAGGAGAGCTCACTTATAGTAGGGTGCTTGTTTTTTATTCTTAGTCCAGGTTTTCTTTTTATATCTGCCTCCGCCCAGTGCAGGACTCTTATTTCTTTATCAGAATTGCAATGATTTTGTGGTCTAATTGCATTTGTTTTTTTCTTATTGGATCAGAGCACTTTGCTCATATCAGCACTGTAGTACTGACTGCATGTATTATAGTTAATTGCCAGCCTCCACTAGACAGTGAGCTTTTGGGTGCAGAGAACACATCTTACTCATTTTGGTATCCCCATCACATAGAGCGGTGTGCTTCTGTAGGGATAGAAAAACACCAGTTCATTTTCATTGATTTCCGTCATTGAATTTTTATAAGCTACCTCAAATTCTTTGGGTAATAGGCAAAGTAAAACATAAGTAGCAGTTTTAAGTCAGATATCAAAAAGTGTGTCAGTCTTTGGTCACATAAGAATAGATTACATATTTACTACCTTCTAGTAAAACATAATCTCCTATGCTATTTTTATAAACAAGAATTTGGTAAAGAATACTAAATGATAACAGTGCAGATTCATTCTCAGCAAAATACAGTGAGCATCTCTTCTACATAAATCACTACTGTAAGCACTGGGAGGAAATCGGGAATTTGACAGAAGCTTAAAGAATAGTGAGAAAGATACGATTTATCATATCAGGATTCTATCAATTGGCTTCAAGTTTCCTGCACTTCTTAGGAATATGATAACTTAAAGGTAGGGAATGTAGTATGTCCTTAATCTGTCCTTTACCGAGTCTCATTAAACATCAAGGGGGGCTTTGAAATAAGTGTCATTTAGGCAAACATAAGTGAAGATGGTGCAGCAGCACAAATCTATTTCCTGTAATATTCCTTTAAAAGGAATTTATCTTGACAGTAAGAGGCCCATGGAACTAGAGCCAGAGTTATCATGAAGTGATTGTGTAGAAAGGCTTTATTCAGTCACCAGGTTTAACAGGGTCCAGAAGGTAAGAGGAAATACAGAATTCCAGGATTCTAGTTCACAGGTTCTTGATAACCTCAGAAGAGTCACTTTTTCTTGGCACTGTATGTAAAACTTTAGATAGAGTGTAAGAGATGTAATAAGTACTAATATTTTCTAACTTCGTTCTTCTTTCTCTATCTTACTAAATATTAAATGATTATTTCATATCTAATCTTCCCAAAATGAAAAGAAGGGATTCTGTAACATTAAGCTAGTAAAGAAATCTACACTGAAAATAAAATGAATGTAGTGATACAAATTTAATGGCTAGTATCAGTCAAAAGGGTGGATTTAATGACAAAATAATGTTCTTTCTTATTTTAAAGAAATGGAGAACAGAAGGAATGGGGAATGCTGTCTTTGAGTTGTATTTAGAAGTGACAAAATTAACAGTCTCACAGAATAGCCCTGTTTTGGTGGTCTTTTCAGACACAAACTTTCTGGAATAAACTAAAACTCACGATGTTTTTAGGGTATTAAATATGGCTGGAAATCTAAGAGTTTCTGTGTTCAAGTTTAGATTATGCTCTTTTCTATGAAAGAAAAGATCTTAAAAATGTTGACTCTGATTGTCAAATCCTAAGTGTGATGCAAACTGGAAAAATATACCTATTCTAGTTCCCTACCTCATTTACAACCAGCCAGTAGCTTCCTACTGAACTTGGAATGAAATCCCAACTCCTAACTGTAGTCTACAAAGCTTGCAGAAACTCAGCCTCAGCCATCTCGTCTCCTACCCTTCCTCCTCCTTGCTGATTCTCTAGGTTCTCTGGCCTTTTTGTCCTCCATGAGTATCCTGAGTTCAAGCCCAGCTTAGGACCTTTGCCCTTGCTACTTACCCTGCCTGTGATGCTCTTCCCCTAGATTTCAAAAGGCTATTTCCTTCCATCACTCAAGTTTCAGCACCCGTGTGGCCCTCTCAAAAGAGACTTCCCTAACTCCCTTATTTGAAAATATAAACCCTAATTTGGCCACTTTCTTTCCTTTTGCCTTGTGTTGTTTTCCTCACAGTGATTCTTGATATCTGAAATTCTTACCTTATGAGTTTATTTATGATTGTCCTATCACCTACTATAAGGTAAGAACAAAGAGACTAGAGATCTTGCCTATCTTGTACATTGTTGCTGCTCCATAAGTACTTGTTGAAGAAATGAATGAATGAATGCATGCATGCATGAACCTAATTCCATCTTTAAAATATCTCCAAAGGAAGATCACATTTCAACAGTTGCACTAACTTGTGAGGAAGTGTTTTTCCTGATATCTATTCAAAAATATTTATCTTTTGGCTAGTACTGACTTTTTCTTGTTCTTCTCATGATAGATTTCATATACTCGAATTTTTTTCTCTAAGCCAAATATTTCATTTCCTTTAGTCTTCTTGTCTTCTCTCTTGGATTTTATGCATTAGTATTTTAACAGTGTAGATGACTGGTTCTTCCAAATCGATTCACATTTTCTTCTTCTTTTCTTTTTTTTTTTTTTTTTGAGATGGAGTCTCGCTTTGTCACCAAGCTGGAGTCCAGCGGCAGGATCTCGGCTCACTGCAACGTCTGCTTCCCGTGTTCAAGCAATTCCCCTGCCTTAACCTCCCTAGTAGCTGGGACTACAGCTGTGTGCCACCACACCCAGCTAACTTTTGTATTTTTAGTACAGATGGAGTTTCACCATGTTGGCCAGGATGATCTGAATCTCCTGACCTCGTGATCCACCCTCCTCAGCCTCCCAAAGTGCTGGGATTACAGTCATGAGCCACCATACCCAGCCATTCATTTCCCTTCCTTCCTTCCTTCCTTCCTTCCTTCCTTCCTTCCTTCCTTCCTTCCTTCCTTCCTTCCTTCCTTCCTTTCTTTCTTTCTTTCTTTCTTTCCTTCCTTCCTTCCTTCCTTCCTTCTTTCCCTCCCTCCCTACCTCTTTCTTTCTTTCTTTCTTTCTTTCTTTCTTTCTTTCTTTCTTTCTTTCTTTCTTTCTTTCTTTCTTCCTTCCTTCCTTCCTTCCTTCCTTCCTTCCTTCCTTCCTTCCTTCCTTCCTTCCTTCCTTCCTGTCTGTCTCTCTTTCTTTCTTTTCTTTCTTTCTTTCTTTCCATCTGTCTTGCTTTGTTGCCAGGCTGGAGTGTAGTGGCAGGATCTCGGCTCACTGCAACCTCTGCCTCCAGGGTTCAAGCGATTCCCTGCTTCAACCTCCTGAATAGCTGGTACTACAGGTGCGTGCCACCATGCCCAGTTAATTTTCATATTTTCAGTAGAGATGAGGTTTCACCATGTTGGCCAGGATGGTCTGCATCTCCTGACCTCCTGATCCACCCGCTTCCACCTCCCAAAGTGCTGGGATTACAAGCGTGAGCCACCGTGCCCAGCCGAAATCTATTCACATTTTCTACCTTGCTCTAAATTTTAGAAACATGGAAAAGTAGTCATTATATGAATAATGTTCTGACCAGTGTTGAATGCATATGAATCATCATTTAATTCACAGAGGAGTAGATTGAGGACTAATTTGTTTCCTTTATCTTTTCCTAATGAAAATTAAAATTTCATTACTGTGGTACTCATGCATGTAGAAATATTTTAAAGTTATATTATCTATAGTCATAGTTTCCTATTTTCATCATTTTTGAAAAGTAATAAAAATGTTTTACTGTTTCCAGACTTTTAAAATGGATCTGACTAACCTTTAAAAATGTGAGTAACCATAAACAAATGTTTTCTTCAAATCCTAATTGACAATTAGTCTCTTTTTGTCCTTCCTTTTTTGTCATGAGTTTCAATAATATTACGTTCAATTTGCTGAGTGGTCTCTGACATCTGGGCTGTACAAATCCAATCAATGCTATTTGACATTATGGAGTTGCTCATGTCTTGCCAGACTCCATGTCACCTTTGAAGCAGTCTCTTAAAGTATCCAACAGAGATCAGGTCTCATTTCATGAATACAGTTACACTGTTATGTGCTTTGCAAGTAAAAAGAATATCATCATGTAGGAATGAGGCCTCTGATATTAGCTATATTCTTTCTGATATTAAACAGATGTATAGAAAAGATTAAAGAATTTTCTGAGGATGATAGCTCAGTCATCCCACTATTTTGCTAAAAGTGAAAACTCTGTCCTTCTCTGTCCTTCTCTCTCTTTCTCTTTTTTTTTTTTTTTTTTTTTTCTGAGATGGAATCTAGCTGTGTCGTCCAGGCCGGAGTGCAGTGGCGCAATCTTGGCTCACTGCAACCTCTGCCTCCCAGGTTCAAGCAATTCTTCTGCTTCAGCCTCCCGAGTAGCTGGGACTACAGGCACGTGCCACCATGCCCAGCTAATTTTTTATATTTGGCCAGACTGGTCTCGAACTCCTGACCTTGTGATCTGTCCAACTTGGCCTCCCAAAGTGCTGGGATTACAGGTGTGAGCCGCTGCACCCAGCCCAAATCTGTCCCTTTTATCCTTACCAAAATTTTTATTGTGTAATACCTCTTTACCAACCCAAATCTGAAGTTTTATGGATATAAAATGTATAAGGCAGCTAGTCCCTTTGCTAAGAGGAAAAATATTTCCAGTGTGCAAAAAATGAGAGTCACTAAGGTATTTTAATATCTGAATATTGTTTAATTATATTTTGCTGGTTTCTTTGCCTTTTTCTTCTTTCATTCTTATGAAGGCTGTGTATACACAGGATTTATGAGTAGATTCCAATGAAATGAGAGAGTGACCTCCAAGTCCCTCCTTCCCTTGGCTCCATGTATGTGGACTATCATCACCTGATTCGCCTTCCTGCACTCTGACATCAATGTCAGTCTGTCTCACACATTCTCTGTGGGTACCTAAACTATTTGCTTGGTGGTGTCCAGATTCTCGTAATTTGGCCTTGTACTACCCAACTTATTTTTCTAATAAACTGCCAATATATATTCTCCACTAATGTGCTATGCCCTCCTGCTTAGAGAATCTTCCTTTTCCTCATCCATCGTAATGGCCATCCTTCAAAGTCCAAATCAAATTACATCTCTTCCCATGAAATCTTCTCAAATTTTCATCTTTCTCTCTCCTGATAACCCAACACTCTCTATCCGAATCAAATCTCCACTTCCTTCCCTCTTCTGGGAATCTCTGAATTCCAAGTATCTCTCAAATCTATTAGCATTATACATAGAGTTGATGGATATGGTAAATAAATGCATCTGTTGACTGAGTGATTTGTTACAGATAAGTTTTTATGTCCTAAGTATTGAAAAGAAGTGACAAAAATTGTGTGGACATAAAGGAAGCAGTTTTACGGACAAGGATATGACAAAATAGAGACGTCCAAAGTAGCAACTTTTGGGGCATAAGAATTTTTAAGTATTTACAAGGCTAATACACTCTATTACCTATTCAGAATTCAGAAACATTTATTGATTGGTATAAATCAGTTCTACAGTTACTTATAAACCTGCAAACAAATGGTGCCTAATTTGCATAGCTGGTTGTCATACATGACATGCCAGAGATCTGTTCTCACTAAACTAACAAGGACTTTGTTTTTTCCACTTTGTATGCCCTGAACACAGCACAGTGCTTGGCACATAGTAGTTGTCCAGTAAGTATTTGTTGACTGAAATAATCAACTAAAACATTTTTAAAACTTTGAATTGTGAGCATTGATACTGAATCAGGCTAGCTATTTAAGCTGAATTTAATTTTGTTACTAAAATTTAGTTAACATTTCGAACCTTAGCAACTGTGAAATTATAGAGATAAGTGTTTTAAGTTCCACCAAATAAAATGTTTTAAATGTTTACATTTTTTAAAGTGCTTGAAGCTAAGCCAAAACAAAGAATTCCAACCAGAAGAAAAAAGTTAAAACTATTTTGTAACATCCAGTCAAGAACTTGAGTCTACAGTGCTTTTACTCCAAGTAGACATGCCAACCCATGAGCCTAAAAGGTAGATCCAAAATTAACAGTTGTGTTCAAAGACAAAAGCCCAGTGAAATTTTAAGTGAGGTAATCCAAGGACTGAGCAAAGACAATTGCATTTACTCAATGTTAGTTTGCACTATAATTGCTGTTGTAGCCATCATCATAAACGACGCCATCAGCATCATCAGCGCCATCATCATTCATAGTACCTATCTATGTGGTGTGGGATAGACTACTGATAGAGAGCCAAGGAACTAGGGAGGATGAGGAGGCTAGGTCAGATTCAGGGTCCAGTCACTCAAGCATTAATAAAAGCCAGGAAGCCCATTAACAGGACTCATGGTACCAAAGATAGAGAAAGAGGCCCAGCAAGACATAACTGAGCCAGAGAGTTACTGACACTGAGAGCCTTATACACACTGAGGTTCTTACACACACTAAGATTACTCTCATAACAAACATTTGGCAAGATTGCCCTGGTGGGACGAAGAAAATTCAGATACAGAGTTAGGGGCTAAATGAGCTCAGTGACTAAAGGTTTATGGACTGCGAGGGATGAAAAGTTGGACAGGCCATTGCAATTAACAGAGCTTACCCAGCAGAGTTCAGACTTCAAAAAGTTATCAACATCTTTTTTTTTTTTTTTTTTTGGTGATGGAGTCTCCCTCTGTCACCCAGGCTGGAGTGCAGTGGCACAATCTTGGCTCACTGCAAGCTCCGCCTCCTGGGTTCACGCCATTCTCCTGCCTCAGCCTCCCGAGTAGCTGGGACTACAAGCACCCACCACTACGCCCGGCTATTTTTTTTTTTTTTTTTTTGTATTTTTAGTAGAGATGGGGTTTCACTGTGTTAGCCAGGATGGTCTCGATCTCCTGACCTCATGATCCATCCACGTTGGCCTCCCAAAGTGCTGAGATTACAGGTGTGAGCCACTGTGCCCAGCCAAAGTTATCAATATCTTGATTCAGAATGTATAGACTACTGATTCCATGGGCGAAGATACATATATTTTGTTCACTGTTTCCAGCGTCTACCACAATGCTAGGTACAAAGATAAATATTTGTTAAAGGAATAAATAAATTAGCAACTGTTGCCAGGCACGGTGGCTCACACCTGTAATCCTAGTACTTCGGGAGGCTGAGGTAGGCAGATCACGAGGTCAGGAGTTCGAGACCAGCCTGGCCAACATGATGAAAACGTGTCTCTACTAAAAATACGAAAAATAGCCGGCATGATGGCGTACACCTGTAATCCCAGCTACTCGGGAGGCTAAGGCATGAGAATCGCTTGAACCCAGGAAACGGAGGTTGCAGTAAGCTGAGATTGCACCACTGCACTCCAGCCTGGGCAACAAGAGCAAGACTCCATCTAAAAATAATAATAAAATAAAAAATAAATAAATAAATTAGCAATTGTTAATAATTGCTGATTAATTCAACTATAATTTTCTTTGTTCTCACCGTACAATGGGTGCCAGAAAAGCTTTAGGTTTAACATACAGTTCCTGATTGCTCACAACTTGTTGTTTTTCTGAAGTCTATGCTAATTTTCCAAGCCAAAAGAAAAAAAAAGCTGAATCCAATTTTTCATAACTCTAGAGATAGAAGCCATCAGCATCTTCTTCTCTGGAAAGAGAAAATTGTTTTTATATATTCTTCTACCTTCTTTTAACTCTCATTTTCACAAGAAAAATATATATATATATATATATAATCCACTCTACCTAAAGCAGTCAGTGCAATCTACCAAAAGAGCAAATCACACCATGTCCTTTCCCTGTGTACAGCCTTCTGTGAAGGTTGCCATTGGCACTTGAGGGACTTCATACCATAGCTTACCATAGCTGCCAGGAACTGGAGAACAGGCATCCAGCCTGACCTCCCTCCATTCTGACTTCCTCTCACCAGCCATGCCCCCTCCTGCCTCTGGACCTTGAAACATATTCTGCCTGCCTGAAATGCTTTTCCTCACTCTCTCTCAACAGCTCTATAGAGATGTAATTGATACACAAAGAACCACATATATTTAACATGTACTACTTGATGAGTTTAGATATATCTGAATACCTATTCATCATCACAGTCACCACAATCAAGACAAGATGATTTAAAGAGAAACCAGAGTACTACCATCAAGACAACAGACATATCCAACACCTCCCAAAGTTTCCGCATGTTCCCTTTTTTGTTTGTGTGTTAGTGGCAAGAACACCAGTATTCTCTAATGCTTATCAATAAAAGAACATCTCTGATGGCCTAAATCTTTTAAACTCATTTTAATAAGAAATTTTTTGAACAGCAATATATGGTAGTATCTAATAATCAGAAATGCATACTTTAAAGATAAACATATACTCAAAATTCGGAAAGAGCAAAAGAACATATTTTGGCAGATTAGTAGATGTTCCTGTCTGTTTTTCATAATGCCTCTGGATAACATTTGGTCAATCTATCCCTTTATTATTTTCCAATTCTGTTTTATATTGCTATATAATCTTAATGAGCATATTAGAATAATAAATGAAATGACTTAATGTATTTTGGCATTACATTTTAATTATAAGATAAAAATAAGGCTATTAAGAGTGTTCTAGACCTTTAAATATCATTTTTTTCCCTTTCAGTTCTGGTAACTAAGGACTAAATTACTCAAAGCTATATCTCAAAATAAAATACACAGATCTCACCCATGCTCGCGACCTTCAATCTGCCTGAATAAGCCTGTCACTTTTAATAATGTGCTCAATATTTTAACATTAACAATTATTTCCAGGGAGTAATGTTTTGCTGTATAAAAGCTATAAAACCAATAGTGTCACACAGTAAGAGATTATACTATACTATACACACAGTTCAAATAAATTTAAAGAACAATTGGTAAAGCACTTAGGATAAACTTGATATAAAATGAAAACTACAGAAAAAAAATGAGAAATAGGTGTTTTTCCCCTAAATTGACACACAGTGCTCATGTATAAATAAGCAAAAAGAGTTATCAATATGAAAGTCAATCATATGATGGCAACTGAAATTTAAAATATCATCTTATCCCTCTGATATGTCATTTTTCTTATAATCATGTTAAAAGCTATCATAAAAAATGAAGTTTTGAAATATGTTGAAGAATGTGATTTTTTAAAAAGCAATAAAAATAATAATTCTGTGCACACCCTGTATTTGATGAAAGGTAGATTATCCTAAAATATAACTGCCATCTGAGAATAGATACATTATCATTTTCTTCCTATGACTCCCTTATACATCATCTGTAGCTTCCATTTTTTTTCCCTTCATCTGAGATGGTTGTCATAGCTCCAGGAGTGGAGAGCTGAAAAGCCAATAGTGCCCATAAAGGTCAGTCTTAGTCACAAAGGAGTAGAGATCTGTGGGTTATGATTCCAGAGGCCTTAAGGAAGGTTCCTGTTCCCAAAATATCTTCTCAACGATCCCAAAGTTTATTCCACAAGATGTATTATTTTATCTCAGTTAGGGACAAGACTGAAATTATGAGTCCTCCAAAGGCATGGCATTTTTACTTAAATTTATAGCAATGTTTAGTATCAAAGCTATTCTAAAAAGAAAGAGTAAGTGGAAAGGCAGAGAGAGGGAGCAAAGTGCAAAGATCTTGGGTACCCATGGTGGGAGGAGTTGACAGGAGGTTGTGGCATGTTCAAGCCCAAGGGCACACAATCTTGCCAGTCAGATAAACCTGGGCTTCAGTTACCTCACCTTTGAGAGTCCCAGGGTAAACATTAGTAACTTGAGAGGCAAAAAAAGGCACCTGGCTGAAAGAGTTTGGGAGTTTTTTGTCGGGAGTGGAGGAGGGAGTTAGATGAGCAAAATGAGTTTATACCATGGAAAGTGCTTAGCTTAACGCCTAACACAGAGAAGGCACTCAATCATGTTAGTTGCCATAATTATCCTTGTTTCTGAAAGTAGAACAGAAAAATTCTCATGGCAGACAAATCAGGTATACCTGGCTACATGCCTGGAAAACTCATAAAGGAAACTTTATTAGACTAGAAACTATTTAAAATTGCATCCTGCCATGCATGAGATGCTCTGGTCCTACGATGGTTTGTTCAACTAGTTATGCACTTAATGATACCACTAGTTCAGAAAGCCATTCTTCAACTATGCTGGATAGAAAGAGAATGTCGTTTTGCTTTGACTCCTCATGTAAACCTGCACAAGATTTTATTTGCAGGGGAAATTTAAGTCAATAAAAATTATATGTTTGACAGTTGGTACAGAATATTCCAAATTTGGATACAGTGATGCTTCCATCAGTAGTTCCACAGCAATGAAGTTCTTTTAATTAAACAAGTCATAAATTGTGGTTAGGATATAGGGGAATAAACCCTCAAACAACATATGAACATAGAATATGCAATAATCATCTACTCTTAGAAATGCCCATGTGTAACTAATGATACTCTACAAAAAAATAAAAGTAAAATTAGAGAGGCATGGTGGCGTGTGCCTGTAGTCCCAGCTACTTGGGAGGTTGAGGTGGAAGGATTGCTTGAGCTTAGGAGATTGAGGCTGCGGTGAGCCATGATCGTGCCACTGCACTCCAGGCTGGGCAACAGAGTAAGATCCTGTCTAAAAAAGAAAAAAAAGTCAAAAAGTTTAAAAAAACAAAGTTTATAAAGTAAAAAGCTTACAGTAAGTTAAGGTTAATTTACTATTAAAAAATAAATCTTTTGAAATAAATGTAGTGTAGCCTTGGTGTACAGAGTTTATAAAGTCTACAGTAGCTTAAAGTAATGTCCTAGGCCTGCGCCCTTACTCCTCACTCACTCACTGACTTACCAAGAGCAACTTCCAGTCCAGCAAGCCCTGTGAATGGTAAGTATCTTAAACAGGTATGCCATTTTTTATCTTTTATATGATATTTTTACTCTATGTTTTATATGTTTAGACACACAAAAAATGACCATTGTGTTACAATTGCCTACAGTATTCAGTGAAGTAACATGATGTACAAGTTTGAAGCCTATGAGCAAGAGGCTCTACCATACAGCTGGGTGTGCAGTAGGCTGTAGGTTTGTGTAAGTATACTCTATGATGTTTGCACAATGATGAAATTGCCTAAAGACACATTACTCAGAAACTATCCCTGTTGTTACAGTAGCAACAATGCAAGAGGAAATAGATATATTCCTAACTTTTAATATACCTCTATGAAAATTGATAGATAAAACAGTCAAAAAACAGTAAGAATTTAGAAAGCTTAAATAATACAATTAACAAACACAAATAGCAGTCTATACTCAACAAGTAGAGAATACACATTTGTTGAAAGTAAACATGGAACACTTTTAAAACTGGACTACACGCTAGTCCCCAAAACAAATCTCAGAAAATCAATACCATGTATACCGCCTTCTCACTGTATTTTCTATGGTAAAATAAAGTTCAAAATCAAAATCCAAAAGATAGACCTGAAATTCTATTTATTTAGAAATTTAGAAGTATTTATTTATAAGCAATGTTTGAGTCTAAAAACTTAGTAATGGGACTAATACAACATTTACAATAAAATGGCAGTGGAAAAAAATACATATTATAACTTTTGGCTTACAATTGATGTAATATTGGGAAAGAAATTCATAGCCCTAATTGCATATGCTTAAAAAGAATGATTGAAAGTTGGTCATTGAGTTATTTAAGTCAAGAAAAAGAACTAGAACAGTGGGAGGAGCACAAAGACATAAAAACAAAGAAATTGCAAGAACAAGAACAGAAACTCATAATGTAGAAATCCATAAAATAAGGAGATGCACAAAAAAGCCAAAAGCTGGTATTTTTTAAAGACTAATAAAAATATTTTTAAGAGGTTTGATAGAGACAAAAGGAATTCTCAAATAAATTATATTAGGACTGAAAAAGGTAAAATAACTGCAGAGAAAAATTAAAAGAATTAAAACAGCATGCTATGACTCTATGACAATACATTATAAAATAAACAAAAATAAAAATTCATAAGCCTAGTTGAAACAAAATAAATTAAAGATACATATATGTTTTGTGTTTGCTTTTGCTTTTATTATTTTTTCTTTTCTTTTTTGTTTCTTCTTTTTTTGGGATACATATATCTTTATATGTATATGTGTATATATATACATATGTGTGTGTTTATATGTATCTATGCATAATTGAAATGAAATTTGAGCTCACATCTATTCACTTAAGAAGCTGACCCTTTGTACAGCATTATTCCCAGGGTCATCACTGAACTGAAACCTCCTTAAGGATGGGACTATTTTGTCCTAAGGTTTTCTTCTTCCAGAGTGTCTAGCACATAATCTGATTTACTTTTTAAAAACACCCCTCTTCTACTGGGTGATTTGATGGGAGTGGAGCAGCATTTTCAGTTAACGAGTTCTTGACATGGTCTTGCTGTTGGTAAAAATGTTCACATTATTCCATCGATTTGAGCATCATGCCTTGCTTATTAGCCTTCAGAGATCAAATTTCTATGGAATTTATTTAACTGACCACAAAATCAAAGCATTTGTTTCCTGATATCTGTTGTTCTCTTTTCTTACAGACATGAAATCATAAGACTGCGACCTTGCCTATGAACTCCATCGTACACAAAAACTATTTTCGAATGAAACAAAACAAAGAGTATACTAAAAATTTTTTAGTATACCAAAAAAAAAGGGTATAAAAAATATTTTTCTCATTGATAATGATCTAAACTACTGCTATGGAGGGAATTCTCCAATTTGACTACATTTCAAAAGATCACTACAACACTGCCAATGCGTAGAAGTGCAGTTTCTGTGAACTCATCATTGAAAAACAAGACAGAGAGAAAAAAGCAGTTAGAACATCTGTCTTCGAAAACAAGTATAAAACTTTTCAGCAGAACAGAACACCTGCTTTATTGAAGTAAGTACAAAATAGCAAGGTAAAGCACAGTATTTTCCAGGTGAATTCACTGCAGCCACCGATGATGCCAATTTGTTTCCTTCCCCTTTCCTTTGGTGGGAGGGAAAGAATCCTTAGATGTTCAATGAACCCACCAATGCTACCAGTTTATTCAACAACATCTGAAGTAAGGACAAAATATTAGACATATAAAATCTATGGTTTTGTGCCAATTCGTAGCAATTTAATGGGAAAACCAACACTATCATTTTGGTTTTGAACTAAACCAAAAGTTACTTCAAGACGATCTAACCAGAATATTCTATATATTATAGATGAGTCAGTTTCAAGTCACAGAGGCACAAGTGACCACCAAAATGCAGTAACCAGGTCATATTTTAAAAAGAAAAAGTTCAGTTTTACAGATGAAAAATCATGTGTAGATGAAAGAAAATTTGTAAATCATTGGAGGAAATCACTTTATTACTATTATTATTGCTAGTTTATTAACAATTTTTAGTTGTGCTGGACTATACAAATATGAGGGAACACTAAAAAAAACTCTACCAAGATATCCCAATATTAATAGTCTGTTATAATTTTTAAAAGTAGGACGAGCTGTGGCTTATGCCTGTAATCCTAACACTTTGGGAGGGTGAGGCAGGAGAATCACTTGAGCCCAGGAGTTCAAGACCAACCTTGGCAACATAGGGAGACTCTGTCTCTATAAACATAAAATAAAATTTGAAAAAAAAATTTAAGTATTTACAAAGACAAGTATCTATTTTTATTATAAAAAATTATATTTTGGTGACTATAAACTTGTGAAAAGACATGAAAAGGCATAACAAATTTTATAAAAATGATTTATATTTAATGATATTACATATAAACCACTAAAATGATAGCTATAGATGTCTACACATACAAAATACGCATATATGCATGCATGTATAATATATGTATACATGTATTATATATAGTATAGTATATTAAGCAGAAATGTTTTTCAATATTTCCATGTAACTGAACCTTGTATATATCACTGCAGATTTCTTTGTCTTTTCGTAGACAGAAATGTTTTATAACTTGACATGAGACATCTGTCACATAGAATGACAGTCTCATACATTTTAGCCTGGCTCCCCACCTCCGCCTTGGATTTAAGAAACACATTTTGATGATTCACACACAGTGGAAGGATAATATGACGATAAAATGACTTCAGGCTATGTAAGCCCATAAATAAAGGGAAATCAAACCTTTCATACAAGTAAATCCACGTAAGAAATCATTTTGTAAAATTGGAGAAACCTCTACTAAATGGGCATGATGGGTGTAAGTCTCTAAAAAGAATAAACACATTCATTTGTAGTTTCATTTTTTAACACATTCTCGCAGAGTTTCATTCTGCGAGAGTTTCACCCCCTCCCCCAAAAAATATTTTGGGGTTTTATGGTCCCCAGCATAAATTTCCTTCCAGTTTCTTGCTTTTGAAACATTCTCAATGTGATGTGATTAATTAGTTGATATGAATCAATCATTTGTTTTCCACAGTTAACCATATTGGCTAAAGCAGAATTTCCCCAACCTTAATATGCATATAAATTACCTGGGGACCTTATTAAAACGGTAATTCTGATGCAACAGTCAGGGGATGAGCCTCCATTTCTAGGAAGTTTCCTGATGACACTGAAGCTGCTGGCCAGCAGCCTGCTCTTCCTATACCGAAGGACTAGAAAACTTCAGCTATAGTTATTTGTTTCCTTTCCGTCTCATACACAGGCATTCAACAGACACATGCTGAGCATGAACTGTGAATCAGCCATCGAGCTCTCAAAAAATGTGAATTTAAATGTAAGCAGCTTTATGAAGTGTTTTTGTCCCTTATATTTTGCTTATTCCATTCGGTTATGGAAAATAGATTTCAAAATGTCTAAAGGAAAATATGATTTACGAATATTTGTTAGACTTAATTGAAAGTAACTAATCTGTTATTTTTTTTTCAAAGCACCATTGAAATCTTGGTGAAACAATCTTCATTAAACCTTACTAAAAAGAATGCCTTACAGTCTCCCTCCTAATAGTAGAAAAACTCAGCCAGGCAGTTCATTTATGAAAGTCAACCGAAAGTTCATTTTCTTCAACCCTCTCAATTTTTCTTCCACCCTGTCGAAAGAAAGTTGGTTTGGAATTAGATAGATTTGGGTGAAGGTACAACATATTTCACTTACTTGTATGATCCTGGGCAACTTTTATCAGCTTCCTAAGTCTCCATTTTTCTTACCTGTATACATGGATTAATAAAGTTATCTTCCATTCATTTAGAACATATTTATTGAGCACCTACGATGTGTTAGGCACTGTTCTAGCACTTGGGATAAGTCAGTGAGCAAATGAACATAGACTTCTTCCTCATATATCTCTTGGATAGAAATAATGCATGTACGTAGCCCTTGCCACACGCCTAACACTCAAAATGGTAGTAATTCGCTCTACTTAGTAGCTTTCAACTCTCTGATGCTTTTCAAGTAATCCCCAGGTAAGTAAAACTGTCATTTTCTTAAAATTTGAGATCATTTCTCACTTGGTGCTTTATTATATGCCAGACATATTCCAAGTACTTTGGATATGTGTCTAAATTCATGTAATCCTCGCAGCCGCCCAAGAGGAAGACTGGTACATTCACTTTACAAGAACACTTGCTCAGAAAGGAAATTAAGGAATTCTCCAAGATCACAGAGCTAGCACACAGCAGAGCTGGGATTCAAACTCAGTCTGGCCTCAGAGACCCCACTCTTAACCACAACACTTTGGAGTAATGAAATTAGAACTATCGTAAACAAGTCCAGGAAGCTGCACTTCAGGTACTGAATAGCTCTAAACTGTGTATTAGCTAGGCTTATTGTGCCCTCTGGTGGAAATTCAAGGAAGTAAATGAAAAGGAATATTAAGTGCAACAGAAACAGACAATGGCGAGTTTACTGATATCCTGAGCTTTTGAAAAGTTTTCAGGCTGATGAAAATGGCAGGAAAATCTTCCAGGAACAAGACATAAGAATACCCAGCAAGAGTCTAAGGAATCCACAGGCCGTAGATGCCTCCCGTGCTGACTCCACACAGCAGAGCCTTCAGAGTGACAATCGTGCAAAGGAAACGGAAGATAAAATCTCAAGGGATAATGTAAGAGTTAGCAATCTTAGTAGAAATAATTTTAAGTAAAAATACATTTATCAACATGCCAAAAAGCATTATCACAAATCTACTGTACATCACCTTCTCAGGAATGAATTGCTAATGGGAAATGTGGCATTCCTTTCATTGTACTTCTAGAATTTTCAAGACTCATGAGTTTCTAAGATGACGCCCTCCTAAGGCCTTAGGAAACACGTCTGCATTCTTTACCCACCCCTTAGTTCCAAGCAAAAGCCTATGTGGAATAATACATTATTTCTTTGTTCATCAGACTTTGCATTCAAGCAATTAAAGTCAATAGGTAGTAAATACAAATTGACTGCTCCAACTCAACGACTGCACAATATGTGTGTGTGTGTGTGTGTAATTTCTTTTTTTGAGACGAGTCTCGCTCTGTCGCCAGACTGGAGTGGAGTGGCACGATCTCGTTTCACTGCAACCTCCAACTCCCTGCTCCTTGGTTCAAGCAATTCTCCTGCCTCAGCCTCCCGAATGGCTGGGATTACAGGCACGCGCCACCACACCCGGCTAATTTTTGTATTTTTTTGTATTTTTAGTAGAGATGGGGTTTCACCATGTTGTCCAGGAGAGTCTCCATCCCCTAACCTCGTGATCCACCTCCTTGGCCTCCCAAAGTGCTGGCATTACAGCCGTGAGCCACCATGCCCGTCCTGCACAGCATTTTATATGAAGTCACTAATACTGTTCCTGTACACGGGGATCTGAGGCAGGGTGGGAAGTGTTACTCTCTTAGACACCTCTTCCCTCTTCCCTTCAGTCTCAGCAGTGACAAGCTCCTTGTTCCCTGGAGGCCAGGAGATTCTCAGAATGACTCTGTCACTATCCCCTGTATTTCCTAGAGTAGTAAGAAACCGTCACGCTCAACTACCCTCTTTGGCTAGGGATTCTCCTTTCTTTATTGAGATATCTCAGGAAGATGGTGTTGACACTGGAGATTGCTTGTGCATCTGTCTTCTGAGAATGTGTGACTTTATGTAAATGTTAGTTTATCTAGAAAGAAAGAATATGATCTCATACACCTGGTCCTAGAAAATTAATTTTTCAGTAGAGAAATCCATTGGCATTATACTATATCTGCTTGCTTACCCTCCTCCAATTCACCATCCACTTTTTTAGAGTGCTTCTAATTTATCCTCTGGAGTGAGAAAATTCATCTTTTGAAATACGGAAATATTTTACTTAAAAAAAATAAGTTTATGTAGTCCCAGTGAGGCTGTGGTAGGAGAATCGTTTGAGCCCAGGAGTTTGAGGCTGCAGTGAACTATGGTCATGCCACTACACTTCAGGCTAGGCAACAGAGCAAGAGCTTGTCAAAAGAAGAAGAAGAAGAAGAAGAAGAAGAAGAAGAAGAAGAAGAAGAAGAAGAAGAAGAAGAAGAAGAAGAAGAAGAAGAAGAAGAAGACAAGAAAGCAAGAAAGCAAGCAAGAAAGAAATTGCACTAGTCCTTAAAAATAAATAACTACTTAGGTGTGTTTAGAATTTGGGCCACTAATGCATGTCTTTCTCTGGAGTGTCACAATCTCTAATGTCACCCCTGAGTTTTCCCTTCTGCTATCCTATTGTTAGGTCTTTAAAAAAGCTTTCTATGGGATTTTCCTAACTCTCAGAGTGAAATAGATACTGGTTTTCATAGTATGAGGAGAAAATAAATTATGACATTTACTTTTTTTCATAGTAGCAAAGGAATTTCTGAAGACATCAGCCTCCCACTCTGAATTCACACAATAATTTGCTAGTGTAACCCTCAATAGCCCTTACCACTTCTCCAGAAACCGCATAAGCTTCTCGACCATTTCATCCCTGAAACAATCCCAGGGCATAATACAATAGGTTGCACATTCAAAGAGGAGAAAGAACAAAAAAAGAGGGCAATGATTTTCATCATTCGAGATTCCCTTCAGTAATGTATTTGTTCTGATCCTCTTGTTAGAAGTAATTTTCTTTCCATTCTATTTTATATTTCACTTATTTTGCATTTATTTCATTTTATCTTCTATTATAATTAGTATATATGTTTTATTTTCCCCCCTGCCACCTAGACTTTCTCAACTGGACTTCTTACCTGGCCATAAAACCCAGAAACTTATTTGCGTGATAATTTTCCTAATTTCCTCAAGGAAGGTGCATAACTTGTACCATTCTAGATGCCTAGGAAAAATGTTAACTCATTACATATAATAGATGCACTAGGTTACGACAGCTCAGTTCTCTCCTGGACGCCTGGTTGAGAAACACTCTGCATTACACATTACCCAGCAGAGTTCATTATACATAGAAGGCACTCAATAAATGTTTCTGTAAACAAACAGATACATGAATGCCTCTAAACTTTTAAGTGTGAGCTTTGAATTCATTTTAAGGTCCATTCAGTCCACGCTTAACAGAATTATTTTCTAGTAACAAGTTTACTTTCTCTGCTTATCTACTGAGAACAAAAAAGCTTTTCAGTTCTCAGAAGTAAATAAAATAAGAGAGAGAAAATTTAGCAACCGATTATTCCAGTCTTATCAAAATTCTAGAATTATTTATTAAGGGACTTCATTATTTTGACTGTCATACACGTACAGATACTTGTAAGCATTAACACTTTGGCCTTAATAAAAGATCTATAATAGCTACACTTACTTACTTTGTGTCAGAAATTGCATTAGTATTTTATCTGTGTTTTCAAATTCAATCATTTTGTTAATAATATCAGCTAGGCAATATTGCCTTCTCTTTGTAAGTATGAAAACTGAAGCTCATAGATGTTAAAAACTTGCCCAAGGTTAAATAGTACGTGGACAGGTTAGAATTGCAAACCAGACATATCTAATGGTAAAATATCATTCTTTACATTTTGGGACACTATTATCCCACAGGTACTTTGTATAAATAAAAATTCGGGTATATCTAATATATGACCATGTAGCCTCTTCTACTCATGGATAGAGCTATCTTTTGCATATTGTCAACATAAAAAGGATTATATTGGCTAGGTGCGGTGGCTCACGCCTGTAATCCCAGCACTTTGGAAGGCGAGGCGGGCAGATCACGAGGTCAAGAGATTGAGACCATCGTGGCCAACATGGTGAAACCCCGTTTCTACTAAAAACACAAAAATTAGCTGGGCATGGTGGCATGCACCTGTAGTCTCAGTTACCAGGAGGCTGAGGCAGGAGAATAGCTTGAACTCAGGAGGTGGAGGTTGCAGTGAGCCGAGATCGCACCACTGCATTCCAGCTTGGGTGACAGAGCAAGACTCTGTCACACACACACACAAAATATATATATATACACACACACACACACACACACACACACACTAAATATAGTGGATATTTAACTATCAGTGCTTAAAAGAAAGGAGTGAAGAGTTTCTTCCATTTTCACTTTCGTTCTAATGACCAGCCACTTCTTTTTATTACTTTGTCTATTTCTAATCCTCACATGAATATAAAGTCCAAGCCTTTGGAAACCAAATGACAAAGTGCAGCTGGGCTCTTGGACTATTATCTTCATTCCTATCTGTCTCCGATATGTAAGTGGGTTTGGCACCAAAATATAAGCCTTAGAAACCAAAACAAATGAGGCATTAGCAAAGTAAATTTTGCAAACCTAGACTTACAGATTCTTGAGAGACTTCAAAGCTCGGGAGGAAGGGAAAAGCTTACTTCTGAGTAAAGTGAGTAGAGAAGGCATTTGAAAAGGTCACAGCAGGTTCTAATGCAGAGGCAAAGCCACATTTAATGGCACTCCATTCACACTCAGAGATGATGTCTACCTGCATCGATCTAGTCATCCTTTCATTCATTGATTCATTCCAGACATATTTACTGACCACTTTCTAGGTAACCTGTGTTGATAACAGTGGTTTCCGGTCAATTTAAGGGCAGAAGCCAAATGAGGAGTCACTCACTGCAAAACCACGAGGGTTAGGAGTTTGGAAGGATAGTATTACAGTCAGTTTAAATGAAATCTATTCCTCCTTCATTTAGGAAATGCCCTCCAATCTCCGTATCTGGAACTTGACTTGTCTTTTAAAATTATGAGAGATCTGGGTATTAGGTTACTGTTAGGTTACTATACTATGACATATTTAGGTTTTGGTGCCAGAAAAGACTCCTCTGGTAATTATTTATTGTGTGATGTTAGACCAACACTGTCCAATAGAAACATAAAGAGAGTCATATATAATTCAAAATTTTCCTGTAGTCCCAGCACTTTGGGAGGCCAAATTGGGCGGACCACCTGAGGTCAGGAGTTTGAGACCAGCCGGGTCAACATGGTGAAAACCCAGGAGAATTGCTTGAACCTCGGAGGTGGAGGCTGCAGTGAGCCGAGATCATGCCATTGCACTCGAGCCTGGGCAGCAGAGTGAAACTCCGTTTCAAAAAAAAAAAATTCTAATTGCCACACACAAAAAAGTACAAATAAACAGGTATAATTAATCCTCATAGTATTTTTTTTACTCCACTATATCCAACATATCGTTATTTCAACATGTAGTCCATGTAAAATTACTGAGATTTTGCTTTTCTTCATTCCATGTGTGCAGTATGTAGTGTTTATTTTATTATTTATTATTTATTATATTTATTTATTATTTATTACAGCATATCTTAGTTTGGCTTTTAAAGAGTCACAGTTCAAGTGTGTGGGAGCCACATGTTGCTACTGCATTGCATAGTGCAGGTCTAGACTTTAAATATAAGCAGTGGATAAAAATGTTGAAGAGAAACAAGATTTGTGTCTTTCGTACTCAAGACCAAAAAGCAAATTGTTTATATCTTCCTATCCTAGCTTAACACTTCATACAGACTTCAGTTTATATTCTGACAGTATATATTGAATAGAATAGCGGTAATATTGTTTCATCCCTTTTTACAGTCAATTTCACATGAAGAGACACATTCAAAAGTATGATGTTACAACAGCACCATCTTGTGGTGCTGCATTTACATTGCTGAAACAGAATTGGGGAAGAAATTAGTAGAGGTACTATCATTTTTCTTTTTCTTATACGCAGTCTTTTTTTTTTTTTTTTTTTTTTTTTTTTGAGGCGGAGTTTCGCTCTTGTTGCCCAGGCTGGAGTGCAGTGGCGTGATCTTGGCTCACTACAACCTCCACCTCCCGGGTTCAAACGAGTCTCCTGCCTCAGCCTCCCAAGTAGCTGGGATTGCAAGCATGTGCCACCACGCACGACTTATTTTCTATTTTTAGTGGAGATGGGCTTTCTCCATGTTGGTCAGGCTGGTCTCCAACTCCTGACCTCAGGTGAACCACCTGCCGCAGCCTCCCAAAGTGCTGGGATTACAGGTATGAGCCACCGCACCAGACCTTATACGCAGTCTTTATGGCAGGTCTTCAAGTTGTATATACTGGGTATGACACACTTTCTGGACATAGGACACGAAAATGCTAATTTCTGAATTCCAGATAACACTCCAACATGAGCCTTGGAGAATGGCAAGCAGGCTTCAGTGCTAATATGTTAATATGGTATTTGTTTCACTGAATTGTGTGAGACGAAAGCTGAGAACACCCACAAAACACCAGTGCATATGAACACGTTGAGATTTTAACACTAAAATATAATCCCCGCCATTTATAAATACCAACGGAGCTACTACAGGGCTGCCAACCCTAAACTTTCTTCATTAGAATAAACGCTTCAGTGAAGCTGCATCTGCCATTAAATAATCACTCACCCAATCTGAAATTCTAGTCGGTCCCATACAATGTTAGGATGGCCAGATATTACCATGTGAGAATATAGCCTGGTAAGTGGTTTGACCAGAAGTCACTCCAGAGCTGGCCTGCAAGCTCAGCCCATATTTGGCCAGAGTAAGCTTAAGGATCTTTCTGAATGTTGTCATGTATTCTTGCCACAACGTAAGCCATCTAATGAATCTTTCGAAATAGACTTTATTTAATTCAATCTAGAAAACATATAGGTCTCTTTGGATGCTGGAATACAAAGAAAGAAGTTTCAGTTAGCTTAAAGCTAGTACAGGGACTTTCTGTGAAGAATGAATAATTTTTAAAAGTAGCATATATGTCACAGGAACCATGAAAATACATCTATACGTTATCCATTCTCCCTCACATAACAGGCTCAAAATAGTCCATTTTTGTGATTAGACCAGTCTTAAACCTATTTTGGCCTGGGGAGAGTGAGCTCCTTTTTGAAGAACACTCTATACAGTCACAACGTGGCTGTCATTCTGTACCTAAGCCAGTATCAATTACATGTCAAACAATGACATGTCTCAGAGTCCTGGGGAAGACCTAGTCTTTTCAATATTAGTTACTATAGCAAATCAATAGATGTGAGACAGTTGCTCATCTTTCTCTTGCCCAATCCTCCTAGAAGGGTGGGCCCACTCCTATCATTTATTACTGCATAACAAGTTATTCCAAAACTTAGAAGCTTAAAACAAGAAATGTTGGTTGGGCACAGTGGCTCACACCTATAATCCCAGCACTTTGGGAGGCTGAGGTGAGTGAATTACTTGAGGTTAGGAGTTTGAGACCATCTTGGCCAACACAGTGAAAACCCATCTTTACTAAAATTACAAAAATTACCTGGCATGGTGGTGCATGCCTGTAATCCCAGCTACTTGGAAGGTTGAGGTTGCAGTGAGCCTAGATTGCCCCACTGCACTCCAGTCTGGGCAACAGAGCGAGATTCCATCTCAAAACTCAGGAATTTGGGAGCAGTTCAGCTTTGTAGTTCAGGTTGCACTCAGGATGTCAGCAGGGACTAAAGTTGCCAAAAGGCTTGCCTGGCGCTAGAGAATCTGCTTTGAAGAAGACTCACAGACCTAGTAACTGGCAGGAAGCCTCAGTTTTTCTCTACTCAGGACCTTCCAAAGACCTCAGTTTCTCATAGTGTGGGCCTCTCCATAGGCTGCTCATAATTGACAGCTACCTTCCTGCAGAGTGAGTGATCCAAAAGAGAAAAAGAGAGGCAGAAATCACAAGGTCTGTTATAATCTAGTCTCAGAAGTGACATGCCATCCCACAGACCAAACATGATACAGCATGGGAGGGGATTACACAAAGATGTGAATACCAAGAGGTCGGGATCTTTGGAGACCATTTCAGAAGCTGACTGCCACAGTCTCCTCTGGTCCTCAGTGACTCACATCCTTTTCACAGGAAAAACATACTTACCCTTTTCCCAGACTCTCAAAAGTTTGGAAAAAACGTGTCCCATTAGAGCTTCAGCCCAAAAGACAGAAGAATCATATTTAAATTAGGTCCTGGCATAGATGAGGCTCTTCAGGTATGTTCCTCACATACAATTCCTCAAGTATGGTTCCTCTCAATTTAAAAATCTATGGACTAAAGGGATAATTTATCTGTCCTTCAAATACCCAACATACAATGGTGGCACAGCCAGAGGAGTGCCCTATGATCAGGAACAAGTCAAAGATGTCCACTGTTATCACTTAGATTCAACACTGAATTTGAAGTTCCAGCTAAGGCAATTAGACAAGAAAAATAAATAAAACTCATCCAAACTGCAAAGGAAGAATTGCAATCCTTATACATTGCTGGTGGGAATGTAAAATAATGTGCTGCTGTGAAAAACAGTTCAGCAGTTCCTCAAAAATTTAGACAAAGAGTTACCAGATGCCCCAGAAATTCCACTCCTAGATAAACCCAAGAGAAGCGAAAGTGTATGTTTACGTAAAAAACTTGTATATGAATTTTCTTACAAGCAGTATTCATAATAGCCAAAAAGTGGAAACAAGCCAAACATCTATCAACTGCTGAACGTATAAACAAGCAGTGGCATATCTTCACAGTGGACCATTGTTTAATTAGAAAAACAAATGATGTACTTATAGATGCTACAACTTGGATGACCTTGAAGACATTGTGTTACGTGAAAGAAGTCAGGCCGGGTGTGGTGGCTCACACCTGTAATCCCAGCACTTTGAGAGGTCAAAGCAGATGGATCACCTGAGGTCAGGAGTTCTAGACCAGCCTGAACAAGATAATGAAACCCCGTCTCTACTAAAGACACAAAAAATTAGCTGGGTGTGGTGGTGCACGCCTGTAATCCCAGCTACTATAGAGGCTGAGGCAGGAGAATCACTTGAACCTGACAGGCGGAGGTTGCAGTGAGCCAAGATCACCCCATGGCCCCCAGCCTACGTGACAGAGCAAGACTCTGTCTCAAAAAAAGAAGCCAGACACAAAAGGCCACCTATTGCATAATTCCATTCATATGAAATGTCTTGAATAGGCAAATCCATGGAGACAGAAAGTAGATTAGTGAATGCCAGGAGGTGGAGGTAGCAAGAAATAGAATTACAATTTCTTTTGTGGATGAAGAAAATGTGGAATTAAGTAGTGGTGATGGTTGCAAAATCTGTGAATATACTTTTAAAACCCTGGCATTTTGCAATTAAAAATAGTATATTTTGTGGTAAATGCATTATATCTCAAAAAAATACAACTACCTAACACATAATAAAGCTCTATAGTATAAAAAAATTAACTCATTTATTAGTTCTAATTGTTTTTGAAGGAGTCTTCAGGATTTTCTATATATAAGATCATGTTGTCTGCAAACAGAAATAATTTAACCTCTTCCTTTCTGATTTGGAAGCCTTTTATTTCTTTTTCTTGCCTAATTTCTCTAGTTAGTACTTCCAGTACTACATTAAATAGAAGAGGTGAGAGTGGGTATTCTTGATTGTTTGTGACCGTGGAGGAAAAACTTTCAACTTTTCACCATTGACTGTGATGTTAGCTGTGAGCTTGCCATATATGGCCTTTATTGTGTTGAGTTAAACTCCTTCTATACATAATTTGTTGAGAATTTTTATCATGAAAGGATGTTGGATTTTGTGAAATATTTTTTCAACATCTATTGAAATGATCATGTAGTTTTGTCTTTACTCTTTAATGTGGTGTAACACATTTAGAAATTTGCCTGTGTTGAACCATTCTTGCATCCCAGGGATCAATCCCACTTGATTCCCAGTGTTATGGTTTGAATGTGTGTGCCCCCCCAAAAGCACATGTTGGAAACTCAATTTCCAATGCAATAGTGTTGGAAGGTAGGGACTAATGGGAGGTGCTTAATTCATGAGGGCTTCACCCTCTTAAATGGATTAGTGTTGATTATTAAAGGTCATGAGGCTGCAAATTGAATCTCTTGTTCTTTCTTCTGCTCTCTTTGTCCTTAGGAGGCTGCAGCAAAAAGGCCCTTGCCAGATGCTACTGCCTTGATCTTGGATTTCCCAGCCTCCAGAAACGTCGGTCAATAAATTTCTGCTTATTATAAACTACCCAGTATCAGGTATTCTGTTAGAGCAGCACAAAGTTAGACACAAAGACATAAAATTGGTACCTAGAAGTGGGGTTGTTGCTATAACAAATATTTGAAAATGCAGAAGCAACTTTGGAACATGGTAATGGGTGGAGGCTAGAAGAATTTGAAGGAGCAGGCTACAAATATCATAGATTGCAGTGAACCAGTGCATTAAGTGAGATTCTAGTGATGGCTTATCAGAGGAGAGCTATAGAAGAAGTCTGAAACTTCTTAGAGATTGTTTAAGTGGTCGTAATCAGAATGTTGGTAGGAATATGGAGAGTAAAGGTCATTTTGATGAAGTCTCAGACAAGAAAAAGGAATATTTTCTTGGAAATTGGAGTAAATGCCACTTTTGTTAACAAACTGAAAAAAAAAAAAAACTTGACTGCATTGTGTCATGCACTAAAATTTTATAAATGGTAGAATTTAAGAGCAATGAACTAGGATATCTGGTAGGAGAAACCTCTAAGCAAAATATTGAAAATGTGTGGCTTCTTTTACATTCAGTAAAATAAGAGAAGACAGGAAATTATTTAAATATAAAATGTATCATTTTGAAAAAACAGGCCTGGCCCAGTGGCTCACACCTGTAATCCCAGCACTTTGGAGGGCCCAGGTGGGCGGATCATGAGGTCAAGAGATCAAGACCATCCTGGCCAACATGGTGAAACTCCGTCTCTACCAAAAAAAAAAAAAAAAAATACAAAAATTAGCTGGGCATGGTGGCACGCACCTGTAGTCCCAGCTACTTGGGAGACTGAGGCAAGAGAATTGCTTGAACCAGGGAGGTGGAGGTTGCAGTGAGCTGAGATTACGCCACCGCACTCCAGCCTGGAGACAGCACGAGACTCAAAACAAAATGAAGCTTAGGAATTTGAAGAATTCTCAGCCTGGCCATGTCGTAGAGAATGAAAGAATATTTTCAGGAAAGGGAACCAAGAGTGTGGGCAAGTAACTGATTGATAAGGAGATCAGTATGGATAGAACAAAGCCAGAGCTATTAATTAGGACAATGGGAGAATAGCCTCAAAGGTACTTTGGAGATTATTAGCATAGTCCCTCCCATCATAGGCCCAAAGTGTCATGATCTGAGGGAAGGAAATCCTGCAAAAGAGAGCCTAGGGTGCCCTCAAGCCTCTGCTTCCCACATTCTGATGCAGAACTCCTTGACCACCCCAGGTATGGTTTAAAGGGGTTCAGGTGTGGCTTCGGCTCCAGCTTCAGAAGGTGTAAGTGACACATGATGTTATGTTTGTAGGTATGCAGAATACAAAAGCTCTGGGGGAATTGTTTCCTCCACCTGGATTTCAATGAACGTCAGGGACAACCTGGGAACACAGGCAGTAGACTGTTGCAGGGCTGGAGCCACCATGAGAGCCCCTACTAGGGCAATGGCTAGTAGAGCTATAAAGGTAGGTCCACCCCCAAGACACAGAACTACAACGTGCAACACCAGCCTGGGAGAGCTGCAGTCACCGGACTTTAACCCATATACCCAGCAAAGCCATAGGAGTGGGACTAGCCAAGGCCTTAGGGGCTCAACGCTCACCCCAGTGTGCCCAGAAGGTGGGACATAAAGTCAAAGGGGATTATTCTTGGAGCTTTAAAATTCAATGTTGTTGGCCTGGCTCAGTGACACTCATTCCTATAATCCCAGTACTTTGGGAGGCAGAGGTGGGTGGATTGCTTGAGCCCAGGAGTTTGAGACTAGCCTGGGCAAACATAGCACAAACTCCTATCCCTATATAAAACAAACAAACAAACAAAAATTGTCCGGCTGAACAGCTTTTTCTTCATCTGGGTTCGACGTCAGTTGATTTTTCCCCTGAGATTCCCCACGGTCGCTCTGCGACGCTAATAGGCGGTCCGTACTTCCGCCTGGGGTTTGTTGTGTTGGTGTGGTTTTCACGTCCCAAGGACATGGTTGTGGGGCTTGTTGTGTTGATGGTGCAGTCGCTGAGTCCCAAAGACATGGTTACTTCCTTGACTACCTATCTTGCCTCAGGAATGTCTATGCCATGCCTGTCCCACCACTGTATTTTGGAAGCACATAACTTGCTTGATTCCACAGGCTCATGCCTGAAGGAAATTGCCTCCTTACCATCCTACCTTGACTTTCGCCTATATCTGATTTAGATGAGACTCTGGGCTTTGGACTTTCGAGTTGATGCTGGAATGATTTAAGACTTTGGAGGGGCTATTAGATGAAATGCATGTATTTTGTGAGAAGGACATGAATGTTGGGGCCCAGGGGCCAAAAAAAATGCTATGGTTTGAATGTGTCCTCAAAAAAGCATGTGTGGGCTGGGCACTGTTGCTTACACCTGTAATCTCAACATTTTGGGAGGCCAAGGTGGGAGGATTGCTTTAGCCCAGGGGTTCAAGATCAGCCTGAGTAACATGGTGAGACTCTGTGTCTACCAAAAAAAAGGTAATCACAACAAAAAATTGGCTGGGCATGGTGGTGTACACCTGTAGTCCCAGCTACTGGGGAGGCTGAGGTGAGAGGGTCAGTTGAGTCTGAGAGATTGAGGTTGCAGTGAACCATGATGAACCATGATTGTACCACTTTACTGCAGCCTGAATAACAGAGTGAGATCCTCTCTCAAAAATAAATAAATTAATTGAAAGCATTTGTTAGAAACTTAATTTCCAATCTAATAGTGTTGAAAGGTAGAACCTAACAGAAGATGTTTAGTCTATAAGTAAGGGCTCCACCTTACTTGGATTAAGGTTGATTACAAAGGGGCTTGAAGCTGCAAGTTCAATCTCTTGACTTTTTTTTGGAGATGGAGTCTAGCTCTGTCATGCAGGCTGGAGTGCAATGGTGCTCTCTTGGCTCACTGAACTTCTACCTCCCAGGCTCAAGCATTTCTCCTGCCTCAGCCTCTGGAGTAGCTGGGATTACAGGCACATACCACCACACCCGGCTAATTTTTGTATTTTAGTAGAGATGGGGTTTCACCAGGTTGCCCAGGCTGGTCTCGAACTCCTGAACTCAGGTGACCTGCCTGCCTAGGCCTCCCAAAGTGCTGGGATTACAGATGTGAGCCACTGCGCCCAGCCTTCTTGCCCTTTCTTTGCCCTTTTGTCACAAAATGATGCAGCGAAAAAGACCCCTGTCAGATGTCAGCCCCTTGATTTTGGACTTCTCAGCCTTCTGAACTATGAGCCAATAAATTTCTGTTCATTATAAATTACCCCGTTTCAGATATTCTGTTATAGCAGCACAAAATCAAGTGAGAAACTTGGTGAATAACCCTATTAATGTCTTACTGAATTCAGTTTACTAGTATTTTGTTGAGGATTTTTGTATGTGTGTTCACCAGAGATTTTGGCCTGTAATTGTCTTTTTTTGTAATGTCCTTGACTGGCTTTGATTTCAGTATAAGTTGCAGGATACAAAATTAACATATTAAAATTAGTATCATTGCTATATACTAACAACAAACTATTCACAAAATAATTGTATGAGAGATCCATACACTGAATACTATAAAAACACTGATGAAATAAATTTAAGACAAAAACAAATGAAAATATATATAGTGTTCATGGATTGGAGGAATTAACATTGTTAAATTGTCCATATTACCCAGTGATCTACAGATTCAATGCAATCCCTGTCAAAATTGAAATGACATTTTTCACAGAAATAGAAAAGAACAACCTTAAAGTTTGTATAGAAAAACAAAAGACCTCAAATAGTCAAAGCAATTTTTAGCAAAACAAAGCTGGAGGCATCACACTGCCTGACTTGAAAATGTACCAAAAAGCTATAATAATCAAAACAACCCATACCGTCATAAAAGCAGACATATAGACCAAAGAAATAGAAAACAGAGCCCACATATCTACAGTCAACTGATTTTCAGCAAAGCTGTCAAGGACACACAATGAAGAAAGGACATTCTCTTCAGTATGTTGGGAAAATTAGATATAAACACACAGAGGAATGAACTTAGACCCTTATTTTGTCCCATGTACACAAGTCAAATCATAATGGGTTAATGTCTTAAATATAAGATCTGAAGCTATAAAATCACTAGGGGAAAATACAGGGAAAGAACTTCTTAACATTGGATTTGGCAAAAACTTTTGGATACAACCCTAAAAACACATGCAACAAAAGCAAAGTTAGCCTAATTGGATTGCACCAAACTAAAGGGCTTCTGCACACCAAAGGCAACAATCAACAGAGTGAAGAGACTATCTATGGGATGGGGAGAAAATATTTGCAAACCATGCATCTGATAAGGGGCCAATATCCAAAATATCTAAGAAACTCAAACAACTCAACAGCAAGAAAACAACCAGTTTAAAAAATGGGTAGGAACCCATTTTTTTTTTTCTCAAAAAGATACTTGATATAGAAGATATTTCTCAAAAGAAGACATGTAAATCACCAACAGGTATATGAAAAGGTGTTCAAAATCACTAATAATCAATCAGGGAAATGCAAATGAAAGCCACAATGAGATATCATCTCACATGTGTTATAATAGTCTTTATCAAAAAAATAAAAGATAACAAGTGTTAACAAAAATGTGGAGGAAAGGGAACCCTAGTACATTGTTGGTGGGAATGTGAATTAGTATAGTTATTTTGGAAAACAGTATGGAGGTTCCCCCAAAAATTAAAATTAAAACTATTGTATGATTCAACAGTTCTCTTTCTCAGTATATAACCAAAGGAAAGGAAGAAATATTCCCTCATCCATGTTCATTTCAGTATTATTCACAATGGTAAAGACATGGAGTCAACCTAAGTGTTTATCAACCTAAGTGTTTGTCTACTGATGAATGGATAAAGAAAATGTGATATATATACATAGCATGATACTGTTCAGCCTTATGAAACGAAAGATATCTTGACTTCCACATGGTAGTCTTGCAACAACATGGATGAATGTGGAAGACATCATCCTAAGTGAAATAAACCAGGCACAGAAAGACTAAAGACAAACTGAATGATCTCACTTTTATGTGAAATTAAGAGTAGAATGGAGGTAACCAGGGACAGGGGTGGGTGGTAGTGAGGTGGGAAATGGAGAGATATTGGTTAAAGTAAAAAACTTAGTTAGACAGGAGGAATAAGTTCTGGAGATTCACTGTGAAGCATGGAGGCAATTGTGAATAATAATGTATTGTATATTTGAAGACTGCTGAGAACATAGATTTTAGATGTTCTCGCCACACATAAAAACTGATAAGTGTGTAAGTTGAGGGATATATTAAATCATTCTACAGTGTGTATGTGTGTGTATATATACATCATGAACCCCATAAATGTATAGAATCATTTGTTAATTAAAAATAAACTTTAAAATGACAAAAATAAAGATGTTTTCACATGTACAAAGGCTGAAAAAAATCAAAGACCAGCAGATCTGTATTATAAGAAAAATTAAAGGAGTCCTTCAAGCAGAAGGAAAGTTTTATCAGATAGAAATATATTTATTTCTACCCAAAGGAATGAAGATACCAGAAATGGCAACTGTGTGGGCAAATACAAGTATAAGAAAACTTTCTCATTACATAATTCTCTTAGATGATAAACAAAGAAACAAACAAAAAAAAATGTAGAGTGAGAGTGAATATGTATATATTTGTGTGTATATATACACACACATATATTGCACTAACATGTATGATAATAGCAGAAAGTTTAGAGGGAAGAAATAGTATGGCAGTTTTATACTATATATAAACGGATACAATAATATTTGAAGCTAGACTCAAACAAGTTAAAGGCAAATACTACAAATCCAAAAGTAATAGCTAGAATCACAAAATAGAATTATACCTAATTAGCTAATAAACTAGATACAAAGGAACCACAAAAATAACCAAAAGATGGCCAATAAAAGAGGGAAAAATATGGAACAAAGAACAATTGGACCAAATAGAAAACAAATATCAAGAAGGTAGGTTTAAATCCAACCATATCAATAATCCCATCAAGTGAAAATTGTCTAATTGTCTCAATTAAAAGACAAACATTTTTGAAGTAGATTTAAAAAAATAAATGAATACTTGACTATATGCTGTCTGTAAGAAACACACTACCATGGAAAACTACAAAAAAGTTAAAAGTAAATGGATGAACAAATGTACTATGCCAATATTAATTTCAAAAAAACCAAAACTGGAGTGCTTATTTTAATACAAAACAATGTAGATTCCATAGAAAAGCCATATCCAGGGATAAAAAGGTCATTTAAAAATGATAAAGTGTTCATTTTACTAAGAGAACATAATCATCTTAAATATTTATGCAACTAATGACAGAGCTTCAAAATACAGCTTCTGACTTACAAATTTTCAACTTTACAATGTGCAGAAGGGATACACATTCAGTATGCTTTTTGACTTATGAAGTTGTGCACAGATAAACACACTGTGAGTTCAAACAGTGGGTGTGTCCAGACATAACCACATTGTTGAGGAGCATCTGTACTTAAAAGCAAAAACTGATAGAATCACAAGAAGAAATAGACAAATCCACAATTATAGCTAGGGATCTGAATACTTCTCACTCAATAATAGCAGAAATACATAGACATCAGTAAGGATATAGAAGATATGGAGAGCACTATCAACCAAGTTGACCCAATTGATATTTATAGGTCATTATACCAAAGAACAGCAAAACACACCATATTCCCTTCCTAGACCATATTATAGGCCATAAAAAAATACTCAATAAATTTGTAAGAATTGAGTCACACCACTGTTTTCTCTGACCACCATGAAATTAGAAATTAATAAAAAGATATATGAAAAATTCCAGAATATTGCAAAAGTAAGTAACAGACTTATACAAAACCTACAGGTCAAAGAAGAAATCAAAAGGAAAATTATAAAACACTTATAAATGAATAAAAAGGAAAGGACAAAATATCAGATTTAGTGGTATGCTGCTAGAATAGAATTTGGAGGAAACTTTTAGGACTAAATATTTATATTAGGAAAGAATAAGGGTCTGAAATCAATGAACTCAACATTTACCTTAAGAATCCAGAAAAATAATGTAGAAAAGGAACAGATTAAAGTCCTTCAGGTACAAGGAAACAGAAGAAATAAAACAAAAAATCAATTATAAGGAAAAATAGGGAAAAATCTGAGACCAAAAATGAGTTATTTGAGATCCATCTAAGTGATAAACCTGTAGTTAGACTGATCAGTATAAGGGGAGAAAAGACAGAATTTATCAATATTGGAATGCAAGAGATGACATTAGTACACATTCTATAAATATTAAAGATACTTGAATAATGTGATGACTTTATTCCAATAAATACAATAAATTAAATTAAAAATGCATTGAAAGATACAAACTACTAAAGCTCACTCAAGAAGAAATAGATAACCTGAATAGACCTTTATCTATTAAAAAATTGTATTTCAAACACCTTTTCACAAAGAAAATGACAGACTCAGACGGCTCCCTTGTAGAATTCCAGCAATAGTAAGGGAAGAAATCATACCAATTCTACACAAACATCCAGAAAATTGAAAAGAAAATAATATGTCCCAAAGGCATTGTATGAAAACTACAGACCAATATTCCTCATAAATATAAATACAAATTAACAAATATATATGTATACATATTTAAATATATAATATTTTAAAAGGGTAGTTAATACATTGTGATGAGGTGGCATTAACCCCAGGAATGCAAGATTGCTTTAACATTTGAAAATCAATCAATGTAATTCATGTTAACAAATCCAGAGAGAATAACCACATGGTTGTATGAATTGATGGAGGAAAATAATTGACAAAATCCAACAGCCATTTCTGATAAAAATTCCCAACAAGCTAGGAATAAAATGGAACATCATCTTGATAAGAGGATATTTGAAAAACCTACAGCTAACATCATTCTGAATGTTTTCCCCTAACATCCGGAACAAGGCAAGCGTATCTTCATCAACATTTTTTTATTTCTATTTTACTGGAGGTTTTAGCTAGTACAAATTGGCAAGGAAAATAAATACAAACCATATAGATTGAAATGGAAGAAATAAAACTGTATTTATTTGTAGAAGACAAAAATCACCTACAGAGAACAAGACTTTCAATTATAACTGAGTTTTGCAAGGTTGCAGAATACAAGATCAATATGAGAATAAATTGTATTTCAATACATTAGCAATAAATCATTGAAAATTGAAATTAAAATGCCATTAACAATAGCACAAAAACAGGGGTAAAGCTGATGTAAAGTGCAGAAGACATACAATGAAAAGATAAAACTTTGCTAAGAGAGATTTTGAAATATGGAAATCAGTGGAAGAACTCTATGTTAATGGATTGAAAAACTCAAGGTTGCTAAGATACCAGTTCTCTATAAATTGATCTATAGATTCATTATAATCCCTATCAAAATCCATCATGTTTTTATAGAAATTGGTAAGCTGGTTATAAAATCTATGTAGAAACGCCAAAAAAGTAGGATAGGCAAAACAACTTGGGGAAAAAGAGGGAATTTTTATTTTTTTATTTTTTATTTTTTGGCAGGAAAGAAAGAAAGAACTCTCATTACCTGAATTCAAGACTTATAAAGCTACAGTTATCCAGGCAGTGTGGTTTTGGAGTTCAGGAGGCAAAGATATTAATTAAACAGAATAAAGTCCTGAAATAGTCCCTCATATTTATATAAAACTGATTTTTGACCAAGGGTGCAAAGGTAGTTCGGTAAAGACAGAATGGTCTTGTCAACAAATGGTGTTGAACAAATAGATATCCACTTAGATCCACATATTCCACTGTATTTCTTAGATCCAGCACCAAAAGTTTGATCCATAAAGGAAAAATCGATAATTTGAACTTTATATAAAAAACTTCCAAAGATACTGCTAAGAAAAATGAAAGACGGCCAGGCGCGGTGGCTCATGCCTATAATCCCAGCACTTCAGGAGGCCGAGGCGGGCAGATCACAAGCTCAGGAGATCGAGACTGTCCTGGTTAACATGGCGAAACCCCATCTCTACTTAAAAAAAAAAAAAAAAATTAGGCGGGCATGGTGGTGGGCGCCTGTAGTCCCAGCTACTCTAGAGGCAGAGGCGGGAGAATGGCGTGGACCTGGGAGGCAGAGCTTGCAGTGAGCCAAGATCTGGCCACTGCACTCCAGCCTGGGCGACAGAGCGAGACTCCGTCTCAATAAATACATAAATAAATAAATAAATAAATAATAAAAAGGCAAATGAAAGACAAGGCATACGCTGATAAGGCACCTGTATCCAGAATATATACTCTCAAATCTCGACAATGAAATAACACAATTAAAAAAGGGAAATAACTTTTTTTCGAGTTCTCTCATGAGGTTGCAAAAGCAAATAATTTTAACACATCACCAAAATGTACAGAGGCAAATACATGAAAGATGCTAAACATCATTAATAATTAGAGAAACGGAAATTAAAACAGGATACTACTACGCACTCATTAGAATGACTAAAATTAAAAAGACTGACAATACCGAGTTTTGACAAGAACATGAAATAAATGGAATTCCCACACACGATTTGAGAACATACAATGGCACAGCTACTTTAGAAAACACTTTATTTTCTTAAAAAGCTGAAAATACATGCAGCATACCATTTAACCTTTCTACTCTTATTTACCTGAGACATGAAAATATAACCACTTACAAAGACTTGTTATGAATGTTTACAGCATCTTACTTTATTATTATTATTATTATTTTTAAAATATATTCTTTAACTTCTGGAGTGCATGGGCAGAACGTGCAGGTTTGTTACATAGCTATACGCGTGCCATGGTGGTTTGCTGCCCGCATCAACCTGTCATCTACATTAAGTATTTCTCCTAATGCTATCCCTCCCCCAGTCCCCCAGCCCCAACAGGCTCTGGTGTGTGATGCCACTCCATTCCCCTCATGTCCATGTGTTCTCATTGTTCAACTCCCATTTATGAGTGAGAACATGTGGTGTTTTGTTTTCCATTCTTGTGTTAGTTTACTGAGAATGATGGTTTCCAGCTTCATCCATGTCCCTGAGAAGAAAACGAACTCATCCTTTTTTATGGCTGCATAGTATTCCATGGTGTATATGTGCCACATTTTCTTTATCCAGTCTATCATTCATGGGCATTTGGGTTGGTTCCAAGTCTTTGCTATTGTGAATAGTGCCACAGTAAACACACATGTGCATGTGTCTTTATAGTAGAATGATTTATAATCCTCTGGGTATATACCTAGTAATGGGATTGTTGAGTCAAATGGTATTTCTGGTTCTAGTTCCTTGAGGAATCGCCACACTGTCTTCCACAATGGTCAAACTAATTTACATCCCACCAATAGTGTAAAAGCTTTCCTATTTCTCCACATCCTCTCCAGCATCTGTTGTTTCCTGACTTTTTAATGATTGCAGTTCTAACTGGTATGAGATGGTATCTCCTTGTAGTTTTGATTTGCATTTCTTTAATGACCAGTGATGATGAGCTTTTTTTCATACGTTTGTTGGCTGCATAAAAGTCTTCTTTTGAGAAGTGTCTGTTCATATCCTTCACCCACTTTTTCATGGGATTGTTTTTTTCTTGTAAATTTGTTTAAGTTCTTTGTAGATTCTGGATATTAGCCCTTTGTCCAATGGATAGATTGCAAAAATTTTCCCCTATTCTGTAGGTTGCATCTTCACTCTGATGATAGTTTCTTTTGCCGTGTAGAAGCTCTTTAGTTTAACTAGATCCCATTTATCAATTTTGGCTTTTGTTGCCATTGCTTTTGGTGTTTTGTTCATGAAGTAATTGCCCATGCCTATGTCCTGAATGGTATTGCCTAGGTTTTCTTTCAGAGTTTTTATGGTTTTAGGTCTTACGTTTAAGTCGTTAATCCATCTTGAGTTAATTTTTGTATAAGGTGTAAGGAAGGGATCCAGTTTCAGCTTTCTACATATGGCTACCCAGTTTTCCCAACATCATTTATTAAATAGGTAATTCTTTCCTCATTGCTTGTTTTTGTCAGGTTTGTCAATGATCAGATGGTTGTAGATGTGTGGTGTTATTTCTGAGGCCTCTGTTCTGCTCCATTGGTCTATATATCTGTTTTGGTACCAGTACCATACTGTTTTGGTTACTGCAGTCTTGTAGTATAGTTTGAAGTCAGTTAGCGTGATGCTTTCAGCTTTGTTCTTTTTGCTTAGGATTGTTTTGGCTATGTGGGGTCTTTTTGGTTCCATATGAAATTTAAAGTAGTTATTTCCAATTCTGTAAGAAAGTCAATGGTAGCCTGATGGGGATAGCATTGAATCTATAAATTACTTTGGGTAGCATGGCCATTTTCACGATATTGATTCTTCCTATCCATGAGCATGGAATGTTTTTCCATTTGTTTGTGTCCTCTCTTATTTCCTTGAGCAGTGGTTTGTAGTTCTCCTTGAAAAGGTCCTTCAATCCCTTGTAAGTTGTATTCCTAGGTATTTTATTCCCTTTGTAATAATTGTGAATGGGAGTTCACTCATGATTTGGCTCTCTGTTTCTCTGTTATTGGTATATAGGAATGCTTGTGATTTTTGCACATTGATTTTGTATCCTGAGACTTTGCTGAAGTTGCTTATCAGCTTAAGGAGATTTTGGGCTGAGATGATGGGGTTTTCTAAATATACCGTCATGTCATCTGCAAACAGAGACAATTTGACTTCCTCTTTTCCTAATTGAATATCCTTTATTTATTTTCTTGCCTTATTGCCCTGGCCAGAACTTCCAACATTACGTTGAACAGCAGTGGTGAGAGAGGGCATCCTTGTCTTGTGCCTGTTTTCAAAGGGAATGCTTCCAATTTTTGCCCATTCAGTATGATATTGGCTGTGGGACTGTCATAAATAGCTCTTACTATTTTGAGATATGTTCCATCAATACCTAATTTATTGAGAGTTTTTAGCATGAAGGGCTGTTGAATTTAGTCAAAGGCCTTTTCTGTATCTATTGAGATAATCATGTGGTTTTTGTCATTGGCTCTGTTTGTGATGGGTTACATTTATTGATTTGCGTATGTTGAACCAGCCTTGCATCCCAGGGATGAAGCTGACTTGATCATTATGGGTAAGCTTTTTGATGTGCTGCTGGATTCAGTTTGCCAGTAATTTATTGAGGATTTTCACATCGATGTTCATCAGGGATATTGGCCTGAAATTCTCTTTTTTTGTTATCTCTCTGCCAGGTTTTGGTATCAGGATGATGCTGGCCTCATAAAATGAGTTAGGGCGAATTCCCTCTTTTTCTATTGTTTGGAATGGTTCAAGAAGGAATGGTACCAGCTCCTCTTTGTACCTCTGGTAGAATTTCGGCTGTGAATCCATCCCTTCCTGGACTTTTTTTGGTTGGTAGGCTATCAATTACTGCCTCAATTTCAGAACTTGTTGTTGGTCTATTCAGGGATTTGACTTCTTCCTGCTTTAGTCTTGGGAGGGAATATATGTCCAGGAATTTATCCATTTCTTATAGATTTTCTAGTTTATTTGCGTGGAGGCGTTTATAGTATTCTGTGATGGTAGTTTGCATTTCTGTGGGATTGGTGGTTATATCCTCTTTATCATTTTTTATTGCATCTATTTGATTCTTCTCTTTTCTTCATTAGTCAGGCTAGTGGTCTATTTTGTTGATCTCAAAACATCAGCTCCTGGATTCACTGATTTTTTTGAAGGTTTTTCATCTATCTCCTTCAGTTTTGCTTAGTTCTTATTTTCTGCTAGCTTTTGAATTTGTTTGCTCTTGCTCCTCTAGTCCTTTTAGTTGTGATGTTAGGTGTCAATTATAGATCTTTCCTGCCTTCTCGTGTGCATTTAGTGCTATAAATTTCTCTCTACACACTGCTTTAAATGTGTCCCAGAGAACCTGGTACGTTGTCTTTGTTCTCATTGGTTTCAAGGAACATCTTTATTTCTGCCTCAATTTTGTTATTCACCCAGTAGTCATTCTGGTGCAAGTTGTTCAGTTTGCATGTAGATGTGTGGTTCTGAGTGAGTTTCTTAATCTTGAGTTCTAATTTGATTGCACTGACAGCACCTTACTTGTAATAGCAGAAAATGGAGTAAAGAGCGAAACATCCATCACCTGGTGAATGAACTGGTATATCCAACAGCATACTGCCTCGTAAGGAAAGCCCATTAACTACTGATGCATGCACACAGATGAATGTCAAAATAGCCTTCAGTGAAAGCAAACTTTGACTCCATTTATAGAAAATCCTTGAAAAGTCTACAGTGACAAAGATCAGTGATTGCCTGGGAGTTGACAGGAGGGACCCTCTACCTTAGGTTTTTGTTGAGATCAAAGGCAAAGCCCTTAAACTTCTTTGGGGCCTAATTGATAGCATCCAAGGCCCACTCTTCAATCTTTGAAGGGTCTAGTCTGAATTCAACCTCTTAGGATTTCCCCATATTCATAACTGAAACTGAAACATAACTTTGGAATTAAGGAATAAAGACATCCTTGTTCTGGGCTCGTTACTAGCACGTGTTTGACTGCAGCCAAGACGGCGTCTTATTCTATACAATTTAAAGCCTTCTAGCTTTTTTGGGGGTATGGGGTGCTATTTAATCCAAGTTCAGCTGGTTTAGTGATAAATTACATCAGTATTTACCAGTGTCTTTTATGCTCTTCCTGTGTTGAATCATCTCGAGATATTTATCTCAAGACCCAACCCACAACTACTGAATTAAGCTATTAAGTGGGGAAAAACCGGGATCAGGGTACTGTCTAAAAATCTCACAAGCTCCCCAGAAAAACCATCACAAAAATCCATTCAATGCCTTCACACAAACGCAGTCTACTGCAGCTTCCTAATTCAGTTGTTTCCAGGATTACAATGTTTATAAAAGGTATACATTAAGCTTTTAACAATTTTATTTAGCAAAATTTATTTTTGTATGTACATACAAAAGACATTTTCTTTGACATATAAAAAATACAGAAATATTTACATGTCTACAAAAATATTAAAACAGATTTCAGAAATAAGGAAAACAAGCACGTTTTTACAAAGGATACTTTCTTGGGAAATATACACACAAAAAAAGCTTTAGAAAGGTGACAAAACATTTAATCGACTCCAGAAGTTGATATTCCTATTGGTATCAATTGAGTAAGATGAGTATAAAATGTCTGAAATGCTAACAGATGGAAAACCAGACTTACATTTAAGACTGTCTGGGTAAAATTGCATGGGTTTCCTTTACCATAAAATTGAATCAATTTTTTTTTTTTACCCTCAGTATCACATAACTATCTACTTTTCCTTTTTTCTTGAAATATTTAAATTGTTTGATTTGTATTGAGAATTTTAAACTTTTTCTCATTAAATTGTAAAAATAGTTTAAGAGGTTGTCTATCCTCTTTATCCTCTGGGGGGAAAAAAACCTCAGGATACTACACTGATTTCAACATAAAATTGAAAATCACAATACAATATTTTTTTAAGTTAAAACCTAACATTTTCTAATTAACATTCATGATCAGTAACAATTGATTTAATAAGAGATCACAATCTTCGTAAATTCTTTTTGCTTTTCTTTGTACCAGGCAGGGGACCTATTTTACAACTGGCTTTGAGGAGCTTGCCATCTGAACAGTCTTTAGTAGTATGGTAATTACAGAGACACCTCGTACAATAATCAAATCCACAGCCTTCTCGTTTGCAGGTTGCCCGTTGTAAATAGCAATCATATTTTGCAGGTGAATTACAGCGAATACAGGCTTTGAGGCTTTCGTTCTTTTTCAAAGTCTTGGCAACCTAAAAAAGAAAAAAAAAAACAAACTATAAACAAATTTCAGCAAGGATTACATGTACTTTAGTTAGTAAAACCAAGGACACCCTTGCACCTTCCCCAATACATGTATGAGATATCACTGTCACACATATGATAACTACTGCCCTAAGTTTTGTCTATGTAGTACCTGATAGCAGATGCTCAATAAATACTTTCTGAATAAATTTGTATGTTGCATCACTCATCATGGCATAAAATGTAAGACTAGTTTTGTTAGGTAGGATTTACATTTACTGATCAACGTGAATCAGAAAATATTCTATAATTTTGGTAAGCTATCTAAATTAAGCTTGCAAAGTTATCTACATGTGAGTAGAACTTTTAGCACACATCATTCACTGATCTGAGGGTATAATAGAAGGCCCTTCAAGTTCAGAAAGCTTGCCTTTTTCCACTTAACTCTCTTCCTCACTTCTTAAAGGCGGAAACTGCAAAATGTAGTATTGAGTACTTTTATAAGAAATCTAGGTTTTTCATTATTTCCTCAGTGTTTCTAAATTAGAACCCAAAATCACTGAACTTTCATAAACAATGCCAAGTAGTACCTAATATTCATAGAAATACATTTCTGTGTACTTTCCTAATTTCATGTTTCTTTTGTTTTCTACATTATTGTGAGTGAAATGAAGAGGACACTAATGAAATCCCTAATAGTTCTAATTATACTACAGTTAAATTTAAATGATCACCAATATCAGGTTTCTTAATGTCAGAGATTAAACTAGTTATTATCTAGAGCCAAGTTACATTTTGACCTTGAAAGTTCTTTTACATTTCTTACTCTAAATCCCTTAGGTTTTAAGATTTGTGATTAGACAAAAAATTACCTCAGAGAATTCACTGTGTCGACTATAAGTAGAACCTTTCTGATCACCTTGATTGGATACCTTGGTTTGGGCATCTTTTTTGAGAGAAGTCTGGGCTGCTGATTTCTGAACAGAAGCCAGTGGGGTTCTGAACATAACATATTCTCTGGTTGATGCATGTGGTGAAAATTTATTGTTGTTTTCCTAATTAAAAAAAAAAAAGTTTTAATAGAACTTAGAAATTATTTCCTGTATCCTCAACAATGAGACGTTTTTATGTTTGTACATAAAAGAAATGATGGCCGGGTGCGGTGGCTCAAGCCTGTAATCCCAGCTCTTTGGGAGGCCGAGACGGGCGGATCACGAGGTCAGGAGATCAAGACCATCCTGGCTAACACAGTGAAACTCCGTCTCTACTAAACACATAAAAAAAATCAGCTGGGCGTGGTGGCAGGCGCCTGTAGTCCCAGCTACTCGGGAGGCTGAGGCAGGAGAATGGCGTAAACCCGGGAGGCGGAGCTTCCAGTGAGCTGAGATCCGGCCACTGCACTCCAGCCTGGGCGACAGAGACTTCGTCTCAAAAAAAAAAAAAAAAAAAAAAAGAAATGACAAGATTATGTAAGAGACTTATCCCTACATGCAATTTACCTGCACATACTTAAACAAAGCAATACCTAAATACAGACACATATCAAGCCTAACTTATAGACAGAAACTGTGAACCAAAACTGAGAAATCACTTTAAATGCAGAGTCTATATGGTACTTAAAAGTAAAACAGCTAAAAAGTAAAAAGTAAAACAGCTTTTCCAAATTTTCCAAATGTTATAAAATACACATACACACAACTGGCAACTAAGATTGACTAATGGTCAACTCTGAGAATTGAGTAATTTTCCCTTTGTTACTTTACACATTCTATTTCTAGGAAGAATCTGAGAAATAAATGATTGAGTTGAGATTTATTTTTGAATGTGGTTTCTAAGTTCTAGTATAAGGCTGAAATACTTTATGAATGTAAAGAAGGGTTTCCAGATTACCTGTTTTTTTTTTCCCTCTATTTCTAGAAGAGCACTAGCAGTGCATTTTTAACTAAAAACATCATCTGCAAACACTTACGGTAACTCTTTGTATTGCTTTACTGTACAACTGGAATGCCCCCTTATCATCTTCTAGGATCTTCTTCCAAGTTGTGCTCACTTTAGACACACTGGAAAAGTAAATTACCATAAATGAAATAATTAAAGCACCACAAAGAGCTAAGATGAATACAGTAGAAAAACATTAGCAGTGCAAAAAGGTATTTACATTATTAGTAGTGCTTCTTAAACCTGACAACATTACAATTGCCTGGCAGTTTTAACTGGTCTAAAATAGAGCTCAGGGCTCTGTATTTTTAAAAAGCTCTCTCCTCATCAAGTAATTCTAAGTGCACTGAGGCTTAACAACCACTGCTTCGTACAGTATTTTTTCACAATATCTGCAAACATCAAATAGTAGCCACCATTGTGTGTGTGTGTGTGTATATATACATATATATATGATACTATGTTAGCTATCTGGTAAAAGTAATAGACAAATTTCAAAGTACTCTAGGCAGACTGCTATTAGAAACCAACTTTAGAAACTCACTATGTTAACAGAAGAAGTAGAATCTGTGATACTGATTTGATTGTCTCTCAAGCTGTTTAGGCTCATGCCTGTAATCCCAGCACCTTGGGAGGCCAAAGCGGGCGGATCACAAGGTCAAGAGATCGAGAGACCATCCTGTCCAACACAGTGAAACCCCGTGTCTACTAAAAACACAAAAATTAGCTGGGCATGGTGGCACGTACCTGTAGTGCCAGCTACTCAGAAGGCTGAGGCAGGAGAATCGCTTGAGCCTGGGAGGCAGAGGTTGCAGTGAGCCGAGATCGCGCCACTGCACTCCAGCCTGGTGACAGGGCGAGACTCCGTGTCAAAAAACAAAAAACAAAAACCAAGAAGCTGTTTATATCTGTTTTGCTTTAGCTCTTGTTTCATAAAGACCAGTATAAACTCATATTTGCAAAGAGTACCTCCAGATAATTTTTCAAAAAGTCAAAAAAAAAAAAAAAAAAACACACACACAAAACAAATCCAACCCCAGTTGAGTCCTATCTAATTCTAGTCTGCATAATCACCTTAATTCTCAAAGTTATCTGACTAAGTGATTTTCCTTGGTAGATTGAGAAAGAAATGGTGGTTAGCACAAGGTTTCTAAGAAATCGTCAAAAACAGAGCCTGGGAGGCGGAGGTTGCAGTAAGCCAAGATTGCACCATTGCACTCCAGCCTGGGTGATGGGAGTGCAGCCCTGTCTCAAAATAAATAAATAAACAAATACATAGTATTAATAATAATAAAAAATCACGAATCCCTATTTGTGGATCTTCATATTTTCATGACTATCAAACCTAGGAGGAGAGCCCTATCACCAAAAAATGGCTTAGAAAGAACAAAAATTACTTCATACTTTCTGGTGTGACAAGTCATAATGCCTATTAGACATGTAGACTGGAACTAGGCTGTTTTATAGTTAAGCCCCAAAGATGTAACTTACATATTAGAAATGTCAAAACTAAAAGGAACAAAGATCCTAATCAAATAGAAACAGTTTTGTAATAGCATGAATATAAAATTTGAAATGACTAGGTTAAATGCATAATTCTAAAGTTTTCTTTCATCTTAGTGGCACATAGGTAGCAAAACACCAGCAAAAGTCATTATCGCAATTAAACAACATTGTAAGGCTACCTACAAAAGGTTGAGCATCTCTAATCCAAAAATCTGAAAATTTCTGAATGCTGACATGATGCTCAAAGGAAATGCACATTGGAGCACTTCTGGATTTCGGATTAGGGATGTTCAACTGTTTAACCTGTAGGGTATAATACAAATATTCCAAAATTCGAAAAACATCTGAAATCCTTCTGGTCCCAAGCATTTCAGATGAGGGACACTCAACCTGTACAACAGTCTTTGCATGAGCTGGTGGTACTGAGCCACTAATAGCAATGTTCAGTGGATTATGCTAACATGTATATTCAAAACAGTACTTACTTGATTAAGTCCATGTCACTGAGTTGTGCTAAAATAGTTGCTAAGAGATGTCTGAGTCCCCTTCGAAAGAGTTCGCTGAGAATATCTACACATTCTAGGCCCATTTTTCTGCCAATTATATTCTGCAGTCTAAAATTTCCTCTGGCTATAATTTCCTTCAGCATCTCCCGATCTACTTTAGGATTTCGCTTTGCATTCTTTTTTAATGTTGAACAAACCACTTTTTCAAAATGAAGAACTGGCAGCAAGTTTTTGTTGGGATATTGGTCTGGGCTTTGTATTTGTAGCAGGCAGGACTGTGGACTGTCACTGAAATTTTCCTCCAGGAGGCTACCTTCTTCATGTTCACTGAGGCTACTTTGTTGAGAAAATGAGGAATAGCCACTGTCTTCATAAAGTCTACTGGTCTCTAGTGCTTCTATTTCATTTGTACTATTAAGTGTTTGTTGCACATGTTGATTTTCCTTGTTATGCAAGGGTTTGCTTTCAGTTTCAAGTTCTACAATCCTAGTGCTCACAATCGGTGACCCAATACATGACAGCCTTTCATAGTCTTTAATGCAGTCTTTACAGGAACCTTCCAAATATGCAGGGGTGTAGGAAACTAGTCTTCCAATGTCATCAGGTTTTACCAGTTTAAGTCCGGAATGAACATGGTTACAATTAAAATCACACTTCATTTTGACAGAAAGGGTAGAACTTTCTTCTTCTTTACAACCTATAAAAAGAACATAACATTTACATCTTAATGGCAAAATTTCCACACATCTCTACTTCTTCAATTGGGATATACAAAGATTACTTTGCAATCTCTCAGCGTTAGGTATTGTCTACATGTACTTGCTTATACAGCTGTGATGTTATTCAAGTTTAATTATTGATATGACAACAATATGTGAAAATATTACTTATATCTTGTAAGTATATACAAATTATATTATTCTTGAGAAGGCATTTCAGAACAGACTGCTTTTGGATGGCTGTAACATCTGACTGTTATCTATAACTGATTGAGTAAAAAATAGTGGAAAAAGGGGCTATACAATAAACATCTGTGTTTATGGAACAAATGAGGAAATGTGATGTATCAAAAGAGTAGGCTCTATGGTCAAAGTTATCTTTAAAGTAACCACAAATACTTTTAGATTCAGTGTTTATTCCTTGGACTTAAATGACATTATGGTTCTCTTTGACTTAAGTACAACCCAAGCCACTGACAGCAAAAATGGTTAAGATTAGTACAGGAGGACAATGTATAAGGGTGGGAATGATCTTGATAAAAATAATAAAAATTTTGTATATTATTTCACCATTAGCAATGATTGCAAGCCTTAAAATAACTAATCAAGAAATCTATAGGTAGCGTGGAGAAAAGAACTAATAACACATTTAAACAACTATAAATTAAAGTCTATCTGAATTCCCACAGCTCTTATCTCCGAGTTTTATTCTGATGGGTGCTCTTGGTGACCTTCTAATATATTTAAAGCGTTTGTCTACCTTACTGGATAGTAAACTCAAGTACAGGGATATCTCCCTGTATCTTCTCTAATATGTGCTGGAAACTGCTGTCTTTTAATCACTGAACAAAGACATTCCACCGTAAGAATGAATAGTTCTGCTATCAATCAAAAGTAAGAGTTGGTAAATAAGAAAAGAATGACACTCTAATCAATTAACCAGATTTAAAAATGAGTGGTAGGGCAGCAGGTGTAAATTACTGTTCAATTGCTTTAAATAACTTAAGATAAACTTGCTATTAATGATAAATAGAAAAAAGGGAAAGACTTGTTCAGAGTTTTATTACCAACCTGCTCCAACACTCGGGACCTAAGAAATCAGTTAAGACACAATGGAGCAGGCAGCATCTTAAGATAGCTTTAAAGAAAGGTTTCACCATCCCTGTGCTACAGACATTTTGCAGTGAATGCCTCTTTGTTCTCAGGGGTTATCCTGTGCATTGTAGGATGTTAAGGAGCCTTTACCCATTAGACACCAGGGACAGCCCCCATTCCCAATATGCAATGTCTCCAGTTACCAGTTATTGCCAAATATTGGGGAGGGGAAAAGGCCAGCTGCAAAATTTCCTCTATTCTTCAGTTGAGAACCACAACTCCAAAAAGTGATTAGGATTGTCAGGCAACAGTGGCCTGGTAAGGGCATTCACAATTTGAGCAATGGCACAATGCTGGGAAGGAATATGGTAGATGGGTTCAGAAACTGTTTAGCATTGTTGAAGGCAGAGAATTAGAATAGGGAAACAATGCGGACATGAGCTAAGAAAGCCTGAATATTAAATGCCAGGTTAAAATGTGCCCCATCTACCATCCCTACACAAGCCAATCATATATAGCTAACAATTTATCCTGTAAGTAAATGTATATAGCATCAATATGCTTAGTCTGCACTAAATATTGGTAATGTGTTCACATTAAATTTAACCATTTTTTACGTAGAGCAAAACTTTTCAACTCAAAGTACAAATGGATACTTTCATAGAAAGTAACTTGTAGAGAGAAACTGCTTGTAAATTTCCAATGTTAATACAGTGAAAGACACATAGTATGTGCTCCAGGATCCCACTAAACATAAAATTAAGAGTTGAGCTGCATAAAAAATAAAGAATATACAAATTCTAGCTCCCTAATTAACCCTAAATCTAGAACAAATGATTCTGAGTGGTTTACTTTCATTCAGAGGAAAAGTAAAAAATGCCAAGAGATTCTATTTTTGCCTCAAATCAACTAAAGAATTAGGTTTGATTTATACATGACCACAATTTACATGAGAGGATAAAAAAGCAGAAGCCACTTATGAAGGCACGCTCTGCTTTGTTTAGCTGCCTAAACCAAAAAGGCCTGAAAATACTTCAGGAATTCAAAGTCATTCTCTTTCTGCTGTCTTTAGAACAGTTACTGGGAGGTTGTCCTATAGAACCTCTTTCATTCAACGCTGTTCTTGAATATGGACAGTTCTTTAAAATTAGAGCTAATAATGATGCAAATACTTTATACTTGTTTAGAAGTTTGCAATTTCCAATGCTTACATACCTTTTGAGGTAGGATGGGGAATTGTTATTTTTACAATTGAGCACACTGAAGTGTAGCTTAGTTTGCCCAATACACGTAGTTAATTAAATGAGCCAGATTTCTCTTCCTCATTATAATGAGGTGCTCTGGAAAAACAGATCTTACGAATAATGTTTATACTGTTTATAAAAATGACAGAAAAGCCAGAATTTATGGTGCAAGCGCACTTAAGGTACTAAAGAAAAAAATGTGTACATTTTTTTTCTCATGTGAGCTGGCCCTTTTTCAGTCCTTAGTAACAATGACCTTTCCATCCCAGGGGCTTTGTACATTATGCCTTTCCCTGCTTAGAATATCTTTTCCGCTTCCTTTGCCTATTTAGCTTCTAATCCATTACTCATGGAGAGCTTCTTCTTTTTTTTTTTTTTTTTTGAGGGAACTTTTCAGACCTCATCAAACCCTACTTTAAAGCACTACCAAATTGAAATTTTTAAAAGTACTTTTAAGTTCCTTAAAGGCCAGACATGACTGTTACTGCTTATGACAAAATCCAAGCAAATAGCAGTGCCTGACACAATGAAGACATATGATATAAAAATGTGTTTCCCACATTTTTTTGTTAGCTAATACCAACATTAGAATCTGTATTCTTCCTCATGAAATTAGCACTTAAGGAGTTAAAATGACTACCACATTCCTCTTGCAACAACATATATTTTCACATGAATTAGATTTAGTATTTAGGTCAGGTGCAGTGGCTCATGCCTAGAATCCCAACACTTTGGGAGGCTGGGATTGGGAGATTGCTTGAGTTCAGACCAGTCTAGGCAACATAAAGAGACCCCATCTCTACAAAAATTTAAAAAAGAAACTAGCTGGGCATGGTGGCATGCACCTGTGGTCCCAACTATTAGGGAGGTTGAAGCGGGAGAATTGTTTGAGCCTGGGAGGTTGAGGCTGCAGGGAGTTGTGATCCTACCACTGCATTCCAGCCTGGAAGACAGAGGGAAACCCTGTCTTAAAAGAAAAAAGAAAAAAAAAAAAAGTTTGGTATTTTAAAAGAATTTTAATAAACTTATTCCGAATTTACAGAAAAGCTGCAAGAATAGTGCAGAATTCCTGTACCCCCATTGCTCAACTTATATTACTAACATGAATGCATGTCACAACAAATTAACCAATATTGCTGCATTATTAACCAAAATCCCTATTTTATGTGGACTGCTGTGGTTCCTACCTAAAGTCTTTTTACTGTTCCAGGGTCTTATCCAGGATACATTACATTTAGTCATCGTATCTCCTCAGGCTCCTCTTGACTATGACAATTTCCTTGTTGATAATTACCTTGACAATTCTGAGAAATACTGGTTATTTTGTAGCCTGTTCCACAATTAGGATTTGTCAAGTTTTTCTCAGCCTTAGTCTGGGGCTGTGGGTTTTTAGACCACAGAGGTAAGGTGCTATGATTTGAACTGATGTTAACCTTGATGACTTGGCTGAGGTAGTATTTCTGAGCTTGTTCCAAATGTAAAGTTACTCCTTTTTGTTCTTTTTCCATTTGGGACTTTTTGGAAGGAAGTCACTATGCACACCTCACACTTAAAGGAGTAAATTTATAAATCATTTGGAATTCTTCTGTACAGCAGATTTGTCCATTAATCTCCTATTTATTCATACTACCAATCATTTATATCAGTATAAACTCACAGACTTTGTATTGCTCAAATTGTTCCAGCTTTTGCTATTGTGAGCTCTCTCAGTTGACATTGGTATCCATTTCACATACTTAAATCATTTTGTGTTTTGAACATCCCTTACTTTCTGGGACTACAAGATGCTCTAAGCGCATCTTCTAATTTCCCTGTTCCAGCCCTAGAATCAGTCATTTCTCCAAGGAACTCTGGTTTCCTTTTTTTTTTTTTTGGAGAAAGGTATTAAACAAAAGTGAAATCTGGATGTTGGTTGTTGATTTAATTTTAAAACGTGAAATTAATGTATTTTTCATTTCCATAACAATACTGCAGAAGAAAGAGATTAGCATAGCATGATGTTTTATAAAAAAGGAAGCTGAAGCAACTGTTTGCAAAAGGTTAAATCCATTCCTTTTAACTAGCTAAGTGTTTTCCAATGACCAGGCCAAATTTGGGAAATATGTGAAGTATTCATATAATTGACTTATTATCCAGAAAGACAGAAAATATTATATGGCTTCATAACCTCTTGAATTAAACAGATGAGGGCTAAGAGTTCAGTTGAACCATTTCACTTATTTATCCAACATCCACTCAGTGACAGGGTAGGGGGAGAGAAAGATATTAATTAGGGATGATCTTTTAGCAAAGTTGACATTCTGAAATCTGAACACCTTATGGAAATCTAGTGGAAGAGTTCCAGATGGTGGGAAACATAGGAAACAAGGAAAAATGTGAGTGCTCAATAAAGAGAAATATCTGTAGGGCTGAGTTGGGGGAGGTTATTGAAAATTATAGTTGAAGAGGTAGAATGATCTGCAGATTTGTGGGGTAGGCTGGGTCCTATGTGGAGGACAGAAGTTTGGTTTACATTTTTGGAAGATCACTGGCAGTTGTGGAGAATGAATTGCAGGAAGGTAAAAGTAGAAGCAGAGAGAATATAGTTAGAAGTGTTTATCACAGAAGTACAGAGTGTGGGAAACTCAGACTAGAAGGATTGTAGCGGAAATGAAAATAACTGCATAGATTCAAGGTCTGTTATTTAGGAGGGTAAAGTCAACTTGCTGCTAATCTACTAGATGTGGATATGAAGAAAAGGAGAGTAAAAAAACACCCTGGGGTTTAAGGCTTGAGTATCTAAGGTGATATAGTGCTATTTACTACGTTATGGAAAACTGATGAAATTAACGCTTAAAAACCTCAGTTTCCTCATCCATAAAATGGGAGTAAGACAATAAAACAGGACTAAATGCAAGGCAAAGTCCCTGTCACAAGGGTCTAGTCAATACAATCTATTTTTAATCACATAAGCCAAATCCCTTCATATTCCTTACATTGCCAATCATTAACATTTAAAAGTAGTAAAGCACATTTCACAAAGAAGTATATATTTCAGAATAACACATACTTTTCCATTAGAATGTATAGAGTTAAGAATCAGATCCAAGTTTGAATGAAAATCCTGGCTTAACCTTTTGACTAGCTTTGTGAACTTGGAATGTCCTATTCCTACTTTTCCCCCAAGTGCAGATAGTAGTAAAACTCATACATGGCATTGTTTAAACTTCTCATTTACCGACTTCCAGCCCAGTCATACAGAGAAAAGAAAATTTTACAATGTTTGACTTTACATTTAATTTTCCAATATAGACCTGATCCTCCATATTAAATATCATAAATAAGGCTGCAGTCCTTAAAAATCTTTGTAACTCTTCTGTTAACTAAAATAATTAAGTTCCAGTCTCTAATACCTACAGATAACCACCATGTGGTCAACGTTAGGCATGGCCATTCCTTAAGAGTTTAAGAGGCCCAATGCTTGTGACCATAATCTTTAAGAGAAAATTTTAGAAAAGCCTACTTTCAAAACTATTTGGAGGTAACATATATGTATTTTTAATTTTATCTCCTCAAACCTGTAAACTGGGGAAAAAATTCCAACAGGCAGTAAATTCTTTCTGAGGAGCAAGGTAGTAAAGACAAATGGAGTTATCAAAAAAGAAAAAAAAAACCCTCATAAAGCCATCAAGCTTCAAAATTTCAATGGTAGATTGATGATCCAGGATCTTCTAGAAATATACTTTCTATTAAAATTAAAATTAAGCATTTTTTTTTCTCCTGAGACTTCTAGACTTCTTTTCTAATAAAAGAGTCATTACAAAATAGTACAATGCCGAATTGCTATTTTTTTTCATTTTGGGTTATTTCTCAGGTAAAAATAAGGGCATATGGATTTTATTTAGAGGTACCAACAAAGAGGGTAAAAATAAGCATTTGAGGGCCTTCCATTCTCTACAAGCTTTGAAATAAAGGACTATCTAGTTCTTCATGAGTTATGGGGAAAAAGTCACCAATTCTTCGATTCTCACAAAATCATCTTAATACTATGGACAAATTCAAGGTTTGTAGTAAAAACTGCTTTTTAAAAACTCTTCCCTTTCCACTCCAGGCCCTGAGACTGGGTTAATGGGCAAAGGGAGAAAAAAATGGGAAAAAGTAACGTTTTCGTTTGGATGTCCCAGTTGAGTCTGGTCCAATGAGGTGGGGGGTCTCTCCGTTTGGCGGGAGTGGGGAGGGAGACCCTAGAACTCCTGAGATCGGTGAGGCTGCCCCCCAGGGCGCAGGACACGAGGAGGAGGCGGGAGATAACCGCGAGCGCGATCTCCCGCGCCCGCCAGTAAGGCTGGGACCGCGAAAAATCGGGGAAACTGCCTTTGGCTGTGAGGGTGCGGGGCAGATGTAGAAACGGGGCGCAGGGGTACGAAGGTGAGGCACCTGGCCAGGCCCTGGGGGCTGCCTGCTCGCAGCCCTGTCACCGCCGGGGGCCCCGGGGTGGGGGAGGGGAGGGGCATTTGGCGCCTATTCAAGCAGGGTGGGGTTGGTGGGTCTTCCGAGAAGGAAAAAGGGCGCCCTGGGATGCCACGACCCGCACCTCCTGGGGTTGGAGTCCAGGGTCAGCGTGGGTGACGGGACCCCGCGGCCCGCCATCCGGCCCCTGCACATCTGGCTCATCTGGCTTCCTCAAGATCCCCAGCCACCCTCCTCCCGGACCCAGGAACCGCTGCCGCCGCCGGAGGCCGGGCGTGTGGCGTGGCCGCGCGTCCAGGCTCCGGGCGATGTCGGGTCAGGGCCTCAGGCTGCAGCCCTCCCCATGCACCCCTCTGGCGTGCGCGCCCCCCTCGCGCCCGCTCCCCTCACTCACTATCCGAGGGTCGAGGCCGCCCGGCGGCTGTCACGGCGCTGGGGCTGGCGCTGCAGGAGCAGCGGGGTGGCCGTGGGGCGCAGCTGCAGGGGCGCCGGCTCATGCCAGCCGACGTGGAGTCCGCCTCAGGTAGAGGAACTGCTCCGGGAGAAGCTGAGCAACCTGCCTGCTTCACAGACCTGTATCTCTTAAAAGGCGCCAGCTGGTACTTTTAAAATCTTTGAATTTGGTGCCTAAATCCGCGCGGCCCAATGAGGCGCGTCGCTCGCATGCACGCACCAATAGGAGGGCGGTGGGTGGGGGCGCCCTCTTCCGCGTCCAATTGGACGCTGCCGAGGCGGGGCCGAGCCGCGAAGCCCAGCCCCCTTCCAGCTTACCGGCTACCCACGTCCGGAAAGATGCTACGGCCGGGGGCGGGACCTCCGAGCGCGGGGAGGCCGCGGCCCGGCCACACGTGTGGAGGGCCTACCACGCATGCGTGCGCCCGCCAAGATTCCCTCCGCCGTCTTCCCGACCAGCCTCCTGCAAGTCCTAATCTCAGCCCAAATTCAGCGCCGGCTTCCATCTGGAGATCTTCGATGGGTACAAATGGTAGCCGACTTTCTTCGATCATCTCTCGAACAGCAGTTCGGTGAGCGGCAACTCGGCTTGTCCAGGAATCCAGACTTTCCGGAAGATGGACCCTCCCCCCAGCCCAGCTTAGCCCGCCTCTCTAGGATTTACGCGCGCGCTCCGCTCTCCCTCCTAACTCGCCCCTCCCCTTGACCCACGCCTCTGCGCAGGCGCCTTGGCGGGTTGTGGCTGCAGAGTTGGCGGGTCGGCGCTTGCGCACCGGGGTTCCCCGCGATTTTTTTTCCCGGGGCTGGATGAGGGGCGGGCCGCATAGAGGGGCTGTGCGGCTCTACCTGTGCCTGGCTGACATCAGCTGTGGGAGACCTGCGGCTGCGTCTCCCAGGGCCTCCGGCGGGGCCGAGGGTGGGACCGAGGCACTTCTTCCTTACGAGCGCATTTATTTGTGTTTTCAACCACCCTTCAGACACTTGGTTTACGCTTTCCTGGGTTTTTGTTCCTTTCCTTCAAGGACCAAGCGTAGGAGACAGTAGTCCTGCTCCCAAAAAAAGAATAGATAGAAGTCCCCCCTGGACCCCCCTGGCCAAGGGAGTTTTTAGTGATGGCTGGCTTGGACATCAGTATGAAAGTGTACCGGAGTATTAGTGATGCTCAACTTTTCACAATTTGAATATGCACTTAAGTAGGACAGTGCATTCCCTGAACTCAGCTTTATGGCTACAGCCCAGTGAAGCCACGGGATGTGAACTCCAAAAAGGCGAATCCTCGTTTGCTGTTTCCCTCTGGTGCCTTTCTGCAGCCTCGGAGTGAGTTCTTGGCTGTAGTCAGGGTTCAGCACCGTTAGTGACGAGTCCTGTGTGGCGTGGCCAGGATTAGGATGAATCATACAAGTGCTGGGTGGATCCTGTCTACCTAAAATTTTGATAATTAGTTCATTATGGGCTTTTTGCCTTTTCCATTTAAAAAAAAGGTTACATTAAAATAGTGTCACTCTTGATGACTGAAATTTTTTTCATCCCCGTAAATGCACCTGAGGCCTGTGCTTCCTTGCCTCACCCTAGCCTGGTCCTGGGGCTAGGTCCTGGAGCTTCAGGGTTGAAAAGACAAAAGTCCTGTCCTTCAGGGAGTTTACAGAGACCAGTGGGAAAGAAGTTGACAGTGAACAATTGCAGAACACGAAAAAGGATGTGAAATAATGTATTGGGGTAGAGAATGCAGATTAGTATAGGTTAAGGATTTTGGATGTTCAGGACGCTTTCTGAGGCTCTGAACCCGGATGTGAGTGTTGAACTGGCCATGCAGAGCTGCATAATAAACAGGGAATAATAAGCAGAGGGAATGCCTGACTACAACTTAGCAAGAAAGAGAGGAGATGAGGTTAGAGAGGTAGGCAGAAGCCAGATCCTGTGGGACCTTGTGGGTTTTCCATGTAGAGTTTAGACTTTCTTCTGATTGCGGTGGTTAGTTGTTGGAAGAATTTTGGCAAGGTAGGTATTTGTTGATAGACTATTAAAACTGTAACAGCTTTTTGATGTAAAAAATAATGTGAATGTTAGCTTTTCATTCTCACAATAGGTTAGCATTATTTTCAGTGTATAATGGTTGTGCTTCTCAGTGTGAGTTAATTCACACTGTGGCTACCAGAACCACACAGCTAGTAAGCAGAAATTCTAGTGCCAGTCTGCAGGATTCAAAAAGTCCATGTGCTTTCCACCTATGCTGTGCTAGCCTATAGCACTGTCTGCTGGAGCCCTGATTGGTTTTAGTACATTTCACATTACTTCACAATTTGACCTTAGAGATAACTGTATTCACCTCTTTTATTTTCCGATGCTGGCAGAAATACAAAATTTGAAGCAGGCAAGGGTTCTCATTACATTATTTTTTATTTTTATTTTTTTGAGACTGAGTCTCACTCTGTAGCCCAGACTGGAGTGCAGTGGCGCGATCTTGGCCCATTGCAACCCCTGCCTCCTGGTTCAAGCGATTCTCCTGCCTCAGCCTCCCAAGTAGCTGGGATTATAGACATGCGCTACCACGCCTGGCTAGTTTTTATATGTTTAGTAGAGACAGGGTTTCTTTCACCTTGTTGGCCAGGCTGATCTTGAACTCCTGACCTCAACTGATCCGTCCTCCTTGGCCTCCCAAAGTGCTGGGTGGCATGAGCCACTGCGCCTGGCTCATTAAATTAGCTGAGCATCTGGAATACAACCTTTGGATCTTATCCTCAGCTTAGATTTGTTCTGCAGCAGTTTTTTTATTCTCCAGAAAAAGGCTGATAGATTATTGGAGAAATCAAAATTTCTGTCATAATGTAATATAAAGAACCAAGCATGTTTTGTTGCATGCTAGAATAATTTGTCAGTTTTTTTTCAGCTTATTGGGTTACTGAATCATTGACATTAAGTGATGTTTCAGCTTTAATTATATTATTCATAACTGTCAATATGTTCGGTTCACTGGCACCTGCTAATTCTCATCTAAGTGAGAAACTTAGGGCCACTCTGGCGGGGTATGGTGCGCTCAATCCTGTAACCCCAGCACTTTGGGAGTCACAGGCAGGAGGATTGCTTGAGCCCAGGAGTCAACATGGTGAAACCCCATCTCTACCAAAAACAAAAAAAGCAAAAATTAGCCAGGCATGGTGGTGCACACCTGTAGTCCCAGTTACTTGGGAGGCCAAGGTGGGAGGATGGCTTGAGCCCAGAGGCAGAGGTTGCAGTAAGCTGAGATCGCATCACTGCACTCCAGCCTGCGACCAAAAAATAAAGGACAGGGGGACATTCTGAATTTTACTAGATGCCAGTAGATGTATACACCTCATTTTTCAAATTAGCATCAATCAGTTGTTGGGTGTTTAGGTGGAACATGAAGTGCAGAGAGAACTGCCCTCATGAAATTCTTATCGCAGACCTACCACATGCAAAACAGTGGGATATATGGAAATAAATGGGACATGATATCTGCCGTTGTGCTTATTATCTGTGAGCTTTCCACATAATAGCCATAATAGGTGTTTAGTAAATAATTTCTGAATACTAATCATGAGGCATGTCTGTGGGGGTAAGGTGTATAAAATAAAGCTATGTGGAACACTGGATGAGTCAAATACATTTAAATTTGTGGAAATTTTGGCCAGGCGTGGTGGCTCACGCCTGTAATCCCAGCACCTGGGAGGCCTAGGCGGGCATATCTCAGGAGTTCGAGACCAGCCTGGCCAACATTGTGAAACCCCATCTCTACTAAAAATACAAAAAATTAGCCAGGCGTGGCGGTGGGCGCCTGTAATCCCAGCTACTTGGGAGGCTGAGGCAGGAGAATCACTTGAACCCAGGAGGCGCAGGTTGCAGTGAGCTGATACCACGCTATTACACCCCAGCCTGGCCAACAAGAGTGAAACTCCATCTCAAAAAGGGAATTGTGGAAATTTTCTTAGAGTTACTTCTGTGTACCAGGATAAGGGAATAATCTGTAGGACAGGGCTTCTTAACCTCAGCACTTTTGGGCCAGATAATTGTAGGGTGTTTAGCAGCATCTCTGTTATTCTGTCTTCCAGTTGTGATAACTGTCTCTAAACACTGCCAGATGTCTCCTGGGGGCCAGAGGCCCTCTGGATGAGAACCATGGCTGTAGGGGATGTCTTCTGAAGAAACGGGCACAAAGGAGGCCTTCTACAACATAAAGAACAAAAGAAGGGAAAGGGTAAATGCAGTTGCATTTATTAAGATAAATGAATTTGATGTGGCGTGGGGGGTGGTGTGTGAAGTGAGCTAATACAAAATGATGCTGGATACAGATCATGGATGTATACACAGTGGAGAGCTGGTTTTATTTGGGAGGCAATGGGAGCTTTTACATTGTTGAGCAAAGGAGTGACGAGATCAGTCTTGCTTTTTAGAAAGATTAGTTTGGCAGTTACTTATTTGTAACCAGAATTAGACAGCAAATAGGATGCAGGGGAGAAGTCAGGTGACTATTAAAAGTAGTCTGAGAAGTAATTCTGGACAAGAGCAGTGGTAATGGAACTAAAAAGGATTACAGGTTTTAGCAATAAATCCAACGCGAGGAAGGGGAACTTAAGATAACATTTTAAATTTGAGAATGGTAGTACCATTAAAAACTAATGAATTTTGATTAGTGCTTCAGGCCCTTTGAAATTAAGTTGAATTTTGGTTCTTTCTGAGCAATACACCAGATTTCTAGACAAACACTTAAGGTATGTTTTTAGACATCTATTTAGCGCCTATTATAGCATGGTGTTAGCTTCCGAAGAGACAAGAATGACAAAAATAGTCTTACCATTAATGGCATTGTGAGAGGTCTAGCAGTAACTTGTTTATCCTATGCCTTGATCCACCCTTTCTCATTTCCTTATTAAGCACACAATACTGAGACCAGAATAAAGCAGTACATTTACTACCTTGTGAAGAATGTTCAGGTGTTCAGGTGTGTTAGCTTCATTTTGTGCTGCTTTAACAGAATACAGGAGACTGGGTAATTTGTAAAGAACAGAAATGTATTTCTCACAGTTCTGGAGGATGGGAAGTCTAAGACCAAGGAGCTGGCACTTGTTGACTAGGGCTTTCCTGCTGTGTTCTCACATACAGAAGGCAAGCTAGCAGGATGCTCCCTGAAGCCTCTTTTATTAAGGGCCTTCATCCCAGTCCTGAGAGAATCCCTCATGGCCTAGTGATCTCTTAAAGGGCCCACCTCTTGATGCTGTCACACTGGCAACACCTGAATTTGAGGGGACACATTCAAGCCACAGCAAACTGAACATTTCTCCCATGCCAGATAGCACCATGTTCTTTGTCAGTAGGTGTTGGGAGAGGGGCACTGCAGAATAAAGGGGCTTCTCTTGCTTCTAAGATGATACTGTGACAGTTAATTTTATGTGTCAACTTGGCTGGGCCACAGGGTGCCTAGCTACTGGGTCATACTTTTTTTTTTTTTTAAGAGACTTAACTTCTGCTCTGATTTTCCAATGATAAGGTCAAACATTATGCTAGGTGTTTCTGTGAGGGTGTTTTTACATGAGATTGACATTTCAATCAGTGAACTTGGAGTAATGCAGACTGCCCTCCTCAATGTTAGTGGGCTTGATCCAGTCAGGTGAAGGTCTGACGAGAAAAAACGACTGTCCTCTTCCAAGAACAAGAGAATCCTCCAACAGATACCTTTGGACTGGACCTGCACCATCAGCTTTCCTGGGTCTCCAGCTTCCTGCCTCACACTCCAGCTTTTGGACTTGTTAGACTTAATCATCATCACACAAGCCAATCCTTTTAAGGGAGTTTGTCTGGAGAATCCTGACAAACACAAAACATCTACTGAGAGTTCCTGTCCAAGTTTTGCTCACACCCAGCAAGAGGCTTCTGGCTTACCAGTAGAGGGTGTGAGGTTCTTTGCTTCTAAGACCTGATCCACCAGCTGTACACCAGCTCTGGCCCAAGGCAAGACAGGGAATTTCCCCATCACTGAGTAGGCTATAGCCACTCTCTCTCCACTAGGCCTGACTTCACCATGGGTAAGGGGAGCCCCTTTCAAGGGTATTCTTAACTTGGGTACTCTCAGTCCTAGAACATCGCAGCTCTCTTTCATCTTTCTTAAAAGCTAATACCATTATCAGTTAACAATTTTTTATATTAAAATTATCCCTGTTCAAATAATGGTATGGTTTCTGTCTCCTGACTAGATATCAGGATATAGTATTTACTGTCACATTTCTACTACTTTATGTTTAAAGTTTTTCATAATATTTAAACTGAATTTTTGATCATTAAATACTTACATAGAACAGGACAAAGGATGATTTTCCTTTGTCTACTTATTGTAAGGAAGTGTCCAAGATTTACCACTACGTTATGATTACAGGTGGTCACCAACTTATGATGGTTTTAGGATTTTTTGACTTTATGATGGGTTTACAGGGATGCAACCCCATTTCAAGCTGAGGAGCTCCTTCGGACTTACGAATCATGCCTCTTTCATACCACGGTAAAGTTGGAAAATTGTTACGTCAAGCTGTCATTAAGTAGGAGCCTGCTGTGTTGCTAACGTTATATGCTTTTTTAACTTATGATGGGTTTACTGGGAATTAACCACAGTGTAAATCGAGGACCATCTGTATATGATTTTAGCTAATGCATTGAGAGAGATCTGTGTAAATTATCTATGACTTCAAAATACACATATTACCTCCAACTGTGTTAACTCATGTTTTTTAAGAGAATAAGGGTATTTTCACCCTATGTGGATGTGCTGTAGAATTTTTCTAAGCTACAAAAGTCTACAAATAACAAATCAACTTAAACTTTTTGGGAAATAATTTCTACTAAAGATTCATAATCGGCGTATTCCTTCAATGACTGTACAAGTTCATCCAGTAGATAATCTCCCTGCATAAAAGTTTCAAGATCATGCAGTGTCTTGCTTATTCTGTGATCTGTGACCCGGTTCTGTGGAAAATTATATGTTCTTATTTTCTCTGATCTTCCTTTACTTCCAATCTGTATATAGAAAAAAAGATGGGATGCAGTTAGATTCACGGCAATTTAAACCTACAAATTTAACTTATCTGAAGACTTAAGTTCTTGATTTATAACATGAATCAAAATGCGAGAATCAGGTTTTAAACACTTAGAATCCCCAAATGACATGGGAACATGATATAGAAAAAAGAACATGTGCTCTAAAATCAGATTACTATCTGAATCCTGCCTCAGCCACTTCAATGTTCTATGACCTCGGGCAACTAGTTTACCCATCTGCAAAATACAGTGTCTACTACACAGTGATGATGGCTATAGAGCCTGGCACATAGTTGCTATTCCTATAGTCACTGAATACGTATTATCTTTGTGAATTAATGCAGTCATCTTCCGTGATAACAAGGTGGTGAGTTTCCCATATTGAGGAGTTCTTAAAAGGCTCTGTAGTTATAAAATTAAATATCGGCAGGGCGCGGTGGCTCATGCCTGTAATCTCAGCACTTTGGGAGGCTGAAATGGGTAGATCACCTGAGGTCAGGAGTTCAAGACCAGCCTGCCCAACATGGCGAAACCCCGTCTCTAGTAAAAATACAAAAAATTAGCCGAGTGTGGTGCCGGGCACCTATAATCCCAGCTACTCAGGAGGCTGAGGCAGGAGAATCGCTTGAACCCAGGAAGCAGAGGTTGCAGTGAGCCAAGATCGCGCCACTGCACTCCAGCCTGGGTGACAAGAGCGAAACTCTATCTCAATAACAAACAACGACAACAAAAATTAAACACCAAACAGGAAGAAAGCCAAGTTGAGTTACATTTCAGACTTCCTTGCATATTACAATTTCAAAGGATTGAAAATGAATGAGGACTCAGTATATATCTTTATTTTTAGTAACTGATTAAAAGTCTGAGAAAAATACCTTTGAATATAGAAAACAGGGCAGAGGTGTAAGATTACTATCAAACAAGAATAGCCCTCAGACTACCTGAATTGTTTTCAACACAGGTTAAAACAAATATGATATGTAAAAACCGAGTTATTTTAAAAAAAGCTGAGTTATATAAAAATATTTCTATCCTTTAAAAGCATTTTTAAAATTCATTTTTTACCTGAATTTTTCTAGCATTCTGTCTTTCATTTGCTTCTTTTTCTAGATGCATGCTGTACAGTTTTGCACGTAACTTTTTCATAGCCAGCTCTCTATTTTTCAGTTGAGATCTCTCTTGTTGACATTCAGAAACAACACCTGAATAGTGTTATGAGAATTAAAAAGTTTTAATAGAAAAATCTTCTTTACTTATTATCAAGGAATACTCCTTTTCCTCCTCATCCTTTTTCTTCTTCCTTTATGAAGGGGAAAAAACAGGACTCTAATAAAAAAGGGAGAGACTATAGACTTCACTTTTGCAGAGTTTATCAGAAAACTGAAAATTTAAGTTTGAGCAATAGCACAAATAGTACAAAGTATTTCTTTTTTTTTTGTTTGAGATGGAGTCTCACTCTGTCACCCAGGCTGGAGTGCAGTGGTGATATCTCGGCTCACTGCAAGCTCCACCTCCCGGGTTCAAGCGATTCTCCTGCCTCAGTCTCCCCAGTAGCTGGGACTACAGGCACCCGCCACCACGCCTGGCTAATTTTTTTTTTGTATTTTTAGTAGAGACAGGATTTCACCATGTTAGCCAGGATGGTCTCGATCTCCTGACCTCGTGATCCGCCTGCCTCAGCCTCCCAAAGTGCTGGGATTACAGGCGTGAGCCACTGCGCCCGGCCTAGCACAAAGTATTTCTATACTGAAGGCATACATACTAAACAATAAGCATAAATCATTTAATACAGATTGTTTCTCCTCAGCTAGCCACCATGTTTTAAAAGTAACAACTACTTACAGAAACGAAGATAAATGAGAAATCCTATTACTAGAGAAAATCACTTAATTTTTTTAGGCTATCCATTTTTTTCCCCCAATTTCTGTTTTGTATTCTGTGTTACCTAAGACATCATCCAGTTTAACATAAGGATACTCCCATAATTAAAAGAACAAAATCATAACAATCCAGTACTGGCCTCAACCACTATTAGTTAATAGGGATTATGCCCCTTTGAAATCAGTCATAGTAAGAGATTCTTGTTTCCCTTCTAGATAACTGAGATTTGCTATCCATATGCTTTATCACATGTGAATCACTGTGGTAATACTTTTGAAAGACGTTTAGTTCAACCTACAGTGTACTGGAGACTTAAAGATTTGGATGTAGTCCCTTTGCCTAACTATTTAGAATCAGATCCCCTGGAGGTATGTGAATGAAGTTAATGGAAAGACGCCCCTGCAGTTATACACAAAACTATACAATGCTTTCATATCATTTTTTCAAAGGAGGCCATGTTCCCCTGCCCTGCAAAAATGCTCAGAACCAATGATTTAGAGCATTTTCTGATAAAGAACCCATGATAATAACTTCATTGTGAGAATTTTCTTTTTAAGTATAAACCTCAGAACTCCACCTGGAAGGACCATCCACACCATGTATTAATACAAATCATTAATACAGACATTCCCTGATTTGGATCCCTCCCTCTTCCTGGCCTTGCAATTATCCCCCAGAGTATCCGGTAAGGATTCTAAGTAAATCAAGTATTTAATAACAATCCTTAGTAGTATACATTTCTCTGGTAACCGAGGATCTATTTCCGTAGAAAATTAGTCAGATTATTCCAAAATTGATTTCTTTGGTGTCATATCTTGAAGGAATAAGTACACACCTGTTGGAAGATGAACTATCCGGACAGCACTCTCTGTGGTATTTACATGCTGCCCCCCAGCTCCACTGGCTCGCTTAGTGTCAATTCTCAAATCTTTCGGATTAATCACGAGATTAATCTATACAGAAGAAAAACTGGTATTTTAAAAGGTTATATGTACCGACTTTATAAAGGCAAGAGCGACCCATTTATAAATACACAACATGTACAGAATTCATATATTTGGGAGGTTTAATTTTAAGACTAGAAAGTAGCTAGAAGGATACCAATGTAAAACTGTTTTGCTTTTTGGAAGAGTAAGGAATCGAAATAGTACAGGATTGTACAGTTTTGAAAAACAAATCCTTTCTAGTTCTCAAAAACCTGGCTTCTCTTTACCCATTTCTTACCAAAGAAACAGTAGAACTTCATACTATTCTGCCTACTTTTAGAACTGAATGTGTGAGCTAAGGTAAGGTTTTTTCAAATTTTTCTGAATTTAAAGAGGCTAGCAGCAGGAAAAAAAAACCACACACACACACACACACACACACACACACACACACACACACACACAATGGTAGCTTCAGAACTGTGGGAAGGGTCTGTTTCGTTTTATTTCAAACATATTTGGAGGCAAAGATGAACCAAATGGAAATGGGAGTGACCAAGAAATCATGGGTCTCAATTCCTCAACACACTGGGATCTGAGGTCAAGGTAATGCTTTGTCCTGGGAGCCACCATCAAAAGCACTGTTTCATGAACAACTAAGAACCATTCTGTGACATGTCTGCAATGTTGGCGGTAAGAATCCTACCATTCCCTGGGCCTTCCACCTCTATGTTTCCCTGTGTGACTCCCTCTTATGGTTGCTAGAAGAATTAAGATGATACATGGACCTCAGTGTCTCATCTTTTCCTGAAAACTTCCACCCCAAGATGCTTAAACATAAGTGACAAGGTTGCTAGGTGTGGCTCCTGCCATTTATTCTACTTCACTCTCTCCCTTAACTGTTTAGTTTTTCATCTACGCTTCACACAAAAATTAGATCTAAAGAAACTATGAAGACCTAAAGAAAGGAACTCCATGAAAGCTCTTACAGAGTCAATAGCACGTTTTCCCAAAATTAGCATAGGAACCACTGAGAGTTCCTTCTCAGAGCATTCACACTTCATTCTGAAACACAAGTCAGATATCTCCTACCACTTTTTAGCAGAAGGGAAATGAGGCAAAACAGAACTCCTACACTAAGTTATCTTAAAAATATAGACTGAGAATTTGCTTTGTGAGAAACAGTATACTCATTATGAACAGTATAACAATATACTTTAATTTTAACGTAACTGGGTTATGAAGCAGCAATTCTGTTAATTACCTTTGTTAAATAGGATTGTTGCTGTTAATACCGCATAAACCAGTCACACAAGGCAGAAGTCATTATAAAGGCAACCAGTCCATATTTAAATAGGTTATTATTTCACCCACAGAGATGATCTCACAGTAACTACTTATTAGGAAAATACGAATACACAGACAATGCAACATTGTATCATTTACAAATCCTTGATTTTTAACATTATAACATATTTTTTAGACTGAGATAATATACGACTCAAAATACACAAGCTTCGAAGACCAAATAGATACTCAATTCAGTAAACTCTAAATGTTACTCTGGGGGGCAAGGCACTGTGCTAGGTCCAGGATTCCAAGGAGAAGGGCTTATGCCTTACCTCAGTAGGCTGGGGTAATATCGCTACAGTCATGGTGCTAGTATGGATGCGGCCTTGCTTTTCTGTCTTTGGCACTCTTTGTACTCTGTGCACACCTCCTTCAAATTTCATGTGCCTATAGGCTTCTGAACCCCCAATGCTGGCAGACGCATGTCTAAGGCCACCTTGAAAATACAGGGAAATAGAATTATTTTTATTATTCCTGCCATTTATAAATAATTGATCATCACATTTACTATCTTGAGCTATATTTTTAAACTCATTAAAGGAGATAAACATGGAGACTAAAAATCTTGAGGTATATTTTTAAAGTTATAAAAAGAGATAAACATGGAGACTGTAAAACATTAAAATATTTAGTGTTTTAATATTTATCTTTACTGCTTACAAGTACTAAACAAAACATGTATGAGGCTAATCAATTGACATCAGTAACATATCTAAGACTACTTTTAAAGACTGTTAGCAATTCAATGGTTAATATTATTGAAAGACTCGCCATGAGATTTTATAGGTCATTTCAAAATTATTGTATTTGCCTTCAAATTTATTAGGTAAAGGATGAGCATAAAACTACATAAGCATCTTTACAGATAAGTTCTAAAGCCTAGTCATGGTCTTTCCAACTCTTTTCCTAAACACTTTACCCGAAACAAAATGAATAGTTTACTGACCTATTTCACTTGGAAAATATTCCAGGGTTTCAAAATGCCATCTTTTAAATGCGGCATATTGTTGATACATATCAAATATCTCTGAAGTAAACAACATTGCCTCCTGACCTCCAACTCCTGCAGTTACTTCCAGGATCAAATCATTTTCATCTGTTTCTTCTGAGGGAACCAAAAGTAAGATAATCTGTAAATATAAAAATATCACCCCTCCTATAATTAAGATTTAAAATTTACCAAAAAATAAAAAGCTAAATGATTAGATTCAGGAATTTTAAATATTTAACTTAAGTTTCTCCAAGCAAATAATTTAATATTGCTGAGTACTGTTCAACCATCTTGCCAATTAGAACTGTATAATGTGTAACTTCCATAAAGTATTAATGTTACAACTATATTATAAATGCTGTAAGATTCAGCTAAAACTTCAGGCTTGTTTTATTGTCTGTTGGAATTCTTGTATGCTTTATATCAGTTCTCTCTTCTGTTAATAAGAACTAAGTACTTGCTGTGATTAGGAAATTACACTGTTGTAGACAGCAAAAGAAGATTCTAGCTCCATCCTGTTGAAATGTAAGGCCTAGTATGGCAGAAAACCAAAAGCACTCAAAACTGCATTTGTATTATTTTAAGATTTCTTATTATGGAAGATAAACTTGTAATTTTGAAACTAAAAAGGCCCTTAGAGATTATCTGGTCCAATTCTTTAATTTTACATGTAAAGGAAACAGAGGTTAACAGAGATTAAATGACTTGTTTAAGGGCAAAGTGTTAGTTACTGACCAAGCAGGCACAAGAACACAAATCTTTGTGCCTAGATCAGTCTTCCCTCCATTACAATAGTATGTTTCTAATCAAGGGGATCTAGAACAAAGACTTCTTAGATTAAGTTAATTAATAAGAAAAGCTACCAACATTTTATTGGTTCTTTAATATATGGCAGGCATTCTAAGCACTGTACATACTTTAATTCTTAAAACAATCTGGGGTATTATTAACAATTCTACCTTAAGATGTGAAACTGACTTTACAGGGGTTGAATAATCTAGTGGCTCAACATTACCCAACTCGAAAGTAAGTGGAAGAGCTAGAATTGAACCTGAATATACCTGAGTACACTGCTATCACACTAGACACTGGTCAGAAGCCATGCTAGTTACTACTTTTCCATCTCTCTAGCCGATGCCAATACAACATTATCATTCAAATTTTGAACAAATGGATTTTACTTCTGTTTATTGATTACTACACACTGAACAGAAACCTTTAATACACATATCCTTCTTATTCACACAAAATTTAATTTAGAAAATGGGTAAAACGTGAGCAACACTACACTTTTCACCTTATAGTGGAACTCTCCCCTTCTAACATAGGTTATAGGAACATTAATTTTTAGTAATTTTCACATTTGGCTAAGGGGAGGCAGATTCTCAAAAATAAGTACCCCCTTTCCTGGGTCCTTCCTTACCTAACACATTCTTTCACTCATCCCCAGAGGTAACTGCTGTCAACCTTTAGTCTCTGCTTTACAGAATTAGCAAAGAGTGGCTCTAATTTCATATAATTATTCTTCATTAACTCTATATGTTCTGTAATTCTCCTGAATGTATAACCAAAGCAGTGTAATCCAATTCTTAAAATCCTCAGGGCTTACTCTAGGTCTGACATTCTAAATAGTGTAAGAGATGCAAAATAAATATTCCTGGCCCTGAGGCTCACCGTCTACTATCCCTGTACCAGGGAACTTCAAGAAGTTGTATTTCAAAGTTATTTTGTAACAAAATAAACTCGTGGTAACTTGTAAGAAGTTACAGGTTCTAGTTTAAGGCACTAAAAAGGGCATATCAGTTCTGCTAAAACTGAAGCAAGAAGAAACATTAAATTGCTGGTGAAGCTTGGGTGGAAGAATGGTGAAATCATTGATGCTTTATGAAAAGTTTACAGGGACAATGCCCTGAAGAAATCAGCAGTTTACAAATGGAGAACTCGTTTTACATAGAGACAAGATGATGTTGAAGAAGAAGTCCACAGTGGCAGACCATCCACATCAGTTTGTGAGGAAAAAAATTAAATCTTATTTGTGCCCTAATTGAAGAGGACTGATGGTTAACAGCAGAAACAATAGCCACACCAAAGACATCTCAATTGGTTCAGCTTATAAAATTCTGACAAAAAAATTAAAGGTGAGCAAACTTTCCTCTGGATGGGCGCCAGAACCTTTGCATGCAGATCAGCTGGAGGCAAGAGCAGAGCTTTCAATAGAAATGTTAAACAAAATGGATCAAGATCCTGAAGCATTTCTTTGAATTGTAACCGCAAGTGAAACATGGCTTTACCAGTATGATCCTGGAGACAAAGCACAATCAAAACAATGGCCACCAAGATGTGGAAGGGGTCCAGTCAAAGCGAAAGCAATAGTCGTTTTGGGGATGCTCAAGGCATCTTGCTTATTGATATTCTGGATGGCCAAAGAACAACAGTATCTGCTTACTAGGAGGGTTTTGAGAAAGTCAGCCAGAGTTTTAGCAAAATACCAGGGACAGCTTCACCAGAGTCCTCTCCTACACCAGTGCTCCTGCTCATTCCTCTCATCCAACAGTGGCAATTTTGAGAGTTTCAATGGGAAATCCATAGGCATTCATGTTACAGTCCTTATTTGGCTTCTCCTTTTTTTGTTTCCTAATCTTAAAAAATTTGTAAGGGGTACCCATTGTTCTTTAGTTAATAATATAAAAAAGACTACATGGACATGGTTAAATTCCCAGGACCCTCAGTTCTGTAGGGATGCATTAAATGCTGGTATATCACCTTTTTGCTTACAAAAGTGTCTTGAACTTGATAGTTGGTGGCACTTATGTCAATACATTAAAGTTTATATATATATATCTTTTAATTCCAGTTTTCCAAAAACTTTTGAAGTCCTTTCATATAACCTCTTCTGCCCCATGTCTACCTCCAACCTTCTTTAAGAAAAAAAAAAAAAAAAAGAGGGAAGACACGTGACTATTTTGCTGCCTTTCCAGAAAATACTATCACTGTGACAGTTACCTTTCTGTGACAGCTGTACAGTATTTTTAGTAGGATGAAAACAGGACCACGTGAAGTTTGTTCTTTAAAAGCCAGTTTATTGATAGTCATAATCATTTCAAAATGTATGCATATATCAAAACATCACATCATACACCTTAAATATATGCAATTTTGGGGTCAATTTATATCTCAATAAATCTAGAAAATAAATTTTAAAAATCCAATTTATTCTAAACAGTAACAAGCTAGTCACTTCTTTGTTTTTATAAACCTTTAATAAACTTTAATGCCTAAGAATAGCACAAATGCTTTATTCTTTGCAGAAATACCATACCTGATTCTTCAGCTGAGTTATTTCTTTTTGACACAGAGTTATTTCATTCTCTGCAAGTTTCCTTAAATCTTCATTCTCATCTAGGAAAAAAAGGGCAGAAGTTAAGGTTTTCCTTAACTAGTGTTAAACTGCCAGCAGACTTCTAGGAAATAGTTTTATGGTTACTATAGCTGAAGAGAAAAATAAAATGTCTATCTTGTCCTTTCAATAAATGCCATTCAATAAATGCCTTTCAATAAATGTCCTTTCAATCAATTTCACCATTTTATACATTAGTTTTCATAACCATGTAAGTATAAAGTTTTTTTTTCTGACAAAATAAAGTACAAGTAAAAATTTCTATAAAAATATAAAGAAGCTAAGCTCTTCCATAATTTTATCTCCATGAAATATGCACTTTAATAAATATGCTTTTAGATTTCCAACTTAGACTGTACAATAAACCAATGAGTGCATTTAGCTAATAAGATGGACAGAAGGGAAACAGAAGTTTACACCAGTAAAAGTAAAATTCAATTAAAAAGTAGAAAGTTATTTATTCTCTTATAAGCAAATGTTTCATTAGTATTTTAGTATCCACCCAAAAACATTTGTTAGACTCTGCCTAATGTACACAGAATGTTTATATGAAGTACTCCTCTCTCTCTGGCTTTACCCTTATTGTTGTTTCATCTTTAAATTTTCATTTTTATCTTACAAAACATACTTTCTCATTCCTCTACCCTATAGATGATATGCAGCCTATATAAAGGAGGAGGAAAGGGAAAATTTCTGGCTATTAACAAATTGTTCTCTCTATGGAAAGTTCAAACCCTTACAAAGTATCAGTTTGTATGCTTCTCTATTAAGAACCAACCGTGCTGGGAACTGGGACAATACATATGTAAGACCTGCCCTCAAGAGAGCATTATAGATAATGTTAGTTTCTTTATATTTTTCTAAAAGGGGAAGTGGCTCAAGCCTGTAATTCCAGCATTTTGGGAGGCCAAGACGGGCAGATCATGAGGTCAGGAGATCGAGACCATCCTGGCTAACACGGTGAAACCCCGTCTCTACTAAAAAATACAAAAAACTAGCTGGTCGAGGTGGCAGGCGCCTGTAGTCCCAGCTACTTGGGAGGCTGAGGCAGGAGAATGGCGTAAACCCGGGAGGCGGAGCTTGCAGTGAGCTGAAATCCGGCCACTGCACTCCAGCCTGGGCGACAGAACGAGACTCCGTCTCAAAAAAAAGAGGAAAACAAAAAATAACCTAAACCACTATGTGATATGGTTTGGCTGTGTCCCCACCCAAATCTCATTTTGATTTGTAGCTCCCACAATTCCCACCTGTTGTGGGAGGTAACTGAATCATGGGGGCAGGTATTTCCTGTGCTATTCTTGTGATAGTGAATAAGTCTTACAAGATCTGATGGTTTTATAAAGAAGAGTCCCCTGCACAACAAGTTCTCTTGTCTGCTGCCATGTAAGAAGTGCCTTTTGCCTTCCACCATGATTGTGAGACCTCCCCAGCCACGTGGAACTGTAAGTCTATTAAACTTTTTTTTCTTAAAAATTACCCCGTCTTGGGTATGTCTTTATCAGCAGTGTGAAAACAGACTAATACACTATGTGATTAAATATTAAAACAGTTGCACCTTGAAGGAATCTGTTGATTTTGGAATGGGCAGAAAAAGGAAAGAAAGATTAACTCAAGGAGAGAATAACAACAGCAAAACTGAAATAAGCAAGTACAGGAAGCACTGCTGAAAATTATTTTGGCACGCATATGGTATGGAAGAAATCTGGTAGAATGGAAAATGTGTTGAGTTAGGAAAAGCAAAAATGAATTCTAGCCCTAGTTTAATCGCTAAGGTACTGTTAGGGCAATAGGCTCAACTTCTCTCAGTTATGACAAGAATGAAATGAAAGTTCTGAGCTGGATATCTCTAAGGTACCTTTCAGTTCTGCAAAGATAAGGAGATTGGAACTAGAGTCTAGAAGTAATTTAAAAACTGTATTTTATTTAACCCAATATGCTCCAAATATTATTTCAACATGTAATTAACATAAATATATTACTTTCTATACCAAGTGTTTGAAATCTATATGTATTTTACACTTAAACACCTCAATTCAGACTAGCCACAAATAGATGCTCAACAGCTGTGTGGCAACTGGCTACTATATTGGACAGCGCAGCTCTAAAGGGTTTAGAATGAGGAGTTACTCACAGTCAATGGTAATACACTACTTCTTTAATTTCTCTTGAATATTATAAATCAACATATGTTTACTGGACACCTAACATGTCCCCGCCTTCCCCTTTCCCTACAAATATGTTTATGGTTTCCCATTCTAAATGGATCCCATTCTTTTCAACCCTTTGAGTAGCTGCTTATTGTCACCCCTCTTTTCCCACCCAGATTTCTGGAGATAAAATGCCATTTTTATTACTTTTCTCCTGTTAACTCTAATTTACTTCTCAAGCTGTGACACTGGATTCTATAATCATATCAAGACTATTTTTATTCAAATTACCAATGACAAAATTGCCAAATAGAAAGAGTTATTTCAGTGTGAGCTGAAAAGGCTGAGTTTTACCTTTCTATGTCAGGTACTGAGGAATTTTTTTTTTTTTTTTTTTTTTTTTTGAGGCAGGGTCTTGCGCTGTCACTCAGGCTGGAGTGCAGTGGCACCATCTTGGCTCACTGCAACCTCCACCTCCCGGGTTCAAGCAATTCTCCCACCTCAGCCTCTCAAGTAGCTGGGACCACAAGCACGCACCAGCATGCCCAGCTAATTCTGCATTGTTTGTAGAGACAGGGTTTTGCCGTGTTGCCCAGGCTGGTCTCGAACTCCTGGGCTCAAGTAATCCACCCACCTGGGCCTCTCAAAGTGCCGGGATTAGAGGCGTGAGCCACCACGCCTGGCCAAGGATCTCTTACTTCTTGAAATTTTCTTTAATTGGCTTCTACAGCTTTTTATTTATCTACTTCAAGGTCACAAAGCTCTGGCTGTTTTTTTCTTAACCTTTTATAGCTTTCTTCTCTGCCTGCTCCTCAAATACTATGTATTTCTGGCCTTTTTAGACTTGTTTCTATCTTAATGAATTTTCCCTGAGTGTTCTCATCTACTTCTAAGGTTTAGTTTACCATGTACTGTATATCTCAAGAGCTCTCTTATGATTATTTGTGCTCAATTTTTCTCCTTTGTCAGTAATTTTTCTCCTAGACTAGTACAGGTATCTTTATTGGAATTCCTTTTCACAGGTATTTTTAACTTAATATGGCATTCACTGCAAAACTCATCTTTTTAAAAAATTTGGTCCAACTTTTATACTTTCGTCTTAATTAACAGTACCACTCGTGTGCTGAAGCCAGAAACCTAAGACTTTTCTTAGAATTAACTCTCTCTCCTTCATCCTTCTCAGGACATAAGCCACGAAATCCTAATTGGTTCCTCAGAATGTTTTGTGAGTCAGACCTATTCCTACCTATCACCATTTCTTCTTTGGATTGTTTCAACTGCCTCCTCCCTGGCCTGTCAGTCACCAGGGTTTCTGGAGAATACTCCAATTTGTCCTCAACGCATGCCACCATTAACTTTTCTTTACAAAGACGTGACTTCTCTGCTTAAAAACATATGCAACTTTCCATGGTCTATAAAAAATCCAAATTTTGTCTTGCAAGGTTCTTAGCTGTCTTTCTGGCTTCATGTTTCTATGACATTATCATCTCCCACCTATTCTATACTTAGGCCATATTGAGTTTCCCAATTTAGTACCTTTACCTAGGTCACCTCTCTGCCTTCAATCTCTTGCACCATCTGACAGACAACCTCCTGCTTACCCTTCGAGATACACTTAAATGCCAGCCTTTGTTTTTGATCACTCTGGGGTTTATTGCAGATGTTAAACACTAATCTTTATAACTATAAAAGTCACTTAATATTTTTACTTCTTACACATCTCCCTTACTAGACTGTAAGCGCCTAAAAGCTATTTCTGCAATTTTTTTTTAGTAATTAGTGGTGTCTGACTAAACAAACCCTGGAGTACAGTAAGGGATCAATACAAGTTAAACTATTATTATATCCTGTATAGGTGGGCCTTTACACCTCCCCAGTGTTTAACAAGTGCTTGCTCTCCTAGGTCTTTATTCATACATTTATATCTATTCTTACTTATCAGCTATATTACAGATAATTAATTATGTCCTCCGCTAGACTGCGAATCTCTGTGGAAGCTTGCTACCCAAAGTGGTGCCTGGACCAGCAGCTTGGCAGGCCTGGGAGCTTACAGTAATGCAGACACTTAAGCCCCTTTCCAGAATCACTTGGGAAACTTGTTAAATGCACGTCTAGGCCGGGCACGGTGGCTCACACCTGTAATCCCAGCACTTTGGGAGGCCGAGGAGGGTGGATCACGAGGTCAGGAGATCGAGACCAGACTGGCTAACACGGTGAAACCCCGTCTCTACTAAAAATACAAAAAATTAGGGCGCCTGTAGTCCCAGCTACTCCGGGGGCTGAGGCAGGAGAATGGTGTGAACCTGGGAGGCAGAGCTTGCAGTGAGCCGAGATCGCGCCACTGCACTCCAGTCTGGGCGAGACAGCGAAACTCCGTCTAAAAACAAAAAAAGAAAACACGTCTAGGTCTGAGATTCTGAGTCCTATGTCTGCTATTAACAAGCACTGCCCCTGACACTACTGCAGATGGGTCTCCACACCACACTTTGAGAAATACCGCTGTGGAACCCATCACAGGGACAGTGCCCTATTTATCCTTGCTAAGCTAATGATCTCTTGCCCGAATACACAACTAATAAGCATGTAAAAGGGGGCAGAGCACCGTGGCAAAGGAGCACAAGAGAGCCCACAGGAGAGGATAGGATCAGAGAGCACGTAATGATGTCCTTACCTCTGATCCAAAATAAAAACAGCTGCAAGTGAGTAAGACTTTCAAACTCGGGTAGTGCGGGTAGCGGAAAAGGCAAACGAAGAGTCAAGAATGTGCTTTGACGCCGCTCCCCCGGGCCCGGCTCTTACCGTGCAGCAAGGGCTCGGTCTCCCGCAGCTCCTGCTCCTTCTCGTTCAGCCGTTTGATCACTGCCTCCATCTCCGGCCTCCTGACCTTCATATGGGCTTCAGACCCCGCCTGGCGCTCGAGGAAGGTCCGCAAGGGCCCGCCCTGGGCGAACAGCTCCTCCAGCGGCGAGCTACTGGAGCTCAGGGGCCGGCGGGCTGGGCCAATGGCCCGGCGGGCACAGAGGCACCGCGCAGCGCCCCACAGAAGCAAGGGTCGCATCATCAGGCCCAGATTGCGGAGCCTGAACGGAACCGGAAGTTCCGGGTAGACCAGGCCTCGCGACAACACCCGGAACTTGGAGATAGGGGTGAGAGCGCACCAATCCCCGCCCAGCGCACGCGCTGTTTTTTAAAAGGATTTTCCGGAAGCCTTGGCAGGAGCTTCCTGCCAAGCGTGAGAACGTTTCGAACTTCCTGGAGACCAAAAGTTGAGGGGGCTGAGCGGAGCGTGATTGGGGCGGGGCGGACCTGGGAGACCTTGGGAGCCTCTTCTGAAAGCCTCTTCTTAAGGACCCACTTGATGGGTGTCGGGTTGGGCCGGAAAGGGAGAGCAGCAAATTGCCCCTCTCTTTTCTGATAGTGAGGATTTCTTTCCCATGCCCTGAGTCGGGACCTCCAGAGCCGCAGTGGAGGGCAATCGAGGGTCTAGACGCTGCAGGGTGGAGGTCACAGCCACGCAAGTCGTCAAGTCTCCAGTGCACGGCTGGCCCTGAGTCTCCAAGAGCGAGTTTTATTATGGACACGCGTGTGTGTATTCCTCTTCCTTTTTGCTGCTTATGTTTCTCTTGTCCACGGTGGGTCAGGTTCGTGTTCATAAGGACGTGACAAGTGTATTATGAGATAACCACTGAATGAATTTGCACAATAGACATGCGTGCCCTTCATTGCCGTGTCATTTACTTGCTTTCAAAGGACACCTGCCCATTCATTTTCAATTAGTCCCACCTGTCGTCAGCTTTTTAAAGAGGTGATTACGTGTTACAGTAACTACAGCCCAACAAAGTCTTCAGCTATCTGCCTCCAGGAGTCCAACTCTCGTCCCTTTCCAAAAAACTGGTATCGGATAGGTGCCAGCAATACCGACATTTATTGGCACAATGCTTTGCACTTTTCAAAAGACCTGTTCACAGCTCAACGGAGAAATAGATATGAGGGAATAAACACAAGCAGGACCGTCCTGGGAATGCGAGGGCTAAATGCTCAATCTGGGAATTGCCACTACCTAACTGGTTGGGGCAGCGTCTACTAAGTGATGTTTCACTGTTGAGAGAGGTGATATATTAGAAGAACGTAACTTCTAATTTATTCATAAAAAATAAAATGGTAAAAAATGGGAACCCTTATCAAGGTTAAAATATCCATAGATCATCTAATCGAAACTCTTGAGGTTGAGTATAAAATTCTTAGACAATACGTTTGCATTGCCTCTCTCTTTTCATCGTTTAGCACGATATGCAATCCAAATGCAGAGTGAGTGGAAGAATGAAATGACTCTTCAAACAACAGGAAGCAAAAATAATTTTTTGCTACTTAAAAGCTCCAACTAATTAACTCAGTTCATTTCCCTTTGTGTATTCAGGCTACACAACTTTATACAATCGTTCTGCTGTTGAAACCCGTTTTATTTTAATCCTGATCTGAGGATAGAACAGGACTTATCAGGATGTTTTTATCTCTATTAGAACAATTGTTTCCCAAGTCTGAACTTAACTTTGAATTTATTTTAACCATGGAAATGGTGAGAATCACTTGAACTCAACATGATATATCTCTCAGTTGAATTCTCAGAACATAAGTCATTTCAACAATATTTTTATAAAAGGTGCAAAATTTTAATTAAAACATTATAGAACAATGTAAAGAATCTAGCCAGAATTTATTTTCCCCCAAGTGCATAAGCAATTTAAGTAACACATAGAAGTGTACCTTTTATTCCTATAGTGTCATACCAATGAGGAAACAGTAACTTTCTAAGGATACATTGTTGAATTATTTATTAATTCAAAACATTTTAAGAAAGTCAGTGTAATGCATATGCATTTTACAATAACATCCATAGGTTTCCACAATATAGTAAAATGAAAACAGCTGTATTTTTTTTACTTTGAAAACTCAAAGATATCTATAGTTTGAGACTTCTGAATATTTTTACATTATTGTCATGCTCAAATTCTGTTACATGGTGAAAATTCTAGCATTTTCCAGAAGTATATTATTTTACATAGCTAAAATGATAAAATTGATTCTAGGAAGGGGGAATAAAAAACCCAGAAAAACTTAAATTGGAGGAAACATAATCTGGATTCTCTATTCAATTTATGAATACCCACCGTTACTCTGGCACTGCAAAATAACCAAGTGTGGTGCCTCTTAAGTTGTATTCATGCATTCAAAACTTCTTTATTGTCCACTAATAAATATTGGTGGAGTACAATATATGGATATAGATTAAGTGTGATGAACATGGTAGTAAAAAATTATACACATTCGATATGTAATTTTATAAAACCAAACACATTGAAATTCTTAATATTTAGCAAACAGTTAAAAATCATATACAAGAAATGTATTTATGACAAATCGGTTAAAGCCAGCAGGAAATATATCAGGTCTTTTACATTATTTCAATATTCAGTATTCATTGATTAGTGGAGGGCAATATAGAAATGCAGTAAGCAAAATGGTAGTTTAAATTGAAATTACCTCTTACGACAATTAGTAAGACTAAGATCTTTAATATCCAAAGTATGTGGATGATTATTGTAATTAATTGCACAGATAGTTCAAGGGAAAAATTCACTTTCACCTCTATTAGGTAAATATTCAGGCTAAGACTTTTGGAGTTTTATTTTTTCCACTTCACTGTATTTTCTTTAAAGCATTTATTAGCAATCAGTTAGTGGAACCTAATATTAGTGTTTAGAATTTGTTTAGCTCAGTGTAAATGTCCAGAAAATTTACCTTCAATATAATCTCTTTTAAAATATATTACTTTACAGTGGAGAAACATAATAGATGCTACCTCAGCTAAGTGATCAAGGTTAACATCAACAGCTAAGAGTCGCCTAAAGTTGAGAAAGTGTCACAGCTAAGAGGAGTCCCAATGATGGCATGTACCTTTGATATCACGTGATAAGCATGGCACTTTACTGTTGTGTTCTTCCAAAAACCAAAAACCTGTGTCTAGTCATGAGAAAAACATCAGACAAATCCCCACAGAGGGACATTCTCTAAAACACCAGTTTATTTCTCAAAACTGTCATCAGAAACAAGGAAAGTTTCAGAAATTGTCACAGCTAAGAGAAGCCTAAGGAAACATGACAACTAAATGTAATGTGGTATCCTGAATTGGATCCTGGGACAGAACAAGGACATTAGGTTACAAACTAAGGAAATCTGAATAAAGTATGAACTTAATGATCAATATTGGTTCATTAATGCCCATAGATGTATAAGGGACCTATTTGCAGTTTTTCTATAAATCTAAAACTACTCTAAAATAAAAGGTTTAATGGGCACATTACTATTTAAAATTTTATACATTTTATTTTTTCCTTAGAGTCAGGGTCTCACTTTGTTGCACAGATGGGTCTGGAACTCCTGGGCTCAAGTGATCCTCACGCCTTAGTCTCCCAAAGTGCTGGGATTATATGCGTGAGCCACCGTGTCTGGCCCATTACCACCTTTTAATAAGTTTTTATTTTCATTGTAAAATTGTTAAAGAAAATCATACCACCTTAATATTAAAAAGTGTTTTCTAATTGTCAATCTCTTATAACTTAGTCTTAGCCCTATAATTCATTTATATATTTAGCAAGTAACTTGATATTATTTCTGTCCTTGGAAATGTTGTTTATTTCCTTTGGAAATAAAATTTTCAAATGATTTTCTTATTTAAACTTTAATTTTAACCTATAATTGTATATCTATCTATCTATCTATCTATCTATCTATCTATCTATCTATGTCATTGAAAGAAACATTTCTGTAGATTTGAGGTGATGGTGAACTGAAAGTAGTGATTTGGGATCACATTACTGAGAAAAGCAATAACATTGATATAGTGTTCCATCTTAAAATATGATTGTATGTTTTAAGGACTAGCTAAATCAGATGTTTAATGCATGTTTTGAAAAAAAATAGGTGAAAGTGCATTAAAATGACATTTAATACAAGTATACAATAACAATTATTGACGTGAAGTACTTTGATAAAATAATAATGTATGCCACACTTTATTCTTTCCATGTTTGTTTTATTTAATGCTCATAGCAGTCCTGCTAATTACATATTTTATTTGTCATTTGTAGATAAGGAAATGACTCAGAGAAGATAAATGATTTGACCAAAGTCACATGAGACAGAAATATAACTTGAAATCAAATTTGTAATTTTAAGTGCATGATGTTTTTATACTATCCTACCTAAGTGAATCTGTGGACATACATTTCCATTAGTAAGCACTGTATGTGGCATTTTTTAATATAGCAATAAAAGCTAAATCTTTAGAAAGGACATGTATCCAAGCTTAGGACAGAAACACAATCTGTTTATTATTCTAAAATCTTTATTTCTAACTGTTTAAAAGCTGTAATGCAGTGAGAACAGTTTTAAAATTCGGAAACTTCTGAAACAAGATGTAACATGAGAAATAATGAGGGAAGAATGAATTTCACGTTGCACATATGACATATTTAAGAATATTATATTTGGTTATTGTCATCAATGCTTAATATAGTGTTCCGTTTCCCTACTCATCTTACAGCTTTTATCATAATAAAATCAGTTCCCATACTAGGACCTTCTATCACTTAGGGCAACATTTTGCCTTTTGTACTGTTTTCACTAAGTCAAAGTCTTGACCAGTCCCTTGAATTCATTGGAAAAAATGTCACTTGGGGCTGGAGAGGACTACACCTGTAAGAGTAATAATTTTAAAAATACTTGTAAAGAAATAAAATCTGGGTATTTAGAAATAGTATTGGTCACTGTGCATTGTCTTGTGTTGCAAGGATATTTTAAGCATTGCAGAGAAAATCTGAAGCAAGTTTTGGTTTATCAGTTTTATTGATAAATATTTGCAGTTGTAGCAAGTGAAGAATTAAAAATTTTGGCAGATTGGATGTTGTTTTCACAGGAGAACAAACCCATTGGTCAGGAATTTGAAGATGGAAAACACAAAACTACATGTTTGAAAAATATAGTTAGAAAATTATGGTCATAAACTGTCAATGTAAATAGGCGAAAATATTTTTTGGAAATATCTTTACCATCTTTCAAAATAATTTGGCAATGTGTCAAGATCAAAGTATTCAAAATACATGTTTGATAGACTTCTATCTATAGGCATTTTCTGTCTCTTTAAGACTTAAAAATATTGTTGTTGTTGTTATTATTATTATTATTATTATTATTATTATTATTATTATTTTGAGATGGAGTCTCGCTTTGTCGCCAAGGCTGGAGTGCAGTGGCATGATATTAGCTCACTGCGACCTCTGCCTCCTGGGTTCAAGCGATTCTCCTGCCTCAGCCTCTCGAGTAGCTGGGATTAAGGGCACCCACCACCATGCCCGGCTAATTTTTGTATTTTTACTAGAGTCGGGGATTCACCATGTTGGCCAGGCTGGTCTCGAACTCCTGAGCTCAAGTGATCCGCCCTCCTTGGCTTCCCAAAGTGCTGGGATTACAGGCTTGAGCCACTGTACCTGGCCAAGAAATTTTAGGTGGTTTTCCAATATGTTTTATTTTTTTACTTTTTGATTGTATTTTAAATTCCTTCTCTTTTCATTTCAACACCAAAGCATGTAATAATTGGTATTTTTTTGAGATATAATTTGTCACAATTACAATATGATTTTTAAAAGTACAAATAAGTTAAAGGTATAGAAAAATGGATAAACTCAAAAGTAAAAATCAGCTGATTTTAAATCAGCTTAATGGGATGAAAATGTATTTTTGCTCCTAATAAATAAACATTATTCACTTATCCCTATAGTCCTTTGGCAAAACTGAACTATCAGGTAAATAAACAACACATATTTCATTCTGTAAGTCAGAACCTAGGCAGCATTAAAGGATACTAATAAACACACCATGCACTATGACCACATTTCAGAACTGGTCATTCTATGTACATATTTTAAGATTTCAAAAAAAAAAAAAAAAAAGATCACATTATGGTCTTGAGTTCTGCATTTAATAACTTCAGTATCAAAGTTGTGTTTTGCTCTTGTGGTTCATGTGCACACTCTAACACTGTCAGAGCATCTATACTACCTTTGGATAACATCATAACAGCCCTAGTAAAGAAGTGCCATCCATCCATCACTGGTGTGATTAATGTACAAGATCAATCTCTGAAGAAATCTGGCTCTCCAATTTATTTATATATACATAATCTATATCCTCTACTTTCTTTCTTTTATAGATACATCTAAAGTTAGGCACTATAGAAAGTGCATTAATCTCTTTCTGTGTGCATCAGCAAATTCTAACAGTATACAAAGATACCTTGGCAATCGAAAACACAAAGTGTCCATTTTAAAGTGCTAATTTTTCCCCAGGGAGGAATTTACTCACTAGGAAAACTCAAATTCTAATAAAACAAATATTGTGCTCTTGGAATGGTAGCATAGACACCAGTTGAAGGCTTTTTTGTTTATTTATAATAGCTCTGTAACTTAAACGAAGGAATTATATCATACTTAGAAAATTAGTAGAGTTGCAAATATACGGACATACTCTTAAATGAGAAACCCTCCCTCACCCAAAAACATGAGTTTAGCACAGAAATGCTCACATAGCATATGGTTATCAACATCTGATGTGTAAATCTGCTCTAGAATCTTTCTTAGCACAACTTCCTAATCAGGTTTCAAAAGGATATATACCAACTTTAAAATCTGTGTTCTACAAATGCCCAGGTTAGAGATTAGGACTCTTTATAAGGGCCCTTATCTTTTACATTTGGTAAAATATTAAAGATATTGTCAAACAGACAATTCATCTAATAGTCCAAAGTATCTTATAAAGATAACTTATGACTAGCAGGTCACCATCATATATAGTAACAACAAGAATATAAAGTCTACATTTAAAAAGATGGATGCATGCAGTGTATCACAGTATATTACATATTTTCTAGTCATGTGCACCAATTTGTTGTGCCTCAAACACAGAAACAAATATGATACTACACCATACATGTGTATATATCATAGTAGCATAATAAACTCAATTCTAAGCAAGAAAAAAAATTAAATAATTTAGGAACAATAGAACTTCAAAATAGAAGTGATGATTCTTTTAGGTTTTTCTTTACTCTTTAGGAAAAAATATGACTTTTGTAAACATCTTCATAGCTATCTTTTTTCAACATATTACTGAAAACTATTATTCAAAGAGTATTTAAATGACATGAATAAAATATGTCAACACACTAACACTTTCAGAAAACACAGGCATTTGTTAAAAGAAATGATTATAAATATTTTCTATCTTGCATTTTAACTACATTTCCATAAATAACGTATTTAAAAGTGCTGAATATGGTAGGATAGTCAGCAACGCCAGTGTAAACAGAATATTTTGTTTTCTACTCCGCAATTTTTTAAAAATCCCATTTTGTCAAACACTGCAACAGTTAAAATATTTGCATAGGGAATAGATAATAGCCCTTTTATTCATGTCTCCTGAATTTTATATAAATTAGAAAATCATACTTGCTTAAAAAAACAATTTTTGAAATGTTTTAAGTTTATGGAAAAAGAAACTTATGATGCCAACCTTTCAAGAAAAATAAATTTAAAAAGAAACCCCCACACTCGTTTTCTTAAAAAATATGCTTAATAAATTAAAAAATGAGAGGTAGTTAAAAAAATGACAAAGAAAACCTGTAACTGTAATATCATCCTTAATATAAGGCCAGTGTTCTCAGTGGATATAAATCTTTTTAAAACTTTCATTTTAGGTTACTCAGTATTATATTCATTCACTTTAATATTAAAAAAATAGTCTTCAGGGGATATTAATATTCAAATGTAACACTTTGATATAAATATGACACTGATTATTTTAATGATCACTTTTCTGCATGACAGAATATTGTTTCTTTGAAGGTCAGAAGCACATGACAATGTCAGTCAAGTGTTTTGTCGTAAAGATTTAGTGTACGTATAAAAACTAATACGGCAGCTGGAAAATTTGAGCACTGTACTGCCTTTTAATTATGGATGAAAACAAATAGTTTGGTTTAAACATCTTTAAAATGTCATCCTTAAGATATTCTGTGAAAACAGTTAAGGTCTGAAGTAGAGAATTATTTTCTTCATAACCCTTATAAAACTTTTCCTGGTAAAAACAGCTTTTCACTGGATTTCACTTTCAAGGAAAATATGCCACAGGACAGATGCTATTCATCAAAATGTTTTACAGTGCTACATGTAGGCATTCCTTTATTAAGTCCTTTTGTTTATATTCCAAAACTAAGTTATCAAGCTTATTATTCTTTTTTTCTTGCTGAAGTACATAACTTTACACAACCATTTTAAAACTGGAGAGCCAGTCTTTAATAAATTAATTACAGTATTGGACATCTGATATATACATAAATTCATTTTCTTCTATTACAATTAAAAGCAGTATCACTCTTTGATTTGTCATTGAGATAGGATATCTTCAAATTGTTTTGTGCTTTTTTTCTTCTTCTTTTTTTTTGTTTTTTGTTTTTTGCTTTTAGCATAGTAAACTCTCCTGTAATGAAAATGCCACAGTTTTGGCAGTGAACAACCAGAGGAATCCCCATTAGGATTTTCCAACAAACAGAGATAAATAGCTCTTTTTCATGTACAGAAATATTGGCTTCAAAATTAGTGTACTAAACACAGTATATAGAATGTTGAATACCATTGTTACATTGTAAAAATTGCTTTTTTCTGTCTTAGATTATGTTAAAAAATGCAAACCATGGCCGATTTTTTTGGCAATTATTTCTTAAGACCATATTGCACAAAAGTCCTTAAATACAGATATAAGTTATGCTATTGGATTAAATATTACAACAACTACGTGGCAAATGAAGCAGTTTTACTTTGCACATGCAGTCTCTGGAGATACACGAGGAGACTGTTCATAGGACTACAAATACACTTTGCTTGCAAGTAGAATGAGTGTTGAATAAAACAAACAATTTGGCAATTCATTGTTTTGTGTGGTATTTTCTCCAAACTTAACCATGGAAAACCTTGATAAAAATGGAGACAAAGACCATAATGGTTGTGTTTTCACAGTAGCCTGAGGAATGCTAAACTGTAGTTCTCCAGGAACTCAGTTTCTGATGTTATTTAACTACTTTTATTTCCCATCTCAGCCCTCCAAAATGATTGTTTTTAAATGAACATTAAGATTCAGAAGAAGAGCCAGCAGTACTTTCAACAAATGACTTATAAATTTGAGAGTTCAAAAACCTTGGAAAGGAATCTCTGTGCATTAAAGTGTATATTTGAAGTTGGGCGTCTTCATACATGTGAGGATTAGGATCCAACAGATTTCTATTGATCACCTCTCTAACTCGAGAATCAAGACTGACCTAAAAAGAAACAAGAGCAAATACATTAAATAACATTTTTTTCAAAAGACCTCAATTAAGTAACTGTACGTTTGTGATATTTTAGAGAAACTTAAAGAGCAAATTCAACTACCAGAAGTCTTGAGTTCATCTTTTCACACTACAAAACCTTATGTACTTTTCTCCTTCAAAATTTGCACTAAACAACAATAAAAAAAGGAAATTAAGTCTTTTAAACCAGAAATTTAGTTTACAGATGTCTTTGCTTACTTGGTTTTACGGTTTCTATGCATTCATTCAGGAGTTTTTGACAATTTCTAATCATGGTTGAGGTACCCGAAATTTCCTAGCTAGAATATGAATTCACCTCCTCCTATTCTGTGATTGGTGGAGGCTGGCAATATTGATAAGAAGATAAAAATCTACTGGCAGAAAAGAGTTCCCTGGCAAAAATTAACATGCATATAAAATGCCAACTCCCCACAGTTTTGTATCCCAACAAGTCCTACTGTGTCAAAAGTAGGAAACCAAGAGTGTGGCAGGGCATGCAATGAGCAGGGATGCTTCATATCTCACATCTGCCGGGCAAGGACTAGCAAACATTCTTATACATCCAAAGACCTCTTACTAACGATGGAGCAGATCAATTGCTTGGAGTGAAATCTTTGAGAGGAGATACAGGAATAGGAACGCAGAATAAACATTAAGATAATCAATGCAGTGTTATTTGAAAAGTGTACAGAAATTAAATTCTGCAATGATTTAGGATTTTCCCTCTTCCTCACTAAATGTGAATCCTCTTGGAACTGGTAAAATATGTTGGAAAGGGAAATGGGAAAAAATACTTGGCAATAAAGGAATGGTTGGAGGAACAGAACTAAAGCCCTGCGCTGCAATACCATGTTAGAACAACCCCGCAAGTGGTAAATAACCAGAGTCCAGATTGTTTTCCTCGATCCTCACTATTTAGCAAGGAATAGGACCTGTGAACCACAGTTATTTCATGATATATTCACATACAAACCTTCCATATTTATATTTAAACATGTTGTCATAAGCATTCTGCACATGCCTTTTAGTTCTGGCTTCTTTTCCCACCACTGTTTGGACTAAGTCTGGGAACTAATACAGTCTCTTATGGAAGCCTCTCCTATTCCATCTAGTGTCCCCAGGTTCCTGAGCTCAATAGACCACATGGAATTGGGTTGATTTGCTACACCCCAGGGATGGCTACTAGATTTGTTGGGAGATGGCAATCCGGACTACATTTCTGTGGTTTAGCCAGACCAACTCATATGGGGACATCTCATTTTACTGCGCTTCCCTTTATTGTTTTTCGCAGATACTGTGTTTGCTACAGATTGAAGGCTTGTGGCGATCCTGTGTCAAGCAAGTCGACTGGCACCATTTTTCCAATACCATGTGCTCACTTTGTGTCTCTGTGTCACATTTTGGTAGTTCCCATAATATTTCACAATTTTCATCATTATTATATATTTTAAGGTGGCCTGTGATCAGTGACCTTTGATGTTACTCTTGCAATTGTTTTAGGAGGCCATGAACCATGCCCATATAAGACTTAGTTAATTTTTAATTGATGACTAGGGTGTGAATACTGACTGTTCCACTGACCTGCCATTCCCACATCTTTTTCCCTCTCCTCAGGCCTCCCTATTTCCCACGGAGAAAACAATATTGAAATTAGGCCAATTAATAACCCGCCAGTGGCCTCTAAGTGTTTAAGTGAAAGGAAGATTCACACATCTGTCACATTAAATAAAAAGCTAGAAACGGTTGAACTTAGTGAGGAAGGCATGTCGAAAGCAGAGACTGGCCAAAAACTCCGCCTCTTTTGAAAGTTAGCCAAGTTGTGAATGCAAAGGAAATGTTCTCAAAGGAAATGAAAAGTGCTACTCCAGTGAACATGTGAGTAAGAAAGCAAAACAGACTGTTGCTGAAATGTAAAAAGTCTGAGTGGCCTGGACAGAAGATCAAACAAGCCACAACGTTTCCTTAAACCAAAACCTAATCCAGAGCAAGGTCCTAACTCTCTTCAATTCTGTGAAGACTGAGAGAGGTAAGGAAGCTGTGTACGAAAAGTTTGACGCTCACAGAGGTTGGTTCATGAGGTTTAGGGAAAGAAGTCATCTGCATAACACAAAACTTCAAGGTGAAGCAGCAAATGGCTGACGTAGAAGCTGCAGTAATTTATTCAGAAGATCTAGCTAAGATAATTGATAGAGGTGGCTACACTAAACAGTAGGTTTTCAATATAGACAAAACAGCCTTATATTGGAAGAAGATGCCATCTAGGACTTTCAGAGCTAGAGAGAAGTCAATGCCTGATTTCAAAGATCCAAGGACAGGCTGAGTCTGTTGTTAAGGGCTGATACTAAGTGGTAACTTTAAACTGAAATGAATGCTTATTCACCATTCTGTAAATCCTAGGGCCCTTAAGAATTATGCTAAATCTACTCTGCCTGTGAACTATAAATGGAACAACAAAGCCTAGATGACAGCACATCTGTTTAAAGCATGTCTTGCTGGATGTTTTAAGCCCACTGTCAAGCCCTACTGCTCAAAGGAAAAAGATTCCTTTGAAAGTTTTACCGCTCATTGACAATGCTTCTCGTCATCCAAGAGCTTTGATGAAGATGCACAAGGAAATTAGTATTGTTTTCATGCCTAACACAACATCCATTCTGCAGCCTATGGATCAAGAAGTAATTTCAACTTACAAATATTACTTAAGAAATACATTTCAGAGGCCAGGTGCGGTGGCTCAGGCCTGTAACCTCAGCATTTTGGGAGGCTGAGGCGGGTGGATCACGAGGCCAGGAGATTGAGACCATCCTGGCTAACATGGTGAAACTCCATCTCTACTAAAAATACCAAAAATTAGCTGGGCATGGTGGTGGGTGCCTGTAGTCCCAGTTACTTGGGAGGCTGAGGTAGGAGAATGGCGTGAACCCAACGGGACACGGAGCTTGCAGTGAGCCAAGACCACGTCACTGCACTCCAGCCTGGGTGACAGAGCGAGACTCTGTCTCAAAAAAAAAAAAAAAAAAAGAAATACATTTCATAAGGCTATCACTGCCATAGTGATTGATACCTCTGATAGAACTAAGCAAAGCAAATGAAAAACTTTCTGGAAAGAATTCACCATTCTAGTCATTAAGAACATTTTTTTTTTTTTTTTTTTTTTTTGAGACGGAGTCTTGCTCTGTCACCCAGGCTGGAGTGCAGTGGCCGGATCTCAGCTCACTGCAAGCTCCGCCTCCCGGGTTCACGCCATTATCCTGCCTCAGCCTCCCCAGTAGCTGGGATTACAGGCGCCCGCCACCACGTCCAGCTAATTTTTTGTATTTTTTAGTAGAGACGGGATTTCACCGTGTTAGCCAGGATGGTCTTGATCTCCTGACCTTGTGATCCGCCCGTCTTGGCCTCCCAAAGTGCTGGGATTACAGGCTTGAGCCACCGCGCCCGGCCGTCATTAAGAACACTTGTGATTCATCAAAGGAGGTCAAAACATCAACATTACCAGGAATTTAGAAAAGCTGATTCCAACCCTCCTGGATGATTTTGAGGAGTTCAAGACTTCAGGGGAGGAACTAACTGCAGATGTGGTGGAAATGGTGATAGAGCTAGAATTAGAAGTGGAGCCTGAGGATAGGACTGATTGCTCCAATTTCATGATAAAACTCTAAAGAATGAGGACTTGCTTCTTATAGATAAGCAAAGAAAGCGGTTTCTTGAGATGGAATCTATTTCTGGCGAAGATGCTGTGAACATTGTTGAAATGACAACAAAGGATTTAGATTACATAAACTTAGTTGATAAAGCAGCAGCAGCGTTTGAGAGGATTGACTCCTATTTTGAAAGAGGCTCTTCTGTGGGTAAAATGCTACCGAAAAGCATTACATGCTATAGAGATACCTTTTATGAAAGGAAGTTAATCGATGTGGCAAACTTCATTGTTGTCTTATTTGAATAAATTGCCACAGCCACCCCAACCTTCAGCAATACCAGCCTCATGAGGCAGCAGCCATCAATGTCGAAGCAAGACCCTTCCTCCACCAGCAAAAAGATTATGACTGTCTCAAAGCTCAGATGATTGTTAGCAGTTTTTATCAATAAGGAATTTTAAAATAAAGGTATGCACATTTTTAAGACATAATGCTGTTTTTATGCTATTGCTAAGTATTGTTTATACTATGACTACAGTATAGTATAAGCGTATCTTTTTTTTTTTTTTTGAGACGGAGTCTCGCTCTGTCGCCCAGGCTGGAGTGCAGTGGCGCGATCTCGGCTCACTACAAGCTCTGCCTCCCAGGTTCACGCCATTCTCCTGCCTCAGTCTCCCAAGTAGCTGGGACTACAGGCACCACTAAGCCCGGCTAATTTTTTGTATTTTTAGTAGAGAGGGGGTTTCTCCTTGTTAGCCAGGACGGTCTCGATCTCCTGACCTTGTGATCCGCCCCCCTCGGCCTCCCAAAGTGCTGGGATTACAGGCATGAGCCACCGTGCCTGGCCAAGCATATCTTTTATATGCATTGGGAAGCCAAAATATTTGTGCGACTTGTTTTGTGATATTTGCTTTATTGCGGTTGTCTGTAACTGAACCTGCAGTCCTGCTGAAGCAAGCCTAAAAAACATTACTTGGCTGAACTACACATTTGTCTTTGTTGGGAATTCTTTAAAAATAAAAATGTTCTGGAAATGAATTGTTCAATTTTTATTTTCTGTTATTACCACGAGGTCACTATCAAGTACAAAGTAATTTTAAAAAGTGCAGAATATTTTTCTCCAACATTTTTATTTTATCTAAAAATATATTTTTGCATTTATATGCCAGAGGGAAATGTTGACACTGGAGTTTAAACTGAGATAAACTGATTTATCTTATTCTGAAACATCATGTTATGGTAAGGTAAAATCTTACCAAACACCTCTGTTTTTAGAAATGGTGCTTTCTTTCAAACTTAAGAGAACTTTTTGTTTCAACGGAGCAGGAAACTTTACATTAGTGATTTTTAAAAAGGGAGTCATTTACTTCTTAAACAATAGTATCATTAAATGTAGTGTAAAACTTTCTTCTCAGTAGATGGACTCATATTATCTTAAGACAAATAAAATAACAAACTATTAAATGTCTTATGTCCTCATTGTTTAATTTTTATTTTGCAAGCTAAAAGCAGTAGTGAAATATTGTAAAGTCATACAGTTCAATATTTAGTAATCTATAATGAAAATGCATTTGTTATTACTATTTAAAGAATAAAATATTTACCTTAATAGCAGGTTGTTTGCCTGAAAAGGCTGTCGATCAGTCAAAAGAAGTGTAGCGAGGTCAAATAATAAGGATAAGCCCCATGGGAATAACAATCTATTGTTTCATCTTGTAGCATCTTTGTGCTTCAGAATGTGGATCATCTATAATACAAGGTATTGGTGGTGGATCCCAGTTGGGCCTGGGCCACAGTCACCCTAGGATTCAGGTGTGTCTGGATGGCTTCTAAAGCCATCTTATCTGGGCTCCATTGCATGAGGGACTGAGGAATTTCCTGCATAGAACTCATCCTAAGGGAAGAGAAAGTTGAGTAGCACAAGATAAGAGCTATCCTCAGGCAATGCACGTCTCCTCTTAACTCAGGCCACATAGACTTATACCGAGGTGGTGTGGGGGTAAGAGTGCATTCCAGCAATAACAGAATTTATAGCACAATAGCACCACCATTGTGAGACAGGACACAAGACAGCATGATAGGTTTGACCGCATTTAACTGGCAGTTCTAGCAGTACTGAAAAGTCCGGCAATGTTGAGACATAGCAACTGAAATTTTAAAGACACAAGTGACTTTGCAATACGTCTCCGTGAACTTGGAAGCATTCATTCCCACAGGGAGTAGGAGACAGGGAGGCAGAAAAGCAAGGGACTTGCAAGCAAATAGTCATGAGAGTGAACTGTTCAACAAGAGTATGGAGGTAAAGCGAGGAGAATGAAGACAGAGAAATCTTGTTAGTGTGGCTTGGGAAAATCTAGGCTAAACTGAGTCATATACTCTAGTTAATCTTACTAGATTTTCTGTTCATTGAAGGAAGATATGAAGGTAGGTTAGCATTGCTGAAAGGGAGTACACTAACTTTTGACCCTGCTTTTTAATTCTAGTCATCAGGATGCAAGGGAAAATTTGATCCTATGGACATTTTTGGCATAAATATACAAGAATGATGAATTTTCACTGAAAGTCTTTTTTTCTGTAGAGAACCCTTCTTTACGTTATTTAATTCCCTGAACAATGTTTTTCATGTATCACAACCAAGGGTTTTCTCCATTTTTCTCTCTTGTTTTTACTGTTACTGAAGTTTCTTTATTTAGAATTCCTTTCCAAGTAAAATTCTGATTAATTTTTCCCTTTATAAGTCCATATCAAATTTTACCAATAATAACATCTACCACTGGAAATTTTCTTTTCTGTTCTTAATTTGAACTAAATTTGGTATTCCTATGTTAAATTTTATAAACCGAAAGAATACGTGATCCTCCTATCAATTTTAATAAATTTTTGCTTTGTGTACATGTAGTCACGTTTTATTTTGTTTGAATTTATCTCTTAGAACAAAGATGATTGGTAGGGTAAACTGTAATGTAATATTCTTGGTGGTGTCTGGATAATAGGAGAGTATATCCTGCTGGTCTAGGGGGAGGGTTCAGGCCTGTGGTTAAGGTTGCTATTTCTCATCATATGTGAAGTTCTACGGTTGGGTTTATAGAAATCTACGGTAACATCAGGAAAAAAATAATAGGCAATGGAAGAACTAATCAGCATGGTGTAGTTGGAAAAGCACCACATTTGGAATCAGAAGATCTTGGGCTAGCATTCTATCTCTACCAGATATGTTTCTAATGTCCTCAAACATTCATTTTATCTCTTTGAGAATCAGTTTCTTTTGCTGTAAAGTGGTACCATCTGTCCTCGTGGTTGAAAGATTGCTGTGAGACTCAGACTGTAATAATATATATAAGACCACTGTGGCAATAATGAAGCTAATGTAAAGTAATTAATAATAATTGATCATAATTATGACATCATCTTGATCAAACCCAATGTGTTTGGCTTTTGCATCAACTTGAATTTCACCTTCTCAGAGTGACCTTTCCTGACCACTTCTATTCCATCTAATTCAAGCTCCAGCCCATCACAATTTTTAGTTACTTGTTTCAACAAGATTTGTCTGTCTTTCTAAAATGTAAGCTCCATTAAGGGATCGGCCAGTGTCTCTTGTTTATCATCATATCCCCAATATCTAGCCCAGTGCTTGGCTCATAGTAAGCAGTCATTATATATTTTTTGAATGATAATATGCATGCATAAAAAATACATTTAGGAAAATACAGTCAAGTGAGTTCTGTTTAGGAAAACTGAATTAAATCACTGAATGTGCTAAATTCACATCATTTCACTTAAAGACATATCTACATGGACACACAGAGTCTGCATGTCTATCACATAAGCATTACTTTTTAGATAATTCTGGTGTTTAAATAGGTCTATTATTGTTTTCTCTCAGATGGTAACTGGGAATTTAGAAAAATCAGAAAAAGCAAACTCCTGCTACTATTACAATTACCATTCCCCAGAGCTTGAACATAACAGATGTCGTGGGTTTTTAAGCTTTCTCCATCCATGCCTTCATTCATAACACTAGGACGTGGAGGTTCCAGTGCACTAAAGTGAGCCACTAAGTGGCTCACAGACAGTAAGTGACAGATCCAGTTTATAGTCCCTGGTAATGACAACGCCATCATTAGGCAGATTTCTACATAACCGGACTGTAGTTTTCTTCAATTCAGATAAATGTCTTATATTTGTTGAAGGATTTATAATTATTTCTTTTTTCAGTAGCTTAATGCTATTTACAGTTGATAAGAGCCTTTAAATATATTTTTTATTCAAGTTATTTATTTTGTTAGGTTTGTCTTTTGATATACTTTGGATGTTTGTTCCCACCCTAATCACAGGTTGAAATGTAATCTCCAGTGTTGGAGATGGGGTCTGGTGGGAGATGACTGGTTCCTGGGGGCAGATTTCTCATGAACGGTTTAGCACCATCTTCTTGGTGCTGTCCCTGTGATAGTGAGTGAATTTTTGCGAGATCTGCTTATTTAAAAGTGAGTGGCCCCTCCCCACCCCTCGCTCCTGCTTTGCCCATGTGATGTGCTTGCTCCCCCTTCATCTTACACCATGATTGTAAGCTTCCTGAGGCTTCTTTAGAAGCTGAGCTGATGCCAGCACCATGCTTCCTGTGAAGCCTACAGAACGGTGAGCCAATTAAACCTCTTTTCTTTATAAATTACCCAGTTTCATGTATTTCTTTATAGCAATGCAAGATTGGCCTAACACATCTTTTCAATAATAAATATAAGCTGCCACCAAAATCTGCTACGTGGAGCAAGTTTACTATTAGACTTAAAGGCCTCTTTATTATCTTCATGTGTTTTGCTCTTGAAGACATCACTTTCAAAAAATTTACTTTTTAAAACAACTGTGTAAATTTCTAGGTTTTCTTTTTGTTTTTGTTTTTTTTTAGTTTGGCCTTTTCCTTCATAAAACGTACACTATACCAAGAACAGAAGTTATATCACCTCCTAATTGCAAATATCTTTTTTTAAAAAAAATATATATATATGTATGTGTTTTGAGACAGAGTCTAGCACTTTTGCCCAGGCTGTAGTGCAGTGGCACGATCTTGGCTCACTGCAACCTCCGCCTCCCAGGTTCAAGTGATTCTCTTGCCTCAGCCTCCCAAGTAGCTGAGATTACAGGCACCTGCCACCATGCCCGGCTAATGTTTTGTATTTTTAGTAGAGATGAGGTTTCACTATGTTGGCCAGGCTGGTCTCGAATGCCTGACTTCGTGATCCACCCGTCTTGGCCTCCCAGAGTGCTGGGATTACAGGCGTGAGCCACTGTGCCCGATGATATTTCTTATTTTATAACATAATGCTCAAATTACTACAAATGCATAAAACATGTTCTTAAGGTAATGTAAATTTTAGCACATTGACTTCAATAGTTTCATTAAGGGAAAAAGTTATCTATATATAAATAATTTTTTAAATGTAGTTGTTTTTCTGTATTTAACAAAGAGGAACACAACACTCAATCAAATGAAGGTAAAATGAAAGTCTAGTGAAGAAAAATGGCTTTCTGTTTAACAGTAAAATCATCACAATGTTTAGTCATTACCATTTTATAATGATTCAAATGTTCATGTTCTTTAAAAATATTCTGAATAAGTAGAAACATGCATAGAATTTCAGAAGTAGAAAGCCCAGATTGTCTAGCCCCAAAATGAGAAATAGGAACTCAGATTGGTATTAACTGCCTTGAGTACTGTGTTTAAATAGATTCTGAGGTTCAGTGTGGGGACAGCAGTAAGGAGGACCATGACGGACAAGCTATGCTATTAGGTGGAGAGGAAGAAGTAGTAGCACAAATACTCTGAATAAATAGAAACATGTATAGAATTTCAGAGGTAGAAAGGCCAGAGCGGCCTAACAGACCTTTTCAATAGCTTCATAGCCTTACAGTTGCCATTACGCATTTGGTTTATTAGTTTCTGTGCTTTTTTTTATTGTCATTTTTGTAAACAAATGAACTGAATGTTGAGACTCAGAGAGGTAAAGTGATTTATCCCAGGCCACACAACTGGGATGTAGCAAAGGCAGGATTAAAATCCTGTGCACCTGAATATTAGTCCAGTGCGCTAATTCCTGTATAATCAGGGCTCTCTCAATCTGACATGTGCTCTCTCCAGTGTCAGAAAACAAAATCTGAAGAGTGATAACTCGACGTCATAAGTTAGTAATGTATTGTAGCTGATTAGAGATGGATGACTTTTTGCACAGGAAGTTCAGTGAGGTATATAATAGATTGAAAGGGCTCCAGAATAACTAGAAAGTGCATGCCATGCGCTGAGTATATCAATGAGTCGAGTCAATGAACATGATACCTTGGTTTAAAACATAGCTTTTTAACAGTTATCTTTTATAACTGAAAAGATCTACTTTTGCTTATTTGTTTTTGCCATTAAACAAGGATCAAATTTAATTACTCTGTTGACAGGATAGAAATCAGCTGGCTAAACAATGGCACTTCAATGGTCTATTAATTTCTATATCAAGAGTTAATTACAAGTCGGCAAAATTAGAACAATTTGAATTTCACCTCTGTCTCTGTCTCTTTCTCCCTGTGATAGTTTGAGGATATTAAAGAACGGGTAACGGCCAAAATACGGGTATTAGGAAACATAAAGGAGAGAATAAATATGGTTAAGACACTAAACATTAGTGTATGTAATTCTGGAAAGGTCACGTTCTTGATCAGGAAATGAGATTTTAGTGACTTTCTCGTGAAACTTGTGTTCAAAGGAAAGAAATTAGGTGAAAATGGCCAGGCGCAGTGGTTCACACCTGTAATCCCAGCACTTTGGGAGGCTGAGGCAGGCAGGTCAGGAGTTTGAGAGCAGCCTGGCCAACATGGTGAAACCCTGTCACCACTAAAAATAAAGGAATTAGCTGGGTGTGTTGGTGGGTGCCTGTAATCCCAGCTTCTCAGGAGGCTGAGGCAGGAGATTCGCTTGAACCCAGGAGGTGGAGGCTGTAGTGAGCTGAGATTGCATCACTGCACTACAGCCTGGGTGACACAGTGAGACTCTGTCTCACAAAAAAAAAAAAAAAAAAAAAAAAGATGAAAACAAACCTCTATTACTTTAGCAAAAACAATGGAAATGCACTAGTCTATGTTTCAATAATCACTACTGTAACTCTAAATATGACTCAAAGAGAAAAAATTAAGTATTTTACAAAGCTCCATCAATCAGTGACATCAGAAAATCAGGGGCTGTGTGGATAAGAAGAAAATGTTTTACATACAAAACTAAACATTAAATAACAGAAACTGTAAAAATAAGGGAATTATATGTACATAGTATGGAGACTACTTTTTCTCCTAACACTGAAAAAGAATGGAACATTCATCATTTTAAGATGATACAGATATAGCACAAAGGAGTGGACGAAGTAATCCAGACAACTATCACTTTAAGATGTCACATCTTACCTACTTTGGGAGCAGAAATGGGCTAGACAATCTTCCCCAGGACTCTCATTTTATATAATGAAAGGCAAAAGCAGCACATATTTGGGCACATTTGGATCATCTGGTTTATTTGCTATATGCAATATCTTTAGAATAATAAAAGTTAGCAAAAAATTATTATTCTGATAAAATACAAATAGAGTTGTTTAGATGCTAAAATTCGAGGCAGGCCAGAAGCCTGAAGAATATAGTTTTAGGATGCAGAATTACACCAGTGTTAGAAATACCGTGTGACATCAGTAACAAATGCGTTGAGGCTACACATTTATTACTGATGTTACATTGTATTACATTTATTAAATTCTCCCCACCTTGTTTTTATGAATACATTTTTCAGGTTCATGTAGGAAATAAAAAAATAAATCAATCCTTTGTACATCTAATTCTAGAGGGTTTCTCATTTCGTACAGGCAATAGTCCTGGAGCACTGTGGAATACCAATCGCATTTTAACCTAACTAATTAAAAAAAACTAAATAATTTAGGTACTCTATATCTTATTAGAAGTGGAATAGTTTACGTAGCATTCCAAACTTAGAGATTAATAAAATAGACACTAATTCCTTTTACAGATCTCAAAGCAAGAAGTGCAAGGCAGCCTGGAACCACGCCAAGTATTGGAGGAGGAACAGATGACTGCAGCCCATAAACGTTCAGGTGCACAAGAGAGGGGCATGCTATTTAAATGCAAAGGTAAAAATCACAGTTGTTTAGGAGAAACAAAACAGACAAAAGGAGGCTGGTATGGAAAAGAGAAGACATTCTAGGAACCTCTGTGTTCTCGCTTTCAATCCCTCTGGAGCTCCATCACTCAGGGCTCCAAGGACCTGGACACACTATCAACCATTCCTTCACCAAATGCTTTTAACTCTGTTAGCTGGAACATTTCTCAAGAACAAATTAAGTTTTAAAAGTCCATGGAAAAGTGCTATTTGGTTGCTAGAAGTATTGCTTATTGATTAGGTACATTCTGGCAACGGGAAAGATGCTTGCACTTTCAATAACAGATAATCTAGAATGAGTAAAATAATTTCCATTTCCCACCTAAGAATATTAGTGGTCATCAAGGCTCATTTTTCATTTCTGTAAAGATTCAATCATAAACATCATCAAACATGTCAGTTTTTTTTTTTTTTTTTGAGTCCTTATACCAGAGGTTTTCCAACCAGTATGTATGTGGAAAACTTGTTAAAAGTGCAGATTTCTGAGCCCTATTTCCAAAAATGCAGATTCAGAAGTTCTGGTTAGACCTTAAGAATTTGTTTTTTAAACAAATGCCCCAGGGGATTCTTATTCACATGATCTAGGGGTTACGCTTTGGGAAATACCACCCTAAAATACATTCTCTCTTTCCATTTTTGTTTGTCACAGCAAATTGTGTTTAAGCAGGCTCCTTAGTGTTAGTTCTGAAAAGCAAGTGAACTACCACACAAGTCAGCTCAAGATAAACAGTTAAAGCATAGTAGGGAAACCTAGCCTTCACCCATGTGCTCAGGGAAATTATCTCACTAGAAGCTGGATTATCTACCCAGTGAAGTCGTCTACCGTCTCCACACCCCATGCCCTACACAATGTGGACAGCCATCCCTTGAAGGTTATCCTTGGTCTTAGGAAGCCCAACTCAGTGTTTTCCAGATTTTTACCTCTTTTGGTGATAGTATAGAAATGTAATCTTCATATATCATCCTAGCCTTTTCTTCGATTACTTTTTTGTTCTGCTCCTTCTTTAAGTCTTCACAGGCAAGCCAGAAAAGTAGGTTCTCCTCGCTGTATTCTGTTCGGAGGAACTCTCTGAAAAGGTTTCTTCCTGCTGGGGCCTTCATCATCTTGTCAAAATTTTGAGACCAGGACAAGACTTCCTCTGCAGTGGGGTTTTGGCTGCAGAAACAGAACAGGGCCATGATCAAAGGGAGCTTTGTGACCAGTGAATGTTAGACCAGGTAAGGAGAGGAGCAGATAGAAATGCTATCAATTTGCTGCCATCTAGTGGTCAGTACTTTGCCACTCAGTCCAGCCTGATCTGGCAAATACGTATCTGCCAGGACTAGGTCAGTTATTTCTGGGTTTTGACAAAAATTCACACAGGCATAAAAGGCATGTAGGGGGCCAAGCATTCAAACAGCAAGGGGGCTATACATAATATGCATGCAGTCACACATTCCTAATGAAGCTTGGAAACGTTCAGACTTTATCAATATGTTGAAAGTTGATAGAAACAGTCAGTAAGGGACTAAGGACAAAATGAATTTTTTCTTTGCCTCTATTCAGGATTTCAATTTTCCAGCCATAAGATACAGGTTTTTTTTCTCATCTCTGGTGGCCATTTTTTTCATTTGCCACTTGATTTAAAATAAGAAAACACTGTGTGTACTTGTCACATATTTTCCTAAACTTTAATAATTTTTCTGCTGGGCATGGCAGTTCATGCCCATAATCCTAGTGCTTTGGGAGGCTGAGGTGGGAGGATCTCTTGAGGCCAGGAGTTTGAGGTCAGCCTGGGAAACATAGCAAGATCCTGTCTCTGCAAAAAAAAAAAAAATTAAAATTAGCTGGGTGTGGTGGCATGTGCCCGTAGTACCAGTTACTTGGGAGTTGAGGCAGGAGAATCACTTGAGTCAAGAGCTTGAGGTTACAGTGACCATGATCATCCCATTGCACTCCTGGTTAGGCAACAAAGTGAGATCCTGTCTCTAAAAAAAAGATTTTTTTCTACAAAAAGTTTTTCTATGTACAAATTGTTAGTCATGAATGGAGCTATCACAGTTGGAAGCAGAGTGTTTCTATAATGACATTGACACTGGAGAATTTAAAATTATATACAGATTTTTTAGTGACTAGGTGACTGCAGAAACCATCAGTACTTAATCCACTTGCTTACACATTAAAGAAGTAGAAGAGAGAAGCTTGGAGAGTCTTACGGTTAAAATGATTCTGATCTTTCTTTCCTATTCAATGATCTATTGAATAATTCTCCAACTTAAAAGACATTTGGCCAAAGAAGTATATTCATATATATATATATTTATCTTTATATATATTCATATATATATCTATCTTTATATATATTCATATATATATCTTATATATATTCATATATATCTTATATATATTCATATATATATTTACCTTTATATATGTTCATACAGATATACCTTTATATATATTTTTATATATATATATATTTAACTTTTTAACCAGGTATTTCAAAGATTGTTACTATTCCATAATGTCTGCACTTCCTCATTCACTTAAAACAATTTTTAATTTTAAAGAGCTTAAAAATTACCATGAAGCATCATTATTAAAACCTTCTCATAAAAAGCAGAAAAAGAAAGCACTTATAATTATATGACTGGACTATTTATATTTTGATTTTAGTTCATAGGTGCCTCATTTGGGAGGAAACACATGGGGAGAGTCTGCTCTGATGGAAAAGGGACCAGGAGCCGGCTGGGTGCCCCTCCTCACTCACTTGGACATTCCATATCATTTGTGTCTGTGTTTAGACACTTCTTTTATAAAGAGAAAAACTTAAATTCTCAGAAATGAGAAGTAATGAATTAGGACAATTTTGGGTGCTAATTCATATGACACTATTTATTTTTTTTTAAAGAGAAAAGTAAATTCAGACCATGTTTTAGCCAATAACTTAACATAGCTAATAGAAAAATTGCTGAAAAGCAACTGCAATGACAAAATAAGATCTTCCAGACTGAATTTACATTCACTTCCCAAAATCATTTTGAAGAGTACCATGAAGCAAGGGGTAATACTTAGGCACACAGTGGATGTAAATGGCATGTAAATACAAGAAACAATAGCTATGTGGTTCTCACACTCACCATTCCTCTAGGACCTGGATACTCTCCATTTTTGTGGTGTGTGTGGGTCTTCCCGCATTTTCCCCTCTTTCTTCATTCCTAACAGTGAGGCTGTAATGTGGCAGAACATTTTAATTTTGTCAAGGGAAACTCAATCAGTTGAAGAAAAGAATAAATTTTTCCGGAGAAACATTTCACAAGAGATCCTATATTCAACTATGTGAGAATATTAAGGTATAAAAGAGCAATACCATTTTTAAATGATAGGCAAATCCATGTCAAAGGGAAGAGAATAATTTTTAAATAAAATTATAAAGTAAATCAGACTCTCAAAAGTGGATATTGTTAAATATTCTGACTTCATCCTTACATAATCTGAATTACTTAATATTTCTGAGATATATGATTAAATGCTTTTATACAGACACACACACACACACACACACACACACAAAATTACCTTACTCTTACTCTTTAAACAAAATGTCATTTTGATTTTTGGTTAATTCTATTCATAGTCTGTTTTCCATTAATTTTCCCTGATTGAGAGCTAAGAAGATACAATGTGTCAGAATCTAATACAGATTTTCCTAAATTTACATCATCCTTCCTTACAGACCAAGTTATTGTTACTGATAATATCATTCCTTCAATTGCTAAAATCAAGCTACTGGATTTATATTTGACTTTGTTTTTGCCCTTTCACCCCAGTAAACCAATCTCCAATGTCTTGAAAGGGACAGACCAGTAACTGAGCGTTTGGAACAGGTGAGCATTGGGTGGGAGGAGCCTGTGTCTGTGTGGCATAGGTTTGGGAATATTACAGCATCAGAGAGGACAGAGGATAATGCCGAAGGTTTTAGTTGCCCAGAACAAGAATAAAAATAAGAATTGTCCAATGACAATTGCTCTAGGGCGAAACACCCAAAATTCTAGGTGTAGACTAGAAATAACAGGTGAGGTCATGGGAGATACTAAGAAGCAGGGTAGGGAGTCAGTGGCTCGGGAAAATTTAAGCTCCTACATTAGCCAACTGATCCATCTGTCTAGAAGCCGAGGAGCTTAAGAGCCTGGCAGAGAGCACAAGAAGTTCAGACAACATCTCTCATTTGTTCCTTCTTTCACTTACTCAAAATAAGAGGCAATGGAAATGATGATTTTCTAGTGCCCGTTATGTGCTGGGCACCATTCTTTTACCATTAATACTATTATCCCCATTTTACAGAAGAGCAAAGTGAGGTGCAGACCCATCTGGGAGGTTGGCCCAAAACTGAACACTAGGTGGTATAGTTGGAATTGGGAGCCTACTCCGTTCAACAACCCTGTATTTCTGGGTACCTACAATGAACCATGGCTGCTGAGAGACCCTGAGGTCATAGACCACTTACTATGTGAATGCAGAGAAGGGTCACTAAACATCATTGGAGTGGAAAGAAAGTGTTTAGGAAGAGGTGCCCAACAAGCAGTTATTCTCAATCTGGAAAGTCCGATAGGAGAAACCAAGACAATGTCTCCTTAATTCATTCTTTCATTCTCAAGTGCAAGCATGAGGATGGAGCGAATGGAGCAAAGGGTATAATTTCTGACAACAGAAAGTGAGGCTAGATAGGAAAACTGACCTGAGAGAGCAGACTTACTGGAAAAAAGAAAACCCAGTAGGAATTGAAAAGGATTCTGTAGTCAGGAAAAGGACACAGGAAACATAGGATTTCATAGCGAAATACATTGAGTTTGCCTCTCCCCATTTCTAGGGACAGGGGCAGGTTTATTGGTATAGAACCATGGAGGGAAAGGTAATGTAGCCCAAAGGATTCTGGGGAGCAGAAACTAGAGTGGATGGTCCCTGGGAACTGCTGCACAGACCCTTAGACCCCTGCGGGAGGCAGCGGTTCCAGGGTTAGAGACAGCAGAGCCTTCAGCGTAGTGTAGTTTTGGGGAGGAATTCAGAGAGAGTGCCTAATTTTGGAGGTATTTGCATGTGAGTGCTGTGACTGTGTTTGTGGCTTTAGATAGCCTAGGAAACCTCAGTCCTCCATGTCGCTACACAAATAGGCCAGAGAAGTATTTTAGAGGAGATTCACTAATGAGTAAGAAAGAGTTCTTCTCTGGAATTTGATGTATTTCCAGTAATGATGGGAAAAGTGGATGAGGGAGGATACACTGCTGACAATATTCTATAAAACTTACTGTATATCTAAAATGTATAATTTTTTGGTAAATTCTATTCAGCTCTTTTTAAAATAGGAAATTGATACTCATTCTGCCAAGCTTGATTGAGCTTATGTGTGTGTGCAGAGACATATTAAGGCACTATAACACAACTAGCAAAAGAGTTCTCATTCCCTGCTTAAACAGCAAACTCCTTGAGTTTTTCTTATTACATTTCCACACAGTGTCCCACAGGAGGGACACAAGATGCAGGTATCCTTCACTTCATTAAACATCTTTGAGAAATTTGTTCTCCGTTGTGCCTTTGCTGTAGAGTGACAAATCTGGAGTCCACAGGCATGAATCATGAGTTTCTGAACATGAATTCTGGCTCTTCTATCTGTTTCTGTGATATTTACCAACATCCCAAATGCTACCATATTAGAGCCATCATTACAAAATATTAGGTTGAGTTTACATCTTTCATTTCTACAGATGGTAAAATACGGGCACATATTTGGACTAAAACTACTTATAACAGACATTAAGTAAATGTTTAACTGTTCACTGTTTGTGCAGCTCTTGATCTAATATTGGCCACAGTCTTGCCCTGTAGAAAGAAATTGAACTTCGGCAACAGACAAGTTGTTCTTTTTATTAACTGTCCTTTACTACTGGTCTTAAAAAATGGGTTGCAAGGTTTCAGTTATCAAGAACTGCTGAAAATATCATTTTAAGTTAAAGAGAAATGGAGAAAATAGACAACGGATTGATACTAACGGATTGACTGACTGTATTGCTACTGACTAATGTCTGTCCTACTTGGTTCTGCTCCAAGTAGTGTGTGGTTTTTTTTAAGGTAATAATTCACTGGAAATATTTGCTCTAGATCAACTTATATATGTTATATGTGTTTGAGGACAGCCCTAAAAGGAACATGTCAGATCAACAGTTTTGAGGGTCCCACAGAGACACTTTTTTTCTTTCTTTAAGATGGAGTCTCGCTCTGTTGCCCAGGCTGGAGTGCAATGGCATGATCTCGGCTCACTGCAAGCTCCACCTCCTGGGTTCAAGCGATTCTCCAGCCTCAGCTTTCTGAGTAGCTGGGATTACAGGCGCCTGCCACCACATCCAGCTAATTTTTGTATTTTTAGTAGAGACGGGGTTTCACCCTGTTAGTCAGGCTGGGCTTGAACTCCTGCCCTTATGATCCACCCACTTCAGCCTCCCAAAGTGCTGGGATTACAGGTCTTGTTTTTTCTTTTTCAGCCCATCTCTCTCCAAGAAGAGACACTCCCCCCACGGACTTTTATGTATGTAACATTTAAAACTAACATTTCTACGTTTTAAGCAATAAAAGCCACAACGAGAACTAAACGCATACACAGTGCTCACTGTGGGGGTCCTGATCAAACCTTAAATACTTTATGGAAGAAAAGTGCCAATATCCTTGGCCAAATATATTAAAAGAAGCATTTACAATCCCATTAGAGATTTTTTAAATAGTGACTTTGAAAAGGGAGGAAAAACACTTGGGACATTTCAGAACTTAAGAAAATGTGCCCCCTCTCTATGGGGGTGGATTGTTCGTTTGTTTACAGGGGAGTGTGGATAGTGGGGTGAGACAAAGCATTACCTGCTGCCAATTATAGAGTTTATCTACTGATCTGTCATCATGGATATGTGCAGGGTCTGTTTTGAAAGACAGTCTTCTATTGTAAGGAAAACAATCGGTTCTTAAGAAAAACTGTTAAAATGGTTGCAAAGAAGATGACAACTTACCAGTAGCCATGGTAACTCTGGGATAGAGGCTGGTCAGGAAATCACATATATTTACAGACAAATTAAACTGAAGAATCAATAAGATGTCTACATTTCATACAGTGTGACATCAGGGCTCCAAGGGAGAACTACTGTCTCTGGTAAAAGCAGTCTATTCCATATTGAAATAGTCTCACATTGTGATATCAATCTTTTCTTTTTATTTAACAGCTTCTACCTCAAAGTTCCCGGTGCAAAAATGAAATCAACATCCTTCACGCTCTGAAAATGAGTTGGTAGATTATTCTTTAAACATTTCATTTTAGCATTCAAGATATCACAGTAAATACTACAGGAGTTAGCAACACTTTACTAATGTGTAAGAAATACTGGCTCATGCAACGTTCCGTGGGTTGGACATACAAGATGAAAAAGACAAAGGCTCTGCTACTGAGGAGCTCAGACAGGTAAATAAACATCACATGGCATTGTGATAAGAACTCAGATAGAACTGTGCATATGGGGTTTCTTAGACACCCTTGATGGTACCTGTGCTTTTCCACAAGAGAATTGAGAAAGGCTTCCCAGAAGAGGTAATGATTAAATTGGGTTGAAAATGGGCAGTTGTTTGCCAGATGGAGACCTGGACAAAGGCGATCTCATTCAGAGCGGGGATAAAAGCATGCAGGGGCACGATACAAATGTAGACCAGAATGGACATATCAGATGTTGCAGCGCTGGATCAGGAGATTAAAACAGGCAGCAAAGTATGTGTTATCCAAGAAAACGATGAGGTGGACCCCAAATGTAGAATACACCTCCTTTAGGATGGTGTAAGCTTTCCATGCTTTGCTTTCACCATTCATAATGGGAGTAATGGCAACGACCTACTTCATAAGGATGTAAAACAAAAACTAAAAGCTTGTGACAAAAAGGCACATATTATTACAGATGCGTAGTTGAATGGAAGGGCAAGTTGGTTGCACATTAAAATTCCGATTCCAAATTTACCAAAGAGCTTTTTATTTCCACCTGAGTAAATAGAGACTTTTCCTTTGCCATTATTACAAAACCTCACACATTACCTCGTCACTTCCTCCTGACAACGGTCCTTGAAGGTAAACAGGGGAGTTGTTATTAGTCATTCTTGTTTCATTTACAAGGAAACAATTATCGGGGTTGACTTACACAGGACCCACAACTCAAATTTATTAGAACTAGGATTGGGACTCACCTCTTCTGACTTCCTGTCTCAGGCTCATTTTCACTCTGCAATGCCATTTCTCTTTACATAGAAGAGTTAATTGTGGCATTGCAATTGTTTATACCAATGATTTTTCTTTAAGGTTTGGAAAAATAAACCTCCTAGTGCAATCCAGTGCATTGAGTATAAATGCCCTCCTCTAAGGCGTCATCCCACAGCTATCACTCCATAGGAGCTGTTGCCCAGACGCCCGAGTTTGCAGTAGAATTTGATGAAGGGTAACTTCTCAATTCCCTGGAGTTTGAGATGAACAAAAAGGAGTTGTTATAGAAGGTTTTGACAGCAAAGAGTGAAAGAGGAAGGACAAAAGTAACACCGCTAATGACTGCAGACAGGGTGTTGCTATGGCTGAGGGGGGCCGTCCCAGGAAGTATGACTTTCTTTCATTAGCAAAGATAACTTGGGGAGAGGGCAACAAGGAAAGGAGAATAGAACTGATGTTTCGCTTACAAAAGACTACCCGCCCCCCAAAAAACTAAAACCCCAAGCCAAAAAGACACCAGAAGATGGGCTGGTAACCACATAACATACAACATTTCAGACACATAGAAACTCAATGGTAAACCTATGATTTGAACTTCACCTCTTTCATGTCTACATTTTTATAATAGCGTACGGTTTTGAGTGGGGTGTGTGGGGATGGGGACAGCGGTTAGACATTTGTGTCTGGAAATGTTATAAAACGCTTGCCTAAAAGTACCCCATGTTGCCCCTCTAAAGGCTCACCCCACATTTTGTCATCATGTACCGTGTGTCATGAAACAAGTATTTCATTTGGCTTAAGCTTTTGTTTCATGAACTTAAACTCAAGTAAAATAATCAGCTATCAAGTATCTGTCCACTAGATGGCCGTGTTACCTTCATAAATACAATATTTAAACCAAGTCAGAAGAAAGCAAAAACTGAAAAAAATTTCTGTGGGTAAATATCCTTATTTGGAAAAAGAATCTATTCATTCACTTAAGGAGTTTTGATAATTATATCTTTCTAAGGAATCTAAAAGGAGTCATTCAGTTTTTCAGTGAGCGTAATAATTGAAATTGAAGAGGATAAACAATCTTGGGACGTTTGTATAACTGCAATAATTTTTCATTTTTGATATTTACAAAATATTCTGAATAGATCCCAGCCAAAAGTCATTTGATTTAGGAATACTTTAGTCTTAAAAACAGGTAGGCATAATGTTATCATCATTGTCATTATCCTTTCCAATAAGAAGTCATTTTGCATTCCACGGTCTCATGCTGGAATAATATGGAACTTAGGTCGTACATTATTAGAACAAATAAATTAGAAAAGGGTTTTAACTACCAATAGGTAGGAAGTATTTTTTATTTAAAATGTTTTCAAAGACCCATCCTGAGAATGGATTCTCCACACTATTTCTATTTCAATTCCAGTTCGGGTGGTATGTAAACATTCATTTCTTCTTTTGACCCATGGAAACTGAAGACAAATTTCTTCATTCTCTGATTCTCTCTTTCTCTCTCTTTCTCTCTCTCTCTCTCTCTCTCTCTGTTGTCAATTTCTTTCTATATATGCATCTGTTCGAAAAGATGGGTACCAAAAATTCCCTCTTTTTGTCTATATTAAATTTTCATTTGAAACCCCAGGCCCTGGGTTTTCGGCTCATGGACACAGTGATTTCATCTGGAATGCCAACTTCATTTAACAAGTAATTACATGGTGAAAATCGAAATCTACGCTGTACATTTATGTTCAGTTAGATGACCAAAGCTTCTTATTTAGCACAGAGTTTATTTTTCCTTAAAATTAAGAGAATTACAGGTCTGAATACAAAGATACATAATACATGCCAGGCCAGGCGTGGTAGCTCACGCCTATAATCCCAGCACTTTGGGAGGCCGAGGTGGGCAGATCACCTGAGCTCAGGAGTTCGAGACCACCCTAGGCAACATGGCAAAACCCTGTCTCTACTAAAATACAAAAAATTAGCTGGGCACAGTGGCGCGTACGTGTAGCCCCAGCTACTTGGCAGACTGAGGCACGAGAATTGCTTGAGCCCCAGAGATGGAGGTTGCAGTGAGCCGAGATGGCACCACTGCACTCCAGCTTGGGCTATAGAGTGAGAGTTCATCTAAATAAAATAAAATAAAATAAAAATAAAAATAAAAAATACACGCCAATCAGCAGAATCTTCTACACCTCGGTTCTCACGTTGATTAAAATTCTATTTTAAGCTATTCCTTCAACCCACTGTAATTTTACCTATAATTTATAACTAAGTGAATGCCTTAGCGGGAAAGCAAATATCTTAGATGTGAAAAGGCCAAATGGACTTCTGTTTAGTTAGGAGCAGTAACAGTGTTACTCTTATTAAAATAGCATGCAATTGTCTGTGTCAAGTGCATTAGTTCAGTTGGAGCTCTAGCTTCTGACTTTAGAAGGTTGGGTCCCTATCATAAAAAGGAGAGTGAAAAAGTTAAAATCCTGTTAGTGAATATTCAGAAATATATCCGATAGCTGGCAGGATTGCTCATTCATCTACCCATCCATGTTTCCCTCGCATTTTCCAGTTTGTGTGTGTGTGTGTGTGTGTGTGTGTGTGTGTGTGTGTGTGTGAACGCGTATGGGATGAATGTGCGGGGCTTCCTTGGGAACAGACACCATGGAAGACAACAATCTTGACCTGTAGAGAAACAAAACCCTGCTATATAAAAGTTACAACACTCTGGGAGCCCTGTGGCTGTGCATGCTCCAGGGCTGTCCTGACTTCTACCTGTGCTGATTAATGTGAGAGTTGGGGAGAAAGGGCGAAGTGATACAGACTGAAGAAACAGCATCTGCTACCTTAACTGACGACATGCAAACAGAGCATTGCCAAGCCTGCAATAGCCACATCCTACACAGACTGGTAAATTCCTCTGGGCCTGAGACTTGTAAAGGGACAGAAATAATACCTATCAATAAAGGATTATGCAGGGATTTATGTACATTAGTAATCTCATTTTACTGAGGAAGAAACTGAGACTCAGAGGTAGTAAGTAGCTTGCCAAAGGTTTCATAGTTACATGTGATAAAACTGGAATGTACCCAGGTCTGTAAAACTCCAGTGCCATTGGTCTTTCCCTATCCCATATAGCCTCTTGAAAGTCAGCTTTCTGAGGAAGACATGCCATTAGAATTTGTGTGTAATTGTCAAATATGGCAAGACTACCTCTAGAACAAAACACTTGAAGTTACTGTTCCACTATTACTATGGAATTGGCAGTTAAACGGCTCTGTATTTTTAAATAATCTATATTGCTTTGGCTGGGAGCAGTGGCTCACACCTGTAATCCCAGCAATTTGGGAGGCTGAGGCAGGCAGATCCTGAGGTCAGGAGTTTGAGACTAGCCTGGCCAACATGGTGAAACCCTGTCTCCACTAAAAATAAAAAAAAAAATTAGCCAGGTGTGGTGGTGTGCGCCTGTAGTCCCAGCTACTCGGGAGGCTGAGGCAAAAGAATCGCTTGAACCTGGCAGGCAGAGGTTGCAGTGGGCCGAGACTGCACCACTGCACTCCAGCCTGGATGACAAAGCAAGACTCTCTCTCTCAAAAAAAAAAAGTATATCACTTTATACACAAAGTGTCAGTGACAGAAATTTGTGTTTCACTCAGGAACAGACGTTCCCATGCAAAAAGATGTATATTAATACATAATATATTAATATCTGAAACAAAGATATGGATTTTAGAGCATTTATATATGCTATAATTTATAGCACTCAGTCCAGCAGAATTATAAAATCAATTTCATTTTCACAAAAAGTGAATTTGATTGTCTTATCTGACAAAAACAGAACAAGTAATTCTTGAATCATGTGCTAAAATAGCAGGCAGATTGTAATAGTTCTACCACACCTAGACCATGAAAGACAATAGGTTAGGCCCATAAGAAATAGTGAAGAATTTTAATGGGAGAAGCAAAAGTAGGGCTAATACTTAATCAGGAGTAACAAAACTATGAAATTTTATAAATAAGGATAGCAAAGAAGTCAACCTCATTTTTGCATTATCGATTGGAATTTTCGGGAGGAAGTTCTTAAATATTGTGCAGGTAGCTAATAAAGCTGACCTGGATTTGGAACGGCTGAATTTCATATTGCCTTGGAAAATGAATAATTTGCTTTGAATGAGTCAGGAAGGAAACTCCAACCTCTCTCAAAGCAAACCTTCACCCTGAAGGAGGAGCATATGGGGTCTCAGAGCCTTTAAAGAGGGGCTCACTCATTTTCTCTGTCAGGAGCTTTTCTTTCTCCAAGTTCTTCCTTGTTGCACATCTTACAGACAAGCTTGGTTCTCTCAAAGTTCACCAAGAAGCCCCCCTGGTTGGTCAAATCACAAAATGTTTTATGATTCTTATTGTATTGGACTTCCCTGGTGTATGTGCAAACTCTCAATTCTTTTGGCTTCTGTAACAGTCCCTTGCTGTGTTTTATTTTATTTCTCTGAGACAGGGTCCCACTCAGGCTGGAGTGCAGTCATGTGATCATGGCTCACTGCAGCCTCAACTCTTGGGCTCGAGTCATCCTCTTACATCACTCTCCTGAGTAGCTGGGACTACAGGTGTGTACTACCACACTCGGCTAATTTTTAAATTTTTTTGTAGAGATGGGGACTCACTATGTTGCCTAGGCTGGTCTCGAACTCCTGGGTTCAAGCTTTCCTCCTGCCATGTCCTCCTTTCAAAGTGCTAGGATTATAGTTGTGGGCCACTGTGCCCGGCCCCCTTGCCGCATTTTGCATGTCATTTTTCACATCACCTCTTCTCCACGTTCTGTGTTTGCAACTCTCTCACTCCTCCATTGTTCTTTAAATGTGGTGCGTCCTGAGGTTTCTGTCTGTAGCTCCCTGCTTTTCACCCTGGAATACTCACCAGGGCCAGTCATTCTAATCTCTTGCAACTGATGAGTCCCAGATTGTCATATTTCATCCATGCTTGCCTTGCAAGCTTCAAATTCATTTATACAACTAACTCTTGGATATCTCAATCAGAGCAAGTTGAACTCATCTTTGTATCCTTGGCCTAAATAACTTCCTATTGCAGTGTCCTCTCATTTGATGAGATCACCAGCAACCCAGCTACTCATGCAAGCAATATGGAGTCATCCTTCTCTTTCTCGTCTATCACTAATTCTTGGCAGTATATCCTAATTTTTTCTTGAAAATGCACTTCTCTCCATCCCTTTTATTGTCTCCTTATGTTGGGCCTCACCATGTCTCACCAAGGCTATCATGAAAGTCTCTTAACATCCCCCTTACTTTTTGTATTTTCCTTCCAAACATTTTCCATTCCCTCAGGAGAATACTTAAAATATAAAATGGACTTTGTCCCCTCCTTACTTAAAACTCTTCAATTGCTTCCCATCTCTAAAAAGGTGTAAACTCCTTAATGAGGCGTAAAAGACATTTGATTATTTGTCACTGCCTATCTCCCTAGTCTTCCATTTTGTTCTTCTTGATTTATATCCCACAAATACTAAACAGATTTAGTGCTCCCTCCCCAAATTCATGCCCCTCTGTACTACTAATTAGTACTACTACCTTTAAAACACACACACACACACGGGTGCATGAAGAAAAATGGTGCATAAGAAAAAATCTGGTGACCTGGGAGAATGTGCCTGTAATTTTTGAAAAGAATTTCTGTGACACAAGGTTTTATATTTCATAAAGTAGGCTCAAATGGCAAATCCAAATCCATCACCCATTCAACAAATGTTAAATGCCTACTAATATTGGCCAAATAATGTAAGCCAAAATGTATTTATATACATATACATATATATATATAATTTATTTATTTATTTATTTTTTAAATTTTTTTGGAGACAGAGTCTCTCTCTGTAACCCAGGCTGGAGTGCAGTGGCGCGACATTGGCTCACTGCAGCCTCAGCCTCCCAGGTTCAAGCGATTCTCCTGCCTCAGCCTCTTGAGTAGCTGGGATTACAGGGACACGCCACCACACCAGCTAATGTTTGTATTTTTAGTACAGATGGGATTTCACCATGTTGGTCAGGCTGGTCTCGAACTCCTGACCTCATGATCCACCCACCTCGGCCTCCCAAAGGGCTGGGATTACAGGCATAAGTCACCATGCCTGGCCTATTTTTTGCTATTTTGATGCATGAAACTTCAGTTACCTGTTTACACAAATGCCTGGCAGCAATGACCAATATTGAGCTTTGTGAATTCAAATACAAGATCTACGTACTATAATTTTTACTGAAGGTATTAACCTAAAAAACAAAAACATGGGACAGACAGGAGTATCACTCGTATAAAAAATGGTTTAGTGGGTTGGTGAATCAAACTCTGACCTTTCATGTGTTCAGCCTTTTCTAGGGCAGAGGGTATGAACAGCACCAGCCCACTACCAAGGTCATCCCTGAAGCTCTGGTACCTCCTGGCCCATCCAGACATAGATAGTCCTCACCACATTGCCACGTAGGGTGAGTCAGCTTTGGTTGAAATTTGCATTTTTTGTCCGGGTCTGAACCTTGAAGCTGACTGGGGTAATCTGGGGTCAGCAGATCTCACCGTGCACAGCCCTGTCACCAAATGCACCTGCCACCTCTTTATCCACAATTTCTTCTTCCTGTCCTCTTGGGACTCTGGATTTCTTCACCAGAGTGAGACTCCTTCTACCATTAACTCTCATTCAGTCCATAGTCCTATTGTCCACTCTGGTTTTGTGTATGTGGCCTGAGAAACTTGGGTTCATTTTGATAGATATCTTTTGATTGTGTAAAGTTGATATAACTGATAAAAACATTGAGGACATGTACCCATGCCATGGCCAGATGGACTTTCCAAACTGGAGACTTCTGTATTGCTTCTTTGTAAGTGGTAGGTATGACGGTCTGTTTACAAGCACTCTGGAAATCCTGTGCAGTGTGAGTTACTCTGCAGGATTAACATATTCTGCCATGTGAGATGAATCAGCTCTCCGAGGGTGACAGGCACAGAGGAAACCATGTATTCCCTGGTGCCTCAGATGAAATGATCCACCTTGCATGTGTGAGGAGTTTTATTTCCAGGGAGTGGTTTCTTTACCATGGTGTAGGCATGGATTTTTGTTTTTCCTTTCAAAAAATATCCTTTGACTTTTAAAGCATGCATCTTAGTATTTCCTTTGGCAGAGAGCTAAAGTGTGACAGCATCAGAGGATAAAATAGGACATTATTTTTGCACTGTTTTGAATTATAGAGGCCATGGTACTTGTTAGAAATGGAGGGAGGGGCAGTCCAAAGCATATTTATGAAGCACTTAACATTTACTTAGTGAGATCCATCCCATGGTCTGGAAACTCTGGGAACCAATGTATCCAAAAGAGAGACAATTTTAGCTTTCCAAAGGCTAGTTAATTTACTAAATTCAGTCTGTGACCAATCTCTCCTGAGAAGAGTCCAGTGCAGTGGGCCAAATCTCGTGGGCAATACTCAGGAGTGCATGAGATTGTGAATTCAACTGGGAAAGTTGTATTTGGAAATGGCTCATATCAAACCTGGAAATGAAAAGTTTGGAAGCTTCATATTAAAATGAACCAAACAATGGACTAGATATTCAGAGGCTTGCATCTCAGTTCCACTTCAATCCCTAATGGGTCTACTGACATCAGCAAGCCATCAGTTTCCTTACCTGTAAAAATAGATACAACATTTTCCAAACATTGTTTGTTGTTGCTGTTGTTGTTGTTGTTTTTTCAAATGAAAGCTTATACCTAAGTCTAATTTATAAAGTAGCTAAAGACAGAACCTTTCACTTGGTAACTGCAAGCTGGAGCCAGGGCTATGGCCAGTGATATTTCATTCTTCTCCTCTCCACAGCCGTCAACTCACCACCATGATGTGCCAAGCAGAGGGCAACGTAAACATTTTGGAGAGATGGTAGCTGAGGTCTCTGGAGTTCTAACTTTTACACAGGGAACCCTGTTTTGCTTGATGGGACACCCACAGAAGCATCCAGTATTAAAAGAGGAATTAGTACCTGAAGATTTTATGTGAAAAAGTAGCATGGGTTATTTTAATGCAACCTCTGAATGATGTTGCAAGAGAGTTCGTAGGACAATTTGAAAATGAGCTTTAAGCTCATAATAAACTTCGAAAGCTCTATGGCCATTTTTGATGCCCCTCCTTTCTGTAAGCACACAGCAGTTTCTAGTCTGCCCTGCATTTTTATATGTGTTATCTCACGTGTAAGCATCTGAACAACCTCACTGCTTCACACTGTCCCGACTGAAGTCAGTTTGAGAGGAGCCTTCAGTATCTTTCAAAGACTTCTTTCTTATAAAGAAAAGGGAAGAAGGTTACTATCTGAAGAAACCAGACATTCCACTTGCCAGTGTCAACCTTGAACCCGTAGACAAATGGTCTTGACAAAATGATCTCTTCACCCTAGCTTAGTCCCATGAATAGAAGGTCTTGCATGTTTATAGATTGTCCATTTTACGCCCTGGATTTGGGTATCCATTGCTTACGTATTTAAGGATGTTAATGGTTCTAAACCTCATCCTCCTGTTTTCTCTTCTTTAATTGCAAGGGCTATGAGGAGAAAAGGGAGATAAGGAGAGAGACTGATGTGGGGGGGGAGAAAGTGCCTCTATGACAGAGATAGAGAATGGATCAGCCTAAGTCACTATTAAGCCTGTCTAAACAGTTTAGAATTTTCAAAGACACTGGGGAACAATTCAGCAGTTATGTACTTACTCTCTGTATCCTCCCCTCCAAAAATGTGGTGGTAATGTTATAAAGACAGGAATCAGTTTAAAAATGCGAGAAGAGCTGACAATGAAATATGAATGAGAAGTGCAAATTTGAGGAAAATGTTACATTGTTAAAAAACCCATAACATGAAGCTTAGGGTGAGGTATTTGTATTTATTACTAGATACAGAAATTTTTCCTCCCACTCTATTTCCTTAAAAGGAAGTAAATTCAGCCACATGACAACTGCTCCCATTCACGAATGACAGTTACTTCATATTTTGATTTCTAACTTTTTTTTTTTAGTCCCTAAATTACATTTTTAGTGTTTCTTTTTGTTCTGCTCCTTTGACCTAGCCTGGAAAATCTGAAGAACATTTGTTTCTTTTTCTTTTGACTCCAAAAAGCCTTTATAATTTTCTTTTATAAACCTGAAGTACAAAAATAATGATACTTTAAAAACATATGGGTAAACGACATTTTCATTTGTAATAAGACAATATAGTCATAATTAAAATCCATAGTTCAAGGAACTTTAACTTTTATCCTTTTAAAAAAAATTAAGTGGCCAGGCACAGTGGCTCATGCCTGTAAATCCCAGCACTTTGAGAGGTTGAGGCGTGAGGATTGCTTGAGCCCAGGAGCTCAAGACCAGCCCCAGCAACATCGCAAGACACTGACTCCACTAAAAAAAAAAAAAAAAAAAAAAAAAAAAAATTAGCCAAGTGTGGTGCAGGCACCTGTAGTCCCAGCTACTGGGCAGGTAGAGGAGGGAAGATCATTTGAGCCCAGGAGTTGGAGCTTGCAGTGAGCTGTGATTGTGCCACTGCAATCAAGCCTACATGACAGAGCAGATTTTGTCTCAAATATAAATAAATACAGAATAATCAAGTGGTTTATATTTATTAGAAATTATCTATCATTTATCATATACAGAAGGACTTGTAAATTTACAGACTGTACATTTTACGGCCTAGACGTAGGCATCCAATGTTCATTGACAACAAATGCAGTTCCTGACAAGGGTATTGCTAGTCCAGAGCTAACAGAGCATGGAGCCAATGTACCCAATGTTTGGGGATCCACTCTAGAGGTGTAGAGAGTTGATGCAGCTTCCAAAAGCTGTTTTCTTCTTCACCCATTGTCTGTGTACTGCAATAATCTCACGCTCATGCGTTCATGTTAAATGTTCTGTTATTTAATACGTCCTTTAAAACTTGATAAAAGCAAATCTCACTAAATATATGGCAGCTAATACATATAGCACAAAGAAACTTCAGTATTCTATCTGTTCTGGTGTTTTAATCTCAAAGCAATTCAGAAATAAGTTTTGGCAGCTAAGGAAAATTATATACTGATTACAGGAACCTGGTATAGTGCAAATGAGCAATAGAAGTCTATTCCTCAACCTTGTGTAACAATATATTGGTGATGTTTTATACAGAATTTAAAATAAAATAGCTTTCTTTTCCAAGATAATTTTTGTGTTATAGCTACAAACTGATCTTTTTTTAAAAACATGATTTCAAGCCAGTTTCTCTTTAAAGTGATCTTTATTTTTCAATATGAAGTGTTCCATAGCCCAGAGAGCTAACTCTTATTAAATGCTTACTATGTGTCAGACACTGTTCTCGGCTTGTTATGTATTTTATCTCATTTAATTTTACAATGACCTTATGAGGCAGGGATTTTTATTACTGGCATTTAACTAACTTGCTGAAGGTCATGCAGACAGAGATGGGTGAGGATAAGATTTGAAGTCTGGCAGTCTGACTTCAGAACCACTATAGTAAGTCACTACATGGTACTTCACAGACTAAGACCAGAGCTAGATAATCTCTTCAGGCATGACACAGAAAAAGATTACACAACTATGACTGAAATATTTACTTCATCTCAAACTCTGCTTCCTCTATCTTAAATTATTAAGGCTTAAGAATGAAATAAAACTAATTATGTACATGATGTGATTTGGCTGTGTCCCCACCCAAATCCCATTTGAATTGTAGCTCTCACAATCCCATCTGTCATGGGAAGGAGGCGGTGGGAGGTAACTGAATCATGGGGATGGTTTTTTCCCATGCTGTCCTCATGACAGTGAATAAATCTCATGAGTTCTGATGGTTTCATAAAGGGCAGTTCCCCTGCACATGCACTCTTGCCTGCCACCATGTAAGATGTGCCTTTGATCCTCCTTTACTTTCTGCCATGATTGTGAGGCCTCCCCAGCCCTGTGGATCTGTGAGTCCATTAAACCTCTTTTTCTTTATAAATTACCCAGTCTCGGGTACTTCTTTATAGCAGTATAAAAATAGACTAATACAGTATGACTTTCTGTAACAAAGACTCATCATCTAGGAAGCAATATTGATATTTATAAAAACTACTTAAGCTTTCCAGATTACTGCAATATCTGATGCTTTTCCTGGAACTGGAGTTTTCTAGAGTGGATGGAGCTTGTTCATCACCAAGGTACCACTCTAGTACAGCCCTCTTTACCTTCTATTTTGGCCTCAATGATACAATGTTTTGCCATATCGAAAAACAAACAAACAAACAAAAAAATCCTCAACATATGTTGGAAAACTGTAGAGATAACACACAGAGAGATGACTCCAACATAGGGGCCTTTCTTTAGGTTCTGAATTAGTCTGGGGAGACGCAGAAGACCACTGTTGGGCTAGAGGATCCACTTGTAAACTGGATTTTAAAAGACCCCAAAATGTATGGTTCAAAAAGTCTAGCATCCCCTTGAAGAATCTCACCTGCATAAATGTTAGGCACTTTATGAATCTGGAACTCAAGCAGGTTCTCTGAGTTCCCTGGGTCATGGGCGTTTAGCACTAGACGGCACCTTGGGAATTAGCTTGTCTAACTCTTCATCTTTTTGCCAATGAGGAAATCAAAGAACAAAGAGATTATGAGTTTGCATGATGTCCCAGAGCCTGCCAGTGATAACACTGCAATGGGAAGCAGGTTCTCTGGCTCTAATTTCAGGATTTTTCAATGAACTGAGTTGGACTTCATTCCAAGCACAGCCACTGACCTTTTAGATAGGTGGTTGTGAGTCTGACTCTTTTCTCTCTGTCCTTATTGGCAGGAATTCTGGGCAGAGGTTGTTACCCTGACTTACAGTTATCTGGTCATGCAGCTGAATGTTCAATACCCTATCAAGTAGCAGCAGAGAACTAAAAACACACACACACACACACATTCAATACTACATGCAGTGTTACTCGATGTTATTTTAAAGTTCTTGACTGTAACATTGGAGAATATTGCTTATTGATAAATACCTATGTAACTAAAATCTTATTTTCACCCAAATCTTTAAGAAGCATGGATGGAGAAAAACATGATATAAAACACACCTCTTCTTTTTTTTTTTTTTTTTACCTTATTATCAATTTAAATGTAGATTTGAGGGAAATATTATATATTTTCTTTGTGCAAGCATTTGCATTAAACCAATGATAGACTTCAATAAGTCCTACTTGCAAAGAAAGAATAAAAAAAGACATGTTGAGAAGTTTCTACAGTTCTGAGATTTGGCATGCCTGTTCACGCTAGTGCCTGCCAAGCCTGGGTATGGCATCCTACAGGTAACATGACATACCAGGAGCAGCTGCAACAACAGCACCAACAAAAGCAACAGGTGTTGTTGGGCCTCTGGTTTCCAGGCGCTTGAGACACAGCAGGTGTTCCTTCATTTTGGGGCTGCTGCCTTTTTCGCATTTCAGCTACTTCAGGACCCAATTGGCTGAAAGAGATAAAAAAAAAAAAAAAAAAAAAAAAAAAAAGGGTATGAAAAAAGCAGTAAGGATAAGTTACCTATGTTGAAGGAAGGCTCATTTCACTAAGGGAGAAGGGAGATAATTTAAGAAAAGGTAAAACAAGGAAGCTTGAGAAGTCAAACTAAAAATTCTCAGGAAAACTTTTTAGAAGAATGTACTAAAAACTTTGGGGAGGAACGTCTACCATGATCTGCTGCATAAAATTATAGCAACAAAGTTGCCATGTAATCAAGACTGTTGGTAAAGTAAATATGATAAGGTTTGAAAATTTATTTTTAACTTCCTTCTTTACTCAAGAATGATTAAGTCTGCCTTTTTTATGGACACCATTCAGTGATTACAGAGGGCGTATGGAACTCGTTTTTCCACTAATGTTTACAGTAAGATAAACTGAGCTTTATAAATGATTGTTGCATGGTTTCTAACTATATAAGAGTATGAGGAAGATCAAGTTTATTCTTGGCCCCCTCTCACTTCCTTTGAAACACTCAATATCCTTTTTGGCACTTTTGACTCATCCTCCAGAGGCCTAACCTTAATAACATTACCAAAGGGCCTTATTTTCTGTTAGGTGTCAGTGTTGCAAAGGCATTAGCTTCTCTTCCTCCATCCCCCAACTTTATTGTTATTTAATGGAGACTCAGGGGAAAATAAAAGTCATCAAATTCAGGGGAATTACTCTGGTGGAATTTATATATCATGGCAGATAAAATAAATAGTGGGATACAGAGTGTCCTATCTGTGATCTTACAAATAAGGCCAAATGAGTTGCTACCTATTTATAGGACCAATCCTGATCTAAGACTGTGTTGAGGATTAAAATAAAAAGTTTCATCTTATTATCAAATTTAGCATGAACTCTTAGAAAAAGTAATGCAATCTACTGAATGATGTTTTTCATAAATATGTCATGTATGTAAATCATACACATATATTGTCAAATGTGTGGCTGAAAGCAGTACTTATTAAAACTATGAAGTGCTTCAGGTTATTTTGGCATTATGAGCTCATTATTTTAAAATGATATTTTTGGTTCGGAATACAATGATAAACACTTTAAAAAATACTGTGTTCTTGAAAACCAGATAACCACATTTTTTGACCGGAAACAGAGCAGAAAACCACAGAGGTAGGTAAATGGGGTCTAAAGCCACAGTCATTCTGCAATTCAGATACTGAAACAGAAGCGGGCAAAGGTCCCACACTCCAGTGAGGTGTCAGATGCTTCCCTAGGAGGAGTGGGAGTCTGATTCCAGGTTGCCTGCATAAAATCAGGGGCTGTGATTGTGCCATTCACAAAAAGGTACTAAAAAAATAATTTCTGCTATTCAGTAATGCCTAGCTGCAGAAAGGGTAGGATGTAGAAAAAGCTATCCAGATTAGACTTCAGCCAATCAGCTTATTTGTTCAGTGACTGCGTCAGGGAATTTTCCAAAATCACTGCCAGATGGCAGGGAATCCTGAGATACTGATAAAAGAGCTGCTTCAAGACTAAGGGTCTTAAGGGGATTAGTGGAAACAAATGAAAAGCATTACATTATGAAGAGTAAGTGACAGTAAGAAATACATCTCTCACTCAATGTGTTACCTGAAAGCAAAAATCCATATTAACACCAGAAAACAGACAACCAACAATTAGGAGATTAATATATTCCTGATCAAGTGGTAATAACAGAATCACCTAAAATTAGTTGAACAAACATATATTTAAGATAAACAATGTGATAAAGAAAAGAATACAATTTAAATGGGAGAACAATAAATTAGAAAACATATCTGACTTCCCCTTTTCCAATTTGGATGCCTTTTGGATACTTGCACCTCCAGGTTTATTGCAGCACTATTCACGACAGCCAAGGTGTCCAAAACCGAGGTGTCCAAAAATAGATTAATGAATAAAGAAAATGCGGTATATATACATCATGGAATACTAATTTAGCCATTAAAAAGAATGAAACCCTGTCATTCATAGCAACAGGGATGGAACTGGAAGACATTATATTAAGTGAAATAAGCAAGGAACAGAAAGTTAAATACCACATATTCTCACTTATATGCAGAAGTTTAAAAAACATTGATTTCATAGAAGTAAAAAGAAGGGCATAGCATACCAGAGGCTGTGAACGGTAGCAGTAAAGGAGAGATATGGACACATTTTTTAAGGGACATAAAATGGCAGCTAGATAGGAGAAATAAGTTCTAGTGTTCTACATCACTGTAGGATGATTAAAGTTAACAATAATATATAGTTTCAAATAGCTGGAAGGAGGATATTGAAAATTCCCAACAGAGTAATGATAAATGTTTGAGATGATGAATATGCTAATGACCCTGACCTTATCACTCTACGTTTTATGTACTGGAACATCATTATGTACCCCATGAATATGTACAATTATTATTTGTCAATTAAAAACTAATAAAATAAAATAAATTATAAAACAAAATCGGCAAATATGAAATAAGAAAAGACATAATGGGAATGTAAAAACAAACACAAATAGCTATTAAAAGATTTACACATAATCAGCTCTTTCCCAAACAATCCCAAAGATGGTGCCAAGGAATATACTCAGAATTCAGCAGAGTGATAAAAAGCTAAAACATGAAAAGAGAATTGAGATAAGTAGACCAGTAACATTGAAAGGTCCCAATATACACCCAACAAGATTTTCTTCATAAGGGGAGAAATAATGGATTGTCAGGAAAGTCATAATATTTTAAGGAAAACTGGCCAAGAACTCCCTACAATTGGAAGAAAACAAAACAGAACAAAGCCTCACATAAAGGAGTATGCCACATGCTGAGTAGGATGAATAAAAATAAAAATAAATCTACACTTCTACACAAAATAGTAAAAACACATCTAGACGATAAAGACAAAAGCTGAATTACCCACACACAAGTAATACTTTGATTGACAGTGGACTTTCCATGAGCAATATTAGATGCTGAAGACGGTGGGCAATGGAGTAATGTGTTCCAAGTGCTGAGGAATAATAATCATCCTACAATTTTATATGCAGCTAAATAAAAAATCAAGAGTGAAGATTATTTCTGATAAACTCACTGAGTAGATTACTCAAATATTTGCTGGAACCTACTTCAGTCAGAAGAAAATAAAATTAGAGGGAAGGAGTAGAATATAAGAAACAAGAACTGAAATTGGTAAAATAGGATGCTGAACTTAATGACCTGGCTAAAATAAAAGTACATTTCCCTGTATAGATACACTCAATAATTAAATTTAAGATTACATCAATTATAAAAATGAGTGGACTGCCCTAACCCTCTAATGAAACAGATTTTGTAGACATCTCAATGTCCCCATATTATTAAGTCCCAGAGTTATTTTGCCATCTCCTTCTGGGCCAACAGCATTTTACACTACAATGGACTGAAGTTGCCCCTCCAAAATCTATTTGTTGAACTCCAAACCCCCGTTGTGATGGTATTAAAAGCTGGGGCCTTTGGGAGGTAATTAGCTCATGATAGTTGAGTGCTCATGAATGGGATTAGGGCCCTTATAAGAAGAGGCCAGAGAACTGGATTGCTTTTCCCCACCATGTGAGGATACAGAAAGACAATCTTCTACAACTAGGAAGCAGGCCCTCACCAGACACCAAATAGGCCACCACCTTGATCTTGGACTTCCCAGCCACCAAAACTGTGAGAAACAAATTTACGTTGTTTTTAAGCTACCCAACTATGACACTTTGTCTACAGTAGTCCAAACTGACTATTTTAACTCCACCCTCTTTGAAATACTTTCTTCTCTCGCCTCCTGGGCACCACACTCACCTGTCTTTCTCATCATTTCTTTGCAGTCTTCTTTCTTGTTTCCTTTCATCTTCCTCGTTTCCAAATTTTGAATGGCCACAGTGTTCTTTCTTCTCTATCACTTCTTTGATGAACTCATTGAGACTTTTTTGGGTCTACCAGCTTTCTGTACAAAATTCTCAAATTTACATGCCCAGTGAAGATAATTTTCCGGAATTCAGGATGCATATATCCAGCTACTTAATATCTTCACTTGGCTTTCTCAAACTTAACATGCTCTAATCTGCCCTCATTATCTTTTCCCAAAAAAGTGTTCTTCCCACAGTTTTCCCAATTTTAGTGAATGAAAAGCCTCATCCTTCTCATTATTCACACCAAAAAACCCTGGACTCATCCTTGACTCCTCTATTTCATTGGGATGTCACATCAGCAGATCAGCAAATTTAAGACTTCTAAACTGGTATCGCCCACCCATCTTCTGTTTCTACCACTTCCTGTCTCCTTCTATTACAATTCCATTTTATTCTGTTCTCAAGACAGCAGCCAGTATGAGCCTTTCAAACCTAAGTCAGATAATTTCAGCAAAGACTCTTCCATTCAAATCCAATCCAAATCTTCCAGTGGCTTACCATCTTATTCAGAGTGAACTTCTTACAGTCTGCTTTTTTGTTACTCCCCTGAATGTATCTCCTTTTCTCTGCCTCTTGTTCTCTGTTTCAATCACAATGGCCTCCTTGCTGCTCCTCAGCCATGCTTGGTACAATTAGGCGTCAAGACCTTTGCACTTGTTCCACACTTAGGGTTTCACTCCTTCAAGTATTTACCGAAATGTTACATTCTCCTTGAAACTTTCCTGACCGTCTTATTTAAAAATGAACTCCCTCACCCCATCCCCAGTATGGCCTGTTACCTTTTCCTGTTTAACTTATCACCATATAATGTATCACCACTAGTCATACTACAAGTTTTACCTGTTTGTTTGTCTAACCAAGTAGCCAACAAATATGATGAAGGCAGACACTTTTGTCTGTTTCGTTCATTGTTGTAGAAATGCTTGGTACATACTAGGTACACAAATATTTGTAGAATGGTTAATTTTACAGCATTCCTATTAATGATAAGAAGAAAACAATAAAGTCTATATACCCAACATTCAAAATTATTAATTTTGCAGCCACTGCATCAAAATTAGAAAAAAATAAATATTGGAAAAGGAAACACAAATTTTACTATTTACAAATGATATGGTTATTTACATAAAAATTCCAAGAGATTCAGTGATAAGTATTAGAGGGAGCTCAAGAGGGATGTCAGTTTAAGCTTTAAAATATCATATACTTCTAATATGCTAGCAATAACGAATTTGAATATATAAGAGAAATAAAGGCATAATTCAAATCAATAGCAAAACCAAAACAGTAACTGGTAATATTTATAACAAAAGTTGTACAAGAACTTTATAGAAATACTACAAAACTTTATCAAAAAACATAAAATAAGACCTGAATACAGAGTTAGGTTATTTTCTCAAGTGGGAAGACCAAAATCTTAACTGTCCTAAATTATTTTATAAATTCAATGTGTTTGCAGTAAAAATTCTAATTGAATCATTCATGGAACTTAAGAAATGAATTCTAAAACTTACATGGAAGACTGAAGGGCAAAGTATAATCAAGACACGTCTGAAAATGAAAATAAGTGGGAGTATTTGTTCTATTAATAATATAGAATCATAATAATTAGGCAATGGCATGGGAACAGATATGTAGATCAAAATAATAAAACTCTCAGAGAGCTGAGGTTTCTCAGGCATTTATGCAATCCTGGCTTAAATTAGAGTATGCATCTTTATCATTTAGGAATGACAGACTACTCAAAAATGGTGTTGAGATATTTGCACTTATATTACACTTAAATTACACCTCCAAGTGATAATACTTGCAAAAATAAACTCAAAAAATGAATTAAAAAAAGTTACAAATTCTAAAACTGTCATAAAAATGTAGACTATAGCTTCAGAGCAGAAAAGGATTTCTTACTACAAGATCAAGCTCAAAAAGAAAAGCTCTTTTTATATAGTTTAGTTTATTAAAAACTTTTGAGCAAATAAGGAAACCATAAATAAAAGAAAAATAGAGAATCATACTGGAAGATACAAAGGAATATTATCCATAATAATAAGTAACAGATTGCAATTTAACAACATAAAAACCTAATAGAAAAATTGGCAAACAAATTTGGAGGCAGTTCATAAAAGAGGAAAATATAAATACTGCAAATTAAATGAATAGATGCTCAGAACTATTAAACAGAGAAATGTGGATAAAAAAGTATTCCACATCCAAATTTTCCACAGTTAAAAAGTCATACAATATCAATTTTGGAAGAGTATTTGGATAAATTAAAAACTCCTCACATTAATGGTAGGAATATACATTGAGAAATCACTTTGAAGAACAATATTGACTACATGTAGTTCACAATACACATAACCTATGACAAATTCCATTTTTATATTTATACACTGGAGAAACTCAAACCTGTATATGAAGACACTAATTACAGTATATTTAATACCTTAAATTGGAAACAATCTGTTATGGACTGAATGTTTATGTCCCCCTCAAATTCTTATGCTGAAATGTAATCCCAAATGTCATGATATTTGGAGATAGGGCCTTTCAGAGGTAACAAGAGCAGAGCCCTTATGAATGGGATTAGTACTCTTACAGGAAGAGGCCAGAGAGCTGGTTCTTCTTCTCTCATGTGAGGACATGGAAAGTAGATAGTCATCTGCAACCAGGAAGCAGGCCCTCATCAGACACCAAATAGGCCATCATCACCTTGATCTTGAACTTTCCAGCCTCCAGAACTGTGAGAAATAAATGTCTCTTATTGATAAGCCACCTATATATAGTATTTTATTATAGCAGCCCAAACTAAGATAGAAATTGGTACTAAGAAGTGGGGTGCTGCTATACCAAATACCTAAAAATGTGAAAGCAGCTTTGGAACTAACCAAGAGTTGTGAAGTACATCTAGAAGAAACCAAGATTGTCATGAAGGGACTTTTGAAGGTGAATTGGTTAGGGCTCAGAAAGGAAAGAGAAGAGCTGCAGAGAAAGCTTCCATCTTCTTAAAGAATACATATGTAATCATGGACAGAGTGTTAGTAGAAATATGGATAGTGAAGGCCATTTTGATGAATTCTGAGACTGCAGTAAAAGCATGTTATTATCCTCATTAACACTGTAAATTTCACTGTCCTTTTCTCCATCTTGTGCAATGGAGAACAGGCAATTCTCGTTATTAAGCAGCAAACAATGTGGCTGAATTGTGTTCATATTATTAGTGTTTTGTGGAAGTTGGGACTCGTGAGCAATGAAGTCGGATATTTAGCTGAGGATATTTCTAAGCAAAGTATTGAAGGCGTGGCTTTGTTCCTCCTGCCTGTTTAGTAAAACGGAGAAGAGAGAAATGATGTGAAAAGGGACTTATCAAACAAGAAGAAACTAGAACTTATGAGCTTGGAAAATTCTCAGCCAATCCATATTGCACAAAATGAGAAAGCATGTTTAAAAGAGAACACTAAGAGTATTACCAAGCCACCATTTGATAAGGAGATTAGTATGGTGTGAAGCATGGACTGAATTAGCTACCTCAGCAGGAAAACTGTCAGTTTGAACTGAATGGGAAGGATATGGGAAGGAATGAAGATATGTTGTCAGACTTTTTGGATTTTACAGGGAAGACCATAAAACTTTTCAGCTGCAAACATGATCTATTCTTCAAGACAAAGGAAGAATGACCACAAAAAAGTGATTCAGAGATCATCAGGGCTTCATCCCATGTTGCAAAGGGTGGAGGAAGAATTGCCTCATTTTCAACAAGTTAGATTACCTCCAGTCAAAGGCATGGGGGTAGGACTGGGAGGAGCTGTGGAGGTTTGGTGCCTGCCCAGCAGAACCCTGGGATTGAGACCCAAATTTGGCAGCAATATGTCAAGTCTACTGGGTCTGGAAAATGGGACCTCTGCCCCAGTGGGCCTGGAGTGCACAGCATCAAGCACAAGAGGATTATTCTCCAGCCCTGAGATATGGAGTTTGACTTGCTAGGTTTTGGACTTACTTAAAAGCTGTCACTCTTTTCTTCTTTCCTATTCCTTTGCTTCTGAAATGGGAATATCTATTCTACATCTGTCCCACTACTATAGTTTGGAGGTACACAACTTATTAGGTTGGTGTAAAAGTAATTGTGTTTTTTGCCATTAAAAGTGGCAAAAATCACAATTACTTTTGCACCAACCTAATATTTGGTTTTACATGTTCATAGCTGGAGAGGAGTTTTGTCTCTGAATGAATGACACCTTGAGAATCACTCATATCTGATTTATATGATAGTTAGATAAGACTTTGGGCTTTAGACTTGAGAACCAATGCTAGAACAAGTTAAGACTTTTGAGGCTACTGGGATGGAAATAATGTATTCTGCATGTGAAGGCATGAACTGTGGAGAGCCAGGAGCAGAATGTTAAATACTGAATGTGTGTGTCCTCCTCAAACGCGTATGTTGAAATCTAATCTCCATGGTGATATCAGGAGGCGGGGCCTACGGACGGGGTCATGAGACAGTGACAGTGGAGGCCTCATGAATGAGATTAGTGCCCTTAAAAAAGGGACCCCCAGATAACTCTCCTGCTGTCTTTCCACCCTGTGAGGATAAAATGAGATGTCAGTAGTCTGCAACCTAAAAGTGGGCTCGCACCAGAACCCAACTACACAGGCACCTTGATCTCAGACTTTCAACATTCAGAGAAATACCATGAGAAATAAATTTCTGTTGTTAAGTTATCCAGTTTACGGCATTTTGTTATCGCAGCCTGAGCTAAGACACAACGAATATTCTCACTTTTCTAGGAATGAATTTTAAAATGGTGATATAGTTATATGTTAATATACAAAACAGCTCTTAAAATGAGTAACTTAGATCTATATGAATCTACCTGAGGCAATCATAAAACAATGTTGAATAACAAATGCTGCAAAATATTAAATACAGTATCAATATAATTTTCATAAGCATACAAAACAACAATACGTATCTTTTCTGGACAATATATGTAACATATGCAGTTACAGAGCATGGACTGGATCCATTACTGGGTGTTTGGGAGGATGACGATCAGGGTGTGATTGGAAAAGAAAGAATTTCAACTTTAATCATTTCTTTAAAAAAGATCTGAAGAAAAAGCAAAATATTTATAGTTACATGTTGGTATTGAGGCAGAGCACAGTGGCTCATATCTGTAATTCCAGACCTTTGGGAGGATCACTTGAGGCCAAGAGTTTGAGACCAGCCTGGTAACACAGTGAGACTCCATCTTTATAGAAAATAAAAAATGTAGCCAGGCATGGTGGCATACATATGTAGTCCCAGGTACTTGCTCCTTGGGAAGCTGAGGTAGGAGGATTGCTTGAACCCAGGTGTTCGAAGCTGCCATGACCTAGGATCGCACCATGTACTCTAGCCTGGGTGACAAAGCAAGAGCCTGTCTCAAAAAAAAAAAAGAAAAAAGAAATAGGGTTTTGGGTATGGGATTATTTATTTTATTATCTTTTATACTTATCTATATTTTCTTTTCTTTTTCACACACATACACACACATTTATATATATATATATATATATATATATATATATATATATATATATATATCTTTATACCAGGCAGGAATTTCTTGTCTCTCTCCTGAAAATTTGCAGAAAGACTCAAAAACTTTCTTGAGAATTGAATACCTTAATTTTCTCACTGTTAAATACTCAATTTTGAAACAATCAGAAGTAAATGCCATCTTGGATATCCATTTATTCATGAAATCTCTGAGATTGTTGTGGTTTGAAATCACTGTAGAGGGGTCCAAATATTATTTGTCAGATTTGCAAGAGCAAGGCCGGGCATAGTGGCTCACGCCTGAAATCCCCGCACTTTGGGAGGTTGAGGTGAGCAGATCACTTGAGGTCAGGAGTTCAAGACCAGCCTGACCACACATGGTGAAACCCCGTCTCTACTAAAAATACATAAAGTTGGCAGGCATGGTGGCAGGAGTCTGTAATCCCAGCTACTTGGGAGGCTGAGGCAGGAGAATTGCTTGAACCCAGAAGGTAGAGGTCACAGTGAGTTGAGATCCTGGCACTGCACTTCCAGCCTGGGCAACAGTGCAAAACTTCGTCTCAAAAAAAAAAAAAAGAACTAAATAAGTACATAAATAAAACGATTTGCAAGACTTTCACTCTCTTCTATGTCTTTCGGCTGGCTTAAAAAGAAACATCACAGGCAAACGCTTTATTTGTGCTCTTCTGAAGTAATTGTGTATGCTGTCCCATAATCATCTTCCTTCGGGAAACAAATTCCTACTCATTGATTTCCTTTGGGTAGTTTCCATACCATTTGGAACAAATCACTCCTGTTTTTCTGACTGATTTCTCTAAGTCCCTGAATACCAGCAGTTCAGCATCTTATCTGTATTTCCAGTCTAAACTTCTGGACCGCCCAGCAAGCAATGAGGTATATTTTGCTACCTAGCTGGCGCATCTGAATAATTAGACACAGAGCAGGCAGAAGACGCACTATCTCAGAGAGCTGCTTAGTGACAGTGCCTAGGAAGCTCCTTCCCAAACCCCTGCCCATGGTAAGTAAGCATGGAAAATGGCTGCATGCCCTCAGGTGATCACATCCGGGAACCCCTATTTGCTTCTACTTCCTGTGCACCACAGCAAACTGGTGCTCAGGGAATTGGTGTAGGTTTATCAGTAAATACAGAAGGGAAAAAATCTGTAATTTTTTTTTCCTTCAGGTCACCGATTTTAATTTTTTAAGCCAACCACATTTTCTTAATGTTATGTTAAAAAAATGAAAAGTTATGTAAAATGAAGCATAACTATGGACTGACACTCTCAAATATTTTTTAATATGTCGAGGTCAATTCTTTTTTCCTCCTTCCTACCTCCCTATGGAGGAAGAGTGTCAAAAACCCATTTGATTTCACATGGTGGAGGCGAACAAGGCAGGAGAAGCTGGTCTCTCCTTTGCAAAGAAGGATGCACCTGTGCACAAAACTGGGACTTCAGATTTTTTTGAGCTGAGCAAGGATGGAAAGTGTTTCACAGCTAGCATCCTATCAGACACCTGTAAAAACACTTCATCTAGTCCTTATGGTGAGGTGCTGGGAAAGCTGGTATGGAATAAATACTAATGAACTCAGCATAATGGTTTTCCTTTCAAAGCTTAGGGAAATTTATTAGTAAGGAACTCACATAAATCAGGTGTACTAATCACAGAAGGTTTTTCGTTGTCGTGCGTTAGTTATATCTTCCAAGAAATGAGGGGAAATTCTGCTCTAACTTCTCGCTGTCCACAGTTTTACTCTGTTACTTCTTTCCCTTCCCCAGGGTCAGGTGCAATGATCAAAACCATCTCACAGGTTGAACAATGAGCCAAATAAAACAAAATACAATGTAAAAAGGATAAATTTAAGGATACAAACTTAGGTCTAAAAACACTGTTAAGGCTAGGATGGGAGAAACATGGTTTAACAGGAGCATATGAAAAATTCAGGACAGTAAACTCAGCATTAACCAACAGTGTGATGTTAAAATAGTGAATGGGAATTTAGAATGCATTAACAGAAATGTTTTCTAAAACAAGATGTAATAGATATTCTCTAGGCTGGTTAAACAGATATGTTCAGTTCTGCTCACTACAATTTAAGAAATAAATTGAAATATGTTCAGAAGACTAAAAGGAGGAAAGTTAACAAGAACTCATGAGCGTCTTACAAGAACACTACTTTTAGAACAAAGGTGTTTCCTCTAAAGAAGAGAAAGATAATCAGAATCATAATTTTCTACTCACTGAGGTGAAGCCATGTAGAAGAGGATAAGAGGATATGCATTCACTTGTAAGATCCCAAATGTTAGAACATGGATTGACAAATAGAAGCAATAGAAAGATTCTTGATTCCATATATGGAAAGTCTCACTGATACTCAGATAAGATCTTAATTGACCTGTAAGACGAGCCTCAAGCCAAGCATTCTTGAGTATTTAAATTACCGGTGAACAAGTCCTTGAAAGAGGTTGATTTAAAGGGGCCTCAAGTTTACACAGATGATTAGACAGAAAATCTCTCTTGGTTCTGTGGTTGCTATTCCTGAAATGGGCTGCCTAACCTAACTGCTCTCTTCAAAATACAGCTGGGACTGAGATGATGCATCTCTATTTCTATCAATCTGTACATTCTTATAGATTATATTGTCAATCCTTGAGCATTGACTAATATTATTCTTCACTCTTTTGTTTAGATATTGTTTTCCAATAGGATTGAAAAACTCTTATGAGGAAGGGCTGTGTGTGTGTGTGTGTGTGTGTGTGTGTGTGTGTTTTCCTGGAATCTCAGTGTTCTCTATTGTAGATGCAAAATAAATATTAATTATTGAGGATGATGAATATGACAGATTTCTCTGATTACTACAAACATCTATTTTCCCAAGGCAGAGATTTGGAAGTTTCACATATAATTCTTACAGAACTATATGTGCCAACAGTGTCAAGTCTGAATGGTGCTCCTCATCCTTTCCCAAAGTATCCCTCACAGAGGAAGGGAAAAATTGAAGTCTGAATGACCTGCTGCAATGTAAACACTTATATTTTATTTTATTTTAAAATCCACATAACATCTGGGATTTTGATATGTATTATACATAAATATAAAAGTTTCATATTCTTAACTTTGGAAGGAAAAAAAATGCTCCTCCATCTTTCTTAATGGTCAAGATGCCGTTGAAGTAAGATCAATTTTGGAAAATTAGGCTGAATTGGAAAAGAAATGAGTCTACACATCAGAATTAGTTCTCATCTCACTCTTGAAGTCACCAAATTTTTAGGATTTAAACTTACAGCTATAAACAGGGCAGTCTCCTGTATCATCACTCCCAAGCTGTATTACAATATGATGAGTAAACAAGCTCTAGAGTCAGGCTGTCTCTGTACAAATCTTGTCTCTGTTATCAACTGGATGACCTTTGGTTAGTTACTGAAGCCAGCGATCCCCAACTTTTTTGGACCAGTTTCATGGAAGACAATTTTTCCATGGATGGGGGTGGGGGATGGTTTTGGGATGATTCAAGCACCTTACATTTATTGTGCACTTTATTTCTATTATTATTACATTATAATATATAATGAAATAATTATGCAACTCACCGTAATGTAGAGTCCGTGGGAGCTTTGAGCTTGTTCTCCTGCAACTAGACATTCCCATCTGGGGGTGTTGGGACACAATGACAGATCATCAGGCATGAGATTCTCATAAAGAATATGCAACCTAGATCCCTCGCATACACAGTTCACAATAGGATTCGTGCTCCTATGGGAATCTAAAGCCACTGCTGATTTGTGGGGAGGCAGAGCTCAGGCAGTAATGCTTGCTGGCCTGCTGCTCACTTCCTGCTATGTATCCCAGGTCCTAACAGGCCACAGACCAATACCTGTCCATGGCCCAGGGGTTGGGGACCCCTGACTTTACCTATTCTTATCCTTGTTTCCTCATTGGCAGATAATAATTGATAATAATAGAACACAAAAGCACATCCATTCTGCTACAAGAGCTGAATGAATCTGACACGTAAACACTTGGAACAAATCTTTGCAATTATAGTAAGTGCTCAGTATGTGGTAGCTCTTCCAAGGTAACACGGAGGAGAGTTGTTCATAATGTTGCCAAAAGTTAGTGTGGTTCAATGTTTTAGTGCTACAGATGTTGAAGGTTTTCGTCATTATCTTCCTGCTGAGAGATCATTTCACTTATATGGTGGGATGTAAAGTTTTTGTATTCATTGGCTGGGATCTTCCTATCTCAGGGTTCTACACAAAGGCTTAGTCAGTGAGGAAGAAGGACTAATGGTTTGGTTTATTATTTCACCATTGACACTGTGCTTTTTATCACATGTAAATGAACTGAGCCTCAAGTGACTCATAGTACCCACAATCAACTCGTTATCCAACAATCAAACTTCATTATAATCGCTGCTGTCTTGTCATGGTTGTTGAAAGCATCCAGTTTTACCATGCTGCTGTTGATTCAGTGTCGGTCCCACGAACCTATCTGCTAAATAAGCCAAATTTGTGAAGCCCACTTTAGCACTGGGGTGGACAAGGAAGCCATTCACCAAGTACAGATAGTTATTCTTAGTTGTGACAAATTTTCCCTGTGAGGAAAAGCAACTCACTTCTCAATTTAAAATTTCTGATAGGTACCCTGCTTCAGCTAAGCCAGCATATATCTATGCAACTGAGCAAGCTTTCAATGCCACCTCTTAACTCATGACCCATTTATCTGAAAAGAGTTGCCCTGGAGTAATACTACTACTCCTGGAACGGTACACTTGTTAGTGCATTTTTTTTTTTAAATCGCCATTTTTATGATTATATTAAAACGATCAGAAATTCAAGAAATAAATCCTTTGTGCATTCAGAGTGAATAATTGCTAAGAATATGGTTCTGGTCCATACTTTGGGTGGTCGGAATCTGGCTCCATCAGTGCATATATCCATGTAATTTCTTTTCCGACTTGATATATAATCTTCGCTGAAACGTCACTTGATGGCGAGTCAGCAGTTCTCTCTTCATGTTCATAATATTTACATATACATAGTTATATATAAATATGTAAAAAGACTATAAAATAGTTGCTCCGGTGCTTTCCCTTATTAACGTACTGAATCAGATTAGCACCAGCTGCCTCCTTGTTTTGGCTCATGTATATCTATTGGTCGCATTTAAAAGCATCACTCAACAGAGCTCTTTGACATGGGCACTTGTGTAGCTGCTAGTTTTTGTCCCCAGAAGGTTAAGCCACTTCTATGCCACAGGCCATCACATTTTTCACTCTTATTATTCTGCACTTCTATCAACTTTCTATTTGCTTCTTTTGGCTATGCCCTTTAGGGGGTATTGGCTCTGGAATAAGAGAGAGCTGGAATTGAATCACAAAGTTCCGCCTTGTACTGGCTGTGTGGCATTGAATTAGTTACTTAACCTCTGCCTCTGTTTGCAAAATAGGAGAATGATACTTGCTTCATTCAGTAATTGTAAGGAATGAAAGAAACCCTATTTATTACTAGTTTTTACTACCAACTGAAACAAGGAGCCAAGTGAAAAGCACTCGATAATTTGTAATCCCAATTATAACAATTGTTTCTAATGTTGCTATTACTCCTGGCCCAATTTCTGTTTTCATATTTACAACAAACAGCTGGTGACATTTCTCCAGAATTTCATAATGGGTTTTTAAATATCAATTCAAGGGTGATAGATTTATTTGCTAATGACCAAATAACAATGTTAACACAAGTCGAAATTTGGGTCTTTGCTATTCAAAATGTAGTTAGTTCCTGGACCAGCAGGCAGCATTCCGGCATTCCACCAGGAGGTTGTTAGGAATGAGGATCTCAAGCCCCACCTGAGGCTTCCTGTGTCTGAATCTGCATGTTAACAGTATCAACCAATACAGAGTTACAGGTCAGGTGAGTAATACAGGCACTGAGACCAGGGAAGCACTGGCTCAGGCCACACTGAGTTGTGACCCTGAAGGTCTGACCTACTAGGCATTGTGATTGGTGTGTAGGGGAAGTCTGATTCCCAGAGTCAGAAGGACACGGGGTGTCCTAGTGAAGCCCCAAGTGAGAGAAAAGATTAAGGGCTTGTTGAACTTCTATCCTGTGTTTCACCCTCTCCTTCTGCTCTTTGGGCAGAAATAGGCCCTCTCAGTGTTCACACATAGTACTGTGCACCTGCCACTTTGAGTTGTATTTACGTACAAGCTGGCTTCTCTCACTGGACTTGGACATCCTAAACAGTCTCACCCTTTTTGGTATCACCAGCACCTGGAAGAGGCGCATCCCCCAGAAAATCTTTGCAGACCCTCCTGGCCTTTGGGAAGGTGCCCAGCACTGCTCTATCTTCTTTGGCCTGTAATTCCCTACTGACTTAGAGTTTTGCCATTTGTAGGTTTTCCCTACAAGGCTCTGAGCTCTTTGCGGGCAGAGGCTGGGTCATTCATCTTAGTACTCTTGGTACACAAGAAAAAATAATTATGAGTTTCAGTTAAGCTCCAACCAAGCACTGATATTTTGTGAGCTGGAGCCATTGTTCTATTTTGCTCAGAGAGGAAAAAAATAATTTAATCAGGAGAAATGTCTCTAATAAGGTTTATCACACATTTTTTTTCCCCTTAAAATGTCGGTGCCTACCAATGTTTGTGTATTTTGGAATTTCAAATGCACAATAAATCTATCACCCTTGCAGTGATATTTAAAAACCCATTATGAAATTCCGAACCCAGTATTTCATCTAGAACAACCATTTGAAAATTATTTTGATGCTAGTATTTTGAGAATGCTGTGTGATAAGAAGCATCATGAATAACCTTGAAAAACAGCGAGTTCAGTAAATGTATGTTAAATGAGTGAAAAAGGCAGAATGAGAAGGCATCTTTCTAGTGTAGGGTAGCACTTAGGTTCTCTAACAGAGGCCAGATGTGTACAGTTAAAATGAAGTGGAAAGTCATTCAATTGCTTAGAAATTTTAGAAAGACTGGAAGACAAATATGGACAAAGTAATGCTTTTAAAAATCCAATTTTTACCTGACTTATTCAGGCTTTGTTTTATTTTAGAACAGCAGCATTAGCTTGGGGTGAATGTCTTAATGGGGCCAAAAATGCATTACAGCGAAAGCAGCTTTTGTCAGAAATACTGCATGGTGACAACAAGAACCCTTAGAATGGCCCTATTACTTTTACTGTGCCATTCTAACATAAAAACTCTGTGTTTAATATAGAGTCATAATGTGTTTACTTAGGAAAATTCTGACAGCACTTTCATATATGTGACATGTTCATTTTGAGAGTCATACAACTCTTTTTCAGAGAGCAGACATGCTCAGTATTTCAATACACATAAAGAAGATAAGGTTAAAATAAGGAAAGAAGAAAAACCACTTAAAATGTGAAAAAATACACAAAAAACCCCCACAACATTTGAAAAAGGGTATTCCAGAGACTGTTCCCCCTAATAGTTATTATTCATATAATGATTTAAGATACTTATACAAACAGGGATAACAGCTGTGGAAATTCAATACAAGACAATGTTCAAACACCTTAAATGGGAATGAAGAGATTAATACTATGTGGAACTATCCCCAGAAGGAGTTAAAACACACGAAATGTATCCCATTTATGTTTGTGTTTAATGTAACATACCTATATGTTATTTTTTTTTTAACAACTAAAACAATGTAGGTTACCTGTGATTCTCTTTTGTACTTCGTAATACCTGTATATTGAAGAACAGTTTTACTTGGCCATCTCTCTAGATATTAAGCATATGAGAGTGAACATTGTCTATATTTTCCAAAACTATATTCATATATTCTGTCTTAAATTAGTTGATATCTATATGAAAGATACAATCAAATAATCAGTCAGCCTTTTCAAAAAATCCATGTTCTACTTAAGGTAAAAATTTGTTGGAGAGTGAATAAAGATGGCATTGAGAAGGCGGAGCAAGATGGCAGATCCCTGTGCCTCCTGCCCACCCCACCCTTCACAAGGACACCAATTAACAACTATCTGCACAAGAAGAGCACGTCACAAGAACTAAAAATCAGGTGCACACTCACAATACCTGGTTTTAATATCATGTCACTGAAAGAGGTACTGAAGAGGTAAAGAGAAACAGTCTTGAACCACCATGTAACCTGCCACCTCTCCTCCCTACCCCGCAGCAGTGGCCAGGTGAGAACAGCATCTCTAGGCACTAAGGGAGGGACAGCACAGCAATTGTAGGGCTTTGAGCTCAGTACTGTACTATTAAAGCAGAAGGGAAAACTGGACCAAATTCAGCTGATGCCCTCCCACAGAGGGAGTGTTTATATTAGCCCCAGCTGGAGGGGAATCACTACTCCCAGAGGTTGGAACTTGAGTTCCCTCAAACCTTGCCACTGTGGGCTAAAGTACCCGAGGGCCCTTATGAAGTAGAAAGGCAGTCTAGGCTACAAGGACTACAACTTTTACAGGAGTCCTAGTGCTGAACTGAGTGCAGACATAGTAGACTTGGGGGCATGACCTATGAAGACACCAGCCAGGGCGGCTACCAGCTACCGGAATGCTGTCATCCCCCCTCTTCTAACCACAGGCTGCACAGCTTGTGGTTCCAAAATAGATCCCTTCCTTCCACTCGAGGAGAGGAGAGGGAAAAGTGGGGAAGACTTTGTCCTGCATCTTGGATACCAGCTCAGCCAAACAGGATACAGCACTAATCGGAGTCATGAGATGCTCTTTTAAGGCCCTAGCTTCTGGATGACATTGCTAGACACACTCTGGGCCAGAAGGGAACACGCTGCCTTGAAGGGAAGCACCCAGTCCTGGCAGGATTCATCACCTGCTAACTAAAGAGCTCAGGACCATTAAGGCAGTACCTTGTGGTGCTGCAAGAGCCGCAGGTCTGCAAGAACCACAGCATTACTGGGCTTGGGGTGCCCCCTAAAGCAGACACAGCTAACATCACAACATCCAAGTCCTATCTGCAAAGTTATCCTGAGAAGGATGGGTACAAACAAGCGCAGACAGTAACTACTACAATAAATACTTAACTGTTTAATGCCCAGACACAGATAAACATCTACAACTATCAAGACATTGTTGACAGTTGTAGGAAAAAAGGACCTCACCAAATGAACTAAATAAGCCACCAAGGACCAATCCTGAAGAAACAGAGATATATGACCTTTCGGACAGAGAATTCAAAATAGCTGTTTTGAGGAAACCCAGATAAATTCAAGAGAACACAGAGAAGGAATTCAGAATTCTATCAGATAAATTTAACAAAGAGAATGAAATAATTAAAAAGAATCAAGCAGATGTTCTGGAGCTGAAAAATGCAATTGGCATAATGAAGAAAGCATCTGAGTCTCAAAAGCAGAACTGATCAAGCAGAAGAAAGAATTAGTGAACTTGAAGACAGGCTGTTTGAAAATACGCAGTCAGAGGAAACAAAAGAAAAAAGAATAAAAAACAATGAAGCCTGCCTACAGGATCTAGCAAATAGATTCAGCAGGGCAAATCTAAGAGTTGTTGGCCTTAGAGAGAAGACAGAGAAAGAGAAGGGTAGAAAGTTTATTCAAAGGGATAACAGAGAACTTCCCAAACCTAGAGAAAGATATTAATATCCAATTATAAGAAGGTTATAGAAGGTTACAGAACATCAAGTAGATTTAACCCAAAGATTATTAGAAGGCATTTAATAATAAATAAATTCCCAAAGGTCAAGGATGAAGAAAGGATCCTAAAAGCATCAAGAGAAAAGAAACAACATACAATGGACTTCCAATATATCTGGTAGCAGACTTTTCAGTGGAAATGTTACAGGCCAGGAGAAAGTGGCATAACATATTTAAAGTGCTGAAAGAAAAAAAAACTTTTACACTAGAATAACAAATCTGACAAAAATATAATTCAAACATGAAGGAGAAATAAAGACTTTCCCAAACAAACAAAAGCTGAAGGATTTCATCAACACTAGACCTATCTTACAAGAAATGCTAACGGAGTACTTCAATCAGAAAGAAAAGGAAGTTAATAAGTAATAAGTAATCACCTGAAGGTACAAAACTCACTGAAAGTACACAGAAAAACACAGAGTACTATAATATTGTAACTGTGGTATGTAAATTACCTTATTCTAAGCAGAAAGATTAAACTATGAACCAGTCAAAAATAGTAACTACAACAATTTTTCAAGACATAGACAATACAATAAGATATAAATAGAAACAAAAAGTTAAAAAGTGGGGGATGGGCAAGGCACAGTGGGTCATGCCTGTAATCCCAGCACTTTGGGAGGCTGAGGTGGGCAGATCATGAGGTCAGGAGATCAAGACCATCCTGGTTAACATGGTGAAACCCCATCTCTACTAAAAATAACAAAAAATTAGCCAGGCGTGGTGGCGGATGCCTGTAGTCCCAGTTACTCAGGAAGCTGAGGCAGGAGAATGGCGAGAACCTGGGAGGTGGAGCTTGCAGTGAACTGAGATCACACCACTGCACTCCAGCCTGGGCAATGGAGCGCGATTCCGTCTCAAAAAAAAAAGTAGGGGGATGAAGTTAAGTCCTAGAGTTTTTATTAGTTTTCATTTTGCTTCTTTATTTGTTTATGCAAAAAGTGTTGTTATCAGCTTATAATTAAGGATAATAATATAGTATTTGCAAGTCTCATGGTAACCTCAAACCACAATACATACAATGCATGCACAAAAAATACAAAACAAGAAACTAAATCATGTCACCAGAGAATATCACCTTCACTAAAAGAAGACAAGAAGGAAAGAAAGAAGAAAGAGAAGACCACAAAACAACCAGAAAACAAGAAAATGGCAGGAGTAAATCCTTACTTATCAATAACAACATCGAATGTAAAGGGACTAAACTCTCCAATCAAAACATACAGAGTGCCTGAATGGATAAAAACATAAGACCCCTTGATCTGTTACCTATAAGAAACACACTTCTATAAAGACACACATAGACTGAAAATAAAGGGATGGAATAAAGTATTCCATGCCAACAGAAATCAAAAAAGAGCAGGAGTAGCTATACTTACATCAGTCAAAATGAATCTCAATACAAAAACTATAAGATGAGACAAAGAAGGTCACTATATAATGATAAAGAGGGTAATTCAACAAGAGGATATAACAATTTTAAATATATGTGCATCCAACATAAAAACACCCAGATATATATAGCAAATATGATTAGAGCTAAAGAAAGAGGCCCCAGTACAGTAATGGCTAGAGACTTCAACACTGCACTTTCAGCATTGGATAAGTCTTCCAGACAGAAAGTCAATAAACGTCAGACTTATTCTGCACTATAGACCAAACAGATCTAACAGATATTTACAGAACATTTCATACACACTCTTTTCTTCAGCACATGGATCATTCTCAAGGACAGATCATATGTTAGGTCATAAAACAAGTCTCAAAATGTTAAAAAACTGAAATAATATCAAGCATCTTTTCTGATCACAATGAAAACTAGAAATCAATAACAAGACGAATTTTGGAAAATATGGAAATATACGGAAATCAAACAACATGCTCCTGCATTCAGGAGACCAGTGGGTCAATGAAGAAATTAAGAAGAAAATTGACAAATTTCTTGAAACAAATGGTAATGATAACACAACACACCAAAACCTATAGGATACAGTAAAAGCAGTACTAAGAGGAAAGTTTATAGATATAAGTGCCTATATCAACAAAGAAGTAAAACTTCAGATGAATAACCTAATGATGCATCTTAAAGAATTAGAAAAGCAAGACAATACCAAACCTCAAATTAGTAGAATAAAAGAAATAATAAAGATCAGAGCAGAAATAAATGAATTTGAAATGAGGAAAACAATAAAAAAGATCACGGAAACAAAAAGTTGGTTTCTTGAAAAGTTAAAACAAAATTGGAAAACCTTTAGCTAGACTAAGAAAAAAAGACAGAAGATCCAAATAAACAAAGTCAAAAATGAAAAAGGGGACATTACAGCTGATACTGCAAACATTCAAAGGATCATTAGAGGCTACTATGAGTAACTATGGACAAATAAATTGGAAAATCTAGAAGAAATGGACAAATTCTTAGACATATACAATCTACCACGATTGAACCAGAAAGAAATCCAAAGTCTGAACAGATGTGGAGAAAAGGGAACCATTGTACACTGTTGGTGGGAACATAAGATTAAAAGAATGTAAGTTGGTGGTAACAATAACAAGTAACAAGAGCAAAGTCATAATAAAAAATCTCCCTGTAAAAAAAAGCCTGGGACCTGATGGCTTCACTGCTGAATTCTACCAAACATTTAAAGAAGAACCAATACCAATCCTACTCAAACTATTCTGAAAAATAGAGGAGGGAATACTTCTATTCCATGAGGCCAGTATTATCCTGATACCAAAACCAGACAAAGACACATCAAAAAAAGAAAACTACAGGTCAGTATCTCTGATGACTATTGATGCAAAAGTCCTCAACAAAATATTAGCAACCCAAATTCAACAATACATTAAAAAGATCATTCATTATGACCCAGTAGGATTTATCCCTAGAATGCAAAAATGAATTCAACATATGCAAATAAATCAATGTGATGCATCACATCAACAAAATGAAGGACAAAAAACATATGAACATGTCAGCCAGGTGCGGTGGCTCACGCCTGTAAACCCAGAATTTTGGGAGGCCGAGGCGGGCGGATCACGAGGTCAGGAGATCGAAACCATCCTAACATGGTGAAACTCCATCTCTATTAAAAATACAAAAATTAGCCAGGCATGGTGGCGGGCACCTGTAGTCCCAGCTACTCGGAAGTCTGAGGCAGGTGAATGGCATGAACCCAGGGGTGGAGCTTACAGTGAGCCAAGATTGTGCCACTGCACTCCAGCCTGGGTGACAGCGTGAGACTCCGTCTAAAAAAAAAAAAAAAAAAAAGTCACTTGATGCTGAAAAAGCATCTGATATTATAAAATTCAACATTCTTTCATGATTAAAACCCTCAAAAAACTGGGTACAGAAGAAACATACTTCAACATAATGAAAGCCATATATGACAGAAACACAGCTAGTATACTGAATGGGAAAATACGGAAAGCCTTTCCTCTAAAATCTGGAACATGACAAGGATACACATTTTAACTACTGTAATTCAACACAGTACTGGAATTCCTGAGTAGAGCAATCAGATTAGAGAAAGAAATAAAGGGCATTCGAATTGGAAAGGAAGAAGTCAAATTTTCCTTGTTTGCAGATGATATGATCTTATATTTGGAAAAACCTAAAGATTCCACTGAAAAAACATATTAGAACTGATAAGGCCGGGCGCGGTGGCTCAAGCCTGTAATCCCAGCACTTTGGGAGGCCGAGATGGGCGGATCACGAGGTCAGGAGATCGAGACCATCCTGGCTAACACGGTGAAACCCCGTCTCTACTAAAAAAATACAAAAAAAAAAACCTAGCCCGGCGAGGTGGCGGGCGCCTGTAGTCCCAGCTACTCGGGAGGCTGAGGCAGGAGAATGGCGTAAACCCAGAAGGCGGAGCTTGCAGTGAGCTGAGATCTGGCCACTGCACTCCAGCCTGGGCCACAGAGCGAGACTCTGTCTCAAAAAAAAAAAAAAAAAAAAAAAAAAAAAAAAAAAAAAAAAAGAACTGAAAAATTCAGTAAAGTTGCAGTATATAAAATCAACATAGAAAAATCAGTAGCATTTCTATATGCCAACAGCAAACAATCTGAAAAAGAAACCAAAAAAGTAATCCCATTACAACCACCACAAATAAAATTAAATACCTAGGAATTAAGTTAACCAAAGCAGTGAAAGATTTTTATAATGAAAATTGTAAAACACTGATGTAATAAATTGAAGGGGACACCAAAAAATGGAAAGATACTCCTTGTTCATGGATTGGTAGAATCAATACTGTTAAAATGTCCATACTACCCCAAACAATCTAAAGATTCTATGCAATCCCTATCAAAGTACCAAAGACATTTTTCAGAGAAATAGAAAAAGCTATCCTAAAATTTACATGGAACCACAAAAGACCCAGAACAGCCACAACTACCCTGAGCAAAAAGAAAAACTGGAGGAATCACATTACCTGATTTCAAATTATTCTACAGAGCTATAGTAACCAAAACAGCATGGTACTGGCTAAAAACAGACACACAGACCAACAGAACAGAACCGAGAATCCAGAAATAAATCAACACACCTACAATGAACTAATTTTTGACAAAGGTACCAAGAACATACACAGGTGAAAAGACAGTCTCTTCAATAAATGGTGCTGGAAAAACTGGATATCCAAATGCAGAAGAATGAAACTAGATCCCTATCTTTCACCATATACAAAAATCAAATCAAAATGAATTAAAAGTGGCTCATGCCTACAATCCTAGCACTTTGGGAGGTCAAGGTGGGTGGATCACTTGAGGTCAGGAGTTTGATACCAGCCTGACCAACATGGTGAATCCCCCATCTCTACTCAAAATACAAAAATTAGCTGGGCATGGTGGTACATGCCTGTAGTCCCAGCTACTTGGGAGGCTGAGGTAAGAGAATCACTCGAACCCAGGAGGCAGAGGTTGGAGTGAACCGAGATCATGCCACAGCACTCCAGCCTGAATGATAGAGTGTGACTCCATCTCAAACAAACAAACAAACAAAATGAATTAAAGACTTAAATCTAAGACATCAGACTATGAAACTTTTACAAGAAAACCCTAGGGAACCTCTCTAGTAGACTGGTCTGGACAAAAATTTCCCGAGCAAAACCCACCCCACAAGCATAGGCAACCAACGTAAAAATAGACAAGAGGGATCACATCAAGTTAAAAAGCTTCTGCACAACAAAGGAAACAATCAACATAGTGAAATGACAACCCACATAATGGGAGATAATATTTGTAAGCTGCCTATCTGACAAGGGATTGATAGCCAGAATATATAAAAAGATCAAACAAATTTATAGGACAAAATATAATAATCTGATCAAAAAATAGGCAAAACATCTGAATAGATATTTCTCAAAAGAAGACAGAGAGATGGCAAACAGGCATATGAAAATTTGCTCAACATCAAAGATCATCATAGAAATGCAAATCACAGCTACAATGAGATATCATCTCAGCCCAGTTAGAATGGCTTACATCCAAAAGAGGTCATAACAAATGCTGGTAAAGATGTGGAGAAAAGGGAACCATTGCACACTGTTGATGAGAATGTAAATTACTACAACCACTATGGAGAAGAGTTTGGAGGTTCCTCGAAAAACTAAAAGTAGAGCTACCATACAATCCAGCAATCCCAATGCCGAGTACATATCCAAAAGAAAGGAAATCAGCATATTGAAGAGATATCTGCACTCCCTTGTTTGTTTTGGCACTGTTCACAATAGCCAAGATTTGCAAGCAACCTGTGTCCAGCTACAGAATGAATAAAGAAAATATGGCATATATGGAGTAATATTCAACCATAAAAAGAATGAGATCCTGTAATTTGCAACATGAATGGAACTGGAGATCATTATGTTAAGTAAAATAAGCCAGGTACAGAAAGAAAAACACTGCACGTTCTCATTTATTTGTGGGATCTGAAAATCGAAACAATTGAACTCATGGGCACAGAGAGTAGAGGAATGGTTATCAGAGGCTAGGAAGGGTATCGGGGTGTGGGGTGGGAGGTAGGTGGGAATGGATAATGTGTGCAAAAAAATGGAAGGAATGAGTAAGACCTACCATTTGATAGCACGAGGTGACTATAGTTAATAATAACTTAACTGTACATTTTAAAATAACTAAAAGAGTATAATTGGACTGTTTGTAGCACAACGGATAAATGCTTGAGGGGATACCCCATTCTCCATGATATAATAATTATGGATTGCATGCCTGTATCATAACATTTCATGTACCCCATACATATATACACCTCTTGTGTGTGTGTGTATATATAATATATATAATATAATGAATATATATATATATATATACTGTGCAGCCACAAAAATTAAAAATTAAAAAAATTGTTGGAGAGGATGTATGGTCTTCTTTCACTTCAGTACATCATTTATTATGTCTGTTGAATCAAATTCATGTCTTCCCATCATTCTACCTTTAATATAATGTATTCTCAGCAAACTGGTCCTGTTGTAAAGCTCATGCCGGTTCTATCTTTGTCCTTTTTGTTTTTTTAATAAACACATCAACTTCCAGGAAGTACACAAGTGATGGAATCAATTCAATCAGCACTCCTCACATAGCAAAACATTTTTGCTCATTCCAGGAAGAGTGGGCAGCAGCTAGCAGAAAGGCTTCGTAAGATGATGAAGGAATAAAGGCGCTACTCAGCAGCCCTGACACAGCTATTCCCAACCTCCCACTAAAGTACTCTCTGATATACGGAAGAAATAATGAGTAAAATGACAAGTTGTTTTCTTTTTTTGGGGGGGTGTGGGAAAGTATGATTTTCTATTGTAACATATCCATGGAAGAGCACTGGTAATGAAAGCAGCCCAGTTGGTTCAGCTTTTAGCAAAGAATAACTCTTGGGAGAGACGTGGATATTGGCAGCAAAATATAGAACATAATCAGAAAAAGGAGACATAACAAATACCTACTTTATTAAGTTCTAGGATTTTAAATAGTTATATCTATGTATAGAAGTTGGCCCTCCATACCTGTGGGTTCCACATCTGTGATTAAATTAACAGTGGATTTGATCTGATCCCTCAAAACCTGAGCATACAGAACCTGCAGATATAGAGGACAAACTGTAAGGGACTTGAACCTCATGAGTTTTGGTATTCTTGGGGGTTCTAGAATCAATCTTCCATGGATACCGGCTGTCTATATACAGCCATCCCTCAGTACCCCATGGAAGATTGTGTGTGTGTGTGTACATACATACATAGATATAAACACACATACACATAAACTATAAGGTACTAAGCATAACAATGGGCACAGAGTAGGTACTTGGCTCTCATTAGCTATTCATACTGTCATCATAATTCCTACTTCATCCATGACACTTTCCCACCTCACTAATCCTCCTGGTTAGAAGAGTGACTCTATCAATGGTGTAGGAGCAAGGTGGTTTTTATGTTGTTTTATTTTTAAGTTTCCAATCAGCCCTACAGCAATACTTTTGTCAAATACAATTAAAATGAACGAGAAAGTGAAAAAAATTGCAAAACACAAGCCCCAATTCGTTTTCACTATTAGATTTAATAGACATAAAACTGCTGTGTCAAATTGCTATACAAGTTTCTAAATGCTCGTTCTCAATTTCTGTCTTTGTTATTGATTTAGACAAATAACCAATAACAACCGTTTTGAAAATGAACACAGGTCCACAGATCACACATTGAGTAGCCATGTTCTAACACTTCCCTTCGGTACCAAATATCAGAACTAGCATTATTAGGGATAATCTATTTTATAGTAGTAGCAGACAGTTCAAACTGTACCTCTACTTCTCACTCTTTGGGCAAGTTGTCTAACTATTTGGAGCACTAAGTCATGCAATTATAAAATCGAGATATTAATTAATTTACCAGGTTGTTGTTTGGATTGTTAGTATTAAATAAGATCTTTATAATGAGCACAGCACTGGGCACATGGTGAGCTCTCAATTTATGTTAATTCTCCTTATTTTTATGCTTTTGTACTTTCTCTACAAGTCTTTTGAGGATAAGAATCCTATCACATTATTCCTTGTATTCCCAGCATCTAAGGGAGTGCCCAACTGTCCAGGCTGCTCAGTTAATGATGACAATTTGTCATGAAGAAGCAGAAATATTAAGAAGTACGAAAAATATAAGCAATTCACCACACTGTTGGAAAGCATATAATTGCATTGCTCTATTCCAAATAATTCGTAAGCAATTAAAGCATTAAAAAATAACACACATAGGTTATCATAGGTCTCAGCAAAAGTCAGTCTCATAAAGTAAGGGTCTTCGGCAATGTGTTACCCAGTTGGGTAGAAATAAGTAATATAATTAAATAGAAATGGGTTGCACGTAGTTCTTCTTTTATTGAGGAGTTTTTACATAGATTGTTATACAGCCCTCATAACAAACCTATAGGGTAGACATTGCCATTTTATAAATAAGGAAACTGAAATCAGAGAGCTCACTTAGTCACTGGATGTCCAGTTAATATCTCTACACATTTAAATTTAAGACTGTTATCTCCAGAGTCTCTAATCCTCCTTTCTCTGTCAATAATTCCTTGGCAACATGAACTAGCACAAACTTCCAGGGCTAAGCCCTTATAGGACTCAAGAAGTTATCACAGCTAGAAGAAGTGGAGGCCTCAAGCCCTGAAAGGTTGGTTGCCTGAGTCCATCCATGATGCATGAATTGTCAATCTCCCTCAATGGTCTAGGCTTCTATACTTTTCTATAATAACTTGGAATCACTTGAGTTAAATTATTTTATTCAGCAAGGGAGCCTATAAAAATCAGCACTTAATACCTGTTCATGGTTTATCATACAAATAAACTTAGAGTATTTGATTTCCATTTCATATGAGTTGTGAAATATTTGACCCAGAGTTAAAAATCTATGTCTCATGGTTTATAACTAAAGCTTTACAAATTCAGAAAATCAACAAACATGCATGTATTAAGTTCCTACTACACACATATCAGGCCAAAGGCAGTGTCTTGCTTTCCATCTTGATGACATACCAATTCCATTGAGTTAGTTTGTAATGAAAGTTTGTAGGATGTCGGTGTCCCTTTCACTGCAAACATCTACCAAGGGGCTTCTAATATATTTCAGAAAACAGTGTAAATGTTACTTCACTAGAATTACCATAAGGAAATGCATCTCTCATCTTCTGTGTAATCATTCTGCTCTGCTCCATTGTCTCTTTCAATCCCTCCTCCACCCCAGCCCAGGAGATGCAGTAACTATCTTTTCCTCCAAATGGGCTTGCTCCACTTTACAGAGTCTTATTAGCATCTACGACTTTTTGACTCTGTTTGAGGTGCCACAGACACGCCTTTGCAAACCTGAGGATACACTCTCAAAGAAGGTTTAGCAGTCAGGGTCCCAGAAAGTAACCAAGGGCACAGTCAAACAGGGTGTTTAGAAATGGGTTGTTTAAAAAAGGTGTTGGCAAATGTTGGGAAACCCCAGGGACAGTGCAGCACCCTGGGATTAGGTGATAAGTAGTAGGTGATACTACCCTTCTGAGCCACGCAGGCACAAGGAGAGAGAAAGCAGTTAACAGAATCTAGCGACAGAGAGGGATGTGTGGAGACAGCCCTTCCCACCAAAGATGTGAATATAGGTAGGTGAAGAGAAGCCATCAGCTTAGGTGACTGTGCAGAAAACAAATATTCTCAGCCACTCCCTTTCACTGACAGGAGGTAAAACTGTCCTCCCTTTCACCGCCTGTCAGTGCTCGCTCAGGGTCCAACCAATTGATGTAACCCTTATAGATGAGTCTCCTGGGACAGAGGAGGAAAGGGAGAGAAGGTAATATTCTGCAGGGGCAAATGGTGGATATTCAGCCAGGAAGGCTGTCCTGTTGGCCCATGTTCCCTCAGGTCCTGTGTACTGATTGCTTGATGACAAAATATAATGAGAAAGATTTCAAGCTTACTGTATGTCGCTAAGTGTAATATCCAGACCTAAAATAAGAAGGAAATGAAACTCAGATCTACCTCAAGTTGTGTAACAATTCCGTTGCAATTTAGCACTATTAAGTATTTCATGTCACTCGATATACAAAAACAAGATTGTTTTTTCAGCATTTAAATGAGAAAATGAACTTGATGAGGAAATGAACCCCGACATCCTCCAGAAAAGAGCTACCCCCACTTATGAGACAAACTTACACAATTTTTTACATTTCCAAAACTGATAGTGTTTTCTGTGGCTTGTTTCCATAACACTGAATTTACTTCTGGCTCTTCATTTCTACACAATCTGCACAGCCAGCAGTGCTCTGTTGATCGCAAGTTAGTGTTTCAGGGTTTTAACAGGTTGGCAAAATCAATTCAATATGGGTTATCTTTCTCTTAATGCATCCTCTTCATTTAGTTTGGGTCTGCATCCTTAACTTTAACCAGTCACATAGAAAGTTACTAAGAACACTCTTCATTTCCAATAGCTTCCTCACTACAATACTCCCCATTTAAAGCAGAATGGATGTTGGAGATAGTTGCAACTCTTTAATTACCATGTTGATACAACTGTGGAGTAGATGAAATAAAAAATGTTTCTTTAATTCTGTAATTGAGGGGGGAAAAGGCTGCCTTCATAGTTGCCAGGTATATAGACGTTATAAACAGGATATAGTTTATTAGAAATTCCTTCTTAGTTTTTGTAAATTGGATGTTGTCAGCAATCTTCACTCTCATCATTAATTGGGTTAATAATATTTTTAAAAGGATTTTTTTGGTATATACAACAGTCAATGGTTGGTATCAAAGGGAGATTATTTACTGATTGACTGGTAGTCTGCTTTCTACATGGATATCTCAGTCTGGGAAGAAACCTAAAATCCACTCTTTAAGCTTTTCTTTGGAAGTACACTTTCACGAAAGACTTAGCGAGGCAGGGACCATCAACTGCTCCCAGTTTAGTGTAGTTCAGCATGAAACCATGCGCTGCCCTCCCCTGGATGCTGATTAGTATTAAGAGCAAGATTGGGCTGATTATTTCACTTGGATGATTTTATGAAATGATGAGTAAGAAACAATATAGATAAATTAGTTCATACATTTTATTCTGTGTTATATTTAAAAAGTATTTGCAAAGATAAACTAGGTAATCTAGCTTTAAGGAAACTGAAACTTTTGTCTAAACTTTTAACTGTCCAACATTAATCCTAGCACTTGATAAAGGTAGAACGCCAACTATATCGCAGCAATTTTGCTTCTGATAAAAATGGGATCCTAACTTGTAAGTTGCATCTGAACTGGGGAGAATTGTAAATAAATTATAAATGCCTTCACTTTTGTAACTGGGCATATGTCTCATGGAGACCCTGAAAACAATGTCTATTCAACTGTTGCAAGAGATACAGGCTTCTGTGGGAGCCTGGGTGTCTCCCCACTAGCCTCCTCCCCCATCCCTACCTCTACTCTGTCTAATGTGGATCTCATGTTCTTGCACCTGAGATGTGTCACCTAGAGAAAAGAGCTCTTGAACTGCCTTGTGGGTTGCCACTGGCATGGACTGCTGCATGGAACAACTGAGAGAAACAAATGATGGTGCCCTCAGGGTTCTCATCCTTTATCCTTCTAGGTAGACTGAGAGTCTTCTGAGTCTGAATGGTTAGTACAGCCTAAGAAAAGTCCCTGGAGGGCACTGCACATCTGTAAAATGGAGAACTGTGCATCTGTTAAAAAAATGAGAAAGATCTCTATAAACTGATATTGAGTAGTTTTCAGCATATGTGTTAAATGAGAAATGAAAAAGAAAACAATGTATTCATTTGTGTATGTGTATAAAAAAGTTTTTGTGTGTGTATATGTATGCATACACATTTATACACACCTGCATACATATTTGCTTACTTTTACAAAACAATGACATATGGGGAGAAATCAGATAGTAATAATGGTTATTTACAGTAGGCGGGTGGGAATAGAGTAATGGAAATAGGGACAATTAGAAAGATTTCTCAGAGTGTAACTTTTTACAGAACTTTCACTTTTGAGCTATGTATTTCATGTTCAAAAAAACTGTAAATTCTAAAACTGAATACACACACAAAGAAACCTTAATATATGCTAAATTATTAATATATACATGGAAGAATCCATTCAGGCAAATTTTAAACATTACACTCTGTAGATCCTTGGTTGGATATAAACAAGGAAATCTTAAATTTCACCTGGTAGGGTTCTGTTGGTAGTGACACTGTTATTGTTATTATGAAGCTATTATATACAATATAATAACAAAAATATGTAAAAATATAAATAAATGGAATATTCTTAAGAACCAATATTATCAATGTAATACAGAAGAAAAACTGTAATACTGCAACTGAATTAGAATTATTCACAAGACCCTGTGATTTTTGAAATGTATTTCCTTGCTCTTTCCACTGGAAAGTCTCAGAAGCAACGATATGCCAGTGGCAATGAACATACATAGTATCTGGATCCTGGGTTCTAAATATCATTCCTCACAAAAAGGAACCAGAGCTGGATGGAGAAATAGTGATTCAAGGTCTGACGCAGAAAAATCTTAAGACGAGCCAAGGGCATCTTGTGTCAGACAGTAGAGAACTGCTTAAAGACCAATGGGTTCCCATAAACAGAAATAGAAGTCAGTTTGAAGAGGCTCCTGGCCAAAGTCAGAGTAATTTAAGCATCTAAAAAATAATATATGTGATAGATTTTACTACACTGAATAAATACAAATTCGTGTCCATAGTAACACTAAATAGGGGAATATAAGGCTGCTTCTTACAGAAGAGTGCCGGCTAATGATAGAATTAAAAATCATTATTTTCCCCAATAAACTAATTGATTTACTCAATGATTACCAGTGGATTCTGAAACTGTAATATGAAAGGCTGAGAACAAAACCTCTGTATGGGGCCCAAATATCACAGATTCCATACTAATTACAAAGGAAAAAATGTACTTTCATCATGAAGCAATGTTTTAGTGATCACTTTTAGAAACCATCACTAATGAGGGACCACCTGACATTGTGTGCCTCATAACTGATGCAAACGAGATACTCACTCATCTGCTAGCCTTCCCACAAAGGATTTAACTTGAATATCACCGAGTTTCCAGACCTAATTTTCAAGTTACAGAAATAAAAAAGACAAAGGAAGAAGTTAAATGATATTAAGAAGAAACAATAAGACATATCAAACATGGGAATTTCTAAAATACAGTTCTCCTGGGCTCCTTGCAAACTCAATGCTGTGTGGGAGAAAAATACAGGGAGATTGTTCTAGATGAGTTTGGATTAGATCCAGTTTGGGAAAAAAAAAATAGCTGTAAATAATACTTGGTACAATTGGGGAAACTGGAGACTTGTAGATGATACTATAGAATTATTGCTAATTTGACTAGCTGTATAATGGTACTGTAATTAAGTAGGAGATGGCCTTTATTCTTTGATAATATATACTGAAGTCGTTCAGGAGTAGTTTTATGACATCTGTGGCCTTTTAAATGGCATATCTTTCTGTAGGCTTTAAAATTTCATAATTAGAAAGTTGGGGCAAGAAATAAAAGGAAGAAAATTATCATTGACAACAAAACTAAATTGCAGTATATCTTTCTGTATGTTTTCAAATTTCATAATTAGAAAGTTGGGGCAAAAAATAAAAGGAAGAAAATTATCATTGACAACAAAACTAAATTGTAGCTACTTACAATTATGATGAAGTTACACTTACTAATTTTTTTCTCTCATGGATTATGCTTTTTGTCTTCCAAGAAATACCATATATCTGTGAGTTTATATCTGGAGTCTCCAATGTGAGCAAATGACTTACAGTATCTTTTTTTTTGGAGACAGAGACTTGCTCCATCATTCAGGCTGGAGTGCAGTGGCAGGATCTCAGCTCAAAGCAACCTCTGCCTCCCGGGTTCAAGCAATTCTCCTGCCTCAGCCTCCCATGCAGCCGGGATTCCAGGCGCCGGCCACCACGTCTGGCTAATTTTTGTATTTTTAGTGGAGAAGGGGATTCACAATGTTGGCCAGGCTGGTCTCGAACTCCTGACTTCGGGTGATTTGCCCGCCTCGGCCTCCCAAAGTGCTGGGATTACAGGCATGAGCCACTGCGCCCAGCCAACTTACTCTATCTTTATAGGAAATTTATCATCAGCTTTTGTAAGCCTCTCTACTTTGTGCTTCTATTTCAAAATCGTTTTGGATATTCTAAATGCTTTGCATTTCTGTATACATTTATAGAATCACTTTGTCAATTTCTACAAAAAGCCTTTCAGGATCTTCACTGAGGTTGAATTAGATTAACTAGGGGAAATTAAAGATCCTAAAAATATTAACTCTACTGGTCCATGAACATGGTATCTCTTCATATATTTATATCTTTTTAAATTTCTCAGTGCTGTTTTATTGTCTGCAGAGTTTAGGTCTTGCATATTTTTTCCTTTTAAAAATATTTTATTTCTTATAAAATACAATAGAGTTTATAATGACACGTAAGAAACAATATAAACTTACAAAAGTTGGTGTCATAATTTTATATATCAAAATAATACTTTATTAAAGTGATATCTTGAGTAACCATAAAATTTTCTGGCTCACTTTTCTATAAATTAATGAGGTTAACAAAATTTATACTTTTAGCAACTTTATTTTCAATCATATAAATGAAAACAATGTGAGGTGCTTTTGGTAAATGGCATTATACATGGTAAAAAGATTTATCTATATATATTTCAGATTTTAAACAATATTATAAATGTTAACATTTACTTCCAATTTCTAGTCATTCATTGCCAGTATACAGAAATACAGTAGGTTTTGGCATCTTAATTTTGTATCCTGATAGCTACATTTACATCTTAACTCTAGTAGTTAAGAAAAAAAAAAAAAATCCTCAGGATATTCTACAAGAACCATGTCTTCTATAAATAAAGGCAGCTTTTCTTTTTCCTTTTCTATCTGTATTTCTTTTTCTTACCTTATTACACTGGTTAGAGTATCTAAAACAATGTTGAAAAGAAGTGATACATTTTTTTTTTTGTTTGGTTGGTTGATTTCTTTTCTTTTCTTTTCCTTTTTTTTTTTTTTTTTGAGATAGAGTCTTGCTCTGTTACCCAGGTTGGAGTGCAGTGGTCCAATTTGGCTAACTGCAATCTCTGCCTGCCGGGTTCAAGCAATTCTCCTGCCTCAGCCTCCTGAGTAGCTGGGACTACAAGCATATGACACCACACCTGGCGAATCTCTGTATTTTTAGTAGAGACGAGGTTTCACCATGTTGTCCAGGCTGGTCTTGAATTCCTGACCACAGGTGATCGGCCTGCCTCTGCCTCCCAAAATGCTGGGATCACAGGCGTGACCCACAGCACCCAGTCAACATTCTTGGTTTGTTCTTTATCATAATAAAAAGAAAGCAGATTTCACCACTGTTGTGGTGTTTGCTACTGATTTGTCATAAATGCTAACAGATTGTGGGAATTCTATTTGTACTTTGCTAATTTCTTTTTAATCACAAATGAATGTTGAATTTGTAATTTCTTAAATATGTACTGATGTGATCATATGGGCTTTCTTTTTATTCCACTAATACAAGAAATTCTATTAACTGACTTTGAAATCAAACTCATAATCCTGGAATAAACCTTATGTTGTCATAATCTATTATCTTTTCTATATATTGCTGGATATGAGTAGCTAATGCATTTCAAAGGTTTTTTGTATCTATCAATATGAAGTATATTGATGTGTAGTTTTCTTTTTTTAATTTAATGTTCATACAAGGGCAGTGATGGTCTCATTAAATGAGTTGAAAAGTGTTCCTCCTTTCATTTTCTGAAATACTTTGTGAAGATTCATATTGTTTAATTCTTTAAATATTTAATATAATTAACCAGTTATTTGGACCTTATTTGGGGAGAAGTTTTAAAGTTTTGGATTCCAAACTTAATAGTTACAGAGACATTTAGATTTTTCTGTTTTTTATTTTCATTTATTTTTTTAGATGGAGTCTTGTTCTGTCGCTTGGCTGGAGTGCAGTAGCGCGATCTCAGCTCACTGCAACCTCCACCTTCTGGGTGCAAGCGATTCTCCTGCCTCAGCCTCCCGAGTAGCTGGGACTAAGGCACACACCACCACACCCAGCTAGTTTTTGTATTTTTAGTAGAGACGGGGTTTCACCATGTTGGCCAGGATGGTCTCCATCTCTTGACCTCATGATCAGCCCGCCTCGGCCTCCTAAAGTGCTGGGATTACAGGCATATGCCACCGTGCCTAGCCTCTGTTTCTCATTTTGATGTCTTTCAAAAAATTTATTTATGTAAACTGTTCATCACTGGCATAAAGCTGCTGATAGCATTTCTTTATTCTGTCAATAATTATAAGATTTACTGTGCTACCATCCTCTTTTTTTCATTCTTGATATTGGTAATTTCTGTCCCTTCCCCTTCAGTCTCATTAGAGGTTTATCAATTTTATTATTATTACAGTTAACCATCTTTTGTTTTATCAATTCTCTCTATTATTTGCCAAATTTTTATGATTTCTAATCTTAAATCATTATGATTATCAATATTGTATTAATTCTTATCCATTCTGTTTGCCTGATTTTCATGATTTCTGCATTAAATCATTATTTCATTCTAATTTGAATTAAAATTTCTTATTATTTTAGCTTATTTTTTCTGAAATTGTAGGTAATTGAGTTCTTTCTTCCTTAATAACACAAGCAGCATTGAATGCTGTAAAATGTCCCCTAAGCACTACTTTAGCTGCATTATAAAAATTATGTTATTTTCATTCAGTTCAAAACATTTCCTCATTTCTCCTGTTTTTTTTTTTTTTTTTTTTTTTAATCCATGATTTGGAAAGGTGTAATTTGACTACTATTTGTTGTATTTTTCAGATATCTTTCTCTTGTTAATTTCTAATTTAATTCCATTTTGGAATAAATATACTGTGTATATTTAAATTTTTACCTTAAATTTAGGTTCTTTAAATTTAAGAATAACTGGTTAATGGCTCAGCATCTATTGTGATATATATCTATATGTACTTTAAACGAAAGTATACTCTGCTGCATTTGGGTGCAGTGTTTTATACATTTCAATTAGATTGGCTGACAGTGCTATTTATTCTTCTTTATCCTTTCTCTAGCCTTTCTACTTGTTCTACCAATTATTCAGAAAGGAATGTTAAAATCTCCAATTATTATTGTCAATTTTTCTGTTTTTCCTGTCAGTTCTGCTAGTTTCTTTTTTGGATACCTTGAAGTCCTCTTATTCTTTAAATGCACATTTATCATTGTTATGTCTTCTTTTTTTTTTTATTTTTTTTTTATTTTTGAGACGGAGTCTTTTGTCTTCTTGATTAAAGTCCTTTTTTTGGCTATATTCTTTATTCTGAACTCCAGGTCTCTGATATTTATGTGTTCTTCCAGATTTCTTACGGTTACTGATTTGGCAGTATATCTTTGTTCAGCCTTTTAATCTTTACCTACTTGTGCCTTATATTTTAAGTGAGTATTTTTGTAGATAATATATATGGTTGGGTCTTGATAATGTCTAGCTTCTAAATGAAATGTTTAGACTGTTTGTATTTAAAGTGATTATTGATACGGTTGGTTTTAGTCTACCATCTTGCCATTTATTTTCTATTTGTCTCATCTCCTTCTTTTTTTCCCCTCTGTTTTCTTTCTAGAGCATACTTTCATTTTACATGCCCGCAGTTCCCTGTGCTACTATTGTTTTACATGGTATTTTTACATGTTATTAATCCAACAATACATGTTACTCTTTTTGTTTTAACCAATCAACAAATATTTAAGGAAAAAAAGAAAAAGAAAAAAAGTATTTCATGTTTATCCACATTTTTCATTTAGGACAGACTTCACTTCTTTGTGCAGATCTGTTTCTACATGGTATTATTTACTTTGTGGCTGAATAACTTTAATATTTCTTGTATTACAGTTCTGTTTAACACATATTTTCTCAGTTATTGATGACTGGATAAAGCTTTTATTTAGGTTTCAATTTTGAACGATAGACTGGGGAGAATATAAAGATTCCTGGTTGTTTCTTTCAGCGCTTTAAAATGTCATTCCGTTATCTTCTGGCTTGCGTAGTGTTTGGGAGAAGTTTGTAGTCATATTTACTTTTGTTTCTCTATACACTGTGCATGTGTGTGGTTTCTGGCTGTTTTTAACACTGCTCTTTATTACTGACTTTTACTTAATAGTGTACATTGGCATGGTTTATCTTGCTTGGAGTTCATTGAACTCTTTGGAACTGTGACTTTACAGAATTCATCAAATTTGGAAATTTGTTCTTCAAATTTGGTTGGCAATTCGTTCTTCAAATAAACTTTGTGCACTGCTCCCTTCCAAATTCTGGAATTTCAATTACATATACGTTACACAGCTTGACACTGAGGCTGTGTCAATTTCCATTTCAGTATTTTTTTCCTCTCTGTGTCTTAAGCTGGATAAATTCTATCACTAAATCTTCAAGTTATCACTAAACCTTCAATTTTTTTTTCCACAATCTAATCTTTTGTTAAGCCCATCCAATGGTTTTATTTGACCGCAGGCATTGAATTTTTACCTATGAGTTTTGCTTTGTAATTTTTTTTTATATCTGCCATTTTCCTTCACATCATGTTCATGTTTTCATTTAAATTCCCAAACATTGTTATAACTGCTATAGTATTTATCTACAAGTTCCATAATCTACTCTCTTTTAAAATTCTGTTTCTCTTGGCTTATATTTCTTCTGGCTAAGAATCATATTTTACTGTGTTTTTGCACGTCTAGTAATCATTCACTGGATACTATGTTAATTTGACATTGTTAGATACATAAATTTTGTTTTCATCTCTTAATGAAAGTTAGACTTAGTCCTGGCAGGCCATTAATCATACCAATCAAGGCCCATATTTTAAGCTTTACTGCACGAGTCTAGAGTAGCCATCACTCCAGGGCCAGTGCAGTCCTACTAGTAGGCCTGACCCCACCAGAGTCCACATTAAATGCTCCAGGTGATTACTTTGGACTCTGTGTCCATTCTGGCTGGAGTCTGAATGGCTTTCTGCCTACTGTAAGCCCTGGGAACCTTCTGGTTTACAGCGCTTCTCTTGTTTTTAGCTTGGCTTTGTAGAATTTCACTTTTACATTTATGGTCTAGTTCTCTGGAAAGACTCAAGAAGACCGTAGGCAGATTTCTGATATTCTTTATCTGAAAAGTTCCCTCCTCTGAAACTCTCCCCTACAAATTCTTGTCACCATCTTCTCCAAGATAAGATTGTATCTCTAATTAAATGTTTATCTGAATTCCAATGGTGAGAAAACATTTGTGTCTTGTTTACAAAGAACACATCATGAGACTATGAAAATTAGTTTTCTTCATTAACTTTCAGGAAACAGAGTAAAGAAAATAGTTATAGTTGTCATAATAGATTTTTAAAAATTCTCTTTTGGCAAAAAGCTGAAACAAACCAAGGTCTATGCCGTTGCCAGATTTACGGAGACAAATATTTTCTAATTTCTTTTTAATTTTTAACTAATGGATCATTTCCTACAGGCAAGCTTGCAGAAGAAAAAGCTGGCAGAGTGGTAAGTCTGTTTTTATGGAAATAAGGTAATTAGTACTAATCTTTGATGGACACAATTCATTAACTTTTGGATAATATTGACGGGGGAGGATAGAAAGGGAAACAAACAAGAAACTGAATCAGTAAATACCACTTTCTGGCTTGGATCTTGGAATTGAAATGCAAGTAAAGCATTGCTACAACATCAATTACATTTAAACACAGGAGCCTTATTCTAACAAAGAAAAATCTGAAATGGCAAACTGAACTTGCTTGAATTTGTTGATGCCACAAATTATATAATGGTATTCTCATTTTGCGTAAACAATGTTAGTTTTGCCGCATGAAAAACTGTGATACAGCTCTATCGATAAAGGGTTTATGCACAAACATTAAAAATCATTGTAAATCTCATTATGATGAAATAGGAATATTTGCAGTATTGATGCATAACATTCAGGTGTGACAGGTGACCTCAGGCTATCAGCATGCAGTGATGAATAACTCATTGACATTTTGATGAATGACTAGTTCCTTTATTTAGCAGAAGGAGGAGATGGCCACATTGGGGAGAACTGGTCTTCTGGCATACAAGGTAGTAGAAGGATTTGATTACTCAAGGATGAGCATAGCAGAGCTACTACCATCCAGCCTGGAGCTTTATCAATGCAGAACAGAAGTAGCAGTGGTGTTTTCTCTACAGTTGCTCCATCTGGATCTCACTTCTGGATGATCAGTTATAGAGCCTGTCTTCCTGGCCTTCTTAGAGATCTGGGTGCTACATAAAATCCCTTAACAAATTTGTTTTCTGTTTTATTCTAGAGTGGATTCTAAAACCAACTGACACAGAAATAAAGAGTCAATGGATTTAACTACATGGGGGTCATGAGAGCCAGAGAAGGTCTGGGCTGTTAACAGAGTCATAGGGTGGTGGACTGTTTGAAGGTGGGTGAGGGACAGAGGAGAAGTGAGCAAAGGGAGCCACTTGGCTTAAACGACTCATTCTAAAAGGTGGTGAAAGGGAAAGGAACGATAGAGAACAGCTGGAAAAGGCCGCAGGGTCAAGGGAGGAAATTTTATTTTTAAAAATGGAAGTGATTGAAGGTTCCTCAGAAGACTGGAGTACAATCTCAAGGAGAGGTGGACAGACAGCCTTAGTTAGGAGGAGCTGTGCCTCCGTTAATGTAACAGGACGTTTTGTAAGCACTGTCTAGGGAATGGTGTCTTTGTCTCTGGAGTGGACAGAAGTATACACACATTTGCTCTGGAAAAGCCTTAAGTGATGCAAGAACAAGACACTGAGAGATGCCATAGGAAATTCCAAATAGTGAAAATAGGGCAGTTCCATCCATTAAAGTACTTAGAAAAAGACGTAAAAATCATAGGGATATTATTTTTGAGTACATTTGTATGCTATTTATTTATATTTGTAAATAAGATAACATGTTACAAAAATTTGGATAAAGAAACAAAATGAATGTACAAGTCATATTTCAGAATGCTTTAAAACTGTGTTTTAATTTACCCTCAGTCTTCTCTTGTATATGTACTTTTCCATGGTTGTAGTAAGGTATACATGCAAATGGCATAGGACATACTGTTTGTTTTACTTATTATAATCATGTTTCTATCTTGTACAGTATCCATAGTCAACACTTTGATACTATGATATTTAATTTCCATGATTGACTTAGCTTTTTCTCATTGCTAGCCATGGCTATAACTAACATAAATGTAATCATTGCATAAATGTGAATTACAGTTCTACAAGGGACTTCAGAGATTATCAGGTACCACATCCTCCTCATGCAGAGAAGACCAAGAAACAAAGCACTTAAGTGAATTCCAACAGGATAACACTGGAAATGAGCAGCAGGGTCAAAACCACACCGTTGTGCCATAACACGGACAGAGGGCAGGAAACAGAAGTGACGTCACCTGCAATGCTCCAGCTCAGTACTGTTCAAAGTTCCGGTCTGTAAAATGTTTATTACTGCTTCACACTGAGATAAGGGGCTTGCAAAAGAATAAGGGAAGCAGTGCATTAATTTATATTCTGTTGCTGATCAGAGGCTGTCAGTCACCTATCAGGATTAGTCCAAGGATAATACTTTTGAGTAGCACAACTCCGAAAGAAAAATCACAAAATGTCTGACTCTCTCCGTAACGATGAATGGCATTAATAAATATTACTGAAGTTTCATAGCTACATTTCCTTCATTACTCTTCCATTTTTTTCTTTAACAAATCCATTAAGTGTCCAAGAGATTACCCTTTAAAAAAATAAAGCCCAGGTACCCAGTGTGCAAGTATGAAAATGATGGGCTTACCATGCAGATTTAAATGGCTTTATTTAGAGAGATTCACACAGGAAAAACAACTGTAGAGGGGACAGGCTGTCCTTCTAACCTGGTCACTTTGATAGTCTGACAATTCAGGAAAGTTCTTGGGAGTTCATGGGATCATATTTATCTGTGTATGTGTGAGAGACAGACTTTTGAAAGATAATTACATCCCTCCTAACTCAAGGGTTTCAGCTCTCCTGACTACCACTAAAATAATTGTTTTATAATTCTTTTATAAATTTAACCATCACATGAATCATGATCATCTGATTCTTGTATTTTTCTGAACAGAAAAAACGAAAAATACTAAAAAAACACAGAATGACATGACGTCATGATTCATCATACTCAATATGAATTGGTTTTCGGAACTCATGATACATTTTGATGTAGTGGTTTTAGAAGTATGTTTTATAACTCACGGGCTATCTGAAAGTTCATTCTAAGTATGAGAAAAATTACTATAGTATCACCAGGGTAAAACAAATACTAGTGATCATTGATTTCATTTTTCACTTTACAAATTGGCCTGTACATACGTTATGCTGAAAAGAAACAGTGAAAGATCTCTAGAGGAAGAGGGGATGCCAAAAACACTGTGATAGATAATAGATTGATAGCCACCTTGCAGGAAACGCTAAGTCCTACAATGTTGCTTCCGGAATAGGTATCTTCTTTTGGTTCCATGTGCTTACACACTATTATTACTACTGTTAATAGCAGCAGGCAAAATTCTAAGCACACAGAATATATTAAATCACTTAACTGTCACCAACACATCAAGAGGTAGGCATTATTATTTAACTAACTCCATCATATAGAGGAGTAAATTAAGATACAGGGAGGTTAATAACATAACTTACCCTAGACTAAACATACACATGTCCCACACGAACCCGGGAGTTCACCATGCAACCTTCTCACTATGACTTAGCTTTCACATTATTATTCATGCAGGAAAAAAATGCTAGCAGTAATATTTATTGACATCAATTAGTAAGTCGGTAGTATAGTTTACACATTTTTTTGGTCTTGTGATCTGATAGTAAAAATCAGTTCATTACATTATCTTTGGATATTTGAATTAAGTAAGTTTTCTCCCATCCTTAAGAAAAATAGAAAAGGCCAGGAACAATGGCTCACATCTGTAATCCCAGCACTCTGGGAGGCTGAAGCGGGCAGATCACCTGAGGTCAGGAGTTTGAGACCAGCCTGGCCAACATGGCGAAACCCCATCTTTATTTAAAAAATTAGCTGGGCGTGGTGGTACACGCCTGTAATCCCAGCTACTCAGGAGGGTGAGGCAGGAGAATCACTTGAACTCAGGAGGCAGAGGTTGCAGTCAGTCAAGATTGTACCACTGCACTCCAGCCTGGGCGACAAGAGCGAGACTCTGTCTCAAAACAAACAAACAAACAAACAAACAAACAAACAGCTGAAAATGTGTACTGGAGGAGATTTAGAAAACACAGATATACATAATGATGAAAAATATTTCACAACCCAGGAATAATGCTTAACATTTGTCTGTCTCTCTATCAAATCTATCGAATCTATATCCTCTAATCTTTTATAAATACAAACACACATACTAGCCAGCTGCAAACACATGCTGCCATTCCAAAGGAAAGAAAAGATAACTCAGAGGCAGATCTGAGAGCCATGGAAAATCATTTCTAGGCTTTGCGATCTAATCAAGAACTTTCAACATTTGCCCAGTTGGATGTCAGGATTTCTAAGGATCAGTGGCTTTTTTGAGCTTTCCATTTCCCCTTTATGAAATGTTTATAAGCAGTTATCCTTTGTGTGTCTCACCACTGTATGCTGGGTGTGTGGGAGGCAGATAATGTCTCATCTCTTCAGTCTGCAGTGAAGAGAGAGGATACTTAATGAGCTCTAATTAAGAAACTACCCAAGAAGCCTCCTCCATCCCGGGATCTAATTTAAAGAATGAAATTCATGGCTTCCAGCTGGTTATGTAAAGGGAGCAGACTTCTGAGGACCTTGAGCTGGTCCATCATGATCCCTGCCTTCTGGTATTCCATATCAATGTATAATCCTCTTCCCTTTGAATGTGGGTTACATTTACTGACTCACCTCTAAGGAAGAGAATATGACAGAAGTGATGGGATATTGCTTCTGAGGTTAGGTTATTAAAAGAACATGGCTTCTGTTTTGGGCTCCCTCTCTCTTCCATTCCTCACTCTGTCATTTCGTGCCAGGGCACAGGTAGCAAGGAACTGATACAGTCCTTGTTGGAGTACCAACAATCAGGGTGGACTAGGGGTCTCCTGCTAACATCTATGTAAGTGAGTTTGGAAGTGAATTTTTCCCTAGTTGAGCCTTGAGATGACTGTTGCCCACAGTGAACACCTTAATTTCAACTTTGTGAGATGCTCTAAGCCAGAAGCACTCAGGTAAACTGTGCCTCAATTCCTGACCCACAGGAACTGTGAGATAATATTTATTGGTTTTGCTGCTAAATTTTGGTGCAATTTGTTATATAACAGTAAATAACTAATACAGATGTTGAGTCTGATATAAGATTGAACCCTTATTTTGTTACTCTGATTAAAGATTTCATATGCATTGAACCTGACCAATTATTCATAAGTTTACAAATAAATGCATACATTAAAATAAAGGACAGTTTTCTTAAATTGCTTTTTTATTTCCAGTATGTCTAATTATTTCCTTTTCATATGTTTATTTTATAAGCAAGATATGTGGATCTTATAAACTCTGAGGAAATCATTATTCTTATGTTAAAGTTTTTTATTTTGTTTTCTCAGGTGTCAGTTCTTCAGCTTGCTGGCATCTCTTTCATGGTACTGGTGGTCTTCCTTCTACTCATCCTGGCATGTGAGATTCCTTGTTTGCCCACGTGCAGATGCTTCTGGTGACTGTGGGTTGCAGAGTGTGACATACTGGAAGTAACTGTGCAGGTAGCTTATTTTGGGGGTATACCCAAAGTAGTTTACTCATTCTATTTCAGATTAGACCTCCCTGAGATAGTACCACGTATTTTTAGCTAGATTCAGTACTTTGGCCTAGGGTAAACACTGCGGCTGCCCGCAGATTATTATAAGGGAAAAAGGAATGAGTAATATTTCAACTATTCGAAATTACTCACCTAATGATTTTCCCAGGAACACACCCTACTTTGTGTATTTTGTGACTATGTGTTTGCAGAATCTCAAGAACTGCTCCCACCTATAAGAGGATTTTTTTTCAAACACTGTTTGAAACTGTGATTTTTTTTCTTGTAATGTGTCTTTTAAGGATGCTTCAAAGTCTCTGATCACCAGTGGTACACTTTTTTTGTTCTTTCTGCATTATTGGTATGCATGTATTATGAAACACGTTTTACAAACGTGCATAGGTATATATGTGTGTCTGTGTATATATATGTGTGTGTGTGTATATATATATCTTATTAAGAGGTTTGAGTAGGGGGAAGTAGACATATGTGGTTTTTGCCAATAGAATCCAATTAATAAAAAACATTTATATTTTTGAAATTAGAACTCTAAGACTTCATCTAGAAATAACGTCCATTTTTGATAAAAATGAAAATACTGGATCTAACCCAATTGTAATACTGGTGATTAAGCAGTCGAAATGAACAAGTAGGAAGGGGTCCAGTCACTTAGTGAATGCTGCTTCTGCCATCAACACATTAAGGAGACATGGTACTTCAGTCTGTGTGTAAGAAAGTGATATTTAGAAAATCTAAGTAGATGTGTCCAAAAAGTGCTATTCTGAAGTTGATAAAGATGACTTGGCAATTTTTTTTTTCCTAAGGGCAATTAACCACATTCATGATGTGTTTGGACTTAGTTTTTCTCCACTATTGTTGGATATTTTACAAGCTGTTAAATAAATAAATCTGGTAATAGTTTAACTGATTGTAGAGAAAAGAGAAAGATGCATTAAGTTTTTTAAAAAACACCTATACCTATATATGTAAGTAAATATAATTTTAAAAATTATTTTGTAACTTTTATAGCATGCTGGTTAATATGTCTAGATTAAGTCTACCAAATGTGTTATGAATACTTTTTTCCATATAAAAGATAAACTGTCAATAAATCTTTTCCAGGCATCAGTGTCTAGTCCACATAATCATTAGCAGACAATTCCCCTGGCGCAGCATCTTACTCTTGATTAACTGCTTCTCTTAGATTAACTGAAGGACTGAACCGTGTATGAATAATCGTTTTTTGTTCCCAGTTTAAATTTTCCTTTTCATAACTGCTATGTGCTGTATGATGTTAAGGAAACCGATCAGGTTAGCTAAAGGAAAAATGATTATCAATTTATGAAAAAGGAAAAGTTGGGAAACTGGTAACTTCTTGGTTACTGAAGGTGTTTGCTTCCAAAACAGGTAGAGGTAAAAATACAATACCCGACTCCCTTATCTGTGGTTTGACTTTCTGTGGTTTTAGTTACTCAAGGTCAACTGTGGTCCAAAAATATTAAATCAAAAATTCCAGGCCTGGCACGATAGCTCACATCTGTAATTCAAGAACTTCAGGATGCCGAGGCAGGAGGATCTGCTGGGCCCAGGAGTCTGACATCAGCCTGGGCAATAGCGAAACCTCATCTCTACTGAAAAAAAAAGCCAGCCATGGCGGCACACCCCTGTAGTTGCAGCTCTCAGGACACTGAGGCGGGAGGATCACTTGAACCCAGGAGTTGGAGGCTGTAGGGCTGCAGTGAGCTATGATTGAGCCACTGCACTCCAGCCTGGGCAACGAAATGAGGCCCTGTCTCAAAAAAAAAAAAAAAAAAAAGGAAAGAAAATTGCAGAAATAAACAATGCGTAAGGTTGAAACTGTGCACTGTTCTGAGTAGCATGATTAAATCTCATGCTGTCTACAGCCCAGGACATAAATCATCCCTTTGTCCAGCGTATCCATGCTGTATATCCTACCTTCCATCAATCACGGCTGTTTCGGTAATCAGATGGAAAAAATACAGCACATACAGCGTTCAGTATAAAAACATAGTATATACAGGGTTGTAGGCGTTTCAGGTGTCCACAGGGCTCTTGGAACTAATCCCCTGAGGATAAAGGGACTACTGTACACATTTTCCTCTGGTGGCTTATACCTACAATAAGAGCACTTAACAAAGTAAGACCATTCAACAAAACAATTTAAAAATAATAAATCAATGATTTAGGCAAGGATGAAAATACAAATACCAAGTAATGTAAACATTTATATATATTTTAAAGAAAATTTTGGTATTTCCATTTCCTTAATTATATAGCCAGAAAGTTGCAAGGGAAAAAAGAATTTGGTTTAGAAATAGCATGAACCTGGGATAGATTACCACTCATTAATCTTACTTCAGAATGATATTCACATGTTGCTGCTGCCTAGGAAAACAATCTGAAGGCACAATTGATTCTAAAATACATTCCCCTGGTTTCTTGATATGTTGCATTCCACTCTTGAACATGAAGATAATGGCTAGTTTGGGGAACTGTCTTACAAGATTTTGCTAAGTGTAAATACATGAATATTTTTAAGAAAACGTCTTCATTAATGGCTGTTGAGCTAAAAATCTCCATAACTACATATTATGCAAAGATAGGACACTTAACATCCATACTTTAAAGATTCTTTTTTCTTTTTTTTTGAGACGGAATCTCGCTCTGTCACCCAGGCTGGAGTACAGTGGCACAATCCTGGCTCACTCTATCTCCTGGGCTCAAGGGATTCTCCTGCCTCAGCCTCCTGAGCAGCTGAGATTACAGGTGTGTGCCACTACACATGGCTAATTTTTGTATTTTTTGTAGAGACAGGGTTCCTCCATGTTACCCAGGCTGGTCTCGGACTCCTGACCTCAAGTGATCTATCTGCCTTGGCCTCCCAAAGTGCTAGGATAACAGGCATGAGCCACTGTGCCCAGCCGGCATACTTCAAAGATTCTAATGAAAGTACTTGACCTTAAAATATTATTTCTGTTTAATCGTATTCTGTAAATCTGGGTAAATGAAAAACAAGAATCTCAATTTTTAATCAATATTTGACCAGACACATCTTTAGATCAAGCCACGAGCTTTTTAGATAAAATAGAAAAAAATTCCCACTTTTGGGAAAACTAGTAGAAATGTGATGTCCAGATTCAGCTGGATGTATCTCAAGATCAACATTTACCACTGTATTTACTACCACCTGAAAATCTTAAGCCAACCATTAAAAAAATTGCAAAAGATCACGGACTTACTTTTGGAATTTTTGTCTTTTAAAAATATAAACATAATTCATCTTCTTTAAACCCACCTACACAAGTCCTGTGTTCAAATTTTATGGAAAACTGTTCACTTTAGGCACTTCTTTGCCTGTATAAAATGCTGTCATGTTGATATATCTGAACACTAAGGTACCAATTTATATGATTTTGAAGGAAGCAGTTGAAGACTCAGGTAACATTGCTTTAGGACAAGTCAAAAGAGAGTTTGCTCTTTGGCTTTTGACACTGAAGTTTCTTACTAATATGTTTTATGAAACCCTCTCTAGGAAACTACAGTATTGTGGTATCAGTTTTCTAAAGCAACTCCCTGTTAGTTAATGTGGTTGTTTTGTCACAGCATGCCTTTTGTCTCCACCCACCTCCAGTCCCATCTTTACTCATTCTGCCTTTTGGATAAAACATGTACAATTATATATGGCTTGGTGGAGAATGGGCTTGGGATGCCACACAACTAAAGTGGCACACTTAAAAAATACCTCTCGGCTACAGAGTCAAATAAGACTTGGAAATGCTAGAGGTCAGAACATTGCTCACAAATTATCCTGGTTCAATTTAGCCTGTGAATGTTTTGGAATTATACAAACAGTGTCTGATGACTCATATAACTTGTACCTTAAGTGCATTTTGCTGTTGTGCATCCTTTCAGTCCAGCTACCCCCTGAGGAACAAAGTGTTACAGAAGCAGTTACAGTTTCAATTTCCCTCTATGATTCGCTTTCATCTGAAAACCAGTGAAAGGTGGGGGGAAATGGACTGACTAACTCCTGGCATTATCAGGGCTTCACAATACTAAATTTCCACTCTCCCTCTATCAGGGAAGAGAGTCCTAACAAAGACTACAAATAAATTAAAGAAACCAGACAACATAAAGATGCTACTTAGGAAATATTATTATCAATAATTAATTAGTTTTCCAACCAAGTACTATGTACTTGAAACATTTTTTTTTTAAGATATCACATATCTAGTGTCTCATTTGATTCTAATTTTGAATAGTTAATACAATAGAGATTTGCATTAATAGCTATCTAATGGCTATAAAAACAATGGCTATTTTTATGGTATGTTCATGCTATCTACAGGCAGATGAACTACATTTTAGATTATCAATCTGATCTGATTTTCTCTGTATCTCTGAAACTTATGGTTTTCCAAGGATGACTTCTCACTGGTACCCAGTGTGGTGACCCATTTTGTAAGTCAATGCAATATTTGTGACTCTAGTCTTGGTTTGGTTCCTCTTTCTTTTTTCCACTAGGAAAATGTTCACTTTATCTTCCACAAGCTTCTTCAGTACCAGGCAAGGGACTCAACTCCTGATGATGATCATTTCTTGCCTTACTTTAAGGATGAGGACTAAATAAGGGGAAAAGTGGTGAGAATACTGGAACACATTTGGGGCAGGTTCCTAAGGGGGAGGATAAATCGTACACACACTTTACAGAATCCACATAGTCAAAGAGAACAGAAAGGCACCCAGAATGGCACCACCTACTCAACACAATCTTGACTTAGTAGATAAGGGGATTAATTTCCATTCGAAGCTTTCTGGAGACTCAAAGTGCTCTAGTGAAAAGATCACTGATCTTGCAGTCAGGGGATTTGGACTTCAGCCCTACCTATACTAAACCCCTGGGTAATCTTTGACAGGTCACTTAAATTTACTCAGCCTTAGTTTTCCCAGCTGTGATATAGGGATGAAATTCCCACAGGATTGTTCTCAGGCCCAAATGTCACAATGTCTATGAAAGTGCATTATATAAATATGATTATGTCATATCTGCTATCATCAATGGAGGCTTTCTGTATGTACTATTCCCAAATATATTACACACATCCATGACTTAAGGTAGGTATACTTAACTTTTTTTTTTTTTTAGACTGAGTCTTATTCTGTCACCCAGGCTGGAGTGCAGTGGTATGATCTTGGCTCACTGCAACCTCTGCCTCCCGGGTTCAAGCGATTCTCATGCCTCACTCTCCTGGGTAGCTGGGACCACAGGCACATGCCACGAAGCCCGGCTAATTTTTGGGTTTTTTTTGTTTTTTTTTTTTTAGTAGATACGGGGTTTTGCTATGTTGGCCAGGATGGGTTTGAACTCCTGGGCTCAAGCAATCCACTCACCGCGGCCTCCCGAAGTGCAAGGATTACAGGCGTGAGCCATCGTGCTCAGTGGCTTACTGCACTTTTTTTTTTTTCTTTTTTTTTTTGAGACGGAGTCTCGCTCTGCCGCCCAGACTGGAGTGCAGTGGTGCGATCTCTGCTCACTGCAAGCTCCGCCTCCCGGGTTCACGCCATTCTCCTGCTTCAGCCTCCGGAGTAGCTGGGACTACAGGCGCCCAACACCGCGCCCAGCTAATTTTGAACTTTTTAAATCACATGCATTTAAAGTTGATAATTAGATAATATAATAATATTGATAATTACGTCAAATTATAGATAACTTCTCATCCTTGTACCTTTGCTTTTCTCTACCTAATTTCCATGTTTTCATTTTGATACTTTTTGAAAATCAAATAAGAAAACTCAGAACACTCTACAGTTTTAAGAAGGTTGACTCAGGATTACTAGGAAAAAGATCGGCTTCAACATAATGATTTTAATTTTTTGTCAGGCTTTTCCTGTAGTGTTTTGAGATATTCTTGATATGTCAGTAATCTGAAAATTACACAATCAATCAATGGGAGAAAGAATGGCAGGTGGTCTCAGAATAACTTTTTGACCCTCTTTCTTTCTTCTCCCTTCCTCATTTACACATGGGCACATACCTTCATGGAGGGCTTTTATATCTTATTTCAAAGAGTATAACCAGTTTTATCAATGAAAGCTCTACAAATAATTTCTGAATTAGAATGTTTAATTTTTAAACATTTTAAATCACTTTTTATAATTACTACATTCACAACGTAATTGTGAATTGAATTTTGTGGTTAACATAATCTTCATACATAAAAGAAGGTAAATATTTGTCTCCAAAAATAAAAATATTAATAATGATGCAGAATCTCAGATATATCCATTAAGAGTTTAATATGGTTTGCTTAGTATGTGTTTATGGGAATTTTTGAAAGAGTCATGTTTTTAAGAAAATAATTTGGGAAAAATAGAAATTTAAGTGGCTCATTTTTTGTGGTTAGATTAGTATTTATGAAATTTGGTTTTGTTTATCTCTCAGCAAATCATTAAGAGATCCAGAGTAACAGAAAGAGAAAACCATTATGTTTCATAATGAAATATTCTTGGATATTGAAGACAGTCTATTAAAACATTTAAGTGGTACATCTTTGTCACCATGTAATAGATAGGTTTTAAAAACAGAAGTGGCAAAAAAGAACATAACATGAATAAAACAGGAGAAACATTTTGAAATAGTATTATGGTCACAATTTAAAATATTTCTACATTGTGTTCTGGAAGAATGCACAATTGAAAAAATAAATTTTGAAATTAAATACCAGGTGTATTCACTCTACGAAGATGTACCCACTTAATAATTGAATCTGTGATATAGCAAGCTTTGGGATAATAGATATTTTATAGATATAAAATTGAATTTTGAAAACTACTTCACGTGATTCTCTAAAGTATTTAAAGAGGAAAGATATCAAACTGCTTACCAGAATGCTGCATCTGCAATTTTATTGGCCAATTATGAAAAGTGATCTAATTATACATATTATTCATATTTGTTGAGGCATGAAAGGATGTATAAATCTCCGTTCAGGAAGGCACTTAATTCTTTAGAGTCTATAGTAATATTTATAGCTTGATTTGCAAAACATTACAAATGATACTTAGGATCCAAATTGTTTTCATCTCTTAAAATTCAAAGCAGCTTCAGCTTTCTGAAACACACAGTTTGTCTGTAGTGTTATAATACACCTCCAAGTAACATGGTAGGCATCTTCTGTGTTCTAGATATGTGTTAGGTCTAAGAAATGTAAGGAAAAATGATAAGCAGGAGTCTTCAAGGAGCCAATAGTCTTGTGGGAAGAAAGATTGGGGTAGAAATCTCATAATCTGGGTAGAAATAATCTACAAGATAAACAGCTTTGACAGAGCTTTGAACAAGATGCTACTGGAACTCAGAGGAAGGCTGGAGTGGCTTCTCCAAGTCATGATGTTTCAGCTGGCTGCTAAGAATGAGGGAAGGAGGGTCAGCAGGCCTGACAGATGGAAGATACATCATCTACAAGGGCATAATGTTAGCCAAGACTAGTAAGTGCTGAGGAAAAGTGGAGTTCAATGTGGCTGAGGTCTGGCTCTGTCGCTAACTTGCTGTGCAATATAGAAATGTTATTTAGCCTCTCTGGGCTGTTTCCTCATTTAAAACAATAAAACCTATCCTCACTGAGGGTTTTGTGATGCATGTAAAATGCTTGGCAAAGTGTTTACTCCAGACTTAAATGCTCAGTAAGCATGAGTGGCTGCACATTGGAGATTCTGAGTGTCAGTTTGTGTTCATTTCCTTACCACATTAAGCTGGCCATTTAATCTCTTTGGGCTTCCTTTTCACTTTTCTGTAACAGGCGAGTGATCAAACTAGATGTTGATCTCAAGTCCCTTCCAACTCAAAGACTGTCATAGCTATATGATCATTGCCACATAAGTAAAAATTCACATTAAAATGTAAAATATGTAAAATTTAGGAAATTTTTTCTATGAGGAATATTTTACATTATAGCATTTTAACATACCAAGTTTGATGAATAATAGGGTCATAGAACTGGCTTTTAAGTCTTCAGGTTGGATGATCCATTCAAAACTGAACACCTCTAACTTTCATTTCTATTTTAGGTAAATTTACTTTTTTTGAAAGGTTTCAGAAAGATGATAGACAGCATCTGAAAAACATGGCCCAAGGTGGACTCTGTCCCTTCTTCATACCAGGGCCTATTCTTCTAAATAAAATAACACTGATGATAGGGGAAGCATCAAGAACCTGTTTGTTTTCTGGCTGTTTCAACTCAGTATCTTGTTGGTTTGTGACTTCAGAACAAAATGTAATAGCTTAACAGGAACTTTGATTTATTTGTTCCTTAAATCATGGAAAAAATAAACTAGCCAGCAATTATTTGTGGCTTTTAATAAAATACGTTTTGTAATTGCATGAAACAATTATCAAATATTTCTTATGAGCAAAAGCAAGGAAAAATGACCTATGGATGTAAATTTTGATCCCAAATGTTTTCCCTCCTTTAATTCAATGGTTATTGAACAACCATTATGTGCTGGTAGGGCTTAGTAATTTTTTTTTTTTTTGAGACAGAATCTCATTCTGTTGCCCAGGGTGGAGTGCAGTGGCACGATCTCAGCTCACTGCAACCTCCGCCTCCTAGGCTCAAGCAATTCTACTGCCGCAGCCTCCCACAATAGTAATTTATAAATGATTTTTTAAAAAGAAAACTTCAGCACCCAGGAATGAGAGGACATTAAGGGACTCAAGAACAGTAATTTCATGAATTTTAGGTCCTTGTGGAGCCAAAGGATCCTTGGAAGCCTGGGCGCACGATGTGCACTGGGGTCAAAGACGTGGGCAACACTGAGATTCTGGAGTTGTTGTAGAAGGAATTCCTGCCTCAGTCTAAGGAGGTATGACATGGGAGTGAATGTCTAGCATAGTGTGGAGGACAAGATCGCTAGGAAAGAGAAGGTCAAGAAACTCGAGGCGGGATCTCTGAAGTGATTGGGAAGAGGAGGAAGGTTGTGAGAGTGACAGTATGCCTGGAGTGAAGACTAGTGAAAATTAGGGTGAGTGACACAGGAGTATGTAAATGATGGCAATAATGAGGGGTACAGGGCGATATAATCTGATGATGTGGGGCTCCAATTTGAAGATTTTAAGGGAGCTCTTGCAAATGATAGTTTTTCACCCCTTTCTACCACTGTCCAATAGGTGGAATGAGTAATTCTTCTCACTCATCATTGCCTCTTTTCTGCCACTTGGATAGTGGTAGAAACGGGTGAAAAACTATCACTTCCAACAGCTGCCAGGGACGTAATGACTTAATGGAAAAGTCAGGTTTCTTAGATCGAGAAAGTAAAAGAAGTATCCAGAAAAGAGGGTGGATATACAGTGATTACTGCTGCTGCTGAAGGTCTATCAGGAATTAGGGAGGAGTGGATTACAGGAACAAAAGAGGGAAATATAGAGTCTTTCAGGTATTGGAGTATGGATGAGGGGGTGACCTTAGTCAAGAGGAGTTCCTGTAGTGACTTATATAAGGGGAGAGAAAGTAAGCATTTCCATGACGACCAACTAATATCTTTAATGATGACATATCAGGAACCACTGCTTTTAGATTTCTCACTTAAATTTGTTTTTGAAAAATTTATTCCAGATTTTAATACTTTCCACTCCTAAAACTGAATATGCATTCAACATATTTATTGGTTCTAAAATGTTATAAAATATCTGCTTTTGTTTGGCACTTTGCTTTTCTCCTTCTTATATCATTATTGTATTTTTCATGCAGTGATTTCTGTGGTCTCATCCCCCCATGTGGTGATCAGCTACCTTACAGAAGTCCTGCGCTTCTTTGCTTCTCTCCATGAATTATAAACCTAAGGGACAGGCAATTGAGAGGAAGCACAAAGAGTTCAAAGCAAACTGGGTTTAATCAATGTATCAGATACTGGGTGGCCACTCTGTTGTAAAAGTCAAAGTCAAGTTAAAATGTGGGGTTGTCTGCCACATAAGGGGAGCTCAAAAATCAGATTTTTAATAAAGTTGCTTCCAATAAGAACACTATCATTCTATTATCTTAACAGAATAAACCTGAATCTGAAATTGACATTATAAACCAGAAAATTAGCCAGAACTACACCTGGTGCATTGATGGAGTAAAAGAGAAGGAACCAACAAAAATACTAGAGCAGAAGATTCTTGGGGTCAATGTTAAGTGATCATTTATATTGATTTTCTTGGAGATGTTCATGGTGCATCTCTTGGTTCCCCCAAAAAATGTTTCCAATGCCCCTTTTCACTTTCTAAAACGAAATTGACTTGGATGATGAATTATCTGATCACTCTAGATACAGTGGATTGAAAAATGAAAATGAACACACCAGTAAGACACACATACACAAATACACACGGCATTTAGCTGAAATAAAAGTGTAATCTACTCACTCTGTACATACTTTCAAAATGAAAGCATGACTTCCTTGCCTTACCTTCTCTTTTTCTCCTAGCAAGAGAGTTTAGAGAAAAGTGACTTTGTCTCTTTATTTTTAACATTTACTACTTATCGATTTATATTTAGATAACTTGAGGACATTTAATTAATCTTTATTTGAAGATTTAGTGGAGAATATTTGGGCTAAATTTTAAATATCTCTGTACAGACAATGAAGTTCAAATAAGTATTACCCTGACTTAACTTGAATTATTTTTTTACCCTGCTATAATTAGAGAAGCATAAGTGAGATAAACCCTTTTCTAAAATATATTCAGAAAAAAAAATTGGTATATCTGAGGAAGTGTGTCAGAGGAAGTGTGCATTCTGCCCGTATCAAGTTTCTCCCTTGCTGGAATCTAAGTGATTTTGTATTTCACAAGTGGCTTTGTGAAGAACAATAGAAAAGCATTTGGGTAGAAAAAAAAGATGTCAGGATTTGTCATTAGAAGTCCTGTATTTGTTTCCGGTTGCACCACTCATTAGTTCAATAACTAAGCGTAAGCAGATTATCTAAATTCTCTACACTTCAGTTTCCTTATCTGTACAATTATTATTCCACAAGTAGAAAAAGCACTTTTCAGAGTGGGTGAAGATCAAATAAGAAAATATGTATGAAAGGGCTTCTCACAGCACCTGGCACCCAGGCCCTCAAATGTCACGTAGTGACTCTACTTCCAGTTTCTGTTTCAATCTAGAGCTTGTTATATGAGAACTACTTTTAATAATGATATTTGCAAGGTGCTACTAGTTCCCAAATCAACGGCTATATTTAGTACATTATCCTTGATAGGGCAGAAAGGGAAATTAATACATTTTCAATTTGACAATAATTTTTCCTAAGAAATTAAAGAAGCCTTAATTAAAGAAGCCTTAATTAACCTGGCAGACCATTTATCTAGAGGCTACACACCCTGAGCATTCTGATTAACCAAAATTTTATATGAGGCTAATATCAGGCAATTTATGTGATTAAAGACAAAATTACTTTTATTTATGTGCATATACTGCCACATTTTTCTTGTTTACATCATATATTTTTTGTAAGAGAAAATAGTAAACTCCTATTCGTCACACAGTTTATCTGTTCTTTCTTCTAGAAACTTGTTACTTCTCCTAGATACTTGTTTATATCCTGACATAATTCTCCATCTCAACCTTTGACTAGAATCAAATGTTAGAACTGGAATTAGAATTCATACAGCAAAATGCTAGTTATCCCAATTTGATCATTATACATTGTATACACATATTATCAAACTATCACTTTATATCCTATACATATGTAAAATTATTACCCATCACCTAAAAAGAAAAAGAAAAAAAAGGAATGGAAACAATAGTTTAAATGCCAATATTGCTAGAAGTCTTCCTTTTACCTAACTTACTCCTTACAGGAACGTTCCTAGAGGAACATCTACCAGGTAAATGTTCTCTGCATTTTAGAAGTTGTTAAATCAAGTTTAGCCTACAGCAGCCCCTTAAATATTTTAAATTTGGCTTAAAGGTTTCCCTGGACATCATGAACTATAACCTAAATGAAGGTGTAAACAGACTGTAACCCACTCTTGTGCCAGTCACTGAGTTTTGGCCAAAGGTGGTCAACTGTTCAAACCATGTTCAAAAGAGGCAAATGCCAAGCTGTACCCAATCCGGCTGTTTCTGCCACTCACTTCTGTTTTCTGAGCATCACTTTCCTTTTTCTGTCCATAAATAACCTTCTAACATGTGGCTGTACTGGAGTCTCTCTGAGCCTATTCAGGCTCGGAGGCTACCAGATTCACGAATCATTCTTTGCTCAAACTTGGTTAAACTTAATTTGGCTACGGTATCTCTTTGAACAAAATGAAATTTCAGTTTTGAAAAATTTAAGTAATTTGTCCATGTTCCAAGCAATGCAATAAAAATTTGAACCTAATGTGTTAGATTTCAAAGACCATGAATACTCTACTCTGTACAGTTGACCCTTGAACAACATGGATTTGAACTGCGGAGTCCACTTACACACAGTTTTTTTTTCCAACCAAATGTGACCTGCAAGTACAGTATTCACAGGATGCAAAACTGCATAGTATAAGGAGCACTGACTTTTCCCATACGTGGGTTTTGCAGGGCCAACTGGGGACTTGAGTGTACATGGATTTGGTTATCCTCGGGTGGTCATGGAACCAATCCCCCATGGAAACCAAGGGAAGACTGCATCTGTTAGTGATCATATTGTATGCTATTGATTTAAAAGTGATGGCAGATGTCATTTCTATATACAGAAGAATTCCTTCATAAAATGGAACTGGAGACTGGCAGGGCTGGCCTTAGCAGTTAACAGTATATGCTACTGTTGGTGACTACATATGTGGTGATATGTTTGGCTCTGTGTCCCCACCCAAATCTCATCTGGAACTGTAATCCTCACGTGTTGAGGGAAGGGTCTGGTGGGAGGTGACTGAATCATGGAAGCAGACTTCCTCCTTGCCGTTCTTGGGACAGTGAGTGAGTTCTCGTGAGATCTGGTTGTTTGAAAGTATGTGGTACTTCCCCCTTCACTCTCTCTTTCTCCTGCCACCAAGAGAAAACATACCTTGTTTCCCCTTCACCTTCTGCCATGATTATAAGTGTCCTGAGACCCCGCAAGTCATGCTTCCTGTTAAGTCTGCAGAACTGTGAGTCAACTAAACATTTCTTCACAAATTACCTAACCTCAGGTAGCTATTTACAGCAGTGTGAAAATGGACTAATACAGGTGGTTATGAATTGGTACCTACCAACAAGGTATCAAATCCACTGTTTGGCATTTCTGCCATCAATGCAACGATCTGCCTTTGTACTCAAAGGTGTTTTGCTTCTGCACAGTCTTCTATTAAGGGAAATGATAAGCCTCATCACTTAACTCAGTACTAACAGTAGGACCCCAGATGATGCTCCAAGAGAGTCTGATAGGACACCGGCAGGGAGGATAGGAAATAGAACATGACAGAGACACACTTTGTCTCTAGTTTTTCTTTAGGGGTAAAACAGGCAAAATTAACACATCTTACCTGTCAAGTAAAATTACAAGAATAACGTGTATGTATGTACGTGAACCTGTGTGAAAATTCAGACAGAGTAGTTCCAGAGTTGTCACATTCTTATTGATGCGATTTGGACTATGCAGGAGCAAACCAATCAATTATACTGGAACTCTATATATGATACATATCTTTACTAGTAAAACAAAAAGCGTCTGATATGGTTTGGCTCTGTGTCCCCACTCAAATCTCATCTCAGACTATAATCCCCTCGTGTTGAGGGAGGGACCTGGTGAGAGGTGATTGGATCATGGAGGCGGTTTCCCTCATGCCGTTCTCATGAGAGTGAGTAACACTGTCAACGTCACAGAGATGGTCCCTTAGAGTTCCTCCAGGCCCCTCTCTACATGTGGAGGAATCTAATCACAGTTGTCAACTGAGGTCTGGCCCTATGTGGGCAGATCCTCGAATGTTTTCCTTTTCTGAATATTACTTTCTTTCAAATGCTAATAAGGGTTAGGCCCAAAGCATTTTGTTGTCCCCTTCAAATAAAGTACAATGCAAACATTAGGCATTCCATGTTCATTGTGTATGTGTCTCGTTTTACACATTCTATCCTAAAATATTTATTTTTAGTCACTGCCCTGATACTCAGTGGCTGGCAGTTAGTAGACTCTCAGCCATAACTGCTGAATGAATAAAATGAATTCTACAAGCTTTTGCTATTGAAAAGTATTATAGAGGTATACTACATCTATCTTAGAATTTTTGTAGTTCAGTGAACAAAGAATATGGCTAACGGGGGTAGAATTTCTTACAAAAATCCAGACAGCACTCTTCAGTTATTCTTTTCCAATTTCATTAGCTGAAAACCAGGGACACAACAAGAAATCAGGAGATGTACAGGAGGATCTAACATTTGAGTAATGACCTGCTGCTGGACTGTAACAAAGCAGTAGTCGTTTCCATTTAATAGAACAGTGGTTAAGGAATAATGGGCTGAGATGTTTCATATTTTTATGACGACATCTCTAGAAGTAACTTTTTATTCCCTTTGTGTTGAAGTAACTCTTTATTCCCTTTGTGTTCATAATTTATTTAATGCATGCCAAAATTATTATCACTGATACGACAGTTATATTTCCGTGACCTTCAGCAGAAGGTGGGGCGGAGGATGCTGTTGTGAGCTGTTGGCTTCTGCCACTGGCTCCTCCAGGACAGCAGAGCCACACTTCCTCTCAAGTGCTGCTACCACCCTTTTCTCCTAGCAACCATATTATGTTAAAGTGCAGTTGCTGAGGTTGCCAGGATATTCTTCTATTCTTGTCCTCCATGATCAAACCAAAGACAAGAGAAAGTGTAAACCAAACCGAGGCAAAGACACAGGTAGAGAGACCCAGAAAAACCAAATGCCAGCCTCTTATTGAGAAGAAAAAAATTGAGCAAATTATTTTGTTGTTAATGCTTAAAAAATCTATCATTTATTTTCTTTTGGGTAAAATCAGAAAACAAATTTTAAAGACAATCCACAAAAGAATGGCTATGAAACATTTTAAGACAAAACCACGTTATTCGTCAGTAGAAGCTACTTTTTCCCAATAGAGGAAGAGAGGTAAACATCTTAAATTGTCAGAGTGACCTGGAAGATTCTAAATCATAATTACCATCCAGTTTCACATATAAAAGCTTTGAAGAGGCCACCACATCTTATTGAACCAAAGATATCATTGATTGTAAAATGTGTACTGATTTCTGGAATGTGAAAATGTGAAAAATATGCATCTTAGAATTATTGAAATATGGCACATTACTCATTTGATATTTCAATCAGTTGCGAGATAAAACATCCTATGTATTTACAGAAAAAGAGCAGAACCGAGGTTTTCAGAGTCACACAGCTAATAAGGGGAAAAGACATAATTCAAATCCATATCTGTTTGACTATTATGTTCAAGCTCATCTTAATTCAGTGTTATTTCTTCAATTTCTTGCACAGATAGTAGATAAAAGGAGTTATTGAATAACGTGCTTACAGAACTTGATAGTTGTTGACATGTTTGTTATATACCTAGTAATTCACTAGGTATCACTAGGCCTGTTTTACAAATGAGAATAACCGGGCCTAAAAAAATTGAATGACTCACTCAAGGTCATATAATTAGAAAGTAACAGAGCCAGGAGTGAAACCCAAGATAAATGACTCTGAATCCAGAACATGTTTGACTAAGATCAGACATTAACCAGCTCCCAGATCTGAAATTAGAACATGGACATAAAGATAATTCAAAGAGAAATGTATCTGTTGGATACCTAGGAAAAGCTGTTGCACATGTCAGATGGATTCATTGATTTATTCAATAAACATTTACTGAATGGCTACTGTGAGTTACGCTCTATTTTAGTACCTAGGATACAGTAGTGAATAAAATACCTAAAATCATACGGAACATTTAAGAGTTATAGAGAGAAACAGGTTGGAGGGAGGAGGATGGGGGAATTTATAATTTAAATAGTGGCTAAGGAAGATGCTTGCAGTGAGCCGAGATCGTGCCACTGCACTCCAGCCTAGGCGACAAAGCGAGACTCTTGTCTCAAAAAAAAAAAAAAAAAAAAGAAAAGGAAGGCACCCCTGAAAAGGTGACATTTGAGAAAGAAAAACGAGATAAGGAAGTGAGCTACATGGATATCTGGGGGAGGAACATTTCAGGCAGGAGGAAGGAAAATGGCCTGGTTGGGAATGTCCTGGCTCGTTGCACGAACAGCTGAGAGGCTGGATGGCCAGGGCAGAATCAGAAAGGAAGAGCCTGGAAGGTGATCAGTACCAAAGGCAGGGGAGTGGACAGACAGCTCACACTGGGCCTTGACGGCCAATGTAAACTCTTTGGGATTTACACAGAACAAAATGATGACCTGAGGGACACAGCCTCACGGAATTTTGAACCTGGTCAGGTTCAATAACTCTGTCCTAGGCATCCCAAATATGTCTACTTCATTGTCCACTTTAATCTCAGGCTACCCGGCACGTAGTTGTTTTCTGTCTACCTTGTCGCTGTGCTATAAAATGTGGCTTATTCTAGAGAGGGCTGACAGGTAAGCTTCCAGAAAACATGGACAGCTAACAAATATTTACTAGAGACCTATTATCTGTGCTGGGCATTTAGAAAAGCACCCACTGCATCCTGCTGCCACCCCGGGCTCGGCCTCCTACCAAAAACAACAACAAAAAAGATGTAGTTGCCACTCATAATGAGCTTATAACTTAGCTGTGAAATCATGAAGGTCTACACCAAGTGTTCGTTGCTGGAGGGGGAAGCTCAGAATTATGATCATGCCAGGAGTAGCCAGAGACAATTTAATTAAAGAAAAAATTTGAGGTGAGGTCTGACAGCAGTATGTAAGGTGAAGTCTTCCAAGTGGATGAAGGCAGGTAAAACATCTTATCTAGAGGTGACAGCATGGACAAAAACAAGGAGGCCTAAATAGCATGGCTTACTTTTTAAAGATCCATTCATCCATCAGTGTGACTGGGGCATAAGGTGTCTGAGAGGTGGTGGCAACCAAGGACAGACAGGCAGAAGGAATCAGGGGACGAGCCATGCAAAAGTCTCTAGGTTTCATTCTGTAGGTAATGGGGGAGGTACTGAACGTTTTCAGACTGTAGTGTGGCATCAGGAGTCTCGTGTGAACACTTCGGCACCCGCATGGAAGAGAAGTGGAGTGAAATGGCAATGGAGGCAGGGAGGCTGCCACGATAGTCCAGGCAAGAGGATGACAGGAACTGGAAGAGCAGAAACGGAGAAACAGAACAGAGGTAAGGTGTCCCAAAGAGGTAGACTGAGCCCTGGTTATGCATAGTTTACATATGGGTGTGACTGAGAAGCGGGTCAAGGTTGACTCCTGGGGACTGTGTAGAAGCCACCCTTTGGTAAGAGTATGAGAAGGAAAGGGGTGACTCATAGAGAAGACAGGAATGCACGTGTCACGTTCTGATGCAGGCAGTTTCAATGGAGGGGGATGTCACTATGAGGTGGCCAGGCAAGGATTCATAAAGGCCTTAGGACTTTACCTTAGACCTTAAAGGATGGTCAGGACTTAGAAAAGTAAAGAGAAGCAGGCACAGCATTTCAGGCTGAAAACAGCTGAGCAAAGGCACACAGAAGAGGCAAAAGAGAAACCATTTTCTGGGGGTAAGTATATGGGATTTTGCAAGTAGGAGAGGGTAGAAGAAAAGGGATGAAGAGGCTGGCCAAGAATGGTATGGGGTTTACATTCAGGACTTTTGTTTTTTCGGGAAGGGAGAATTCACTAAATTCACTGTTTTGTAAGGCAACTGGGTTCACTGTTGATCAATAATCCTAGAGGGTAATGGTAGCCATCATAAACATGCTGATGATATTAATTCACAGTGATTATATAGACAACAGAGTTTCGCTCTTGTTGCCCATGCTAGAGTGCAATGGTGCGATCTCAGCTCAGTACAACCTCCACCTCCTGGATTTAACGATTCTCCTGCCTCCTGGATTTAACGATTCTCCTGCCTCAGCCTCCCGAGTAGCTGGGATTACAGGCACACACCACCATGCCCAGCTAATCTTTTGTATTTTTAGTAGAAACACAGTTTCACCATGTTAGCCAGACTGGTCTCAAACTCCTGACCTCAGGTGATCCACCCGCCTCGGTCTCCCAAAGTGCTGGGATTATAGGCATGAGCCACCACACCCAGCCGTATGTATATTACAATTTTCTGTCATACTAGGATTCACAGAGTTTTATAGCCAGAGCTAGAACTCATTCCTCTTGATGTCATCTCTGGGTGAAAAAATTTTTTAGGTAGTTTGGTATTCATAATCACTGGCACCATGTTCTCTCCAAACAACTAATATTGTAGTTATGTCTGAAATGTCAAAAACAAGTTTAATACAAATTTAACAATACTTTATTTAAATATTTTATTTCACCTTGGAGCCATTAACTGTTTTTATAAGTTAAACTAAATTCTGTAATGAATGTTTTATGCTGTTTGCAAAAAAAATTCAAGTACAAAATCAACTTCTTAAAGCCTATATTATATTATCTATTATATTGGGGACTATGATAATGAAATTTTAACTGCATCCAAACACACAACTTAAAAAAATTAATATTTAAAAGTCTCAGCTGTAAAAATATCACTTGCTCTGTTTCACCTTAAATTGTTGCAAGTGGCGGTGGGGTACTTGCTATGTCTTCTCCACATCCACCATTTAAAAACAAATAAAACACCAACTGGTGCATTAGCTATCATTACATATTTTCCTGGAATACATTCAGATTCTTTTCTTTCATTTCCCCTTAGCAGCAATCGAATCCCTAACAGCTCTTGATAATTTCTCATTTCTTGCTTCAGTGCCATTCTTGAAAACAAAGCCATCCGTTATTGTGTCTATGTCATTAAAAAAAAAAAAAATCACAGGTAAAGGGGAGCTCAGATTGCTCCAAATGAGTGCTTTCAGGAAATACTACTTCTCCTATGATATGACTAGAAACCTTGAGTTCATGTCAGTTTTGGGGCAATCTGCAAAATATCTATCCTCTCCCATCCCCCAAAAAGTTCCACATCCTTCTTTGTTATTTGAGGCTACTTCTGATTCTCATTCATTTCATTCCCATTCTGGCTGAGCACATTATATAGCCTCCATTCATAATTTTCCCAAAAGTTGAGACAAAATAAAATTGCTGCATTCCATCTTATCACCTAATATGCATCTGAGGAACATATTCCTTTCAGTTTTCTATCTCCATTAAATGTGATCTAAATTTTCTGATATACCTCAAAATTCTTCTGCTTCAGTTAATTATGCTCTAAATTCTCAGAAATGTACCTCAGAGCACTAGGAAACAAATTTGGCAGGCAAATGGCAGAAACGGCACAGGGATGAAGATGAAACAGGCAATTCATTCCTGGGAAATTCCTGGAGGGAAGTCAGGTTTCCAGCCTGAGAAAAAATGAGCTCACTTCTCCCCCTTGTGCCCAGACTTCAGATGCTATAAGCCATATATTTCCTTGAATGAGAGAAGGCAAGAGAGTGGAATCTCCTTCTTCTGACCTCTCATTCCAATATTTTCTCTACTGCAATTATACATTTGTAGTACAATATATTGGTTTGAAATGGATTGATGTCAGTTTTTTAAAAAAAAACTAAGATGTAGAAAATTCCCCTATATTCCAATCTGATACAGCCACTATGCCTTTGTACCCCTTCACTTAGCCTTATATATTTGTACCTAATTAATGTATGAATGATAGTGTGCGTGTGGTGTGTGTGTCTGTGTGTAGACAGGCAGATCAATCTTTATAGCCTTGCTCTACAAAGGAGTCCAAATGGAGCTCTATGAGCCCATAAAAAAACCTCAAAGATCAAGTATAGCCGTCTCATGAGGGCAGTCTGTCTTGTTCTCTAGTTAATCTGCATCTCCCAGAACAGTGCTAGCACATAGTAGATGCTCAATAAGTATTTTTTTTAAAAAATCAATTACTCCTCTTTCCCAGACTATGTCTATAAAAGCCAAATGCAATGAGGCATTAACAACAAACAAGCAAATAAACAAGCAATAAAACAGTACAGGAGGTAAATTTAGTTTCTTACCCTATGGTTTGAAAAATTTGCAGCTAAACGCCATTTTTTTTCATTTTTATTATTTCAACTTCAATTTCCTGTTTATCCCCTTATTTTGAATGACAGGTCACTGTTATGCCTTCAAATAAGAGATGAGTGTATATGAAAATCTACCTTATTTCATATTTGCATTCCAAAGAGTACTTTCCCAATTAGTTTATGAGGTGATTATTTTTCCTTTAAATGTTCATTTCCATTTGTTAAGAGTATCTTCTTATTTGGTCAATTGCACACAGGCAACATTCACTAGATGGAACATCCCCTTGTGGAACAATCTAACAAATTACAGCCAGGAAAGTGTTTGCTTACTTGTGCGTTTGTTTTAGCAGCCACACATTTGGCTAATGGACTAAGTAATACAGATAATATCATGATAAAACCTCCTCTTTCAGCATGCAAGGAAAATTAGATTGTTTTTTAATCTGTCTTTTGCAAAGTTGTAAATACTTTTTGTCATTTCAGATGCTTTAAGTAAAGCCGCTAGAGAAAAACCAATTTGTAGTATTTGTCTCACAACATATTTCTTCTAGTTAGGAGTTAAAATATTAGAGATAAGGAAATGAGGGAAAAAAGGACCCGTGCACTCAGACAGTTTCATGGTGCCATTTAAACTTATCATGCTATATGAGTCTAAAATCTTTTGCTTCACAACCTTGGGGAAATTCCACTATCTCTAAACTGCAAACTTGCCCCCTGGAGCCCTGAGGCAAAGCCCAATATGGTGCCTGAATAATCAAAATTTCTTCCATACATGAGGTCTAACCTAAAAAACATACAAATAAATAAACAAGTGAATCCATAAAACTGATATATTGTTTCCTAATACTTGTTTTTACTTTGATATGGAAACATTTTAAATTTCTCAAGAATGAATAAAATTGATGTTCCAGCAAATTCCATGGTACTTTTCCTGACCCTTCTCCATTGATAATTTTGCTTTTCACGGCCAAGAAGCTCCATAAACCCAAAATCAGTGTCAAGAGAGTTTTGTTTTGTTCTACTACCCATCTCGGGCTGCTGTTAAGTCTCCTCTAGTTACTCCTCTCCTCTCCATAGTTCTTTTAAACAACCAGTCCACATTCAAAGAGATGTTTGGCTCACTTCCTAGTCTATCTCCAGTCTTTCCTTTCCTGGTTCTAGTTTCCTCTTCAATTCCGATGAGCTTCTCTCTACCAGCACCTCTGCTTTTACATTTATAGGTCAGCAACTTGCTTTATATTTTAGGCAATTTTGATGCACTCTTTACTGCCCCCCCCCGCCCTCCCCCCACACTTCAATATAATAAGGGTTTTGTTGTTAGCTACCAGGAAGAGTCATAAAAGGATGCATTGGCTAATGACTCTTAGAAAGAACACTGTGACATTATTAATGCAATAATAGCACAGATAGTCTCCAAAATTTAAATGGGCACTATATTAATCTGTTTTCACACTGCTATAAAGACATGCCCGGTGGCTGGCAAGATGGCCGAATAGGAGCAGCTCCAGTCTGCAGGTCCCAGTGAGATCAATGCAGAAGGCAGGTGATTTTTCTGCACTTCCAACTGAGGTATCTGGCTCATCTCATTGGGACTGCTTAGACAGTGGGTGCAGCCCACAGAGGGCAAGCCAAAGCAGGACAGGGCGTCATCTCACAAGGGAAGTGCAAGGGGTCGGGGAACTCCCTCCCCTAGCCAAAGGAAACCATGAGGAAATGTGCTGTGAGGAACGGTGCACTATGGTGCACTACGGCCCAGATACTACGCTTTTCCCACAGTCTTTGCAACCCGCAGACCAGGAGATTCCCTCGGGTGCCTATACCACCAGAGCCCTGGGTTTCAAGCACAAAACTGGGCAGCCATTTGGGCAGACACCAAGCTAGCTCCAGGAGTTTTTTTTTTTCATACCCCAGTGGTGCCTGAAATGCCAGTGAGACAGAACTGTTCACTCTCCTGAAAAGGGGACTGAAGCCAGGGAGCCAAGTGGTCTAGCTTAGTGGATCCCACCCCCACGGAGCCTAGCAAGCTAAGATCCACTGGCTTGAAATTCTTGCTGCCAGCACAGCAGTCTGAACTTGACCTAGGATGCTCGAGCTTGGTGGGGGGAGGGGTGTCCACCATTACCGAGGCTTGACTAGGCAGTTTTCCTTTCACAGTCTAAACAAAGCCGCCAGGAAGTTCAAACTGGGCGGACCCCACCACAGCTCTGCAAGGCCCCTGGAGCAAGACTGCCTCTAGATTCCTCCACTCTGGGCAGGGCATCTCTGAAAGAAAGGCAGCAGCCCCAGTCAGGGGCTTACAGATAAAGCTCCCATGTCCCTGGGACAGAGCACCTGGGGGAAAGGGTAGCTGTGGGTACGGCTTCAGTAGATTTAAATGTTCCTGCCTGCTGGCTCTGAAGAGAGCAGCGGATCTCCCAGCACAGCACTCGAGCTCTGCTGAGGGACAGACTGCCTCCTCAAGTGGGTCCCTGACCCCTGTGCTTCCTGACTGGGAGACACCTCCCAGCAGGTGTTGACAGACACCTCATACAGGAGAGCTCCAACTGGCATCTGGTAAGTACCCCTCTGGGACAAAACTTCCAGAGGAAGGAACAGGCAGCAATCTTCACTATTCTGCAGGCTCCGCTGGTGTTACCCAAGTAAACGGGGTCTGGAGTGGACCTCCAGTAAACACCAGCAGACCTGCAGCAGGTGGGCCTGACTGTTCGAAGGAAAACTAGCAAACAGAAAGGAATAGCATCAACATCAACAAAAAGGACGTCCACACAAACCCCATCCAAAGGTCACCAACATCAAAGACTAAAGGTAGATAAATCCACAAAGATGAGGAAAAACCAGCACAAAAAGGCTGAAAAGTCCAAAAACCAGAAAGGATCTCAAACTCTTCTCCTCCAAAGGATCACAACTCCTCACCAGCAAGGGAACAAAACTGGATGGAGAATGAGTTTGACGAATTGACAGAAGTAGGCTTCAGAAGGTGGGTAATAACAAACTCCTCTGAGCTAAAGAAGCATGTTCTCACCCAATGCAAGGAAGCTAAGAACTCTGAAAACAGGTTAGAGGTATTGCTAACTAGAAAAACCAGTTTAGAGAAGAACATAAGTGACCTGATGGAGTTGAAAAACAACATGAGAACATTGTGAAGCATACACAAGTATCAATAGCCATATCGATCAAGTGGAAGAAAGGATATCAGAGATTGAAGATCAACTTAATGAAATAAAATCTGAAGACAAGATTAAAGAAAAACGAATGAAAAGGAATGAACAAAGCCTCCAAGAAATATGGGACTATGGGAAAAGACAAAATCTACATTTGATTGGTGTACCTGAAAGTGATGGGGAGAATGGAACCAAGTTGGAAAACACTCTTCAGGATATTATCCAGAAGGACTTCCCCAATGTATCAAGACAAGCCAACATTCCAATTCAGGAAATACAAAGAACACCACAAAGATACTCCTTGAGAAGAGCAACTCCAAGACACCTAATCATCAGATTCACCAAGGTTGAAATGAAGGAGAAAATGTTAAGGGCAGTCAGAGAAAAAGGTCGGGTTACCCACAAAGGGAAGCCCATCAGACTAATAGCGGATGTCTCTACCAAAACCCTAAAAGCCAGAAGAGAGTGGGTGCCAATATTCAATATTCTTAAAGAAAAGAATTTCAACCCAGAATTTCATATCCAGCCAAACTAAGCTTCATAAGCAAAGGAGAAATGAAATCCTTTACAGACAAGCAAATGCTGAGAGATTCTGTCACCACCAGGCCTGCCTTACAAGAGTTCCTGAAGGAAGCACTAAATATGGAAAGGAAAAACCAGTACCAGCCACTGCAAAACATACCAAATTGTAAAGTCCATCAACACTATGAAGAAACTGCATCAACTAACGGGCAAAATAACCAGCTAGCATCATAATGACAGAATCAAATTCAAATATATCAGTATTAACCTTAAATGTAAATGGGCGAAATGCTCCAACTGGAAGACACATACTGGCAAATTGGGTAGAGTCAAGACCCATCAATGTGCTGTATCCAGGAGACCCATCTCACGTACAAAGACACACATAAGCTGAAAATAAAGGGATAGAAGAAGAATATTTACCAAGCAAAGGGAAAGCAAAAAAACAAACAAACAAAAAACCCCAAAAAAACAAAAAGCAGGAGTGGCAATCCTAGTCCCTGATAAAACAGACTTTAAACCAACAAAAATCAAAAAAGACAAAGAAGGGCATTACATAATGGTAAAGGGATCAATGCAACAAGAAGAGCTAACTATCCTAAATATATATGCACCCAATACAGAAGCACCCAGATTCATAAAGCAAGTTCTTAGAGGTCTACATAGGGATATAGACTCCCACACAATAATAGCAGGAGACTTTAACACCCCACTGTCAATATTAGACAGATCAATGAGACAGAAAATTAACAAGGATATTCAGGACTTGAACTCGGCTCTGGACCAAGCCGACCTAACAGACATCTACAGAATTCTCCACCCCAAATCAACAGAACACATATTCTTCTCAGTACCACATTGCACTTATTCTAAAATTGACCACATAATTGGAAGTAAAACACTCCTCAGCAAATACAAAAGAATGGAAACCATAACAAACAGTCTCTAGACCACAGTCCAATCATATTAGAACTTAAGATTAAGAAACTCACTCCAAACCGCTCAGCTACATGGAAACTGAACAACCTGCACCTGAATGACTACTAGGTAAATAATAAAATTAAAGAAGAAATAAATAAGTTCTTTGAAACCAATGAGAACAAAGACATAAAGTACCAGAATCTCTGGGACACAGCTAAAGCAGTGTTTAGTGGGAAATTCATAGCACTAAAATGCCCACAGGAGAAAGCAGGAAAGATCTAAAATCAAAATCCTAACATCATAAATAAAAGAACTAGAGAAGCAAGAGCAAACAAATTCAAAAGCTAGCAAAAGATAAGAAAGAACTAAGATCAGAGCAAAACTGAAGGAGAGACACAAAAACCCCTTCAAAAAAAAATCAGTGAACCCGGGAACTGGTTTTTTGAAAAGATTAGTAAAATAGACTGGTAGTCAGACTAATCAAGAAGAAGAGAGAGAAGAATCAAATAGACATAATACAAAATGATTAAGAGGATATCACCACTGATCCCACAGAAATACAAACTACATCAGAGAACACTATAAACACTTCTACACAGATATACTAGAAAATCTAGAAGAAATGGATAAATTCCTGGACACATACACTCTCCCAAGTCTAAACCAGAAAGAAGTCGCATCCCAGAATAGACCAATAACAAGTTCTGAAATTGAGGCAGTAATTAATAGCCTACTAAAAAAAGCCCAGGACCAGATGGATTCACAGCTGAATTCTACCAGAGATACAAAAATGAGCTGGTACTCCAAACCATAGAAAAAGAGGGAATCTTCCCTAACTCATTCTATGAGGTCAGCATCCAAAACCTGGCCGAGACACAACAAAAAAAGAAAATTTCAGGCCAATATCTCTGACGAACATCGATGCAAAAATCCTCAATAAAATACTGTATCCAGCAGCCCATCAAAAAGCTTATCTACCATGATCAAGTCAGCTTCATCCCTGGAATGCAAGGCTAGTTCAACATATGGAAATCAATAAACACAATCCATCACATAAATAGAACCAGTGACAAAAACCACATGATTATCTCAATTGATGCAGAAAAGGCCTTCAATAAAATTCAACACCCTTCATGCTAAAAACTCTCAATTAACTAGGTATTGATGGAATGTATCTCAAAATAATAAGAACTATTTATGACAAACCCACAGCCAATATCATACTGAATGGGTAAAGGCTGGAAGCATTCCCTTTGAAAACCAACACAAGACAAGGATGCCCTCTCTCACCACTCCTATTCAACACAGCATTGGAAGTTCTGACCAGGGCAATCAGGCAAGAGAAAAAAATAAAGGTATTCATATAGGAAGAGAGGAAGTCAAATAGTCTCTGTTTGCAGATGACGTGATTGTATATTTAGAAAACCCCATCATCTCAGCCCAATATCTCCTTAAGCTGATAAGCAACTTCAGCAAAGTCTCAGGATACAAAATCAATGTGCAAAAATCACAAGCATTCCTATACACCAATACAGACAGACAGAAAGCCAAATCATGAGTGTACTCCCATTCGCAATTGCTACAATACCTAGGAATACAACTTACAAGGGATCTGAAGGACCTCTTCAAGGAGAACTACAAACCACTGATCAAGGAAATAAGAGAGGACACAAACAAATGGAAAGACACTCCATGCTCATTGATAGGAAGAATCAGTATCATGAAAGCAGTCATACTGCCCAAAGTAATTTACAGATTCAATGCTATCCCCATCAAGCTACCACTGACTTTCTTCACAGAATTAGAAAAACTACTTTAAATTTCATATGGAACCAAAAAAGAGCCCGTATAGCCAAGACAACCCTAAGCAAAAAGAACAAAGCTGGAGGCATCACACTACCTGACTTCAAACTATACAAGGCTACTGTAACAAAAACAGCATTGTACTGCTACCAAAGCAGATATATAGACCAATGGAATAGAACAGAGGCCTCAGAAATAACGCCACATCTACAAACATCTGATCTTTGACAAACCTGAGAAAAACAAACAATGGGGAAAGGATTTCCTGTTTAATAAATGGTGTTGGGAAAACCGGCTAGCCATATGCAGAAAACTGAAACTGGATCCCTTCTTTACACCTTATACAAAAATTAACTAAAGATGGATGAAAGACATAAACATAAAACCTAAATCTGTAAAAACCCTAGAAGAAAACCTAGGCAATACCATTCAGGATATAGGCATGGGCAAAAACTTCAGGAGTAAAACATTAAAAGCAATGGCAATTAAAGCCAAAATTGACAAATGGAATCTAATTAAACTAAAGAGCTTCTGCACAGCAAAAGAAACTATCATCAGAGTGAACAAGCAACCTACAGAAAGGGGGAAAATTTTTACAATCTGTCTATCTCACAAAGGGCTAATATCCAGAATCTACAAGGAACTTAAACAAATTTACAAGAAAAAAAAAAAATCCGTCAAAAAGTGGGTGAAAGATATGAAGAGACACTTCTCAAAAGGAGACATTTATGCAGCCAACAAACATATGAAAAAAAAGCTCATTGTCACTGGTCATTAGAGAAATGCAAATCAGAACCACAATGAGATACCATCTCACGCCAGTTAGAATGGCAATCATTAAAAAGACAGGAAACAACGGACGCTGGAGAGGATGTGGAGAAATAGGAACACTGTTGGTGGGAGCGTAAATTAGTTCAACCATCGCGGAAGACAGTGTGGCGATTCCTCAAAGAACTAGAACCAGAAATACCATTTGACCCAGCAGTCCCATTACTGGGTATATACTGAAAGGATTATAAGTCATTCTACTATAAAGACACATGCACATGTATGTTTACTGCAGCACTGTTCACAATAGCAAAGACTTGGAACCAACCCAAATGCCCATGAATAACAGACTGGATAAAATAAATGTGGCACATATACACCAAGGAATACGAAACAGTCATAAAAAAGGATGAGTTCATGTCCTTTGCAGGGACATGAATGAAGCTGGAAACCATCATTCTCAGCAAACTAACACAGGAACAGAAAACCAAACACTGCATGTTCTCACTCATATGTGGGAGTTGAACAAGGAGAACACATGGACACAGGAAGTGGAACATCACACACCAAGGCCTGTCAGGGGGTGGGGGACTAGGGGAGGGATAGCATTAGGAGAAATACCTAATGTAGATAACCGGTTGATGGGTGCAGCAAATCACTATGTCAAGTGTATACCTGTGTAACAAACCTGCATGTTCTGCACATGTATCCCAGAACTTAAAGTATAATAATTTTTAAAAAAAGAATAAAAAAAAGAAATACCCGAGACTAGGTAATTTATAAAGGAAAGAAATGTAATTGACTCACAGTTCTGCATGGCTGGGGAGGCCTCAAGAAACTTACAATCATGGCGGAAGGTGAAGGGGAAGCAAGCTGGGACTTTCTCACATGGCGGCAGGAGACAGAAGAATGTGAGCAAAAGGGGTAGAACCTCTCATGAAACCATTAGATCTGTGAGAACTCATTCACTATCATGAAAACAGCATAGGGAAAACCGCCCCCATGATCCAATCACTTCCCACCAGGTCTGTACCTAGACATGTGGGGATTATGGGAATTACAAATCAAGATGAAATTTGGATGGGGACACAAAGCCTAACCATATCAGGCACTATCAAACAATCTGATCCAATATGAGAGGAAAGGGGGTTTGCCATGATATAGGACTCTTTGTACTCTTCCCACTTAGGCTCCACCCCTTATAATCATAATCAATTCATATTAGTACCATTAACATTAGTACTCCTGCACTTTGTGAGTGGACAGAAATGTATACAGAGAATATGTGCTCTTCCTCCAAGCCCCAGTGTTCTTGATATTCCCAGGACAAAATTATGTCCTTATCATAATTATCATCCTCTTCTCAGCTAACATTTTAGAAAGAATTTACTCCATGCCCAATACTACCATCCTATTTATTATCACATCAGTACCGAGCTGAGTTCTTTCCTATTCATAAAATATTCATTCCTTCAACATATCAGTCACTGGCACTGCTTGGTGTACTAGCTTACATTCCAGTTTCTGGAACAAGGGAGACTAATAACAAATAAAATAATTTAACAGAGCACTAAATACTATTAAATAAAATGGATTATTGTTAGAGATAAGTGACAGATATGAGGAGGGATGAAGAAGGGACCACATTAAGAAGACAGTTCTTAGAGTCTCTTTGAAGTAGTGACATTTGAATGGAAACTTGAATGATGAGAAAGACTGGGGAACAGCTTGTTAGGCAGAGGGAGTGGCAAGTGCCAAGGAAAGGAGGTTGCAGGACACTTGGTGCTCTCTCTCCTCACGTTCATGGCACTATCCTTGCATTTCTTCTCTGAGATGTCCTCTTCTCTAATGCTCTCTTATGCTGATTTTTCACACCCAGGAGTATTCAGACGCCCACCTGGTCTATGCCCACAAGAAATATTACTGCCTTATTGGCTTTTACCAGCCTCATCTTAATATTGCACACTTGAACTTCAAGGCCTTAAAGAAGAAACAGCAATTTAAAGCAAACCTGCATCTTCAGCAGAACCACTGTTGATCACATTGTCTAACATGTCACAGCCTCTTATCTAAGAATGCATGGGATATACTCTTCATGGAATTTAGTGCCAGCAAACAAAAATTCTCCTAAAGATCTGTTTTCCTTCCTTAACCAATGAATTATAGATAATCTTTCCTGTTACCCTTTTATTTTGGCTGCCAGGAACCACATAGCTAAAAGGTAGTGCTCCTATTACAATAACGATCTTATCCAGGTTTTGTGGTACATTCGCTATTTCCCCCATTTATTTCTCTTGGTGGTTTCTTATCTTTATTTTGTTTTATTTTTACTGTCTTGTGTGAAAGTGCTTTTATTTAAGCTGCCTCAAACTTTTTGGAAATAGATGATATATAAATCATTAATCACAAGTACTTTCTAGACAAACACAAGTAACTTCCTTATTGCAAAATCTGATGTGTCATCCTGGTCTTGATGTTACTCACCCTTTCTCCACATGACATAACTCAGCTGATCTCCTTTCTTAAACTTTTTCTAATCTTTGGTGTAGGATTAATATACATATGAATAAAACTGGCTAAAAAATTTCCACATTCTTGGTTTTATGGCATATTACAGTGTCTTCATTCTCTTTATAACACATTTTTATTCTGACCATCTTATGTATGAATGTGTATATACATGAATATATGCATGTATACATGTATGCATATGTGTATATTTAGTTTCCTTCTTTTTCCACATGTCCATTCATGCAAATATGCTCCAGAATTCTAAGCTCACCTGCTCTCTTCTCTTTTTCCTTTGGCACTTTTCTACTATTGTTACCTGGACGTAAAAGACTTTCAAGTTTTATTTCTAGCTCTATTCATTCTCTTGGGTTTGCAGTCCAAATTCTCTGGTACCATCTGGACCTCAGAGTTAGAATGAGGCCTTGTAGTTCATTCAGCCTCCCAGTCATTAAATTTCCTCCATGACATCTCTGTCAAGTATTTGTCTACCCTACATTTTTTCAGTGACATTAAACTTGCTACCTTTCAAGGCAGTTTACCTAACCAGCTGGCTATGACTCTTAAAAGTTATTTCTGGCCAGGTGTGGTGGCTCATGCCTGTAATCCCAGCACTTTGGGAGGCTCAGATAGGTGGATCGCCTGAGGTCAGGAGTTTGAGACCAGCCTGATCAACATGGTGGAACTCTGTCTCTACTAAAAATACACACACAAAAAAATTGGCCAGGTGTGATGGTGGGCACATGTAATCCCAGTTACTCTGGAGGCTGGGGCAGGAGAATTGCTTGAACCTGGGAGGTGGAGGTTGCAGTGAGCCAAGATCATGCCATTGCACTCCAGCCTGGGCGACAAGAGCAAGATTCCATCTCAACAACAACAAAAAAAACCACAAAAAAGTTATTTCCAATAGGATGGCAACATCTCTATGATGCGTGTCCACTGATTCTAATGCTATTCCTAAGGTAACAATAAGAGCAAAGACACATTGAATACGAAATGTGTTCTAGGTGCACTGCACACATTATCTCTCTACAACTCTGCAAGGTGGTTTTATTATTTTCATCATATCATTGGGACAATTTAGAATGTATAATCTTTTCCCACGGCTTTTCCCCAAATGGTGAAACACACATATCTTCCAGGGAAACCACTGTCTTCCAGGTTAAGAAAGTACAAATTCCTCCAGCCATGTCTCACACAAATTATTTTGTCTTGTAAGTTAATTTCACCACCTGTATTCTTGACTTCTAACGATGGTGTCAAAAATAAGTTCAGAATAACATTGCAATTGTGACTTGGATGTGCAGAATAGAACATAACAATTGCCAACTTCATTCTAGATGCTATATGGCTCTACTGACATAGCCTAAGATCATACTTGTTGCTTCCTACTTAATCTACCAATATCCCTGAGGCTTTTTAATCAATGGCGTACTAAACATCTGTGAGAACTCTGATGGCTATGTCAAACTATTTCCCAGACCGAACTCAATTTATTTCCTCACTAACCTCTTCATCAGTTTGACTCTTGCATGTCTTATGACATCTTTATTTCCCAGACTCATAGACTAAAATGCTCCCTGACAGCTTTATAGCTCCTCTTACATCTTCTAGATCTTTTTGTTCACCAAGTCTTGAAGGCTCTGACTCAAACATTTTCTCACATCATCATCTTCCCATGGACCCTGCCCTTGGCTGTTTCTCAGTTTAGGCCTCTTCTTCTCTCACCTGGACAGCTGAAATTGTGGTGTTCCTACTCCCTTGACCACCCCACTGCATGGACTGATGAAGTGCCTGTCCCATAGCACAGCTCCTACCTGGTAATCCTCTGCTCAGACAGCTTCAGCGGCACTCTGCCTAGCAAGGAAAATTCTACCTTTCTACTCTGATATTAACAGTTGCCAGTATATATCCTATTTTTTAGCCTTATCATCTAGTGATTTCCTGTGAGTGCGGTATGCTTTTGAAATACTGTGCACAAAATGGTTTTAATTTTCCTGATTCTGCATCTATCTTTATTTACATTGTCTTTGAGCCTGGAAACCTTTCTTTGTCTGTCAAAATTCTATCTTTCAATAATCTGAGAAAATGTCACAACCTCTATGACACTTTTGCCAGATCCTGGTCTAGCTATTTAAAATTAATCTCATGCTGCTGACTTCTCACAGCATTTTACTTCTTTCCTAGAATATAACAACAACAGAAATTTACATATAGGCCTTATCTCTTTATTCTTTAGGATCCCTCAGACTTGGCCTTTTTTTTTTAAATTTTGCTATTCTTTGGTACAGAGTTAGGATTGAATTACACAGCACATTAAGAAAAAGAAGGCAGGAAACAGAAGAGGTAAAACTGATGAGTAGCAGAAACTGAAGAAAACTTGCAAATCTAATGCAAGCACTTGGAAATTCAGACCCACACAGGTTGTATTTACCAATGCACCGAAAGACTTTTCTCTCTTTCCTTTGTTGCTACCTCTCTCTAATATAACTTTTTAGACTGTATCCTCTGATCTCTACTTTCAGGCACATAACCTCTTTCTTTTTCCCTCAAATCTAACCAGACTAGAACTCTCTTGGGGCTAATAGTCAGAGGCCAGCACACCAAGTGCCAAAGTTGATTTTGGTTGCAATCAGCCACCTCACTGAGTAACCACATTCAGTGATCCTACTAAGTCATAAATCTCCATCCTCTTAAAAACAATCTCAGTGGCAATGAGCAGACAAGCTTTTCCAAGCTCACTTGTCACTCCCCCAAAGTCTTAATAAATATTTTAGATATTAAGTCATTGCAATGCCCTGTTGCTCAATAAAAAGAAAAAGAAAAAGTTTATCATACACATTTATTCATTGCTGGTATTTTGAAACAAGACATAAAGTTCTTTGCACCACAAAGATAAAATTAATTTTATATAAGATGTACTTAAATAGTTGCATTTAGAAAGAAAACTTGGGGATAGATTATCAACGTGATTGAATTTCAGTATCACCTATGAGAATTTTAAACTATTTAACATAACCGATGTTAGGTCAAGAAAAGTGCTTCACATTTTTTCCTTCCTGGAATTAACATTTATTTAATGGAATTCTACCTTATGAAACCCCACTTGCATTACTCAGATGTTCAGTCAATGAAATTACTGAATTAATGGGAAAAATTACCTTCTTAAGATTAGGTCACATGAATTCACGAAACTGGAAGTGGTTACATAATATAGCAGAGTTACATAATCACGTATTGAATGATATTATACTTTAAGATATAATGAGTTTTTAACTAATAGTCTTGTTTTCTGAGCCCAGCCTTCCTGCTTTTTACTTGACTCTCCTTCTCATCTCACTGGTGCCTCCCTCTCTATTCTCAAGCATGTATCCTTTCTTCCTGAATATTCGGATATGATTATGCAGGCATCATGTCAGTTGTTTCCCATAAATAAAAGGGGAAACACACATATATGCATATACTGACACACAAAATCATCTTTTCAAGATATTACATTTTGGAGACAATTCCAGTGTGGGAAGGACTTCTCTATTGTTTGGTTTTGAGTCTTTAAAATGATAAATAAATGTAACTTTCGACGAAATCCATCATTTATATAAACACAGGTGGTCATTAGACATTGAATTTACTAAAAGTAACTTAATCTAAAATATTTCTTCATCAGTGAAAATTGAAGTTACTGGACTTGAGTAGATGAAGAAAACATGGACTCCAATAGCTTGAGTCAAATTTGCCAATATTATTTTCTCAAAAACTAGCACAGAAATCACAATCAGGGCAGTTTATTCCTGACTACCAGAAGAAAATAAGACAGTAGGGTTTTGTTTGTTTGTTTGTTTCCTGGCAGAGAGAACGTTTGAGTTCTTGATACGTTTTAAATTGCAGGCAACAAAATTATGTAAACATCCTAAAATTACATAAAATAAGAGTAAACACCTATTTTTCTGTGAACTATTAGATTTCTCCTCAATTTATCTATTTAGAAATACTAATAACAATAATAATAAGAAGAAAGAGTGGGGAAAATCAAATGTCAAGCCTCACCCAAACAGTATGTAGGGAAAATGTTAGTACTCCAATTCACAATGAAGCATTTTACCTCAATTTACATTGGAGTATTTAATACTCCAATTCACAATACGGCATCAGTTAATCCTAATAGTTCGTAAATTATATAGGTCATTGTATTGCTTTATAGCATGTCTATGCCTTAGTGCGCTAATAAAAGATACTAATTTTCCTTTGCTTTTATCTAGTGAATTTTGATCATACTAAACTCACAGGTCACAGGTAAAATACTATATGGTAGTGCTGAGTATAAATAAATTGAGAAAGAAATAGGTTCAAATCTTACATTAGCGTACATTTTTACTTATTAACAGCCCGGTCAAAGATTTAATGACAAGCGTGTTAAATGTAGTGGCTGACAAGAGTGCAGAGCTCACCTTCAAGTTAATTGATTCACAATGTCAATGTCTTTCATTTCCATAGTTACACATATTAACTAGATATTCATGACATATTTCTAGAAAGGGTTTGAAGTCTTCATTCTGATCTTATAAGTCATATAAAATCTTTCTAGATCAAGGCAAATCTAACTGCTAGATTTAGAAATTGCCCTAGTGATTTTAACAAGTTGGTATTGAAAATGGTTTTCTTTCTCAAAATTAAATGTTTCTTTTTTTTTTTCATCCAAACCGAGGACTCTGGGTTTTTGGTCAAGGTACTATATTATAAACAGATTGTAATCAAAGATGGAACTGCAACAATATCAGGAAAAAATTCTAAAATATTGCTAGTGCATGGGAAATGTGAACCCCGAAGAAGGGCAGGGATCTCACTCTCTTCCCCCTTTGTTCATCCCCTACACCAGCGTTTTAGAATAACTTACATTACAATGATTACACAGGGTAGCCTGTAAGTGAGGGAGGAAAAGGCATAGTACAGATGTATGTACACATTTTCTTTATTTCAATGAGAAGGAATTGGGTGTTGAGGTAGGTTCACAAAGAGGGTTAAGCCTCCAGTCTGTTGTTGTTTTGATATTATGGTTGAGGTTGTTAAATCATCCACAAACAGAGCCACTTCCTGATTTTCTTCTTCTTATCTCTGAGTCTCTGCTTAGCAGCTTGCTTGAATATTAGTAGTAGAGGCTCCTAAATTTTGAGATCAATTAGTCTATTGCTAAACCCTAAGGAAATCTTTGCCTATTACTCCCATGTTGTATTTAGCTATGACTTCACAGCTTAGAATGACCAGTACTCACCGGATAAAAGAAAAATAAGTTGAAGAAGCTTATATATGAATTCCTTGTGGAAAGGGACCATGTTTAATTAATCTTTGTATCCAAAAACATCACAGAGTCTTGCACATAGTAGGTGCTCAAATATGTTTATAAGTAGGTTGGTGAAACAAACTAGTCAGGAAAGGATAACACAGGAAATACATGGAGAACAACCTAAACATTAATAAGGACCAATTAGTCAAGACAAATACTGGCACAAAATTAAAACCCCTTCAAGCACTTATTGTTTACATGATGTTTCTTGTATCTATTTTGATTTATTAACTCTAGTAAAATACCTGATATTTTCATACTGAGTACCAATATATGAAGGATTTTATAGACATAATTTCTTTTAATCCTTTAACATTTTTAAATTGTCTTCAGTTTTACAGATAATGATACTAAGGCTCAAAGAAGTGAAGACTAAATCCCTGGTTATTTGAATCTAAAACCTGGGCTCTTTCCACCAAATTACATTCTCTGCTTTTAAAGTCTCCTTCTTTTAAGAGCAATTTTCCAAAAGCTTTTTTGCCTCAAATGAATTCAATCATATGGATTGCTGTTTTTCAAATAGCAAACTTTCAAATATTGTTGAGTTTGATTAAATAAATCCTGAAAAAATAAGAGAGTTTAGGGTAACAGGACGTGGACATGGGGTCATCTACCAAGAGCCAAAATTAACTCATAAAATCTGTAGATTACATGACTTATCATAAATACACCAAAAAAACAGGCTCCTACCTTTCATAGAGACTGGAAAATAGAGAAAGTAACAACTTTCACAAGAGTTTTCACTGGATTTAACTCACTATACTATTGGGAAGAGTCAAGATAATTTTTAAAAAGAAATAAACACTCACATGCTCATTCCATTTATATCATAATTTCCCCCAGGTTGTGTCTGTTTTACTGTAATGCGATGGCTCTTGAATTATAATCTGTGTATTTCAACAGCCAATCAGCAGTACTGTACTGTGAAAAGCCTGTGACCCGAGATAAGGAAGTAAATATTTGCTTTGTGAACCACAATCATTGACTACAATAGACTTATATTTACTGACACAGGGATTTTAAAAAATCTCACATACAAAGCTTAAGAAATTCAGTGATTTTAGATATTTATTACTTATGCTAGAATACAAAGTATAAAGTACTTCTATAATTTCATGAAAAACCCTGCACATCTAATAAATAGTAGAGTAAAAATTCAAATCCATTTCTATTTGAAATAGATGTTATTTTCCACCATAGGTCACTGCTTCTCCTAAAGGGAACTCTCATCATTATAAATTTTGAATTACTCAGGTTTTACTGTATTTGATAAACTGGTACCACTGATGATCATAAACTTTTACACTTTCAGCTGGGCACAGTGGCTCACACCTGTAATCCTAGCACTTTGGGAGGCTGAGGTGGGTGGATTGATTGCTTGAGCCCAGGAGTTCAAGACCAGCGAAACCCCAACTCTACAAATAATACAAAAATTAGCCAGGCGTTGTGGTACACACCGGTAGTCTCAGCTCCTGCAGTGGGAAGATCACCTGAGCCCAGGGAGGTTAAGGCTACAGTGAGCCATGATTGAGTCACTGCACTCCAGCCTGGGTGACAGAGTGAGACCCTGTCTCAAAAAAACAAAACAAAAACATTTATACTTTCTAGATAGTTTAATACCTAAGGACTTTGTAGATTTTCCAAGCTAGATAATTAAACTTTTGAAACCAAATTTATCAAAAGTTACAGAACTTTAAAAGTCAAAAACAGGAGCTTACAAGACCACTGAATCATGTGCAACATCGCAGATACAGAGCTCATTAAGGTAACACATTAAATTCTTACTTTTAACATGTTTAAATTTCACCTAGAGCTTACAAGTTGAGGTAAGATATGATTCTAACCTGATATGATTTTATAATTAAGCTTAATTGAGTCATTCTGATGAGAAGTCACAATGAACGTCCCTAGGCTCTCCATGTACTCCCATCTTTCCTTTCAACCCCTTTATCTCAGAAAAACTCAGAAGTTCTTCCATAACATTGGCAACTGGCAGAAACAATCCATGACTATCTGGGAACTCTTCAGACACAAGCTTCTCATAGTAAGGTGTTTGTGAGCAAATTGTTTACTGGTTCTAGACTTCTAAAAAGAACAGTAAAGTCTGGAAAACTCGGGGGTATAGCAGTATGTGATGAACCCCGATACCCTGGCTGATCCAGCCTTTCTGGTTTAGCCACAGTGATCTTTGTGTCTTTACCACATGGAGCCTTTGTCACTGAGCATTTCCTTTCCTTGTTTGCTGTTGCCTTTTAAAAAATTAATATTAGCACTCAAACAAATAAGAGAAATGGACCAGAATAGCAGTGGAAACACAGGCTAAAGACTTGAACGAGCCATCCTCAAAGACGAAAGCTGCTTACCAGTATGTCAAAAAGTAATCAGTCTTATTGGTAGCCAAAGAAATAAAAGTTTGAAAAATATTATTTTCACCTATCAAGTTAGCAAAGATTTTTTAAAGAATGGCATTATGTTGGCAAGAACTAGCTGTTCTAAGCATCGTGCCCAAAGGAGAAAGTGCAATAGAGATATGCATACAAAATTTAGGCATGAGGATCAAAACCCAAAGATAAAAGAATGGCTAAATAAAGACATCCATAAGGTGAACTATTTTGCAGTCACTAAATCGCATTAAAAATATCAATTTTAATTTCTTGAGAAACAGCAACAAAGGAATGTTAATTTTTTTTAGAAGTATGAAGTTCTAAAACAGCCATCCCAACCTTTTTGGCACCAGGGCCCAGTTTCGTGGAAGACAATTTGTCCACGGATGGCAGTGGGGGTGGAGGAATAGTTTTGGAAGGAAACTGTTCCACATCAGTTCATCAGGCATTAGATTCTCATAAGGAGTGCACAACCTCAATTCCTTGCATGCACAGTTCACAATAGGGGTCACGCTCCTATGAGAATCTAATGTCAGCTGCTGATCAGACACAAAGAGGAGCTCAGGAGATAATGCTCACTTACCAGCCACTCATCTCCTGTTGTGCTGCTGGGTTCCTAACAGGTCATGGGCTGGTACCCATCCATAGCCCAGGGGTTGGGGACCCCTGTTCTACAACATGATTCAAATTCTTAAAACAATGGTACATTTATATAAAGAAAATAAACTTGTGGTAAACTATGCTGTGTTTTCAATAGCAATTCTTTAGATATTGAGATAATTATAAGCATTCAGTACATGCCAAGCACTCTGTTCAGTACTTTATATACACTGCATTGTATTTATGCTTGCATCCTGCCTTCATCCCTCTTGTATGTCTGAGGAAACTGAGGCTCAGGACAGATTAGTAACTTGCCTACAGCAATAAAGTTTTTAAAGGGAGGAGCCACAATACAAGCTAAGGCCAGCTTGACCCAAAATTTGTGCTCTTCACATCCATATCTGCCAATAGGTAATTTTGTATTGTAGGGGATCTAAAATAAGCAAATATTGCTTTTATAATTGGGAAACAAATCAGTAACATAAACGTTGTATTAAACACATATATATTCTCAAAATGACAATTCTGAAAATTGCTTCCTCCAAAGATGTAGAACCATAAACATGAGTTTCAGGAGCCCAACTAGTGTACTTGGTAAACAGTGTTAAGTGCTGATTTTAAAAATGCAATTCTTACCTTGGAAGACTTTTGTGAGCCATGTCGACCCTGCAAAATGTATTAATTTAGGAAAAATTATTTTACACCTGCTTTTGCCAGATACCGTGCCAGGTGCTGGCACAATAGCAGAAATAATAGTCTAAATGAATTTCTTTGGAAGTTAGGAAAGTGTCTTTTTTTCAGAGATAACTGTGGGTAGGGAGAGAAGGAAGGTGGGAGTATCCATTAGTCTCACATTGAAAGTCTTGGTTACCTATTGGCTACCTATAGCAAAGGATTATTTTAAGGTTTTCCATAAAAATATATTTGTCTGAGGACCCATGACACTCTCTTGGAAATGTCATATAATTTTAAGCCTCCCCAATGCATTCACACTTATACTCTAACTATAGCGATCAGGTGAAATAAAATGCTTTTAACATCACATAGCATTATTCTCATCCTCTGGATATATAGTGGTCCTTCGATTTGCCCTCCTTGGTAGTGCAGTATTTTCAGTGTTAAGTAAGCAGAGCTGGAGAGTATCAGAAACAGGATTCTCAGCAGAAATGTGGTTGAATGGACTCCTAGCCCTCTTAGCGTCGTACATCATTATCCATGCCTACCTTCCTTTTCCAGGAAAGCCCATGATTTTAGCAAATGGACTTCTGACACAAAGGCCATTATCTCTACAGCTTTAGATGAACAGGTAAATTCTTTCTTAGACTTTACTCTGTAAGTCAACCAGAATTTTGATCAATTCAGATTCAAAATTTTCACTTTTACTTGGCTGTAACAAGAACAAATGGGTAAGAATATATATTTTTCCTTTTCTTCAAAGACCATGACCCTCGTGGCAGGAAATGTTAAGGAAGGTTTATTATTTTTATTATCATTTCTTATTATGCAAAAGTATAAAATATTTATAGGAATGATAATGAACTTAGACCTTAAACATGATGAATTCAAATAAATGAGTACCTCAGAGAAAGAGCCCTACAACCAAAGAGATACCTATTTGAGAAGGAAATGCTGTTTGCCTTAGAATGAACAGGATAGTAAATTAACTGTCCTTGTTAATTCCCTTCCATGGGGACTAAACGCCAAGGAGTCGTTGAGGAACTATAGCAAAAAGGGTCGAAATCAATCAGCATAACAGACACCTTATGTTGTTTGTTCTGTAAATTAGACGGTTTTCTTAATCTTTCAGACTAGTTTCAGGAGGAAGGATGAGTGCCCGTGGCTCTGAGATCAGATGTCATTGCCATGGAGATTTATCTTATTTAATAAATAATACCACCCATCTTTTTGTAATAACAAACGCTTATTTTCTCGTTGCCTAAAACTAAATAAACTACTTTCCTATGGTCGCTCTAAGTGTAGGTTTCAAAAGATTATAAAAACTAGTGAATAAATCCAGTCTCCCATGAGTGTGCTAATTACTGTTTTAGTTCATGTTAACAGAAGAAATGGCTTAACAATAGTAACAACAGGAGGGGGTCAAACTTCTCATTCATTTGTATTAAACCACCCTTTCATTAGATAGGAGTGCTATAATGTATATTTCTTGGATAATACTCTTACTACAAAAGACTTTGGAAACAAGTACAATGTACTTTAAATGTTTCACGGTTTGCAAATTATTTCGTACACGCAGCGTCTAGCAGCTATGAATTGAGGAGGAAAGCATTATTTTCCACTACACGAATAAAAATCAATTCTCACGTCTTCAATTAAATGATTTTCAGAAGGGTTTATCACCCGGAAAACCAGTATGTATGAACGCCGGAAATGCAGATGGCACCCAGCCTCAGAACTGCTTATTCTAGATGGGAACCAAACTAAGATTTCTCTTTATTATTTGTGAAAGCGATCCCACGCTGGAGAGAATCTCGCCGTAAAACAATTTAAGAAAAGAAAGAACTCTGAAGCGTGTGAAGTTCTCCAGACAAATCTTACAGAGACTCTTTTAAGGAAAGAAGCATTTACGGAAAGGTCAGGGGAGGTCAGGAGAGTTATGCCAGGAGCCAGGGTCAATCGTCCCTGGGCGACAGGGGTTCTCCCAGGTAAGCCGGCGTCCCGGGCTCCGGGCGAGGCGCAGGGCTCAGGGCGCAGGGCGGGTCCCGTACGCCGGGCGGGCGCGCGGGCATCTTTTGTGGCCAGGCGACCCCGGCTCGCTCTCCCGGAGCCCAGGGACTCCCGAGGCTGGCGCGGGCTGCCCCGGACGCGGTGCCAGCAGCCTCCGGCTCGCGAGGAGCAGCTCCCACCCGCAGCTTCCGAGGCCAGCTCTGTCCCTCCGCCATCCTCTCTAGTCCTCCGGCATTTTCCAGGGAGACAGAGAGGCAGGGAGAAGAGCAGAAAGCGGCCGTGTCTGCATCCAGCCTCTGCCGCAGCACTCGAAGAGGGACAGCAGGGAGGCCGGCGGGGAGGCAGAGATTAAACTGATTCCATCGATCACGGAAAGACCATCATCACCTACAGCAAAGGAGGCTCCGATGCGCCCATTCGGGCAGCGGCTCGCGGTTGGTGGGCGTTCCTCGTCCTCGCCCCCTCGGTGGCTGTAGAATCCACCCCGCGCTGCACACACCAGGACTCCCTTTCCTTTGACTAAGGGGAGGGGAAGGAACAAAAGAGACCCCCCACCCCCTACACACACACACACACACACACACACACACACACCCCTCCGGTATTTCACTGCTGCTCAAAGGATTCATTTTCGCAACCTCTTCTGCGAACACCTTCCCCACCTGAGCAGTGCATATTCCCAAAGGTAAAGAGACATAAAGGAGGAAACACAGCACCCGAGGTGATCGGTCCATTGGACACTGTTATTGCACATTCTCCTCGCTCCCAGCCAACCGCACAAAACCCGCGGCACCTCGCGCCCCCGGGGGGTCTCCCGCGCCCCCGGCCCGGCCCTCCTGGCCGCCCCCAGCAGGCGCCCGGCTCTCCGCGGGAACTCTGGGACCTGGCCGAGCGTTTCCTGGCGGGCAGGACACTCGCTCGGTTCCCCGCAGCAGCTGAGGGCAGCTAGCGGACCGCGTCTAGGCAGCGACGCGGGATTCAACTTCCCGGACCCGCGGCGCAGCCCCCGCTCCCGCCCAGGGCGCAGCGGCCACAGCCTAGACCCCAGCGCCGCGCAACCGCCCCCGCCGGGGCATGGGCGGTCGCGCTCTCCGCCCCCTCCTTCCTTCACCTCCCCCCTACCTTGAAAAAAATCCATCCATTGGTGCAAAGCAGACATTTTGATGTCATTTACTTAGCACCGCTCGGTTTGGAGGCAGCGTCTTACCCGGTCGCCTGGAGATGTGGGCAGCGCGCCGATGGGTCCAGGGGAGCGGGGCTGGGTGGCTCGGTCCTCTAGCAGAGTCGGTTTGCTGCCATCCGCCCAACTTCAGCACCCAGCGGGCGAGGAGAGAGGGAGAGCGGCGAGGATGCAGGGGAGGGGGAGGGGGAGGAGGGAGAGGTGGGCGGGGAGGGAGCGGGAGCCGCTCGGCAGCGCGCATGCGCTTCGCGGCCGGCGCAGCCCCTCGCCCGCCGCGGCCGGAGGGGCAGCTTCCCAACCCCGGCGCGCTGCAGCCAGAGTCCCGGCCCCGCCCCCTCCCCGGGCGGCACCCGGCCCCCGGCCCCCGGCCCCCGGCCCCGCCCGACCTCGCGCGCTCGCCTGGGCGAGGCGCCCACCGTGCGGAGGGGCTGGGCCGGGACTCTGGGCTTCGGCGACGCCCGTCCGGAGCTTCGCGGGAGCCCCGGAGTCCCGAGAGCTTCTCTGAGTGACAGCGGCTCTCCGCCGGGTCCCTGCAACTCCACTCTCCCGCAGCCCGCGCGCTGCTGTCTTGGGCTGCGCGAGAGCCTTGTACCCAGGAGCCGGCCTGCCAGGCACAGCAGCCTGCCTGCTACGGGTCCCGGAGGAGGTATTGCCTGCGTGGGTATTGCCTGTCAAGAAAGTGTGAAGTTAAGCAAGTTTTGCTGCCTGAAGGACTTTATAAAGCGTCCTGTACTTTACTGACTTTCTCACCCAGAAAGAGGACCTTTTCTCCTAAGAATCAGTGCAGGTGCTCTCTGGCCTAGCCCGTGCCAACTGCCTCAGGCCCCCGGAACACTCGCTGGAGCAGAGTTTTGAGTAAGAAAAGCCTATGACAAGGCAAGAGTGGTGAATTATTAACGGAGGTGCTTATGCTTGGGGCCTAAGAGCATCCTTAGGGAACAGCTTGGTAGTTACCAAGTCTGATAATCGTTCTGTGCCCAAGTGGAGCCCAGCTTGGTAGGGAAGGAGCTTGAGATACTGAATGCAGTCCGAGCGCTAGATTGTACCTCTGATGATTACACTGAAGTATTTGGGTGGAGGTAGTGGAGAAGCAGTGTCTTGCTCTTCAGATACCACATCTGTGCGAAGAGGAGGGAGTTCCTGCAGGAGTGAATGGGCTTTTTTTTCTTACACCTAATTAAAACAGATTACTTGTAAATCTGCGTGAGTTCCCCTTGCTCGGGTGTTCGTGTAAGCAAGCGTTGTGTTATTTCAGCCTACTGAACTCTCCTGTGCCTCCACCGTAATACACTCAGAGGTACTTGAGTTAAATGTGTCTCAGGGCCTCCTCCAGGGCCTCCCTTGGCTTTGAGTACTAGTGCTCTTAAAAGTGCCTTCAGTTTTGTTGGATTTCACAAAAGTGCTTGTCTTTGTCTTCTAGGCTGCTATTACAAAATACCGTAGACTGGATGGCTTATAAGCAACAGAAACTGATTTCTCACACTTCTGGAGACTGGGAAGTCCAAGATCAAGATGTAGGCAGATTCCTTATTTGATGAGGGCCCAATTCCGAGCTCATGGACTGCTGACTCCTTGCTGTGTCTTCACGTGGTGGAAGTGAGCAAGGGAACTTTCTGGGGTCTCTTCTATAAGGACACTAGTCCCGTTCATGAGGGCTCCACCCTCATGACCTAACCACCTTCCAAAGGTTCCACCTCTTTATATCATCACCTTGGGGGTTAGAATGCGAACATATGAATTTTGGAGATTCAAACACATCTAGTTCACTGCAGTGTTGATCCATGGTAGATAAAGATAAAAGTTCTTCACCAAAAATGGTTTGAGCAACATTGAATCCTATATAACTTTCAGATTTGTATCTTTAGTCCTGGCCTCACAACAGAACTCTTTTATGTCCTCCACTACCTTTACATCTCCACTTGAGGAATAATTGTCATAGCTGGTATTTATTGAAGAATCACTACATGTCAGGTACAGATCTAAATTCTCCTCATATTTCGTATTCGTTGTTCACAACAACCCTACAAGGTAGATACTATTATTATCATGGTTAACAGGCATCTCAGAAGCAGAACTCCGGATATCCACCCCCTCCAAACCTGTTCCTCCTCAAATGGTTCTACTCCGTTGTTCATTCCAAAAATTTAGAAGTCATCCTTGTTTTGTTGCTTTCATTCATCCCCACACTCAATTAATTAGTCATGTTTTCTTCACTTCCAAAATATATCTCCAAGTCATCAACTTTGCTCCCTCTCTATTGCCACAACCTTAGTCCAAGCTATTGTCATCTCTCACCTGGGCAACCACAAAAGTCTCCCATTCTGTCTGCTCATTGCTATCCTCCACAACCCCAAACAACACCCTCCTAAGAGCTGAATGATCTTTTAAAAACAATCAGGTTGTGTCATGCCCTTTCTTAACATGCCCAATGAGGTTGTTTTTTTTTTTTCGTTGCACTTCAAATACAATTTGTAATTCTTACCACAGCCTAGAAGGTTCTATATACTATTGTCCCTAACTAGTTATCTTATACCATGCTTCTGTAGATCATAGCTACTGTGTTTTAGCCATGTAGACCTGCTTATTTAGGTTTGTTGAAGAAATCTAACTTGTAGTATTTGCTGTTCTTTCTGCTGGGAATCCTCTGCACCAGATCTTTGCATAGCAGACTCCTTAATACCACATAGATGTCTGCGGAAATAACACTTTTCAGAAGGCTTCATCTGACCACCCAATCTAATCTGCCCCAGTGAGTTCTTTTCTGTTGGATCCCCTTATTTCATTGTCTTTAAAACACTTCACTATCTGAATCAGCTTGGATTCATTTGTTTGCTTATTCATTCTCCTCAGCCCCTGCTAAAATAAAGGATCTCAAGAGCTTTGCTTTCACTTTTCAGTGTTTTATCTTTAGTGCCCAGAACAAGATTTGACACATAGTATATTCTCAGTAAATAGTTAGCCAATGAAGGACAGATTGAATAAATAACAAACTTAGAAAAAGTGTTCTTTGTTTTTTGCTGATGCTTCTTCTTGGATCCTAATTGCCTTTGAGGATCTGTTGCTTTTCAGAAGTAAACAGATAGGCCACATTGTTTCCTCTGCCCAACCTATCCCAGATGGTGCTGTGATGTTTCCTCTGCCTAGCTCATCACACATTGCTCCATGCAGGAGTGCCCATTTAAACTAGATGCCAGGGTAAGGTTCCTACAACCCACTTTTAAAACAAGCATGCTCAATAAAAAGTGGACCCTTACTTCCATAAATTCTTATAATGACTGGGCAATTTTTGTATGACTACTTGGCTATTCTGCCATTCATTTAATTGCTTAAGCCAAATGTAACCCCTTGGTGACTTTCACAGTTGCAGTTTTTTGTGTAATCCCTTATGCATGAGCCAGAATCTGTAATAATAGTATTCTAGGACTGAAAGTGTTGCCTACCATCTGAGAGTTGAGTAGATGGCTGGAAACAACCACAGCTTGTTGTTGAGTAGCTGCGACTTTAATGAAAGTCACCTTGTGGAGTCTGATCGCTTGCAGTCCCTGTGTATATCTTGGTGGTATGGTTGAGTTTGTCCGCTCCAAAATTCGTATTGAAATTTGATCCCCAACTTGGTGGTGCTGGGAGGTGGGGCCTAGCAGGAGGTGTTTGGGTCATGAGGGTGGATCCCTCTTGAATGCCTTGGTGCAGTTCTCCAGGTAGTGAGTCAGTTCTCACTCGGAGGAGACTGGAAAAGTTCTCATGGGAAAAACAAATTCCCTAGAGGGGAGAGTCTTACAAAACCAGGATGCTCCTCGGGCCTTGTCTCTTTGCATGTGTCCACTTCCCCTTTGACCTTCTTTGCCCTGTTGTGATGCAGCATAAAAGCCCTCAGTGGAAGGCAGGGCCATGCCCTTGAATTTCGCAGTCTGTGGAACTGTGAGCTAAATAAACCCGATCACTGTCTCAAGTATTCCATTATAGCAACACGAAACAGACCTGGACACTTGGTCTAGGGAGTTGTCTGCAACCCCACTGACATCAAGTAATGACCAGATCAATAATTCAATTCAGTAAACTTCACTAATATCTACTATATGCCTGGCATGATGTCTTCAAATTTTTTGCAAAAGTAAATGTTTATACAATTATCCTGTAGGACTCAGAAATAGATTTCAGTTCATTTTGGCAATGGGGATGCCTTCTCTTTATGCAGAATTTCAGGGCTCACTGAGCCAGTTGTCGTTAAACAGCTATGTGGTAATTATGAAAAGGATCATTTGATCATGAGCATTTCCCTACCATAATGAATATTTTTTTTTTCAAGTAGAGAAATGCTGGACACAGCAGCAGTTTAAACAGGTATAATGGCTTTATAGTAAGGCGCAAAGGAGATTTGCAGACAAGATATTTGCAGACAGAAAATATTGCAAAAGCACAGACTATCAACATCAAAATATTTAGTGTACATTTATCCATAATTAGGAATATTTGTCATCATTAGGAGAGCTGGAAATTACCTCAGTGAGTTTGGTACCCTACAAAAGTATTTACAGGAAGGAATTATGTAGCATTTTAAAATTTTATTTTCTTTTCCCACATGCTTATTTAAAAGAAGCTGTTTTCCTTTGAAAAGCAGAGGGAAAGGAAATTAATTGTTTGGCTGAATCTAGAAAACTCTGACTGCTCCAGCCAGGCAGACTTATCCGGAGTGGAATGTGGAAGGATAATTAGAACATGACTGCTTCAGCAGACTTTTTCTGTACTTTTAGTAAATAGGGCTAAACATATTTCTCCAACTGATTTTAATCAAACCATTGAGACAGGTTCATCCCAGGGAACTTATTTAGATGGAAAATACTTGCGTTTCTTCATCAGTATTCAAGGGAGAGAAGAGAAAAGAGAAAAACGGAAAGATAGCCTGCTCCCCAAAAACTGTAAAATGAAATATAGAATTTCATATTTTCTATGTACTATACTTAATTATGATTTTCTATTTTTTCTTTTACTTTTTTTTTGGTTTTTGAGACATAGCTTCGCTCTTGTTGCCCAGGCTGGAATGCAGTGGCGCGATCTTGGCTCACTGCAACCTCCTCCTCCTGAGTTCAAGTGATTCTCCTACCCCAGCCTCCCGAATAGCTGGGATTACAGGCATGCACCACCTCACCTGGCTAATATTGTATTTGTAGTAGCGACAGGGTTTCTCCATGTTGGCCAGGCTGGTCTCAAACTCCTGACCTCAGGTGGTCCGCCCACCTCCGCCTCCCAAAGTGCTAGGATTACAGGCGTGAGTCACCACACCCAGCCTGTACTTAATTTTGAATAAATCGTTAGCTATTAATGTTCCTTTAATTGTTTAACTTACCAGCTTTGAACTTAAAAGGCTCACTATTACTCTTTCAGAATAACGCTAGTGAATTTATATCTCAAAGTAATTCAGTGAGTCCCTAGAAGTAGATATAAATATCTTTATGGGATTTTTAAAATCATTTATGCCCTATTTTGTATATCATATGGTCCCACAATATTCCCACAATGGCTTGACAATGTAGAGTTGGTTTGGGGTCACCCTAAATACTTTATAAAAGTATTCTTTAGATGGACCCTGTATATTCACATTCAACAAACCTATCATATCTATCATATTGTTGGATAACAGTCTTCCTTGAAAAAAAAGTAAAATTCTCTTATCTAGAGAACAAGGCAATGTTTAGTTATTGTAGTCAGATTCTTAGTGGGTGAAGCAAAATTCTAAAACTTAATGGTTAATATTATATCATCTTGAGATTTGTGCAAGTTCCTAGGTGATAGTTTCTGGGTTGTGGAACAGACCTCTGACTTGTCAGACCTACTTCCAGGGCCTGATGGAAATAAGAAAAGAGAGAGACAATGGTTTATTTTTCTGTAGTGTCCAGTGTCTTTACTATGTTTGGGTTCATGGCAGAGCAAATTCAGAGATGTGTAAAGTAAACAGTGATCTTTGTGTATATGTGTGTGGAGAGAGGTAGTTTGCTAAAGATGTTTAATATCTAGAAGGGACCAGGTGACTAATTTTTGAGTTTCATATTGAAATATACTAAAGTTACAAACCAGAAGTTCTATACTCACATGGCAAAAGGTTTGTTAAAGATTCCTTGGTTTTATGATTTTCTGTGAACTGGTTTTGCGGTGTGGAACATGTTAAAGAAGTATATGAGAATCCCTCACAATGTCTTGTCTGAGTCTTCACACTTGAAAATTAGTAGAATTTACCCAATACAATAATATTGTATATTCAAGTTTCATTCATTCATTCCTTCATTGTCCACTTAGAAGGCTCAGAAAGCATCTGCACTACCATTGTAGGGAAAAAAAATACGATGGAAAATATTGTCCCTTTCCTTCAGGATATATAATCCAAGAGAAATAGGCTTTACATACATAACATAACCAAAATAATTCAGTGAGAACACTTGAGATAATGTGGTATTATCTTTTCTTTCCAGGAGTTACACCAGAGAATGATGAAAAAGAAATTGTGTGTTTTATAATCAGAACTCTGAACTGCACAGCATAGAAATTATAAATGATCAAAGTGGCCTAGTGAAGTCACACACTGAAAACTTTCTTTGCCTTGCATGGAAATAATTTTAATGGCTTTGCAGATTTGCAATAGGAATTTAAGGAAGGAGAAATTTAGAATATAAGATTTTAAAATAGGAATGTATTTGTTATAATTTTGGTTGACAGCCATTTAGAAAATGTTTATTAAGCACTGTATCAGGGTTCTCTAAAGGGACAGAACTAATGGAATATATATTTATATACAGAGGGGAGTTTATTAAGTATTAACTTAATAAATGATCACAAGGTCCCACAATAGGCCGTCTGCAGGCTGAGAAGCAAGGAGAGCCAGTCCGAGTTCCAAAACTGAAGAACTTGGAGTCCAATGTTTGAGGGCAGGAAGCATCCAGTACAGGAGAAATATTTAGGCTGGGAGGCTAGGCCAGTCTCTCTTTTCACTGTTTTTTTTTTTTTTTTTTTTTTTTTTTTTTTTTTTGCCTGCTTATATTTTAGCTGTGCTGGCAGCTGATTAGATCGTGCCCATCCAGATTAAGGGTGGGTCAGCTTCCCCCCGCCCCGACTCAAATGTTAATCTCCTTTGGCAATACTCTCACAGACATGCCCAAGTTTAATACTTTGTATCCTTCAATCCAATCAAGTTGATAATCAGTATTAACCATCACAAGCACCCTTAATATGCCAGGCGTTGTGCAGGGCTCTGTGATGTTTGTAAAATGAGTCAGAACGTAAGAAACAAAGTGATAAATGACATCTAGTCTAGAAAGATCATGCTCAGCTTAGTGACTGTGGATGACTGTGGCCCTTCTAATGATCTGCAAAGAATGGGATCACTTGTGTCTGCTGAGATTTGTGGAAGGCATTTGGGTTAGGAGTTACAATATGGCACCATGATTGTATTTTGACTCAATTAATGGCTTTAAGTTATATGAAGTTATAAAAGTTTAAATGCAGATTGAGGCTACGTTGTGTTGGAATGGGATTAAAATCTTAGGTATGGCAAAGTTGTTTCAGCTCCATACCAATTCTAATAAATTGCCAGTAGTACTGCACTGAATAGGTTTATAAGGCTGTATCTGGGATTGGGCAAGAAAAAGTATGTTGATTATTAGCAATGTCTAATGTGCTGTTAGTACATTTGCCTAGTATTTCAATTATCTGTTTTAGTCGAGGGGGTCAAATAATTTGGAAAAAGGGGATTCACAAGTATCAGGGTCATAGTTCTTGAAGAACCCCCAAACTGTTGTTTTCCCTCCAAAATTAATTTGAAAACAATGAATTCACTTGGTGAATAAGCTTGGGTAATAAAAGTTGCCTTCTAAATTCATTTCTTAGGATTTGATAAATACATTGGCATATTAACAGCTCTGAAAAGCCCCTTGCTCAAAAAAAAGGCACGATGCCTTCTAAATACTGCAAATTCTCTCTGTTTCTGTCTCTGTCACACACACACAAACACACACACACACACACACCCCACATACACACAACACATACTAGAACCAGAACTCAACCCCTTGCTTTCTACAGACCTTGATTCAAAATATCACCTTGTCAGCAATGTCTTCTTTGTAACCCTACATGTAATTCTTAACCCCTTCTAGCTCACATGCACACATACATAGATATATACACATACGCATGTGTATGTGGTATCAAGGATCTCAATTTTATTGACACTGTAACCTAAAATTAAAATTAACTTCAGTCATAGTCAGAACCTGCTCTACACAGAAGTGTACTTCACCTCTATTTTTCTTAATTCATTCAACCAATATACACCGAGTGTTTATTATGTGGCTATTTGGCAGACACTGTCCCAGATACTGAGAATACAGCAAGGAACTAAAACAAACAAAAATCTCTGCCCATACAGGGCTTATATTCTAATGAGGTAGACAGACAAAGATCAATGTAAATAAGAACAAAATATAGCATGACAATTATAAATGCTAAGGGAAAAAAGCAAATCAGGAAAAGGGGATAGGAAGTATGTGTGCATGTGAGTTGGAAGGGGTTATGAATTCTATGTAGGGGTGCAAAGAAGACCTCACTGAGAAGGTGAAATTTTGAGTCAAGGTCTGAAGAAAGCAAGGAGTTGAGTTCTGGACCTCTGGAGAGAGAGCATTCCAGCAGAGGAAACAACTGGGGCAAAGGCCCTCAGGTCCGGGTATGCCAGTCATAGACAAAGAATAGCAAGGAACAAATGAAGGGACTGGCAAGAGATGAAGCTAGAGAAAAGGAAGGTAATTATGTACCACCTTCGGCTTAGGAGGTTGGCTTGTACTTTGGGTGACTTGGAGATGTATTGAAGGATTTTCAATGAAGGACTGCTGTACAAAAAAATGCTAAATATAAGTAAGAAAGAGACAACAACCAAATAGAAAATGAGGCAGAATAAGAATAGAATGATGCTGGCTCCTACATTGGGGATAGGCTGTATGGGGAAAGACAGAACGCAGAAGGTGCCCGGCTATTGGAGTTGACTGTTCAAGGGCTGATGATGGCAAGGACTGGAGTACTAGCAGTGAAAGTGTTCAAGAGTAGTCAGATACTGGAGATATTTTCAAGGACTGGAGATATTTTCAAGGTTGAGTTTGTAGGATTTGCTGTTTGGATATGTGGCATAAAATAATTTGAGGCATCAAGGAAGACGTCACTGGTATTGGTTTAATCACAGAAACTTTCCTTTAATAATGATGTGCTTGAATTCCTGCTCCTAGAGCCCTCCAGTCCCCACAACTGAGACCAATAAATTCCTGTGAATAGGCTTAACTCACTGTCCTTGCCAGGCCGCCAGGTATAAAGAGCAATAGGGATTCCAGACAGAGGAAATTCAGAGGGTCCTGAAGCAGAGTCTGGTGGCTCAGCATCTGTCAGCCTCTCATGCTGGTGCAGCTCGGGCCTTGTACCCCGGCTTCAGACCTTGCTCTTTTATGTCGATCCTCATGCCTCTGAATGCCCGCTTTTGTTGTCTGGGATAGGAGTGACATTCTATCACCCAAGTCCTTCAGTGGGATGAGGTCCTGATATAGTGCTATATTACTGGCTACCTGCTTCCAAAATCCTTGATGCCAACCACCTGCCTGCCTGGTTTTCCATCTATTTCCTGTTGCTAAATCTGTTGACACAGGGCCTGCCTGACTGCCGGGACATCTGCCTGCTGCCTATGGTTGGAGTTCTATGATGTTGGCACCTTGCCATCCTGGACCTTTGCCAGTTGCCCACTGTCACCATCCCCTAAAGCTCTGTGGCTCTTTCCATGTGTTCAGTCTTACCAGTTCTTGAGTTAATTCATTCATTTAAGGATTGACTCATTCATGTTTGTATTTGTGCATTCAGACTAACATTTACTGAAGGCTAACTGTGGTTCGTCTGTCTCTTAGGTTCATCTGCAGAAGAAAGGTGAATAATTTTAAAAGGGATAGAGCCTTCTGTAAGCTTTATTGTCTAGGTCATAGAGAATTTCTTAGAGCTGAGAAGGATATAGGCTAATGGTGAAAACAGATGTTTGAAAGGGAACTGTGATAATTTCCCTCTATCTATAATCATCTTTTTAAAAAAAAATCGAGACTTTTTTTCCCTTGCAAATAGTGTGGTATAGTGTTTTACTGCCTGGGATTGGAGTTAATTTGATTGAGGCTGGAGTTTTGGCTCTCCCACTTCCTAGTTGAGTGTCATTGGCAAGTTAATTTACCTCTGATTCCTTCATCTTTACAATGGGAATAACAACTAGATGTCTTACTATTTTGGGGAAAATTAAATAATGTGTTCAGGTAAAGTGTTTTATCATAGCTTCTGACACATACTTAAGACCACAATAAATTTTAACGTGTCTTCATTTTCTTCTTCTCTTCCTCCTCCTCCTTTATCTAACAGTCTAAATCGGGGCAAAAGGAACAGAGAAAGGGAATTCTTGGTAGGAGGAAAATGTTCTCTGAGCACAGTGGCCTGGATAGGAATCCAGGCTTCTCATAGTGACCTGCTCTGATCTCAGTCATAACATGGTTTAGTAATTGCCTGTTTATTTGACCCTCTCCCTCATGAGACTTTTGTCACTGTGGGCAGGGACTTTGCTTGCTAACATTGGCAGTTCCAGCCTCTTGCACAGTGGCATGTATGAAGAACTACCCAATAAATATGTTAAATAATAATAACAATAAAAAATAATGGAAGAATTCCTGATGGTGATGTCAGTTGCATAAATTTTTTTTAAAAAAGAATTCATCAGATGACGGAAGAGTCAGACTGTTTCAAGCAATAAGGATAGTGTGAGCAGAAAACAAGCTATGAGACCTTTCCATGTGTTTAAAGAATCGGAAGTAGTGCTGGAGTCTAGGATATATGTCTATCTATGTGGTGCATGAAATTATGAATTTTGAAAGGTTGGCAGTAATCAAATCAAAAAGGACCTTGGTGCTAGGCACAGTGGCTCACGCCTGTACTCCTACCACGTTGGTTCAAGACCAGCCTGGCCAACATGGTGAAACTCCGTCTCTACTAAAAATATAAAAATTAGTCGGGCGTGGTGGCGGGCGCCTGTAGTCCCAGATACTTGGGAGGCTGAGGCAGGAGAATCGTTTGAACCCGGACGGCAGAGGTTGCAGTGAGCCGAGATGGCGCCACTTCACTCAGGCCTGGGCAAGAGTGAGACTGCGTCTCAAAACAAAACAAAACAAAACAAAACAAAAACAAAAAAGACCTTGGATGTATGCTAGCTAAAGAGTTTGGACCTTTTTCTGATATGCAGAGCACATAAGAATAGGAACTAGGTCGGGCGCGGCAGCTCACACCTGTAATCCCAGCACTGTGGGAGGCCAAGGCCATCGGATCACCTGAGGTCGGGACCAGCCTGACCAACATGGAGAAACCCTGTCTCTACTAAAAATACAAAATTAGCCAGGTATGGTGGTGCATACCTGTAATCCCAGCTACACGGGAGGCTGAGGCAGAAGAATCGCTTGAGCCTGGGAGGGGGAGCGAGATCGCGCCACTGCACTCCTGTCTGGGTGATAGAGTGAAAACTTGTCTCAAAAAAAAAAAGAGTAGGAACTAGGTACTTGAAGCTTTTCACCATGTCGTCCTTCCTTCTCTTTTTCAGACTTTTCTTCTTGACTAAAAATTTACTCTCTGGCAACACCAAAATGTTTGTATACCACCCCTCCCCCATCCTGCTGACATCGCAATGCTTCTTTCTCTTGCTTTGTTTCTTTGCTTATGTTGTTCTCACTGCCTGAAATGTTCCCTTCCACTCCATCACCAATACCACAATTCCCCCATCACTAGCAGCCCTTTCTCTCTGCTGTTACTCACACTTTAGCCCAAGACTCACCAGCTCCACGAGTCTTTCCAAGTTCCATTACTCCCAGCCAGTCATTAAACTTCACATTCAGTAAGAGCTCACATGTGTCAAGCCTCCTGGTGAGTACTTTGTATCCATAATTGATGTAATCCTCGCAACAATCCTATAAAAAGGTACTATTATTATCATTTTTCAAGTTGCAAACTTAAAAACATACTTTAAGAAATTATTCTACATTTTATACATGAGTGAACTGAAGTTTAGATAAGTTATCTATGGTGAAAAATTGGCTAAACTATAGTCCTTGGTACAGGAGCTACAATCCCCTTTGAGTTTTAGCATTACATTCTGCTGCTTAGATGAGATCATGTGACCCTGCCCTGTGACCCCATAAACATCTATGTAACATTGTTTTTAGCAGTCTTGGTTGGGTAGAATATTAAGTTGACAGTCTTCTTTTTTCCAAATACAGTTTTAAACTTTTCTGTGTGAAATTCCTTTTCCCATTCCTTTATGATATCTTGGGCAGATTCCATAATTATCTAGTCACTTTCCATTATTAAACTAACTCCAGTACAGTTTAAAATTTTAATTTATCTGTTCTACAACGTTTTTTTTCTTATTACAGGACAGGCTTTTGGCTGAAGGGACTTGGAATGCAGACCGGGTGCAGTCTGCTCCATCATTCCCTTCCCCACCTCCTAGTGCTAGGGTCCAGTTCCACAGGGTGGGAGGGATCAGGAAGGAAAGATGTAGAGAAAAGGGCAAGCATGTCTTTACTTAACTGGTCTTGGCCACAATTCTCTCCTTGTTGGCTGTTTGTGCTTTGGAGACAGACACTAATAGGCTGGCATGTTCATGGGTGTGGTGAGGACCAGACGCTGGGAATATCAGGGACTACAGGTGCACCACTGGGTTCTTTGGAGGGCGGTGCACAGACTCCTCCTGTACGGTTTGCTGATATTTCAGATTCAGCTGCTGCTCCAGTACTTCTACAAGCCCCTTTCACACCAGTTTATGCCATGGGGGGTCTCCCAACAGACTTTTATTGCTGAGGCCTCCTCATTGAGTAGATGGCCTTCGTGACTGGGGCTCCAGTAAGTTGACTCACAGGTAAGTTTCCTGATGTTTTCACAATCATGAGAACTTCACATAGCCTTGCTATCCCAAAGGGTAGAGAATACAGGAAGCTCTCTTGCCATCTCCACTCTCTGCCCTGTTATCCATCTAGTCATGGGGTATTGAGAAAATTCCCACTTAGGAGATGTCCATTCAGTGTACTCAAGGTGATGCCTCTGTAGCAGACACTCTAGCCTATAGCTTTTGTCTTTAAACATAGTTTTTTAAAATATGAAATGTATCATTTAGATTGGGCATGATGGCTCATGCCTGTAATCCCAGAGCTTTGGGACACCAGGGTAGGAGAAGCACTTGAGATCAGGGGTTTCAGGCCAACCTGGGCAACATAGCAAGATCACATCTCTAAAAAAAAAAATTAACTGGGCATGGTTGTGTGTACCTGTAGTCCCAGCTAGTTGGGAGGCTTATATACACTTTATTATAAAATGTATCTCATAATATATAAATTTTATAACACATATCTATAGATATTTCATAAGTATATATTTCATTATTGAGGTACTATTCTATTTATTGTGTTGCTGCCTGAACACTTTGTTTTTTTTTTCATTGTGTTATTGTTATTTAGGTCCTGTGAGAGTTATGCTTTAAAGAGGTTCAATTTTGGTGTATTTCAAAGATTTGTTTCAAGATTTAGAGATCCTTTTAGCAATTCTTGTGGTTCTGGCTTGCTAGTGACAAATTCTCTCAGCATTTGTTTGTCTGGAAAAGACTATATTTCCTTCATTTATGAAGCTTAGTTTCACTGGATACAAAATTATTGGCTGATAATTGTTTGGTTGAAGGAGACTAAAAATAGGACCCCAATCTCATCTAGCTTTTAAGGTTTCTGCTGAGAAATCTGCTGTTAATCTGATAGGTTTTCTTTATAGGTTACCTGACACATTTGACTCACAGCTTTTAAGATTCTTTCATTTGTCTTTACTTTAGATAACCTGATGACTATGTGCCTAGTTGATGATCTTTTTGCAATGAATTTCCCAGGTGTTCTTTTAGCTTCTTGTGTTTGGACATCTGGATCTCTAGCAGGCCAGGGAAGCTTTCCTCGATTATTCCCTCAAATATGTTTTCCAAACCTTTAGATTTCTCTTCTTCCTTAGGAACACTAATTATTCTTAGGTTTGGATGTTTAACATAGTCCCAAACTTCTTGGAGGCTTTGTTCATTTTTTAAAATTCCTTTTTCTTTGTCTTTGATGGATTGTGTTAATTTGAAAGCCTTGTCTTCCAGTTCTGAAGTTCTTTCTTCTGTTTGTTCGGTTCTGCTGCTGAGAATTTCCAGTGCATTTTGCATTTCTCTAAGTGTGTCCTTGATTTCCAGAAATTGTGATTGTTTTTTATTTATGCTGTATATTTCACTGAGCAATTTTCCTTTCATATCCTGTATCATGTCTTTTATTTCTTTAAGTTGGACTTTACCTTTCTCTGGTGCCTTCTTGATTAGCTTAATAATCGACCTTCTGAATTCCTTTTCTGACAATTCAGAGATTTCATCTTGGTTTGGATCCACTGCTAGTGAGCTAGTATGATCTTTTAGGGGTGTGAAAGAACCCTATTTTGTCATATTACCGTGATTGTTTTTCTGGTTCCTTCTTATTTGGGTAGACTGTGTGAAAGGGAAAATCTGAGATTCAAGGGCTGCTGTTCAGATATTTTTCATCCCACGGTGTGCTCCCTTGAAGTGGCATTCTTCCCTTCCACTAGGAATGGGGCTTCCTGAGAGCCAAACTTTAGTAATTGGTTTTGCTTTTCTGGGTCTAGCCACCCAGCAGAGCTACTGGGCTCTGGGCTGGTACTGAGGAGTGTCTGCAAAGAGTCCTGTGATGTGATCCATCATCAGGTCTTGCAGTCATGGATACCAGCACCTGCTCTGGCAGAGGTAGCGGGGGTGTCAAGTGAACTCTCTGAGAGTCCTTTGTTGTGTTTTTGTTTAGTGCACTGGTTTTGTGTTAGTTGGCCTCTAGCCAGGAGGTGATGCTTTCAAGGGCGCATCAGCTGTGGTCCTGTAGGGAGCATGCAAACTTGCCTTAGGGACACCTGGCTAAGTATTCAAGTTTCTCAGGCAGGGGGTGGGGCCATAGAGCTTCCAAGAAATTATGACCTTTGTCTTTGATCACCAGGGTGGATAGAGAAAGACCACGAAGTGGGTCAGGGATAGATGCGTCTGAGCTCAGATTCTCGTTGGAGGGGGCTTGCTGCAGCTGCTGGAAGGGATGGGGATATGGTTCCTAGTCCAGTGGAGTTATATTCCCAGAGGGATTATGGCTGCCTCTGCTGAGTCATATAGGTTGCCAGGGAAGTCGGGGGAAAGCCAGCAGTCACTGGCCTCACCCTGCTGCCACGCAGCCGACAGTCCTAAAGGCCAGTCTAACTCCCACTGTGCCCCCCTAATGGCACAAAGTCTATTTCCAGGCAGCTGGTGACCAGGGCTGAGAACTTTCCCCAGATAATGAACCTCCCCTTTGAGAAAGCAAGCCCATTAACAGTTTTTTCAGCAACTCGGGGAGCCTGCAACAGTAATCCAGTTCCTTCAAAGTATCTGTGGAGTCTCTTGGCTTTCCTGGTAATTTCCTGTGGTAGTTCTTAGAGCAAAAGTTCACAATGTGAGTCTCCACACACTGCTCTGTGCATCCAAACAGGAGCTGCAAGCTAGTCCTGCTTCCTGTCTGTCATCTTAATCCACAATTCCTCCAAAATATTTTTCAAAAATATATACATGTGGTAGGTAGAACAATGCATCCCCCCACCAGATATCTACACCTATTCCCCGGAATCTGTGAATATGGTTTTACCTTACACAGCAAAAAGTACCTTACATGGAAAAAAATTCCTTGTAGTTATGATGACATCAAAGACCTTGAGATGAGGAGATTGTCCAGGTGAACCCAATCTAATGACATGGAACCTTAAAGGCATAAAATCTTTTCCATCTGTGGTTAGAGGGAACCATGACTAAGAAAGAGGAGTCAGAGACAGACAATGTTGCTGGTTTCAAAGGTGGAAAATGACCATGAACCAAGGAATGTGGGTGGCCTCTGGAAACTGGAAAAGGCAAGGAAATAGATTCTCCCTGAGAGCCTCTAGAAGGGAATGCAGCCCTATGAACACCTTGATTTTAGCCCAGCAAGACCCACATTAGACTCCAAACCTATAGAACTATAAGATCATATATTTGTATTGCTTTAGGCCACCAAGTTTGTGGTAATTTATTACAAAAGCAGTAGAAAACAAATATAATATACATGTAGCAAAGTTATTTTTTAAGATACAAGAGTGAATCAACACAGAATCCAGAATTAGACAGTGTGCTCAGGGACTTCTGAGGTATTGGCAAATGTTTTAATTCTCCAAAGTGTAAATGCATGTTATTTTGTATTAATATGTTTTAAACTGCTTATATACTCTTTATTATGAAATATATATGCACCTGTAGTCCCAATACTACATGGGACTACATTCCAATGCTAACATTGACTATAAATGGCCTAAATGCTCCACTTAAAAGATACATAATAGCAGGATGGATAAGAATTCACAAACCAAGTTTCTGCTGTTTTCAGGAGACTCACCTAAAACGTAAGGACTCATAAACTTTAAGGGTAGAAAAAGATATTCAATGCAAATGGACACCAAAAGCAAGCAAGAGTAGCTATTATTATATGAAACAAACTTTAAAGCAACAGCTGTTAAAAAACACAAAGAGGGACATTATATAATGATAAAAGGACTAGTTCAACAGGAAAATATCACAATTCTACATATATATGCACCTAACACTGGAGCTCCCAGATTTATAAAACAACAACTACTTGACCTAAGAAATGAGACAGATGGTAACACAATTATAGTGGGAGACTTTAATAGACCACTGACAACACTAGACATTTCATCAAGACAGAAAGTCAACAAAGAAACAATGGACTTAAACTATAGCTTTGAAAAAAATGGATTTAACAGATATTTACAGAATATTCTACCCAATAACTTAGAATACACATTCTATTGATCAACACATGGAACATTCTCCAAGATAGACCATGTGATAGGCCACAAAACAAGCCTCAGTAAATTTAAGAAAATTGACATTATATCAAGTACTCTCTCAGATCACAGTGTAATAAAATTGGAAATCAACTCCAAAAGCAACTCTCAAAACCGTGGAAATACATGGAAATTAAATAACCTGCTCCTGAATGATCATTTGGTCAACAATTAAATCAAGATGGAAATTTAAAAATTCTTTGAACTGAATGATAATAACTACACAACGTATCAAAACCTCTGGGATAGAGCAAAACCAGTGCTAAGATGAAAATTCATAGCATTAAATGCCTACATCAAAAAGTTCGAAAGAGCACAAATAGGCAATCTAAGGTCACACCTCATGGAACTGGAGAAACAAGAACAATCTAAACCCAAACCCAGCAGAAAGAAAAGAAATAACAAATATCAGAGCAGAACTAAATGAAATTAAAATAACAACATTGAAAACAATACAAAAGATAAATGAAGGAAAAATCTGGTTCTTTGAAAAGATGATAGACTATTAGTGAAATTAACCAAAAAAAGAAGAGAGAAGACCCAAATAAGGTCGATTAGAAATGAAATGGGAGATATTACAACTGATGCCACAGAAATACAAAAGATTATTCAAGGCTGCTATGAATACCTTTATGTGCAAAAATTAGAAAACCTAGAGGAGATGGATAAATTCCTGGAAATATACAACTCTCCTAGATTAAACCAGTAAGATATAGAATCTCTGAACAGACCAATAACAAGCAGCAAGATTGAAATGGTAATAAAAAAAATTGCCAACAAAAAAAAGTCCAGGACCAGATGGATTCACAGCAGAATTCTATCAGACATCAAAGAAGAATTGGTACTAATCCTATTAATACTATTCCAAAAGATAGAGAAAGAGGGAATGCTCCCTAAAGTATTCTCTGAAGCCAGTATCACCCTAATACTGTAACCAGTGAAGGGCATAACAGAAAAAAAAAAAAAAAAAGAAAACTAGGGACCAATATCCCTGATAAACATAGATGCAAAAGTCCTCAACAAAACTGAATCCAACTAGCATATCAAAAAGATAATACACCATGATCAAGTGGGTTTCATACCAGGGATGCAGGGAAGGTTTAACATAAGTGATACACCACATAAACAGAATTAAAAACAAAAATAACAGGATCATCTCAATAGATGCAAGAAAAGCATTTGACAAAATACAGCATCCCTTTATGATTAAAACCCTCAGCAAAATCAGCATAGAAGGGACATACATTAAGGTAATAAAAGCCATCTATGACAAACCCACGGTCAACTTTATACTGAATGGGGGAGCATTGAAAGCACTCCCCCTGAGAACTGGAACAAGACAAGGATGCCCACTTTCACCACTTCTATTCAACATAGTACTGGAAGTCCTAGCCATAGCAATCAGACAAGAGAAGGAAATAAACAGCATCCAAATTGGTGAAGAGGAAGTCAAACTGTTGCTATTTGCTGATGATATGATTGTACACCTAGAAAATCCTAAAGACTCACCCAAAAAGCTCCTATAACTGGTAAATGAATTCAGCAAAGTTTCAGGATACAAAATTAATATACAAAAATTAGTCCAAACTGAGAATCAAATCACAAACTAAACCCCTTTCAAATAGCTGAAAAAAAAAAAACGTAGGAATATATCTAACCAAGGACATGAAAGACCTCTGGAAGGAAGACTACAAAACACTACTGAAAGAAATCATAGATGACACAAACAAATGGAAACACATCCCATGCTCATGGATGGGTAGATTCAATATTGTAAAAATGACCATACCGCCAAAAACAATCTACCAATTCAATGTAATTCCCATCAAAATACCACCATCAGCCAGATGCAGTGGCTCACACCTGTAATCCCAGCACTTTGGGAGGCCGAGGTGGGCAGATCACGTGAGGTCAGGAGTTCGAGACCAGACTAGCCAACATGGGAGGTGTTTGGGTTATGGGGGTGGATCCTTCATAAATGACTTGGTGCCCTTCCTGCAATAATGAGTGAATTCTCACTCTGTTAGTTCACCCGAGAGCTGGTTGTTTAAAAAAGCTTGACACCTCCTCCTCTCTGTCTTGCCATATAACACATCTGCCTCTCCTTTGCCTTCTGCCATGAGTAAAAGCTTCCTGAGGCCTCACCAGAAGACAAGCAGATGCTGGTGCCATGCTTGTGTCTCCTGCAGAACCAAATAAGCCAAATAAACCTCTCTTCTTTATAAATTACCCAGTCTCAGGTATTCCTTTATAGCAATGCAAAACAGAGTAGTATAGTATGCTCTGCATACAATTCCAGAACAATCTGTTTCATCAACATTAAATATTTACTCTGGCAAATATTTCTCAGCCACATTATCCTGTGCAGCTTTTCCCTAAAAGCTTCAGTACCTTGAGTATTGGCACTTGTTGCTTCACCACTGACCTTCACGTTATAAAAGCCATGATGCCTTTGAAAGTGTTGGAACTACCCAGGATTTGCTATAAACATTTGCACATAACATAGAATAATACTCATGCTTAATGAGAGGGGTTTGGGTCGCGGGGCAAACCCTTCATGAATAGATTTATACCTTCCCTTGTTGGGAGTGAGTGAATTTTCATGCTATTACTTTCCATGAGAGCTGGTTGTTAAAAAGAGCTGGGCACCTCCCCACCACCTGCTTCCTCTCTTGCCATATGATTTCTGCCCATGCTGGCTCCCCTTCTCCTTCTGCCACGAGTGGAAGCAGCCTGAGGCCCTCACCAGAGGCAGATACTGGTGCCATGCTTTTTGTACAGTCTGCAGAACTGTGAGCCAAACAAATCTCTCTTCTTTATAAGTTACCCAGCCTCAGGTGTTCCTTTACAGCAACACTAAACACAGTAAGACAGATGGGCATTTTGTAGACACAATGGGTTGCAAAAATGCAAAACACAATATCAAAAATATGCTGGCAACACAGTGCATTGTAGAGTATCAGGTGTTTACCCTGGTGATGGAGTGGCTGACTGGGGACCATGGCTTGCTGCTGCTGCTCACTATTGCAAGAGAGTATCATGCCACATACTGCAGGTCTTGGAAAATATCAGAATTCAAATTTTGACATGTCAAAATTGTGGTGATTTCACACCACCATAAAATAAAAAAGTTGTTAATTTGAACCATCTTAAGTCTGTATATATTATGTGCTTTGATGATGTAGAAATAATTGAGCTAACAGAAATCTAGGGGAAAATGAGAGAGGGTAGAAAAATGGAATAAGCTCACAAATGTCTTCCTAAACAATAGCAGAAAGTCAAAAGATATTATTTAAAGTGAGAAATTGAGACATTGTTAACTAGTAAATACTTAACAATATTTTAGTACGAAGGTAAACACTAAGAAGGCTAGTAATATTGAAGGGATTTAGGTGTTGAAGGACAAGAGGAAGGGAAAAAACTAGAAACAAATTTTTATTATTTCTAATTTTATTAAAGCTCACAAATTTAATTAGTAAACAATATAAATTATATGACAGAATTGAGACTTAAACAGGGCTCATATACTAATATGTAGGGCTATCACTCTTATCATAAAATAAATAGGCTTATTACTCTTATCACAAAAAGAGATTTTTCTGTTAGATTACAGTAAAACCAGTCCATATAATATACCAGAGACGTGCTTGAAACAAATGATACAGAAAAGTTAAAAAGAAGAAGTTGGGAAATGTATAACAGGAAATTCATTAAAAAGAAAGGAGAGCCCTCAAACTTGGCATTACTTCAAACTAAAATGCATTTATTAAAACAAAAAATGCATTTATAAAAACCTATAAAGAAGGTTACTTTATAATGAACAAAATGCAAAATTATAAGTTTAAATAACACAGTGTAAATTTTAATATAGCAGAAATTACCAAAAAAATGCAGGAGAAATAGAAATACATTAACAATGGAAAATTTTAATAAATCTCTCTTAGCCCAGGATACATCAATCAAAAAGTAAAAGATAATAGCGAGGACGTGAACAATACAATTTTTCATGTTGAATGTTATAAATATTTGAGTTTATAAATTTTATACTGAGGATTGTTCAAATACTTTCTCAAGGATTAAAGTACGTAGTATTTTTCTAGCAATTACAATTTTAATATATCTTTCCCTTGGAAAAAAGAATTTCTAGCTGGAAGAGACTTCTTTGTTTTTTAATTTGTTATTAATTATAAGTCTCACTGCTTTTTGGTAAAATAATGTTTTCTATATGATTTTTTTGAATATATTTTTTCAATTCCATTACCAACACCTAAAAATACCATCTGACGGCCGGGCGCGGTGACTTATGACTGTAATCCCAGTACTTTGGGAGGCCAACGCAGGCGGATCATGAGGTTAGGAGATCGAGACCATCCTGGCCAACATGGTGAAACCCCATCTCTACTAAAAATACAAAAATTAGCTGCGGGTGGTGGCAAGAGCCTGTAGTCCCAGCTACTCGGGAGGCTGAGGCAGGAGAATTGCATTAACCCGGGAGGCAGAGGTTGCAGTGAGCACAGAACGTGCCACTGCACTCCGGCCTGGCAACAGATCGAGACTCCCTCTCAAAAAAAAAAAAAAAAAATCATCTATCTAACTTTTATTATCCAAGATACTGAATTACACATTTATCCACACAATTGGATTTATTGATTATAGCATTATGCAATTTCCTTTATCTCTAGTGACATTTTTTTGTATTAAAGTCTACTTTTCTAATATTACAACACCCAAGCAAAAAAAATTTTTAACTCTATTTGGAATAATTTATGTCATTCAACCTGTCTTTAAGTTTACTGCTATTTTTTCCTACAGTGTTCTTTAGTGTGTTAAACTTAATGTATGTTTTTATTTTAGATATTATATTTTTTAGTGATTTTGTAAGAGTCCAGAGTCAGTTGGGCTGCACTTTCGCCTTTGCTGCAGTGCCCGACATTTTAAACATTGTGAAAATGTCCAAAGTTGCAAGGTATTTCTGCTTTTCAGTCCTATCTTCTCTTCCCTTTTTCCAACAAAAGCAGGAAAAATTATCAGGCCAAAAAAATGATTAGAAATTAAAAATAATACAAAATAAATGAAATAAGCTTATACCTCAAAATGCTAGAAAAAGAAGAGCAAAACAAACCAGAAGTAAGAAGGAAAGAAATAATAAAATTTAGAAAGGGAACCTAGGAAAGAGAAAAAAACAATAGAGAAGACCAACAAAACCAAAAACAAGTTTTTAAAACTCATGAATAATATTGATAAACCTCTATCAAGACTTAATTAAAAAATGAGAGGAAACACAATTGCTGAAATTAAGAGGAAAATTAGGGATAGCATCTCAGATCTATAGCAATTAAAAGAATAATTAAGGAGTATAATAAATGTCTTTTTTCAATAAATTTGACAGCTTATAAAATTGACAAAATGAAAGACACAAACTTAACTAGTATATTAGGAAAAGTAATAAACACCTGAATCTCCTGATATTTTATAAAAAATTTTATTTGTAATTAAAAATTTTTCACCATGAAAACTCTGCTCAGATAGCATTACGATGAATTTTATAGACACTTAAGAAAGACATAATTCCAAACTTGTATGAGTGGTATCAGAAAATAAAAGGCAGAACACCTCCCAGCTCATTTTATGAATCTAGAATACCTTGCCTTTTTTTTTTGAGATGGAGCCTTGCTCTGTTGCCCAGGCTGCAGTGCAATGGCACGATCTAGGCTCACTGCAACCTCCCTCTCCCAGGTTCAAGCAATTCTCCTGCTTCAGCCTCTCAAGTAGCTGAGATTACAGGTGCATGCCACCACACCTGGCTAATTTTTGTATTTTTAGTAGAGAGAGTTTCACCATGTTGACCAAGCTAGTCTCGAACTCGTGACCTCAAGTGATCCACCCGCCTCGGCCTCCCAAAGTGTTGTGATTACCAGGCATGACCCACCATAATACACTGCTTTTGACCCAAAGAGGACAATTACATTTTAAGAAAAGACAATTATAGGTCAATAGTACTCATTTAAATGTAGACAAAAAATTCTTTTTTTTTTTTTTTTTTGCATTGTTAATTAATAGCTTTTTATTTAAAGCTCAAGGTAAATTCCATTCTTTTTTTTTTTTTTTTAAATTTATTTATTATTATTAAACTTCCAGTTGTAGGGTACATGTGCACAATGTGCAGGTTTGCTACATATGTATACTTGTGCCATGTTGGTGTGCTGCACCCATCAACCCGTCATTTACATAAGGTATAACTCCCAATGCAATCCCTCCCCCCTCCCCCCTCCCCATGATAGGCCCCGGTGTGTAATGTTCCCCTTCCCGAGTCCAAGTGATCTCATTGTTCAGTTCCCACCTATGAGTGAGAACATGCGGTGTTTGGTTTTCTGTTCTTGTGATAGTTTGCTGAGAATGATGGTTTCCAGCTGCATCCATGTCCCTACAAAGGACACAAACTCATCCTTTTTTATGGCTGCATAGTATTCCATGGTGTATATGTGCCACATTTTCTTAATCCAATCTGTCACTGATGGACATTTGGGTTGATTCCAAGTCTTTGCTATTGTGAATAGTGCTGCAATAAACATACGTGTGCATGTGTCTTTATAGCAGCATAATTTATAATCCTTTGGGTATATACCTAGTAATGGGATGGCTGGGTCATATGGTACATCTAGTTCTAGATCCTTGAGGAATCGCCATACTGTTTTCCATAATGGTTGAACTAGTTTACAATCCCACCAACAGTGTAAAAGTGTTCCTATTTCTCCACATCCTCTCCAGCACCTGTTGTTTCCTGACTTTTGAATGATCGCCATTCTAACTGGTGTGAGATGGTATCTCATTGTGGTTTTGATTTGCATTTCTCTGATGGCCAGTGATGATGAGCATTTTTTCATGTGTCTGTTGGCTGTATGAATGTCTTCTTTTGAGAAATGTCTGTTCATATCCTTTGCCCACTTTTTGATGGGGTTGTTTGTGTTTTTCTTGTAAATTTGTTTGAGTTCTTTGTAGGTTCTGGATATTAGCCCTTTGTCAGATGAGTAGATTGCAAAAATTTTCTCCCATTCTGTAGGTTGCCTGTTCACTCTGATGGTAGTTTCTTTTGCTGTGCAGAAGCTCTTTAGTTTAATGAGATCCCATTTGTCAATTTTGGCTTTTGCTGCCATTGCTTTTGGTGTTTTAGACATGAAGTCTTTGCCCATGCCTATGTCCTGAATGGTACTACCTAGGTTTTCCTCTAGGATTTTTATGGTATTAGGTCTAACATTTAAGTCTCTAATCCATCTTGAATTAATTTTCGTATAAGGAGTAAGGAAAGGATCCAGTTTCAGCTTTCTACTTATGGCTAGCCAATTTTCCCAGCACCATTTATTAAATAGGGAATCCTTTCCCCATTTCTTGTTTCTCTCAGGTTTGTCAAAGATCAGATGGCTGTAGATGTGTGGTATTATTTCTGAGGACTCTGTTCTGTTCCATTGGTCTATATCTCTGTTTTGGTACCAGTACCATGCTGTTTTGGTTACTGTAGCCTTGTAGTATAGTTTGAAGTCAGGTAGCGTGATGCCTCCAGCTTTGTTCTTTTGACTTAGGATTGTCTTGGAGATGCGGGCTCTTTTTTGGTTCCATATGAACTTTAAAGCAGTTTTTTCCAATTCTGTGAAGAAGCTCATTGGTAGCTTGATGGGGATGGCATTGAATCTATAAATTACCTTGGGCAGTATGGCCATTTTCACGATATTGATTCTTCCTATCCATGAGCATGGTATGTTCTTCCATTTGTTTGTGTCCTCTTTGATTTCACTGAGCAGTGGTTTGTAGTTCTCCTTGAAGAGGTCCTTTACATCCCTTGTAAGTTGGATTCCTAGGTATTTTATTCTCTTTGAAGCAGTTGTGAATGGAAGTTCATTCCTGATTTGGCTCTCTGTTTGACTGTCACTGGTGTATAAGAATGCTTGTGATTTTTGCACATTAATTTTGTATCCTGAGACTTTGCTGAAGTTGCTTATCAGCTTAAGGAGATTTTGGGCTGAGACAATGGGGTTTTCTAAATATACAATCATGTCGTCTGCAAACAGGGACAATTTGACTTCTTCTTTTCCTAACTGAATCCCCTTGATTTCTTTCTCTTGCCTGATTGCCCTAGCCAGAACTTCCAACACTATGTTGAATAGGAGTGGTGAGAGAGGGCATCCCTGTCTTGTGCCAGTTTTCAAAGGGAATTTTTCCAGTTTTTGCCCATTCAGTATGATATTGGCTGTGGGTTTGTCATAAATAGCTCTTATGATTTTGAGGTACGTTCCATCAATACCGAATTTATTGAGCGTTTTTAGCATGAAGGGCTGTTGAATTTTGTCAAAAGCCTTTTCTGCATCTATTGAGATAATGATGTGGTTCTTGTCTTTGGTTCTGTTTATATGCTGGATTATGTTTATTGATTTGCGAATGTTGAACCAGCCTTGCATCCCAGGGATGAAGCCCACTTGATCATGGTGGATAAGCTTTTTGATGTGCTGCTGAATCCGGTTTGCCAGTATTTTATTGAGGATTTTTGCATCTATGTTCATCAGGGATATTGGTCTAAAATTCTCTTTTTTTGTTGTGTCTCTGCCAGGCTTTGGTATCAGGATGATGTTGGCCTCATAAAATGAGTTAGGGAGGATTCCCTCTTTTTCTATTGATTGGAATAGTTTCAGAAGGAATGGTACCAGCTCCTCCTTGTACCTCTGGTAGAATTCAGTTGTGAATCCATCTGGTCCTGGACTTTTTTTGGTTGGTAGGCTATTAATTATTGCCTCAATTTCAGAGCCTACTATTGGTCTATTCAGGGATTCAACTTCTTCCTGGTTTAGTCTTGGAAGAGTGTAAGTGTCCAGGAAATTATCCATTTCTTCTAGATTTTCCAGTTTATTTGCATAGAGGTGTTTATAGTATTCTCTGATGGTAGTTTGTATTTCTGTGGGGTCGGTGGTGATATCCCCTTTATCATTTTTAATTGCGTCGATTTGATTCTTCTCTCTTTTCTTCTTTATTAGTCTTGCTAGTGGTCTGTCAATTTTGTTGATCTTTTCAAAAAACCAACTCCTGGATTCATTGATTTTTTGGAGGGTTTTTTGTGTCTCTATCTCCTTCAGTTCTGCTCTGATCTTAGTTATTTCTTGCCTTCTGCTAGCTTTCGAATGTGTTTGCTCTTGCTTCTCTAGTTCTTTTAATTGCGATGTTAGAGTGTCAATTTTAGATCTTTCCTGCTTTCTCTTGTGGGCATTTAGTGCTATAAATTTCCCTCTACACACTGCTTTAAATGTGTCCCAGAGATTCTGGTATGTTGTATCTTTGTTCTCATTGGTTTCAAAGAACATCTTTATTTCTGCCTTCATTTCGTTATGTACCCAGTAGTCATTCAGGAGCAGGTTGTTCAGTTTCCATGTAGTTGAGCGGTTTTGATTGAGTTTCTTAGTCCTGAGTTCTAATTTGATTGCACTGTGGTCTGAGAGACAGTTTGTTATAATTTCTGTTCTTGTACATTTGCTGAGGAGTGCTTTACTTCCAATTACGTGGTCAATTTTGGAGTAAGTACGATGTGGTGCTGAGAAGAATGTATATTCTGTTGATTTGGGGTGGAGAGTTCTATAGATGTCTATTAGGTCTGCTTGCTGCAGAGATGAGTTCAATTCCTGGATATCCTTGTTAACTTTCTGTCTCGTTGATCTGTCTAATGTTGACAGTGGAGTGTTGAAGTCTCCCATTATTATTGTATGGGAGTCTAAGTCTCTTTGTAAGTCTCTAAGGACTTGCTTTATGAATCTGGGTGCTCCTGTATTGGGTGCATATATATTTAGGATAGTTAGCTCTTCCTGTTGAATTGATCCCTTTACCATTATGTAATGGCCTTCTTTGTCTCTTTTGATCTTTGATGGTTTAAAGTCTGTTTTATCAGAGACTAGTATTGCAACCCCCGCTTTTTTGTGTTCTCCATTTGCTTGGTAAATCTTCCTCCATCCCTTTATTTTGAGCCTATGTATGTCTCTGCGTGTGAGATGGGTCTCCTGAATACAGCAGACTGATGGGTCTTGACTCTTTATCCAGTTTGCCAGTCTGTGTCTTTTAATTGGAGCATTTAGTCCATTTACATTTAAGGTTAAGATTGTTATGTGTGAACTTGATCCTGCCATTATGATATTAACTGGTTATTTTGCTCGTTAGTTGATGCAGTTTCTTCCTAGCCTTGATGGTCTTTACATTTTGGCATGTTTTTGCAATGGCTGGTACCTGTTGTTCCTTTCCATGTTTAGTGCTTCCTTCAGGGTCTCTTGTAAGGCAGGCCTAGTGGTGACAAAATCCCTAAGCATTTGCTTATCTGTAAAGGATTTTATTTCTCCTTCACTTATGAAACTTAGTTTGGCTGGATATAAAATCCTGGGTTTAAAATTCTTTTCTTTAAGAATGTTGAATATTGGCCCCCACTCTCTTCTGGCTTGAAGAGTTTCTGCCGAGAGATCTGCTGTTAGTCTGATGGGCTTCCCTTTGTGGGTAACCCGACCTTTCTCTCTGGCTGCCCTTAAGATTTTTTCCTTCATTTCAACTTTGGTGAATCTGGCAATTATGTGTCTTGGAGTTGCTCTTCTCGAGGAGTATCTTTGTGGCGTTCTCTGTATTTCCTGGATTTGAATGTTGGCCTGCCCTACTAGGTTGGGGAAGTTCTCCTGGATGATATCCTGAAGAGTGTTTTCCAACTTGGTTCCATTTTCCCCCTCACTTTCAGGCACCCCAATCAGACGTAGATTTGGTCTTTTTACATAATCCCATACTTCTTGCAGGCTTTGTTCATTTCTTTTTCTTCTTTTTTCTTTTGGTTTCTCTTCTCGCTTCATTTCATTCATTTGATCCTCCATCGCTGACATTCTTTCTTCCAGTTGATCGAGTCGGTTACTGAAGCTTGTGCATTTGTCACGTATTTCTCGTGCCATGGTTTTCGTCTCTTTCATTTCGTTTGTGAGCTTCTCTGCATTAATTACTCTAGCCATCAATTCTTCCACTTTTTTTTCAAGATTTTTAGTTTCTTTGCGCTGGGTACGTAATTCCTCCTTTAGCTCTGAGAAATTTGATGGACTGAAGCCTTCTTCTCTCATCTCGTCAAAGTCATTCTCCATCCAGCTTTGATCCGTTGCTGGCGATGAGCTGCGCTCCTTTGCCGGGGGAGATGCGCTCTTATTTTTTGAATTCCCAGCTTTTCTGCCCTGCTTTTTCCCCATCTTTGTGGTTTTATCTGCCTCTGGTCTTTGATGATGGTGATGTACTGATGGGGTTTTGGTGTAGGTGTCCTTCCTGTTTGATAGCTTTCCTTCTAACAGTCAGGATCCTCAGCTGTAGGTTATAGCTGTAGGAGATTGCTTGAGGTCCACTCCAGACCCTGTTTGCCTGGGTATCAGCAGCAGAGGCTGCAGAAGATAGTATATTTCTGAACAGCGAGTGTACCTGTCTGATTCTTGCTTTGGAAGCTTCCTCTCAGGGGTGTACTCCACCCTGTGAGGTGTGGGGTGTCAGACTGCCCCTAGTGGGGGATGTCTCCCAGTTAGGCTACTCAGGGGTCAGGGACCCACTTGAGCAGGGAGTCTGTCCCTTCTCAGATCTCAACCTCCGTGTTGGGAGATCCACTGCTCTCTTCAAAGCTGTCAGACAGAGTCGTTTGCGTCTGCAGAGCTGCTGCGTTTGTTATTATTTACTGTGCCCTGTCCCCAGAGGTGGAGTCTACAGAGACAGGCAGGTTTCCTTGAGCTGCTGTGAGCTCCACCCAGTTCGAGCTTCCCAGCAGCTTTGTTTACCTACTTAAGCCTCAGCAATGGCGGGCGCCCCTCCCCCAGCCTCGCTGCTGCCTTGCTGGTAGATCACAGACTGCTGTGCTAGCAATGAGGGAGGCTCCGTGGGTGTGGGACCCTCCCGGCCAGGTGTGGGATATGATCTCCTGGTGTGCCTGTTTGCTTAAAGCGCAGTTTTGGGGTGGGAGTTACCCGATTTTCCAGGTGTTGTGTGTCTCAGTTCCCCTGGCTAGGAAAAGGGATTCCCTTCCCCCTTGCGCTTTCCAGGTGAGGCAATGCCTCGCCCTGCTTCAGCTCTCGCTGGTCGGGCTGCAGCAGCTGACCAGCACCGATCGTCTGGCACTCCCCAGTGAGATGAACCCAGTACCTCAATTGAAAATGCAGAAATCACTGGTCTTCTGTGTCGCTCGCGCTGGGAGTTGGAGACTGGAGCTGTTGCTATTCCGACAAAAAATTCTTAACCAAGTTATTAATATATATAATTTGTCAATAAATTAAAGGGATCATAAAAATCATAAAAGTTGGGTTTGTCTCAGGAATTCAAGGTTGAGTTAACATAAGGAAATCAATCAATGTCATTCTCCATATTATCAGAATGAAGAATAATAAAACAAATGATTACCTAAATAAATTGGGGAAATGTGTTTGATGAAATTCAGCTCCTGTTCATGTTAAAAACTCTTAGCAAATAAGAACAAATAAAGAACTTCCTCAATTTGATTAGGAAACTTTGTATCAAACTTACAGTAAATACTATATTTAATGGTGAAGTAGTAAATGCTTTCCCTCTAAGATCAGGAAGGAGGCAAGGAAATGTACTCTTACCAGTTCTATTCACTATTGTACTAGAGATCCTACTTAGTGCAGTAAATGATGAAAAATTACAAGGCATAAGAATTGGAAAGAAACAATGTGTTATTTGCAGATGATATGATTATGAACATAGTGCATTTTAAGAAAAAAACCCCAAACTACTAGAATCAGTAAGTTTCTTTGGTAAGGCCTAAGGATACAAAGTCAATTTTGGAAAAGAATCTGTATTTTATTTCTATTGCAATTTTTATAAAATTCAGTAAACATAAATACCTGTAGTAGACACACTCATCTTGGAAAAGAGGAAAAAGTTTGAAGACATATATAAAATCTGATTTAAAACTTCCTGATTTAAAAATTCCTGTAAAAGATATAATAATCAAGACATTATTATATTTGCTTAAGAATAATAAATAGTCAGTGACACAGACTAGACAACCCAGAAGTAGATCCACACCTTACCAGTTAAATAAATTTCAACAGAGTGACCAATAGGAATCAATGGAGGAAAGGAATATCTTTTAAACATATGGCACCAGACATTTATGTTGGTGGAAAAAACTCGACTTCCATTTTAGTTCATATTTAAAAAAAAATATTTAAAGTAAATAATTATTCGTAATAAAATATGTACATGATTTTGAAACACACAACAATGTTGATAAATCTAGAAACATTATATAGAGAGAAATCAGACCCAAATGATTCTATTTATATGGATTTAAGAATAAGCAAATCAAATATATGATAATAAAAACTGGAAGAGAGGTTGCTTGTGGAGTGAATTAGGGGATTTGAACTGTTGTGTTTTTTGGTAGACATTATTATGTCACATGCTTTTTTGAAATATAGCTTGTAGCACTTTTGTTTTAGTATGAAGAAAGAATTGTGTTTGGCTGTATTCGTAATCTGAATTTTTTAGTAGGTAATTTAAGCGAGGTTTTTGTGTTTTTTTGAGACATGGTCTCACTCTGTTGCCCAGCCTGAAGGGCAGTGGCAAGATCAAGGCTCACTGCAGCCTCCATCTCCTAGGCTCAAGTGATCTTCCCACCTCAGCCTCCCAAGTAGCTAGGATCACAGGTGCACGCCACCACACTTAGCTAATAATTGTATATATATAATATGTTATATATAATATATATTATATATAAAATTATTATATATTATATTATAAATTTATATATTATATATTATATATGTATAATATATAAAATATATGAAGTATATGTATTATATGTTATATATATGTATTTTTTGTAGAGATGGAGTTTCCCCATGTTGCTCTGGCTGGTCTCAAAGCCTTGAGCTCAAGCAATCCACTTGCCTCAGACTTCCCAAACTGCTGGGATTTGCAGGTGTGAGCTACCAAGCCCAGCCAATTTTTAATCTAGTTTACATTTACTTAGTGATTTATATTTTTGGTCTCAGTTTGTTATTCTGTTTTACGATATATTTTCTATATGGCTCATTATTTCTACATAAATTCTTTCAATTATGTGTTTGCCTTTGTTTCATCTTGCTATCAGTATTTCTTTTGGTGTTTAGGAAGTTTTGACTTTTAGATCTTGTAGTTTATACCGTTAAAAACGTTACTTAATCACCTCTTTTTAACGTACTCTGTGTTGACTTTCTTATTACAAATAAGACTAAAGTTAGTCCCTCACTTTTGCCCCTACCTTCCAAGTTTAATCACTAGCGTTATTTTAGTGTTCATCATTACATCACAAATTACTCATGCTTCTATCTCATTTATTAATTTACTATATATTGTTAACTGTTAGATGTATTTTAAGTCTTAAATATGCTTAAGCATGTACTACTTCATTTGTTAGCTTCAAGTAATATTTACCTCCTGTTAATGCACATGAGAAAAGTTTATTTCACTATCCATTATTCCTACCTTGTATTTTTGTTAGTGTTAATATTTGAACATATAAAAAGTACAGATTATTTTTTCACCAGTTTTCCATCTTATAACCTTAGTTCCACTAAGTTAAATATTTCCTAAACCTTTAACAAACGTGTGTTTGGTAGATTTTGGTTTTTTGGTAGATTTGTCAGGAAGTAATTATGAGGATGACATCCCTTGACGTCTTGCATATTTATAGCTGTTTGTCTGTGGCTTTTATTTTGAAGAAGACTTTGGCTGGACATAAAATTCTCATCTCCTATTTTCTTCCCATTAAATTATTTTTTAAAGGGCTACATTCTTTTTCTAACAAATGTCGCTATTGAGAATTCTTATGTCAATCTGATAGTTGTTTCCTCGTAAGTGATTTTAACTTCTTGTCTGGATACCATAGGGATTTTCCAACTCATTTTAAGACTATAATAATCATTGCTTAGAATACGACATGATGTTCATAATTTTGGTCAATTTTCTCAGATACACAGTGTAAGGTACATGGATGTGCTTTGGTCAAGGAATAGGCGGAGGCGGATATCCAGGCCTACATGACTCAGCGAGTTTGGCGCACAGGCGCACACCTCCACTTGTTATATAACCTGTTTGTGTAAGTTCATACTTGGCTCTGAGCCACTGTTGTCTGTAAAAGGTATAATTGCCCTGCTAATGCTGTACAGGGGCTCTTCGGGCTCGGCTCAGCTCAACATGGCTTAACATGGTGGGTGCGCTGGCATCCAGAGAAAGGGAGAGAGAGAACCAGAGCTGTCTGTCTTAGGGACAGAGGTGAGCCACAGCATGGCTTGCGCTGGTGCCAAGAGAGAGAAAGAGTGAAACTGCTGACCCTGAAGGCGAGGGAGAGCTGGTCATGCAGCTGCAGGCGTGGGGGCAGCAGATGCCACAGAGCCCGAGCAAACAGCCGAGATAAAGACGAATAGTGTTGAGAGCTAGTGTGAGAAAGCTGCTGATGAGAGCTGCTGCTGAATAAAATCATCTTTTACCTGCCTGCGGCCCTCAGAGTGTTCTTTCTGCTCATCCACCCGCTCCCCTCGGACTTCAGCATGGGCTGGACCTCGACCCCAGGATCTGACAATTGGCCATGAGGATGGGATGAGGTGAGTGGGTCTTCAGCCCCTGAGAGCTCCCGGGTCGGCTATGTGGCTGCAGCAAGAGCTACAGGTGGCAGTGGAGCTGCTTGGATGGGCCGCAGTGGAAACGTGGGAGGTGGTGGAGCAGTCTCTCATGAGTGTGGAGAAGGAGCTGAAGCACCTGGAAGTGCCCAGCACCAAGAAGTATGCTTTTGCCGCAGAGTCAGATGGGCGTTTGTGACTGTGCTGTGGGAAGTGCATGCCCAGTCCCCGCGGGACACAGCACAGAAGGAGGAAGAACCTCCGTTGCAGGCTCGCCCAGTGACCCGTCAGAAAGTAGAGCATGAGCAGCTGTTGGGCCCCAAGGGTGGGCCCAGAGCCCGTCTGCTGTGGTGGAGCACACTTCCTATGATCCCTGTACCCCCACTGAGTTGTAGGAGTGAAGTAAGTAACGTCTGTAGTCATGCACAAACTTAATGCAAGTCATTGGGGAGGACATTGCTGAGCAACTGGGTCCTGCCCAAGAGTTCCAGTTCAAAAAGTACCTGCTGCAGTTGGCGGAACTGTAAAGCCTTTTCTGATTGATAAGAGAACTGGCCGAGATGCCTGGCTTGTGTGGGGCACCAGACAACCAGAGCCGCATGTGGACTTGGCAATCTACTGGTCCCTGAATCTGGATAAGTTTTCAGGCAGAGCTGCGTTTATTAATGGCTATACAGGCTGGTGAGTGAAAGTGAAACCTACATCTCTGCATCTTGCCATAGGCCGCTTGGCTCCCCGCTTACGCACTGTGTATGTCTCTCTCATAGCTGAGGACACTCTGGGGGCGGATGTTTTGCATGGCTTGGCAGCTGTGCTGTCTGTCAGGGACTTAATGGACCATTTGACAATCGAACTGAGACAATCCACCGAGTGCCTGGAACAGTTTGCCTTCATGTGAGGGCGTCTATGAACTTTTACAGTGTTGCTGCAGCGATGTGTAGCCCCATCGTGTGTCATGATTTTGTTAATGACGTTATGTTAACTTCTAGTTCTCTTGCAGGTTTAGAAGCGGCAACACCCCTCTTGCCCGAGATTGGGATGATAAGGCTGAGACAACCTTTCTAACCAACGGTGCCCATTTACACTCGAAGTACATGTAACCACAGATAGCTTGGGCTAGGGCCTATAGCAATGGATGGAACGCTTGGACGCTCCGGTGGGTTGTTAGTCCCCACTATGGAAGGGAGCTGAGCTCTGGTATTCCTTAAGAAAGAAGCAGTTTAATAGCAGGATGGGTGTGTTCATGGATAACCACCCCCTGGGACTGGGAACGTGGTTAGTAACTGTATATGGTGCCCGTTAGGGTCATAAGAGTGTGGCGGGATGGGCTGCTGTCGTCGTGCAGATGACTTACCTGACAGCAGGGTGGTGTGTTCATGGGTTACAACCCCTCAAACTGGGACAGTACAGACATCTACTTTAGTGAAGTGGGGTGCCTACTTAGAGCGGTAATGTACACCGAGTACAAGTCCCTTAGCAGCAGAGTTACAAGAGATTTTAGGGTCTATATCCTTAATGCAAGATAAGGCCATGGGGCCTGAGGCACCCCTAGACCCTGAGCCTTTACCGTAAGGAAGGGCATACCCTCACTCCTGGTGGGGCATGGTATACAGATAGAACTAGCCAGAGTACTGCTGCTGCTGCAGATTGACAACAGCCTAGTACTGACACCATATGGTTTAAAACCAGGTGTCAACAAAGTAGCTAATAAGCTAAACTCAGGGCCGTATGAATGGTAATCACCAAGGAGGTGACACCGATGGTAATCTGCATCAATAGCCGGACAGTTTATCAAAGCCTATGTATATGTATTGGGCCTGTGTGCCCAAACCTGTGTATCAGGCTTGCATGCCCAGAGCTTATGTGTGAGGCTTATGTGTCAAGCCTATGTGTGTGTATCAGGCCCAAAGTTTATATGTCAGGCCTTTGTGCCAAACCTGTGTATCAAACCTATGTGTCCAAGGCCTATGTCTCCCTCGGCCTAGAGGGTGGAGTGTAAGGTACATGGATGTGCTTTGGTCAAGGAATAGGCCGAGGTGGATATCCAGGCCTGCCTGACTCAGTGAGTTTGGGGCACAGGTGCACACCTCCATTTGTTATATAACCTGTTTGTGTAAGTTCATACTTGGCTCTGAGCCACCACTGTCTGTAAAAGGTATAATTGCCTTGCTAACACCGTACAGGGGCTCTTGAGGCTCGGCTTGGCTCAACATGGCTTAACATGGCCGGCTCACTGGCACCCGGAGAAAGAGAGAAAGAGAACCAGAGTTGTCCTTGCAGATGGAGAGAGGTGAGCCACAGCATGGCTCGCGCTGGTGCCCAGAGAGAGAAAGAGTGAAGCTGCTGACTCTGAAGGCAAGGGAGAGGAGAGCTGGCCATGCAGCTGCAGGTGTGGGGGTGGCAGGAGCCACAGAGCCCGAGCAAACAGCCAAGATAAAGGCAGTGTAGAGAGCTAGTGTGAGAAAGCTGCTGATGAGAGCTGCTGCTGAATAAAATCATCTTTTACCTGCCTACGGCCCCCTGAGTGTTCTTGCTGCTCATCCACCCGCTCCCCTCGGACTTCAGCATAGGCTGGACCCAGACCCCAAAATCTGACACACAGTGTGCTATGCGTTTTAATATTTTATTTCAGGAAATATTTTTCAATTATAATTTAAAATATTTCTTTTTCATTATTTTTATTTTCTTCTTTGAAGACATTAATTTTATGTATGTTGGCCCTTAGGTTTCCTATGTCGTATGTCTCTCACATTGTATTCATTTCCTATTGCTGATGTTCGTAATAAATTATCACAAGCTTAGTGGCTTAAAACAACGCAAATTTATTTTCTTACAGTTCTGGAAGTCAGAAATCTAAAATGGGTTGGCAGCGCTGTGTTCCTTCTGCAGGCTCCAGGGAGAAATCAGTTTCATGCCTTTTCCAGCCTCTAGAAGCTGTCTCTATGACCTGACTCAAGGGCCTATATTCCTAGAACCTTTCCTTCCATTGTCACCTCTCCTCTGACTCTAAACCTGCTGCCTCTAAGTACCCTGGTAACGATATTGCACCTACCCGGATAATCAAGAATAATCACTTCATCGGGACATCTTCAGTTTAACCACATCGCTAAAGTCATTTTGCCTTCCAAGCAACTCTCATAGGCCTCAGGATTTAGGATGTAGACATCTTTGTGGGGTCATTATTCTGCCTATCAGGCAAATAATCCTCAAAACCTTTGTTTGAATCATTAAAAAAATGCGTTTCATTTCCCCTCAATTTTCTTCCTTCTTTGTTCTTATTTCCTTTACTGTACCTTTTATGGTGTCAGTTTGCTTTTGTGTTTTTCTAATTTAGTCCTCTTTTGTGAAATTATTTTATTTTTTTCTTAATTTTTTTTTTTACTGATTATTCACTTGTTCTGAGCTTTTTCTATTGCTTGTTTGTGCTGTTTCTGTTAAAGCTCTCATTCTTCTCTAATACTTAAATGTTATATTACAGTTTTCATCTGTTTCATGACTTCATTTTACCGATGAATTCTTTCTTAATTTTATTAAGGCCTCATTTAACTTTTTATTGTAATAATTTGGTATGGTGCTAGAAAGTTTTTTTTTTTTTTTGTCCACAATGTTTGAACGAGGAACAAAATAAGATGGAACTTTCTGGGTTAATAAGAGAAAGATAAGACAAGGTAGCTTTCTTTGTAGCACAGTTTAAGAATTTTTTTCTCTGTTTTTATCAGGGAAGGTTAAAAATATGTCCTCTCTCTACGAGTCGCTTTGTTTCTCTAAGCCGTATCTGGTTAAGAAAGGTTTCCCTGGTGGGGCGAGGTGGCTCATGCCTGTAATCCCAGCACATTGGGAGGCCGAGGTGGGCAAATCATGAGGTCAGGGGTTCGAGACCAGCCTGGCCAACATGGTGAAACCCTGTCTCTACTGAAAATACAAAAAATTAACTGGGCGTTGTGGCCGGAGACTGTAATCCCAGCTACTCAGGAGGCTGAGGCAGGAGAATTGCTTGAATCTGGGAGGCGGAGGTTGCAGTGAACCGAGATCGCGCCATTGCTGCACTCTAGCCCAGGCAACAGAGTGAGGCTCTGTCTCAAAAAAAAAAAAAAAAGAAAAGAAAAAAGAAAAAAAGGAAAGAAAGGCTTCCCTGCCACTCATCTGTGAGGTCTACTGTCTTGTCATCCATGGCTGTGCTCTCAGCATCAGGTCTTGCATTTATTATTTTTGCCCTATTTTTATTTATCCATTAACAATGATAAATATTTTCCTATATGTTCTGAATTCTTTTTTAAAAAAATTGGATTGTGTATATTTGAAGATTACAGCATGATGTTATGTAGATAGTAAAATGGTTACTATAGTGAAGCAAATTAACATATCCATCATCTCACATAGCAACTTTTTTTTGTTGTTGTTGGCAAGAGCAACTCAAAAGCATTTCTCTTAAAGTACTTCCTGATACTTCCTTTCTCTGAGCTTCTCAAACATTCTCTCGTTCTGTCTCTCTCCTTTCATTCTCATGATTCCTTCCTTTTTCAGTTTTGCTATTTCCAGTGGAATGAGGCCTTGTCCTACTGGAGGGAAGTGTGTGAGATTTTATTGAAGGCCAGAACCACCATACCCATGTTAGTTTCCCCAACATCTGTGTCATTTTGGCACTGATCTGCAACTCTGAGGCTGTGAGGACTTTTTCCAATATCATGAATTGTTTTTAGATATCTTTTTCTTCCCAGATTTCCTCTCAGGGCAAATTCTTTTTGTGTGTGTGTGTGGCGGGGGGCGGGGGGACGGGGGAGGGGGTCACGTTTATTTCTTACCGACTTTTTGATTTTTATGACTTTTAAGCTATTTAGCTGTCTTTCACTTCATGCTTTCTCACCACAACTGTTGATCGTGCATGTCCTGCGGCTGTAGCTACCTTGTCCCCAGGATATACCCACATTCTTGGGGCTGTTGTTCCCATCATCTCAGCTATACTAGCTTCTCTATTTGGTTTTCAAGACAAGTTTGGGACACTTAAAACAACTACACTGCTGACATAATCACGTTCCAGAAGTTCCGCCATACATTACAAGAAAATCACTGATTCCTGGGTTGAGATTAGACTATAGGAGAATGAGTAAGGAAACAGGGAGAATAATTTTTAGACCATTGCAATAATCCAAGTGACAGATGATGACCCCTTGGAAGACGTCTGTCAAAGTTAGATTCTGAATATCTTCTGAAGGCAGAACCATAAGATTCTCTGACGGATTGGATGTTGGATGTTAAAGAAAAAGAGGAGGTGGAAATAGCATCAAGTGTTTTATTTTAATATTTCAAGCGATGGAGTTGTCATTAGCTGGGATGTGGCAAATGTGGCTAAACCAGGTTGAGTGTCGTATTAGGTTAGGGTTAGGCTATACTGCAGTAACAAACACTAAACAATTAATTTCTTGCATAACAAGTAAGAAGGGGGTGGGGAAGGGGTGGCCATCCTTTATCATTTAGCTCTGCCATGATGAATACATTTTCTTCGCTTTTGCTTTAGCAGAGGGAAAGCTAGCGGGAAGATCAGAGTGCGGAGTTGACAGTTGCTTCTACTTCTCTTCCTTCTTTTCCTGTTTTCCTCCTTCTCTTTGTCTACCCTCTCTTCTTCCTCTTACATTTTTTCTTTCTCCTCCTCCATTTTATTTCCTTCTTTTCCCAGAACCGTAAGTGGCATTCATCACTTCTGCCCGTATCCCATTTTCCAAAACTCATTTATATGCACCCAATCTAATGGCCAATGAGATGGAAAATTTATTTGCTGCCCATTTGAGTTTCATTTTCAGTGAATTGCTGTTCAAATGCCCTACTAATTTTTCAATTTTTCATGTATGGGAATTTTTTATATACTCTGAAAAAATTACTTATTGCATGTTATATATGTCTCAAACATCTTTATTGCTTGTTTCTTAGCCTTGTTTATAACTATGTCGTCATGGGGAATATGTTAATTTTGTAGTGTTTTCCTTATGATTTGAGTTTCCTACATCTTCTTTAAGAAATTTCTCCCTGTCTTAATGTCATAAAATATTCTTCTATATTTTTTTCTGAGTTTTGAACTACTTGGCTTGTTTTATGTACTCGTTTATTTAATGCATGTAGGATTGTATTTTGTTTTATTTTTCCATCTGACTTAATTCATGACGCTGTGCTTGTCATATGTGGAGTTTTTGTTTATGTGCAAGTTTATTTTTGGTTCTTTTTTTCCATTGTTTCCAAAGTTGTCTCCATTGATATATTTGTTTCTCCCTGTGGAATAACAAAATGTTTTAGTTGCCATTATTATAAAATAAGTCCTGCTTCTTTATTTAGTATTTTGTCATTTAATTTATTGGTTATTTTTATACATGTACTTTTTCACATGCATTTTAGAATCAGCTTGTCAATGTTTAGCAAAAATGTTCTTGCTATGTTGATTTAGATTGCATTGAATTATATATATAAAGTTGGGGAGAAGTGAAATATGTATCATATTAAATTCTTTCTTCTAGGACATTGGCATATCTTGCCATTTGTCCATTTATGTCTTTCAATGATATTTTCCAATTTTCTTCATATAGGCGTTATCCATCATCTATTTGGTTATTCCTAGCTTTTTTATCCATTTATTTATTTTGGGAACTAGACTTTTTCTTTTAAAAAATATTTTATTATTTAAAGGAACATTATTTTATTGTGTATGTTATGCACACATCCAACTACTTGCCAGACTTTACAAAATTTACAATATTTTATCTAAAGAATCTATCTTTTTGATAAAAATGTAGTTTATGTTAATTTATTTTCATTAAGTTATTTAATATAGATAAACAGCTTAGTAAAGTGTATGACATAAGGGCCTAATAAATGTTAAATGGTATTATAATTGTTTTCATTACTATTATTTTCTTGGTATGCAAATGTGTCACTTGAAAATGATGACACTTTTTTTATTTAAATATTTATATCTCATTTCTTTTTCTTGATTTATTGTGTTAGTTTGGAATAGCATATATGATAATAGGAATGCCTTTATATTTCAACGTGAGGTGTGATTTTTTGCTACTGTGGTTGGTTAATTCTTCTATTGGGTTAAGGAAGTTAAATTCTATTTCTTGTTGGCTAAGAGCTTTTGAACAATCATGAATACAAGTTGGTTTTCACACGATGATACTGTTTGCATTTATTAAAATAAGGTTTATGCTCCTTTGGTATGTTAGTGTGCAAATCCCATTTCCAGTCACTGCAATATAGGAAGGAAAGCCCAAGAGAGGGATAGAATTGGTGTTGGGTGAGTCAATGTATCATCTGTGCCCCACTACATCCTTTGGACTTTGCAACATTTCATCCCTCTCCATCTTCTGATATTTGAAGTTCCAAATAAACTCATCATAACTTCAAAGTGCTACTGCCTAACATAATGCATCTATTCCTTGTACAAACAAAAACAAACCATCTCTTTGAAAGTGATGACACAGTCTCATCAGTTCTTGCATTAATTTCTGCTTTATGTTTATCCTCTTTTTAGTTTATAACTCAGCAGTATTTTGGTATCCTGTAATCTCTGCGCTGAGATATTACCTACACATCCTGTATAAAATCACAGGTAGAAGGGAGAGTGGAAAATAAAAGGAATTATATTAAAATGAGAACATAACAGACCAACAAAAAAAATAGGGGTCCTCATGATAGTTTTCATTTTTACAGCTTTTCATGAGGTCATGTTTGATATACAATAATTTATGTTTTAACTACTCATTTCATATTTCCTTTGTTTTCAGCCAACACCTTTATTGGAAAGTTTCTTGAGCTGACAGTTCATTTGAAATTTATCCCTGAGAAGTTTGCACTGTGGATCCTGCCTTTATAAGATGCTGACTTATTTCCTTCACTCCTTCAACTGCATGTGGGCAGACTAGGAAGGAACTAGCAGGATTTCCTGAATGATAGACATTCTCCTCCTTATCTCCAGTCATACATCAGCAATCCTACCTCTCTCCTTGATAGTAAGAATCATTTACCCTAGATAACACAATAGATAAGGAATATGGTAATTGAAGTTCTTCCCACTTGAAGGTGTTTCCATTCCCATTGACCTTCCAGACCACTCAAAATGGTAAAAGCAGAGCCCTAATGATCCAGTTTTGTGTGGTGCCAGGATGTCATGAAGAACCATCTGTAAGCCAGACTTGAGGTTTGTTTTTCATTTTTTTTCCTCAACTAGTCAGAGGGAATTCTGAATGAGGCCCAGGTATGTCCTAAGGGCTAACTATTAACATGCAGCAGGAGTAGGCATTGACATGGTTTGGTTGTGTCTCCACCCAAATCTCATCTTGAATTGTAGCTTCCATAATTCCCACATGTTGTGGGAGGGTCCCGGTGGGAGATAACTGAATCACAGGAGGAGGGAGGGCGATTACCCCCATACTGTTCTTGTGGTAGTGAATAAGTCTCATGAGAGCTGATGGTTTTATAAGGGGAAACCCCTTTCGCTTGGTTCTCTCATTCTCTCTCTCGCCTGCTGCCATGTAAGACGTGCCTTTCACCTTCCACCATGATTGTGATGCCTTCCCAGCCATTTGGAACTGTGAGTCTATTAAACCTCTTTTTCTTTATAAATCACTCAGTCTTGGGTATGTCTTTATTAGCAGCATGAAAACGGACTAATACAGACATTCTGGGAATGTGAAGATCCCACCCATGTTACTGTGAACACATTCAGGAGCTGCCAAAGCCTGATAAAGTACATATCTTTCCCACTTGGAAGCAGAGGCTTATTTAGTCCTGCCTGTCTTCAGTAAATCTATACTATATCCGATAACACCCACCTGATGTCATGCTCAGGTCACTTGATCACTTGGTGTCTGTATTCATGTGTTTCAACTGTATCGGGATTTTAACAACAAGCCAGGAGCTGTTTCTCCCATCCAAATACTAGCCAGGCCCCACCCTGCTCGGCTTCCAAGATCACATGAGTTCAGGTGTGTTCAGGGTGGTATGGCCATAGACAGGAACCATTTCTCAAAAAGAGAGCAGCTACTTATTAAGGAGAGCCTGTAATCCCAGCACTCTGGGAGGCCAAGGCCAGCTGATCATTTGAGCCCAGGAGTTCAAGACCAGCCTAGGCAACATGGTGGGACCCAATCCTTACACAAAAATACAAAAATTAGCTGGGCCTGGTGGCCCAGTACCTGTAGTCCCAGCTACTCCAGAAGCTGAGGTGGGAGGATTGTGTGAGCCTGGGAGTTGGAGGCTACAGTGAGCCGACATTGTGCCACTGCACTCCTGGCTAGGCAACAGAGCAAGACCCTGTCTTAAAAAAAAAAAAAAAAAAAGGAGGGCATGCCTTTGTCCACAGCTATGATTTTGAATTTAAGGCCTACCATAGGGTTGTTACAGAAACTTGTTCAGCCACAGATAATTTGAGTGCTACTGGATCCATTGACTATCATAGATTAAAGATGGCTGCATAGTCTTTACAACACTCACTGAAAAGTTTCCTAATCCCTCTCTGCTTGAATCTGGTCTAGCTTATTAACTTGCTTAACCAATAAAGTATGGCAGAAGTGATGCATAGCCAGTTCTGAGGATAGCCTCTTAAAGGACCGGCAGATTCTACTTTTCCCGCTTAGAGCCCTGAGCATCCATATGGGAAATTCAAATATCCTAAAGGTATCATGCTGTAGGGAAATGTGAGCAACATGGAAAGATCATAGGTAGAGACCACATGGAAAGATTCCAGTCCCTCAGCCATTTGAGTTAGCTCATCTGAGGCCCAGACATAGTAGAAGAGGAATGAGTCTTCTCCACAAAGCCCTGCCCAAATTTCAGATTTGTAAGTTAAAGACATGATTGTTGTGGTTTTAAATAATTATGATTTGGGTTATTTGTTATGGCATAATAGATTACTGGACAATAGTTCATAGAGACTAGTTAACATGGCTTCTTACAATGGGACCTGACCCAACTGAATCCAGTTTTAGTGTCTTTACTTGTACAGATTCCACTCAAAGCTGTCAGCCTAATGGGCTACCTGGTAAATAGAGCAGAATATCCAAATGCAGTATGGAGTGCCTCCAAAGTTCAAAGAGGCAACCGAGTGTTGTGACTTTCTCTTAGCAATGGGATGTACAAAATAAAGCAACATGCATTTCACTGTGGACTTGAGAGGAACAGTTCAAACATTAGATGCCTAAAATTTTGTTGTGGTTATAGCTCCCTGGATTTACTGGTACTTTATTATCTGTACTCTGGAATGCACATTTCTTAACAAGGTATTGAAGATACATACATGCTACTTTCTGCTCACTAGGTCCCATCAGTGAGATGTCATAAATATGGTGAACCGTGGTGATTTTCGTAGACACCACGCTGTTGTTCAGTGTTTAGTCAGCCTTCAACAAAGACCGAGGTCTAGGATAATTCCCTTTTCTGACCTAGACCCAGGGGGAAGACAATGTTTATTTTGGTTTTGGATGGTCGTTAGGCATTTGTTTTGTGTTCCCTGGGCCATTCTTTGGGTTTGGAGATCACTGATTTTGCTAGAAAATAAGAGTAATAAATTTTTTTTTGTTGAACGCCGCAGCCTTATTTTAACCATGCACTGAAGAATTAATAGCATTGTTTATGCTCACTTGAGAAGTAAGAGTCTGGAAACAGTTATTGTTAGACATTGGATGAAGATTTGAGAAAGGTGGAGCAGTGATTAAGTAGTCATTGTAGGTGAAAACTGGCTGCAAAGACAAATGTGAGATATCTCTTTTGAGTACCAGCAAGACTGTAGATTCCTAATGTGGAAAAAAATGGTCTTTGCATTTTTAATTTATATATTAAAAGGGAAGTTCTTTGCTCCTGAAAGCTGGAGAAGATGGATTTAAATAAATCCTTGAATATTAGGTCTAGGGGTATTTATATGACAATATGGTTTAGGTCTGTCTGCACCCAAATCTCACGTTGAATTGTAATAATCCTCAGATGTCAAGGTTGGGGCCAGGTGGAGATAATTGAATCATGGGGGAAGTTTCCCCCATACTGTTCTTGTGGTAGTGAATAAGTCTCACAAGGTCTGATGGTTTTATAAATGGAAGTTCCCCGGCACACGCTCTCTTGCTTGGCACCAGGTAAGACGTCCTTTTGCTCCTCCTTCACCTTCCTTCATGATTGTGAGGCCTCCCCAGCCATGTGGAACTGTGAGTCTATTAAACCTCTTTCCTTTATAATTGCCCAGTCTCAGGTATGTCTTTATTGGCGGCATGAGAACAGACTAATACCTATGAAATATAAAATTACAAAACTAAGTGTGGTATAGTAAAAGATATAGCATAGCATGCTCATTATTATACATGTTGTACCTAAAACAACTGAAAATACATTCCTGTTTGAGATATCTATGCCAGTTTATCAAGAGAAGATGGAAGTATTTGTGTATGTTTGATGTTTAGAAGCACTATTATTTTCATTTTCTTAATTTACGGCAAATGAGAACTCCAGGTGATGTACTATGACTGATGAAAATATCCAAGCATTTCTTTTGGTCAAGATATTTAGCAGAGAACTAGTTCCTTATCTCACTCTCAGATATGCCTTTGAATATAGAGAGATAGAGAGAGAGAACTCATATATTCCTTAGGATTTCTCAGGTACTTAGCTAACAGCAGAACCCCTTTGATCACTTAAATGACCTCTTCTTTACAATTAAGAGAGAGTAAATTAGTGAAAAGCTCTTGCCTGAGAGTTTCCTGACTTCGCTCCTTAGGGCTTGTCCTGGAATTTGCAGTCATGTCTGAAAGAAAAACAAAGATGGAGCTCCCTCTGTGACACATCCTTTTTTAAGCATTAGGGGGAATCGGGTGTTACAGTTCTCTTGGGCAAGCTGAAGTGCACCTGGTCAGTACTTCGCTCACTATGACCTTACAGAAACTTTGGGGCATTGCTGCAAGATGATATTATGTTTTCTTATCCCACTTTGTAAGTTAAGTCCCTCAGAATCAGACATGATTTAGCAATTTCCTTTAGGAGCAAAGGCAAACATTCTAAGTTTATATTTTTGCCATTGTTTTTTTATTTTATATATAATATATATTTATTTATTTTATTGTTAAGATGACACATCCTAGCCAAGTGGTGAAGATGCTTACATACTGTCAAGATGTATTTTATCCTCTTTACTAGATGTAAGACTAGTTCAGACCAGTGTAAAACACTTGCCAGCTTTTCATTTTTAGGCCAGATATTTCTATTTTCTGTCTTTTTGGTGAATATTCAGTCCATTGGTACACATTATTACTTAAAGAATTGCTAGTGAAGGGCATTCATTAGGGGCTTCTGGACCATAGGTATTTTCAACCTACCAATAATCGTTTATGTTTTAAACTAGGATGATAGTAAGTAAAAGCCACCCTCCCCTTTTTAAAGTTAGGGCTGATAAAGGATCCTCCCCTGCTCACTACTACGATGATTTGTGTGTGAGCATATGTTTTGGGAAAGAAGCTTTTCTCTGTGTATTTTTCAGGATTAGTGTCTGTTTAATCCTCCAGAAGGAGCTGGAAGTGAAGCAACCCACTCCTGTGTTCACATCATAGACCTACATCCTTCGCATTTGCAGCATGTCTATTTCAATGCTTTTGAGTGGGAGAGATTTGTTGGTGAGTGTGGCTGTTGGAAACAGATAAAGAGGAAAACCTTAAAGATAAATTGGCAATCCTTTTCCTAAGTGAGTTTCATTTTTAAAAAGAGAAGACAGAAAAGCTTCCATTACTCCTTGCTTTAAAACTTTTAATGGAATGCCATTAAGAAATGAGATGTGTGTATTTCATAGTCACTGGACTACTGAATATAATTTAATCATAGTATGTTCAATCATTACTCATTTCTTTCTCCACACTAGTACAAATTAGGAAATTAGGAAATATTAAATTAATATGTACTTTAATGGAGAATAAATTATGAAAACAAAAAGTTCTTTGGAGGGAGCTATATGTTAATATCAGGAACAGGTAATCTGCATGTCTCTACACAGAATACATAGTTTAATGCATTTAAATTACTGGATATCTAAATTATAGGTTAATTATGAAGCTATCTACATATCATAATCGTTGACTCACTTTGCTTATTTTAAAGTATGATAATTAATTCTGGGTTGTCATGCACAACAGTGCCTAAAAAATAAATTCCAATTTTTACACTTCGAGAGAAATAAAATAATATGAACACAGGCATGAATTGGAAAGGGGATTAAGTTTAAAGACAGGCAATTTTTCTGTGTGTGTATTAGAAAGTTTTAGGGACTAGATGACATTCTTAAGGTATTTTAAAATAAATTTACATTTTTAAATAATCAGGCGTGTACTTTTAGTCAAGGAGGGAACAATAGAAGGAAAAAGTCCTTTATATAACCTTTGAAAGAGTCTCTCATAGAACTGTAACAGTGTTATATATTATTTAAATCAGGTGGATGAGAAGCTGTTATTAAAAAGTGTGACAGTATCTGGATTTGAAGGTGTTCTCTGCTGCTGTCAGTTTTGTTTGAAATGCCTCATGCATATTTGTACTTTAAAAAGATTGCTTTTGCACCAACCTAATAAAACTATATTTTCATCACGATATTGCTGAATGTTGGCTCTAGAATATATTGCAAATTAAAAATGCCAATGAGTGTATTCTCTCTTATAAAATACATTTTAAAATATTGATCTAAGGATATAAAGTTTTAAAGGCAATCTAAGAAAATAAAATGTTAATAATGAACATTTAGAAACACAAAATATTAATTATTGTATTAAAGGTAGTTTTTGCAAATAAATTGGCTTTAGTAATTATGGAAATGCAAATCAAAATCACAATGAACTATCACTTCACAGCTACTAGGATGGGTATAATTTAAAAAAAGCAAAATAAGAAGTGTTGGTAAGGATGTAGAGAGACTGAAACCTCCTTTACATTGTGAACAGGAATATAAAATGGTGCAACCATTACGAAAATGTTTGGTAGTTTCTGTAAAAGTTAAACACAGAATACGATCCAGCAATTCCCATCATAGGCTTATACTCAAAATAATTGGAAAAAAAGACTCAAACAGATAGTTGTATGACAATGTTCACTGCATCAATTTTCACAATAACCAAAAGGTTATTACAGGTGAAGTGTCCATCAACAAGAGAATGGGTAAATAAAATGTGGTGCACACATATAATGAACTATTATTCAGCCATAAAAAGTAATCAAATTTTGATGCATGCTATGACATGGATGAACCTTGGAAACATTACTCTAAGTAAAACAAGCCAGATAAAAAATGATAAATATTGTATAACTTCCCTTTTATTAAATATCTAGATTAGACAACTAGACACAGAAATTGGATTAGAGGTTACCAAGGGATGGGGAGAGGAGGGAATGGGGAGTTATTATTTAATTAGTACTGTTACGAGTGCCAAGTTTTGAAAAAGATGGTGGTGATGATTGTGCAACATTGTAAATGTAATCAATGCAACTGAATGGTACACTTTAAAATGGCTAAAATGGCAAATACTATGATATATGTTTTGTCACAATAAAAATATTAAAAATAAATTGGCTACTTTTAAGATTAAATTACAATATTAAAACCTTTATATAAAAATCTGTATTTTATATTTATCTGTTTTTGTAATTTTTAGGGAAGGAAACAACATATGAGACGGTAGACATAAAAAATAAGTGTTGATACCCGTTGAAGTTTAATTTCTGTAAAGCTCCTAACCCCCTTTCTATGTGATAAGTGCTTTCCTTGACTATTCTATGTATCACACAAGCTCCTTTGAAATGTTTAACTGGATTCTATCTAAATTTTAGTCTACACATGAAACTAAAGTATGTACCTCTGAAGCTGTGCTCAAGACGTTCAAAATCCTTGCCATTTCCAAATTACTTTTAAAACATAAAAAAGCAATCATAGTGAGAACTTGTATCAACTAAGTCTAGTTTTAGTAACTTTAAAAATAAACATTATGATATTTATTTGATAATGAAATCCTAAATATTTGATACATTGCGAGTACATGAAAGTCAATAAAATATGAAAATAGAAAAGAGATGAGAGAAAGGTTTAGTCTATTCCAAATTGTCTGCGCAATTGGAGTAGGCAATGAAACAATCCTAACTAGACAATAATACAGAAACCTATTATTTTGATATTAGTTGCATTTTTAAACTTTCCTGTGAATATGGTCTGGTGGTCTGGGATCATTCAACCTTTGGAACCAAACAGAAGCATGGGAAAGGTGTCCAACTTCCCCCATTCCACACCTGCATGCAGAATCATTGTGGCACTGTGCTTTGTTCTCCAGTACATCAAGCACTCACATTTGTGGTTGCTTCTCCACCACATTTGTAATGGGTCTTTCAGCCCACAAGAATGCTGGCTTGTACTATTGCTTTTCAAGTTGGCCTCATCTCTCCCTGAGAGCTTCTTTTCTACCAGCAGCTGATGGCAGGATCTCCCTACTGCCTCCGTTAAAAAGTGTTCATTGCGAGAACACATGGACACAGGGAGGGGAACATCACACACCAGTGCCTGCTGGGGAGTGTGAGGGCAAGGGGAGAGATAGCATTAGGACAAATACCTAATGCATGTGGGGCTTAAAACCTACATGACAGGTTGATGGGTGCAGCAAACCACCATGGCACATGTATACCTATGTAACAAACCTGCACGTTCTGTACATGTATCCCAGAACTTAGAGTATATATACATAAAAATAACTACTCATTACTAAGTTCTGGCACTTCAGTCCTCTAACTCCTGCCTTTCTTTCCAAAATGTGATTTGGGGCTGGTCTTTTCTCTGCCCATCACCTTCCCTTGTTCATGAGTTTTGACTCTAATTAGACACTTTGGATGACTACTGTATTAGTATGTTCTCATGATGCTAATAAAGACATACCCAAGTCTGGGTTATTTATAAAGGAAAGAAGTTTAATTTACTCACAGTTCCACATGGCTGGGGAGGCCTCACAATCATGGTTGAAGATGAATGAGCAGCAAAGTTATATCTTACATAGCAGCAGGCAAGAGAGCATGCGCAGGGGACATCCCCATTTTCAAACCATCAGATCTCGTGAGACTTATTCCTTATCATGAGAACAGCATGGGAAAGACCCACCCTTATGATTCAATTACCTCCCACTAGCTCCCTCTCATGACATGTGGGAATTATGGGAGCTACAATTCAAGATGAGATTTAGGTGGGGACACAGTCAAACCATATCAGCTACCTTAGCTGCAATGAATATTTACTTGGCTTTCACTTCAACTTTTACCAACAGTGGTGGATGAGTAAGGGGTGGTGGTGGGCTGGGGCACAGATCAAACAGATAAGATGTCCAGTCTTAGGCTGTTGCTTTCCCAAGTCCATTGAAATAGACTTTTAATTGATTTTATGCTCTTCAAACTCTTCAAATTGCTTCAAGGCAATATAGATTGCCTTTCAAAAATATTTTTCAAAATGCAGATGTGATAATGTCCTCTGCTTAAAAATATTTTATGAATTCCTGTAACAACATATTTTCTTTACAAATTCTATTTCATATAATAATGGAAGGATAGGAATTATCTATCTATGACACATCTGCTTTTCTAAATAAAACCACTTTTCAAGTTAAGCTTCCTGGTTCTAAGTATTTATATTGAATAATCAAATAGATATACAGATTATTATAAACCCACTGCCAGTATTAACTATGCTGAGCATCTCATGATTTCTGTCTTGTACAACCTCTATTTATTGGGCAATCAATGTAAATAGAGCAGGACAAGAAAGAGGAAGGTCCTACAGTTTAGGAGGACTCCCTATTTTAACTCACCAAGACTTGGTTTTAACAAAGATCAAGTAAATTTGCACATTCTAGCGTGACTTCTCTAGAAGAGGGTTTTTAATAGGGCCACTGAAGTTCATAGTAGTACTCCTGCAACATAGTACTTTCTGAAATATTCCAATTGTTTTTTCTATGTCTATTGTTGTTAATTTTCTCCTGTCAGAGTTTCAGCAGGTCTTGTCACTAAGTGTGAGATCTGCAGAGGGATTGGCTGGCTCTAGCACTTCCCCAGTGTGACTTTTCAGAAAAGTGGCAGCCATTTTTGGTTGTGACAGTCCTTCAATTATGTGACATGGCCTTGCTTAATATTTCAGATTCTCATTCACAGACTGCACTGGCTATAGTCTGTAATCTTAAGCATTAATCCCCAAAAAGGACTCTATTGCCTCAGTTTATATTCCTTTGCACACCACCCTAATAAACAAGGTTGGTTTTTGTTCTCAAGCAATGTTTTAATTATATAGTTTGCATTTATAAGAGTAATTATGACTTAAGTTGATATGAATGATAATCATTGGTTTCATTTCCAAATTAATCTGTCATCTCTCAACTTCATTGATTAGAACATACTAACTTATGAAAGAGTCCCCATGATCATGACTTGATCCTCAAACAAACTGCCTTGAAAAGACGACCATGCAGCCTAATGTGAATAGAATGATTTTTCAGAACAGTCTATAATCTTGCTAAGCATGCAGCCAACTTGGAAAATCTTTTCTGCTTCCTATCTTGTGAAACAAAGGGTCAAAAATCTGTGTGGCCCTGAAGGATTTGGGAATCACAGTAAAATGACCCCAGTGGATGAATGGGATCATTTTACTGAATGAATAAAATGATGAGTAATACAAAATTGTCCTGTTAAGCTACTTGTTACCTAGAGTCCCTGCTAAGCTGCTAGAAGTCAGCAAGAGTCCTTAGCCACCAGTGCTAAAAAATACTGATGACCTAAATCATTTTGTGGAGTAAATCTATACATAATTATAGGAGATTATTTAGAAATTATAGTCATTTGATATCATGTTGATTTTCATAAACATTAAAAAATTAATATAAATATCTTGTGCTATATGTTTGTTTTCCTGGAATGTACTTGTTAAAAATTAAGCACTGACTCACAGAAACATCTGGGCAAGAGTGTGGATGACTCAAGACAAACTCATCACTGTTATTGAAACACAGAGAGCATGGCTTCCTGAAAATGAGTTGTGAACATTATATTCTCAAACAGTGGGCAGTGGTCTCAACTATTTCTCCACCCTACTCATGCATCTCAGCCCTCCCCATATGATTTGGATAGATGTTCAGCCTTCACTGGTGGAATATTGGCAATAGAATGAAAGCATGCTGCTTTTATCATAAGCTTTTTGCTTGCATTGTCTAATGACTTTACACAGTAGCAACCACAGAAACATAATTTCTTTTTACAAATGATACTGATAAAGTTGTGAAATAGGAGAATCATGAATAACATGGAATACTAATTTTTTTGGTTATTGCTCACCATGGAAATTCAAGAAAAAAACACAGAGGCAGTTTGCCACTTTCATTTAAACTAATCCTAATGATTAACCTTGCTTTAGATTGAGTAAAGTACAGAACTGCATAAATATGTCTTTTTAAAATTCTTGCCTTAAGTGTGTTTCTAATTGTACGATACTCCTGTGCTTACGGTATTTAGACCACATGTTTAAATCAAAGAGTTTTTAGTAAGGGATTAGAGCACTTCTATTCCAAAGAGTGCTGGCTTTCTTCTTTCCTTTCTTTGTAAAGCTTGCCACTGCTTGACACAGGCTGAATCTTTGATGTACATATAAGGTTTGATTTTCACTTTAATGTTTTAGTTTATGATCTATTTTGTAGATTGAGGATGACATTTTGCGGTTGAAAAAAAGGGTGAAGTTATTTCCAGAAAGAAAAAAAAAAACTCCTTCACCCTGGAGCAGCCATTTGGAAATTATTTAATCACGCTAAGAGGAACCTTGAACACGTTAGGTTATTTTCAGACAATCTTTCCAGAGGTAAGCAGCCAAATTCTCACTAAGAATAAGTTCATCTAGCATTGAGATTGCTTCAGTATCAGAAACACAAAATACTACTGAGCCATGACAGTTTCTCTTAACCAATGATTTTAGAGAAATCTGGGTGGTTTTCCATGTGTCGCCTGGTGCTGGGCAGGTTGGCTGTTGCATGTTCAGCTGTGTCCAGAGAGAAATATAAAATAAATTAATTTAATTTAGCACGGTCTTTGAATTCTGATAACATAGTGTACTATTTGTTCCTTAAAAATGTGAAAAAAAAGTTCCAGAAAGTTAGATCCTTGGACATGTTTGCTATTAAGAGTATAAAAAAAAATTAACTTGGTCAGAATTTTAAAAACAGTGATTTATTTAAAAATGAAACACAAAGTAAATTGCAGCTGAATTTTGCACATGGTCAGGATTTATTAGCAAATAAAACGTTATGCATATATAATAATTATGGGAATCCTCCTGCATTTGCTGGGGACTTACTATGTACCCACTGTTGCAGTACTTTTGCTGGTATACTTTCCCTTCCATTTTGTATTGGGAGCTTGGTCTTGTTAGTGGGTCTATATTCTTCTACTCTTTACCTTTCATTCCCTAGTTGGTTTACCTAGATGCTTGCTAGGATCTAAGGATGTTGAGGGAGCAGCATCTCTGTGGCCTGGGGCACACAGATTACAGGGTTAACACTTGATAACTTGTTTACATCTTGGATCTCAGGGTCAACTTTTCAAGTTTTTATGGACTATGACCAGCTGAACCAAAATACTAAGATCATTGGCATATTTAATAACAATAATTTTGTTTAAGAGAAAAGCTACGGATGGACTCTAGGGTTGTAAATTTGGTAGCAATTATTTTTATTTATCCTAATATATAAAGTTTGCAGTTCACTTACTCATTAAACATTGACTTATTATACCTATGTGCCAGATACTGTGTTGGACCATGGGGACACAAAAATGAGTCCTAATAGACGTCATTTTTGTCATCACAGAGCTCAATGTTGGGAGGCAGGAGAAGACAAGAAACATACAGAGAAAGACATACCCAAATAACAACACACACACTAATACGAAATTGCATCTCTGATAAATACCTGAAGGAGTGATTCACGTGCTTTCAGAGTTCTAATTGTAGGATGTAGCAGACAGAGGAAAGGATGCTCTGAGGAAATGATTTCTGAGCTAAGATCCAAGGAATTATTCAGAGTTAAGTGTTAAAGATGTGGGATGAATCCAGGGAGAAGAACATGTGCAAAGGTCCCGTGGCATGAGAGACAGTGGCAAGAAGAAGGATTGAAAGAAGGCTGCAATAAATAGCAAGGGCAGAGAGGTTGGAACAACATGACGCTGGGTTGTTAGGTGGAATCCAGATTGACATCTTCATACTTTACATAAAAACATCTTAAAAATAATGGGTCTTAAAAATGGGCGGGCTTTAATTAGAGGTGGGAAGGTGACACAGTTAGATGTAATTTTTTTCATAATCACATTTGAGAAAGACCAAAGTGGATGCTGGTAGACCTGGAGCAATTTCACATAGTTGTCTGGTTGAAAGATATAGTAGTTTTTACATTTGGTTCCTTAAAAGGTCCACACTTCTTTAAGCACAAATGTGAAATGAAATAGTTTTATTTTCTCCCCTTACTTCTTTCAAGTAAACCTTGTCAGATCTCATTTTCTCATCCCTTAGTAACATCTGAACAGATCCATACCGCTTGCACACGTTTAATCATTTAGTCCAGTTCACGTTGGGCCCATTCAAAACTTCAGTCTCATGTTCACATTGGAATACTTCTCTCTTCTCTCAACTGCATCCAGCTTTGCTAAAGAACTTCCAAAAATGACAAAGTGCTATGTGTGCTTCCGTACCTTCTCCCCATTCCACTAGCCATTTCTCCTTTCGTATGTTGAGAACTTGGAGAAGAGATAAAGGGAGAAGGAGTCAGATGCTTTTTTCTCTTAGTGGTGATGACGATGCCATCCTCTCTTGACCATCATTGTTTTTCTGGTGAATTCCAATGGGCTTCAAGTGTCCCCTTTGGGACAGCTCCCCAGATGCTACCGTCTTCCATGGAGCACGTGTGGGTTCTTCCATAGCACATGGGGGGGTCCTTGCCACCTCGTTGCGCCACTGCCCTTGCTCCTATCTCTCATGTTCCACTTGTGCCTTCTTACTGCTGGCTCTTCCTTGCCCAGCAGTCATCATCCTGCATAAGTTGCTGGCAAGATGACTCCCACCCAAGGAACTTCCACAGTGTCTGCTGGACCCATGGGACACTTACTCATCCTTGCCCAAGCAAAGGTAGGAAATCAGGCTGTTTCTGGGCTGCCTCTCTAAATTGACATCTCTTTTTCAGTTCTTTCTTTTCTTCACTTAAATAGTCACAAGTGTATTGTGACTACTTAAGTATATGTAAACTATATAAACAGATGTACCAGAAAAAGAGAAGCCAATGAAAATCCATCTTCCAATCTCTATAAGAGATTTTCGTGGAGCCCACTTCACCTGAACTTATGGGAGTAGGGATGCTGTCAGTGGGGCTGGTGGTGCATCACAAAGCTGCAGACCGCTGCTGTAACCATAACTTCCACTATTCCCCTTGAGTCCCTTCCTTCCTCACAGTCATCTTCTTATGTAGGCTGGAGGAAGATGGTGGGATGATAGCTGCAGGTTGTAGCTGGTTTGAATATTTAATAAATCCCAAGGATGTATCTGGTCCCCAAATGCTTTCTGGGATGTTTAGTATGTGAAGTAACTTTTACTTTATATTCTCAACTCTGGCTTCTGCTTTAATCTAGTGTGGCAAAAAGCAACTTCTTCAGAATCCTAAATGGTTCAGAACTGTAATGACGTTAAAGGACATGGAAACGCTGGGCTAGGCCAGAAAAGTACCTGATAAAACACATATTACAGCTGGGTGCGGTGACTCACGCCTGTAATCCCAGCACTTTGGGAGGCCTAGGCCTGTGGATCTCCTGAGGTCAGGAGTTCGAGACCAGCCTGACCAATATGGTGAAACCCCGTCTCTACTAAAAATACGACAATTAGCTGGGTGTGGTGGCACACGCCTGTAGTCCCAGCTACTTGGGAGGCTGAGACAGGAGAATTGCTTGATCCTGGGAGATGGAGGTTGCAGTGAGCTGAGGTTGTGCCACTGCACTCCAGCCTGGGCAACAGAGTGAGACTCTGTCTCAAAACAAACAAACAAACAAAAAACTAAACCAAAACAAAACACGTATTACATGGTGATCGATTGAATATTGAGGGTGAGGAAGAAGAAGGAAACAGGGTGACTGTTAAGTGTCTGTTTTATACTCTATGTACCCAGTGGATGCTGGTACAATGAAAAACACTGAAAGAGGCCCAAGGTTCCCTGTAATCCCATCCTGCCCCATGGGAAGAGGGAGCAGCAGGATGGCATGATGTGTGTTCAGTGTGGACGTTTTGAGAAGACATTGAATAGACAAGACTGGAGCTCAGAGGAATTATTTGGTCTGAAGATCTGTGAGTTCCTTTTCATTGGTGATAACTGAAGCTATGAGTATGGATGGCATTACCAGACATAGTTTTTAGTGAGAAGAGTACAGTGTACATACGCACATGAATGTGAATGTGTGTGTGTGTACACTGTGAATATAGACACTGTGTGTGCAGTGTCTGTGTGTGTGTACACTGTGAATATAGACACCTACAGACACACACACAGAAATTAGATTAATTTTAAAGGTTTGTAGACTTACTGTCATTATGAGTAGTCACATACTCTAACTCTTTATTTCTATATGTCTATGAAATGTGATATGGTTTATCCTATAATCCTAAGAAACTAATTGGTGTGCCCACTTATTGCTTCTAGATCCAAAAGGTGTATAACTTCCTTTGATAACAAACACAACTTAATTATTTTTGAATACAGCATTCAGACAGGAATGGAGGAGCAGGGAATAGAGACTAGTCCCTTACAATATATGGCTGGGTTATAAATCCATCTTTTCTGGGATTCTACACTCCATATTTTGTGGGGAGGCATTTGCACCCACCTTAGGACGGAGGTCCCTGTGGGAACAGCATTGTGCCAGGCTCAGGGTGTGGTTGCATCCAGGCACAATGATCCCTCCAGGAGGGAGGAGCCCCACGCCAGAGAGGGGCAAGCAGAAGCTGCAGCTGCAGCAGATAGGATTTTGAACAAGACTGTGGACTCTGCTGGCGAACTTGGAGTGGAAGCTTCAGGGATTTTGATAGAAGTGGTTCAGAACTGAGAATGGTTTTGTTTTGTTTTGCCATTATTAGTACACCTTTTCCTCCTAAAATAATGATTTTAAAAATTAGGATGGGATCTCTAAAATCACCTGTTAAAGCTGCAAGAAGAGATGTAACAATAAATAATAATGGCAGCAATGCACACGATTAACATTGTTCACATCTTCCCTCATACTAAGTGAAAGCTTCCCTTTCGGTACTTGGAGAATTGAGGCTGAACCTGCCTCCCAGATGCCTCCCAGATGGCTGTGATTGTCACATGGCTCTGCACTGGTGAAATCTCCTGTGACAGCAGGTTAGAGACTCTGCCGTGCAGCTCCACCTGTGATCTATTCAGAGGCTGGAAGCTGTTCACACACTAAAATGTAAATCCAAAATGCTCCAAGCACAGTCAGGTAATGGGAACTTTACCTTGAAAACCTGGCCTGTGCAGAGAATGTGTCCTGATGTATTATTAATAATCCTGTCTTACTTGGGGAAAGAAACATTTATGCTAATTTAATTGATATTGTGCTATAGTCATTTGAGGCTGTAAGAAAGCAGTACGTTTTACTTAAGAGCGCAGTTGCATTTTAATTGGCACGTTTGGGGTGATTTTAGGACTTTTAGGACATGGCTAACTTTGCAATAAAAAACAGCTATTTACTCTAGTGATTTTCACAGTTTTTCATGAAGAGAAGCTTTTGAAAGAGGTCAATTAAATATTTTACCTAAAATATCCCAACTTATGGAAGAGATTTGTTGTTAAGCCTTAGAGCTTTTTTATTTTATTTTATTTTGTTTATTTTTATTTTTTTGGTCTTTTACATTGTTAATAAAATAATTTGATTTGGGCATGTAATAGTCTCATTAAGAGCAGTTTATCCTCTGAAAATTAGTTTTATTATATGGCTTCATTTTCCTGGCTCCTAATTTATTCAGTCATGAGAAAGGCTCTGCTGTTACAAAGATCCTTAAATTATGTCCAGCGGGGAGATGTGGGGAAGACTGTGCCAGAGTCTCAACGGGGTACCTTTTCCTGTGTGACAGTTTTCCAGGTAGCTTTGGTTGCTTCGGTGGCCAAAAAAGTGTGAATTGCGAACGATCCTCCATTGTGTTTCAGGTTATGTTTCCTAGAATAGAAATGGGGTCCCTCTGGCTTTATGCATATGCAAAGGCCAGGGGTGAAGAAAGTAGGCTACCTTTGCAGAAATATAAATAGCTTTGTATAGAGGGGTGTAGAGATAGGGAGAGAAAGAGAAAAGATTATTTTATGTAAAGCAACATATTCCACACTGCATTCTGTGAACTATGGCATCCCTCCACAAGCGTGAAGATGTCTCCCAGGAACTAGAGGTAGACACTCAACAGAGAACAACAGCCCAGCACATCAACACTAATGAAGCAGTTTTTTTTTTTTTAAACCTCCATGTTTATATTTGAGAGCTATGACATAGCATCATTTAAAAATGCTGCTTGCATGAATTTGCAAATCTCTGTGTGTGAGACAAGTAGAAGGTTTGAGGATTTTGGTGAATAATCTTTCAGTGATTTTTTAAAAAGAAGAAATGGAATATTTTATTAAAGCAGAATCTAAAATATTAATTATTGATATTTGAGACGTTCTCTAAGGCAAAGGGGTGCTTCATGTCACTCATACTGATTGGTCATGAACGAGTTGTAGGTGTCCAGAGACACTGATTCCTTCTCTTCTCGGGAAAGGCCAGGTGGGGCCTGGGGCAGCTCCAGCTGCCAATACTCTGGTTGGTTTCATTCTTATGCTGTAAGAATATTGTCCTTTTCTCTGAATGTCATGATGGGAAATGGATGAGAAGCACTGTGCTAAGGTCCTTTTCTTGATTTTATCACCAGTGTGTTTCCCTACTGTCTGTGGAATTTTGATCTGCAGATGTCAATGTGTCTTCTACTAAAGAGATTGTACCCTCTCACACTACAAAAATTCAGTCAGCATTTTTGAAATATAAACACCTTAGCAAACTGTTATGAAATATTTGATAATCAGTTATTTCTGTTTGATGAAACTTTAGGGGAAAATAACATTATCATGTAATTACTGAGCAGACACTCTATGCCAGGCACCCTGATAATCTGTGAGACTGGTCTATTATTTGCCATTAGAAGACACACAAGTGAGTGTAATGAGCAGGTTAAAATTCTAGCACCACCATTCACCAGCTTCGGCAAGTCACTTAACATCTCTCTCCCTCAGTTTCCTAATCTATGTGACAGGGCTCATCATAGGATGTGCCTCATTAGTTAGTTGATCAACATGAACAACCCTATTACTTACCTGATAAAAGTAAGTCATCCTTGTGTAATGTTGTGAGGATTATTATGTATGTGGGGTTTAGAATAGCGCCAGTCATGTGGCAAGTGCTATAAAAATATTAACTATTATATTTACTTTCAGAGATTCCCAAGGTAGGTGGCAGGCGTGGTCATCAAGGTGTCCCTGCCTGGGAAAGAATTCAAAGATTCAATGGGTATGTCTGAACTGATTCCCTGAATCTAAGATGCCTGTGGTGCAGGCTCCAGAGATGTTGTCTTAAGCAGACTGTTCCTGTGTGTTATCTCACTTCCCCTGATTTCTGAGCCTTTTATGATCCTATAATGGGGCTACTCTTCAGGTTTTGAGCAATCCAGTAGCCTTCCAATACATTGCTTTCTGTTTAATTTAGTCTGAGTTGGTCTCTGCTGTTTGTAAACAAAAACTCGGACTAGTACATCCCCATTTGGATATTTAAGAAGAAGAGGCTCAGAAGGATTACAAGTCTTACTCAAGTTCTTGAAACTGGTGAAGAATAAAGAAGCAATTCAGCATGCATTATCCCTACTGCAATACCGTGAGCTCCTTTTACTAGAAGAAATCCTTGGAAATGCTTCCTTTAAAGTAATGGCTGAGTTTTATTAAGTTTTGTGTGAAAAGATCAATCGATATTTTTATTTAGTGAATAATTAAGTAGGGTTCTTTGATATTTGAAAGAAGGTTTTGTTTTGAGCAATGTGAGGCAACTACCACTGGAATACTGAGACATTTACTGAAACTTCATTTTGTGGCACTTTTGTTGGTAAATGCTCTGCCCAATATTATTATGATCTTGATGTCTCTGTCTCTTGTTCTGGAGTACCCTCTGTTGTACAAAGCTCAGTGTAAAATAAGTAAATTTTGAGATACATTATAATGTGTGCAATAAAGATTAAGTGATGAAGTGTGGATTACAGAATTTTACCATATTAATTTAGTTAATTGGTAAAAGTGAATTCTAACTTAAGTAGTTAACATAGTTACTAGAGAAATTTTAGGATATAGTATGAATGGAAGCGAGCCCTAGAAAGACCCTTCAGAGAATGATGATGCTATGAATTTGAATTAACCAGGTTTCTGGCTGGGTGACATTTCCCTAATCTGAACTATCCTGTATGTAACTACTAAGTTATGACATCAATTCATGAGCCTCAGGGGCTGTCACTGCAATCTCTTCAGAATTGTATGGTATCTTGTAGAAATGATTTGGTCTATGGCAGTCTCATGCTGTGGTGTTTAGGTTTTGATGATTATGGGGTCACCAAAGTAGTTTAGGACAAAAAATGCTGAACCCAAACGATAAATCCGGGGTATAAGTAGGAATTGGAATTGGGTTATTAAACCAGAGATAGATCTTGAGACAAGTCCAGGTTGAATGTCGTTAAAATAAAGGAGGCCACAATCTATGTCAAGAAAGTATGACAAACATGGAGAATCAGAAGCAGGAAGAATTGGGGAGATGAGTAGTGGACAGAGCCAAGAGAAGAGGCAGTGAGCCTTGTGTCTGGACTGTCTAAATGACTGCTGCCCAAGACAGTGATTCTCCACCTTGGGCCACACACAACTGCTCTGTGACGATACATGTGGATTTTGGCTGGGAGTTTCTGGGTAAATGGATCTGACCTTTTCATATCCTTAAGGACTGTGTAGTCAACCCAATGCTTGTACCAATGAAGAAACTAATTCAGTAAGTTGTGGCTCATGACATCTAAACATTGGAAATCTAGCCACTAGTGAGAGAAAATAATTCTCTCTTCCACTAATCTCCTTTAATATTTTAATATTACTATTTTCAATCAATTTGTTTACAAGATACAAATGAAATAAAACAGAAAGATTTTTCTTTTATTTATTTATTTTTTTTGAGACAGAGTCTCACTCTATTGTCCAGGCTGGAGTGCAGTGGTGCCATCTTGGCTCACTGCAATTTCTGCCTCCTGGGTTTGAACGATTCTCCTGCCTTAGCCTCCCGAGTAGCTGGGATTGCAGGTGCATGCCATCAAGGCTGGATAAGTTTTGTATTTTTAGTAGAGATGAGGTTTCACCATATTGGCCAGGTTGGTCTTGAACTCCTGACCTCAAGTGATCCACCCACCTCGGCCTCCCAAAGTGCTAGGATTACAAGCATAAGCCACTGCACCAAGCCAGAAAGATTTATTAGAATAGAAAAACAATAGTCCCCTGTATAACTTCGACATTTCCAGTTCCATTTTCCAGAGAAAACTAATATGAATAATTCATATATTTTTTGTTCCGGTAATTTACTCTCTTCTATCATTTGATTTGCTGATTTGCCTATTTGCTTAGATTCAAAAGAATAGGATTTAGCTTACTGTATGCTCTCCCCTCCTCTTATTACACTTTTTGATAAGGTCCTTCTTTAAGTAACAGACTATATTTCTTATTCCATCAGATTTAAGCAATATCACTTGAGACCCTTGACCACCTTGAAGGATGATGCTACCAGTGACTCTACCATTGTCTTTGCTTCTGCTTCTCCCACCTTATATCAACTCTGCCTTTACTTTCACATTCTCAGGGTTACATTTGTACTAAATTCACAACCACAAGAAATATTTCATCTGTGCTATAGGCTGATTCCAAAAAAATTAAAACTGTACTATTTAGTCTGTTCCATGTGTTCTTTTGGAGGTTTTTCTTTCTTTTATTTTTTAGGGCTATTGCTTTCCTTCATGTGCCTGGTGATCTTTAGTCGTTTGTTCATGTCTAAGATTCAGGACTTGGTTGAATTTGAAGGAAGCTAGTCTGGGTTGCTCTCCCAGTGTTGTGTGTGTAGGGTGTTTTCCCACTAGGTCTTAATGAATAGGAAATATGACTGTGATCTCTGTGTCTGGGAAAGGGCTTATCAATGGCAGGCTTCACTTGAGGATGAGCAGGAAAGGAGCTGGTTTTTGGACTGGGACCTCCAACCTGCCAGAATGGGAAAGGTTTTCTTGGAGCTCCAGAAATCTTTCCATCAGCTCTTCATTTCCATAGTTATTTGGTAGATTTATTTGGAGTTCTCAGGAGTTTGCCAGGGTAAAACCTGGACTGCCTTGGGAGTGTGAAATGAAGGAGATTTCAAGCTTAAGTCACTAGTTCTGAAGGTTTCAATATCATGCTCTCTTTGTTCTCGTGTCGTCCTGTTTGCTTGCTTCCAGTGTCTGGAGCCTCTCTGGACTCTGCCTTAAAGATAAAATCTCTCCATTGCTATCATATTCCTGTGCATATTTTTCAATGCTGTTTTAAATCTGTCAACAGACTTTTACTCTGTTTCTGTCTTTCAGAAATGTGTTAAAAACCTCTTGTCTTAGGATGGACCATTCTCTTTGATGTAGTAAGCTTGTTTATTTGTGATTATTTTATTGGGGTCATTGGAAGTAATGGAGACAAGCATCTACTCTAAAAGCATCTACTCTAAGTCTGCATTCTTGGTGAGACTTGCTCAAACTTGATCAGACTTGATCTGAAAACTAACAATGACTTTTTGACACCTCTTTGGAAAGATCTTACAAACTCTCCTGAAATTAAAAGTAAAAGAAATTAAGTTGCTATATTTATAATGCTTTGAAATATGCATGAAGCTACTTACATTTTTAATATTATTCATCAAGGACATAGAGCTAGATCCTAATCTGATAATAATTGAGGCATCAGTTTTCTCCGTCAAGTGAACCCCTGAAAGTTTCCTGGAAGATGACAGTAAGATAGACATCTAAATCTTATAGCAAATTCTGATATCTTCCATGGTGACCAAGGTTGTTTTTGTTTGCCTAATACCTGTTATCTAGAGTGACAAACGATAACTGAAAAAAACCTCCAGGCAACTTTTACTGGAAGTCTTTAAAACCCAGCTTCTTTTGTTTCATGTTTCTTTGCTGGTTGACTTTGAAATTTCAATATGCCTTAGAGAAGAGTCAGATGACCATGAATTGAGAATAGAGCTGAGGCATTTCAGTTTACATGGTGAGGATGAGAGACCCAGGCTTCATCAACAAAAGGATTAAAATAAGCATGAGATCAAAGATTTCTAACAAATGGAAATTAGGGAAGGACTCTTAGATGCAACACAAAATGGAAGCTTAGGAATGTAGCATTATTGAACAATCTAGCTGCAGATTTCATGTTTCCAGGCATGGGGTAGGTTTGGGTCAAAAACTAAAAATCATTCGTTAAGAGTTAGTTTGTTCATTTATGTATTTAATCATCCTTTTATTCATTCTACAAATATTTGTTGAGCAGTTATTAAGCTCTTATAATGAGAATTCTGGGTATCCAGTGGGGAAAATGTAGACTTGGTTTCTGTTCATTGAAAGATTAAGGTCTAATGTGGGCTGTAACAATTAAAGAGACAATAGTCTTTGCTAAAATCTAGCTGGAGCCAAAGCACATGAGGGTAAGTCAACAATTACTGCCATGACAGATGTGTTTTTGTATGCCGAGTATAGTTAAGTAATTTATTAGATTTCTTTTTCAAATATAGATATTGGCATTAATAAAGTGAATACATTCGACAGTGTGGGCAGCCTTAACCATCAGCTGAAAATTACCTCGGTAACGTAGTATTCTCAGCAATATTCATTTACGAATGATGTGGGTTCCCAAAAGTTTGTAAAGAGAAGCTACAGGTATTTTCCGAAGCCTAATGGCACTGAGGGGTTTTGATGGACACTTGACCTTCCAGATGAGGAAATGAAAATGTAACCACTAGTTCACTCTGGCCAGATTCCAAAATCAATGTGTTGGTTTTTTTTTTTTTTTTCTTTTTTTTCTTTTTTAGATGGAGTTTCACTCTTGTTGCCCAGGCTGGAGTGCAATGGCGCAATTTTGGTTCACTGCAAGCTCCACCTCCCGGGTTCAAGCAATTCTCCTGCCTCAGCCTCCCGAGTAGCTGGGATTACAGGCATGTACTACCATGCCTGGCTAATTTTGTATTTTTAGTAGAGACGGGATTTCTCCATGTTGGTTAGGCGGTCTTGAACTCCCGACCTCAGGTGATCCACCTGCCTTGGCCTCCCAAAGTGCTGGGATGCCGGATGTGAGCCACCGTGCCCACCATGTATTGGATTTTGATTGATGATTGCATTCCCCTTGTCCTTGCTGGTCCTTACCTGAATGTGTGCAATTCTGAGATTTGATAGGGCAAGTGGAAGAGTTAGAGTTGGGTCTAAAAATGCTATCTACCTTTAGGAATCAGGCTGAGAAAAAGTTCGATAGGAATGAACTGAGCATGCATTTAACAAGCTAAATCTACATCAAAGGGACAGAAAGGAGCCACTTGATAATAAAAATCTTGCTTTGATTGAAACTGGGCAAAAAGCCAAAGGTACTGGAAGGAGACTCTTAAACATACTGAATTGTTTTTGATCAAACACTCCATAAATCTACGGTAAAATGTGAAATTTTTCCAGTAAATTGTGAGGCTACATCAAAATGGTCCTCTTGCTGAGCTCCGGAGTTGAGCTCTTGTTCATAAAGTTCTTTTCTTTCTAATTAAATAACAGATATAGATACATGCATTAATTCAAAATAGATTTACTGAATAGCAATCATGTACAAGAATTTCTTATCAGGAATTATGATGAGAAGTGACAGGTTTCTTCCTTCACACATTTCTTTGATTATAAAGAAGTAATTTAACAGATTTCACCAAAAATTCTTATTAAAACAATGAAGCATTCTTAAAGTATAACAGTACTCATTGGTAAAGCAACTTTATTTGGACATAATAAAATTAACAACCCACTATATTGTATTTTAGGCTATTTTATTCACCACTTTGTCAGTGTTTGGGAGTAACTGTTTAAGATTTGTTTCCTTTATTGTACTGTAAAATGCTGGAACAGGAACTATGATTATTTTTTTTTTTCAGGACTAGCCCATAAAAGGGAATCAATAAAATGTTACCAAATGAAGCTGTCATACATTGGGATATATTGAGAAAACTAATTTGTATGACTTGATATCATCTTTATATATAATCATGGTTTGTGTCTAAGTGGGAAAGAACTGATAAGATTTAGAGAATTTTCATATGAATCTATCTAGCTCACAATCAGAGACATTAGAGATAAAATGATGAAAATCTAATAAGCCAAAATTAAGTGCAGATCCAGATAGTTAGTTGGTGTCCTAGAGGTATAACAGCCTATGAAGCAGAAAAAAACTTTCTCCTGGGGAGGCTGAGTGTCAGGTAGCCAGTCAATTCTACACTGGAGACCTGTGATAACCATGATATCCATAGTCATCAAGCATTTAGGAGCTCCAAAGGCAGGCTTGGTGCAGGGCAGGGTTAGAGAAAAATTAGTTTTACCTACAAATGTGTCTGCTTTCTGCAGCCAAAGTTACAATATCCAAGAAAACATACAAAATAAAGTTCTAGTGTAGCTGATGTCAATTTAAAGGGAACACGGTGAAACAAATTGCCCTTGCAAGGGTTTCTAAGAAAAAAAATAATCTTTTATATTAGATGGATACCAGAGCCAATTAGCAACAACAGGTAACATTTGTTGATACCTGGTAACAAATGTGTGATACAGGTAACATTATTTGAAAATCGTGCTTACTAATTGCAAACACACTATTAAATAGTGTGCATGCATCATCTATTTCAATCCTCACAAACTCTGTACACTCTGCATTCATTAGGTCCATTTTACGTCTAAGAAAACTGAAGATAAGACAAGTCAAATTGACCAGGAAGGGGAAGAGGGAGGACCCAGATTCAGGCTACTTGGCTCCAAATCTCACAGCCTTGAACTCTGTGTAACATTGTCTCATCTTGTAGAAGAATGAGCATAAGGGCGAAAGAACAGAAACATACCCTGGGGAATAAGCCTGGCAGGTACTGTACAATGAGAATCAGAGTGGAACAGCTTTGAAGGAAGAGCCTGTAAACCAGTAAAGAAGGTTAAGAATAGTGGTTTAGTTAGGGAGACTGCCGCTTGATGTTCATGTGGATACCTCATACTCTATTCTGTTGTAGGTACAAGGTAGCAGAGAAGGCACTTCTGCTTAGTAAGGAAGGTGAGGTGGTTTCATTATAATGCCAAATCCATTATTGTCCTAGGAAACTGATAATCCATTGCTGTGCCCAGAAAGGTAGTGTCCCTGTTGCTCTTCATTATATGATGCCAAATCAAATCTTTTTTTTCTTTCTATTTTATAAGTATGATACAAACAACACAGAGAGTTTGGGTTGAGGAAAGTTGGTATTGTTTGAAGATATTTAGTTTATTAATAGATTTAATAAATACCTATTTATTAAATAGATAGAGAGGTATGTAAACAAATATCTCTCATGTGCCAGACATTGATCTGGAGGCATAAAATATGCTATCAAACAAATAGACATATGTTTTTACATACTTGGACCAGACAATAAATAATGAATATAATACAGCCATAAACTATATAGAATATTAGAAGGTATTGTGGAAAAATTAATCAGGGTACAGGTGGGCTTGGTATTGGAAGTGCATTGTTATTCTAACTAGTTTGGGCAGACTAGAACTCTCAGAGAAGGTGACATTTGAGCAATTATTTGAAGGAGGGGAATACACTGGTCTTGGGGATATCTCAAGGAAGAGTGCTTCAGCAACAGGAACAGCCAATGCAAAGGTTTCAGATGTCCTATATGTTCTATATTTGCTCCACATATGTGCTGTATGTGTTCCTGGGTAGAAGTGGTGGTGGTGTCCATGGATGTTCTTCTCTGATTGCTTCTATTTTCTCAGTGAAATAATAAGCAGGATTGTCAGTTGAGAGTGAGGATGGTGGAAGAGGGAAAGGGGGTTTGAAGGAAGATGAGAGTGGGTGATACGGTCCTCTATCAGTACGGGAGACAGAATGGATGTATTAGTCTACTAGGGCTGCCATAACAGAGTACCGTACTGGTAGCTTAAACAACAGAAATTTATTTTCTCACAGTCTGGGAGGCTGGAAGTCTGAGAGAGCTTTAAGGCAAAGGTCTGTTCCAAGCCCCTCTCCTTCGTTTGTCAATGGCTGCCTTCTCCTTGAGTCTTCACGTTGTCTGTCCTCTGTACCCAACTGTGTTTACATTTCCTTTTATTCAAAGGACCTCAGTCATGTTTGATTAGGGCTCATTTTTATGATCTCATTTTAACTCAATTACCTCTTTAATAGACCTTGTCTCCAAAAACAGTGACTTTTGAGGTACCAGGAGTTTGGACTCAACATATAAATTTTGGGAGGACACAATTCATTCCATGACAATGGACAATATACAGCTAGAAGAGTCAGGACTTAAGAATTAATGAGAAAGAACTTCACTAGGGGTGAGAATTGAGGGTTTATATTTAATTTTTAAATAACCTCCACTCAGAAGCTCTAGATGTAGCACTTTTAAATTTCTCACCAATATCTGAGAAGACACAGACAAATGTGAAAGCTCAAATGGCAACATAAAAATAAACAAAACAATAACTGACCTAACAATTAACAAGACATAGAAGACAAAAGAAAAAAAGACACACACACACAAAAAAAACATGGAACAAACCTGGCAAAAGTGGATTCTGTGTATAAGGTTTATTTATTTATTTTTAACTCAGAGAAATGAAATAATGAATAGAAGAAAAGAATCAACCCCAGTGAAGCAAAACTGCACCAGATAAATTATCATTGGAGACTAGATACTGACCTTGGGATCCTGCACAGTAACCTGTTCTCTAGCTGTAAACCCGAGAACACAACTGAACTGTCACTCACATAAGATTAGCAGTGTCATGGGCAAATCACATAACAGATCTGTTGGCAAACGCTTCATCTCTATAAGTTCTGCTTTATTGGAAAAAGAGAAAAGTAATAAAATCCTGTGAAGAAACAGTGCAGGACCAGGATAAGAAACATCTTCATGAAGACGCAGAGGGAGAAGGTGAATTTAAAAATTATTAGTAAAGCATTGACTAGAACACATTAGGTAGATAACAAAAAATCCCAGTAGAATGCAGTAATACATCATTCCAGTGAAACAGAATCGAAAAAACCCTAAAGGGAGATATAGGATGTGATGACAAAAAATGTACCTGAGACAAAGAAGGACAGCAAGTAAAATAGAATAATAATCCACCCTGGATTGGTAACTGTCAGAATTAAAAAGTGAGAAATGGGAAGAGTTGTTTGGAGGATAACATTTAGAAGTTTTTTGAGAATGCAGAGGTAAATGACAGCAATAAGAAAATAAAAAAACTGATCTTATTGCTGAAAAAATATTAAAAATGAATTAGAGAAATAATAGTTAAAGCTATAACCAATTAAAACTACCTTGCATGTGCAAATTGAAAGGCTCATTAGTAATGAGAACAGATTCACACTATGACATAGTCTGAGTCTGTACAAAGAAAGCAAAATTAAAAAATCAAATGACCAACCCCTTCCAGTATAACAAGCTCCTTATAAACAACCATGGAGAAAAAAACATCATCTACTAAAATGTTTGATGCAATCTAAAATGCCAAAAATATAGAGCATATTTTGCAAAATTATAATTTGATCTAATAATTGTATAATTAGCCAACTTGTCTTTTGTTTGTTAAGGGAGATAAAAATATATTCAGATATAGAAATGGTACATAAAAGTGCCACCTCTATGGTATTCTTTTAAAAAATCACTTAATAACACCAGTTCACAGAAGTGAAATGAAAATCAGAAGTTGAATGACAGGCTGAGGAGATTTAAAAAAAGGAATAACATTAACTGTAGTATATTGTGATTCAGTGGAATGATGAAGAATATAGAAATGCAATATTTTATTTTCTAAAATGTATAATTGACATATAATAATTCTGCACATTTACAGGAAACAAGATGATGTTTTCATACATATATACATTATGTAATGATCAAGTCAGGATAATTAGCATATCCATCACTTTGAACATTTATCATTTCTTTATGATGCAAATATTCAAAAATCTCTTTTCTAACTATTTTGAAATATACAGTATACATTATTGTTAACTCTAGCCATCCTACTATAGACGCAATAGACCACCAGAACTTATTTCTCCTAACTGTAGCTTTGTACCCATTGACCAAACTCTCACAAAACCTCTTTTCCCCATTCTCTGGTTATCATTATTCTACTCTCTACCTCTATGAAAACAACTTTGTATATTTCACTTATGAGTGAGATCATGCAATATTTCTCTTTCTGGAGATTGAAGATAATCTCCAGATTCATCCAAAAAGATTGCATTCTTTTTTTGTGGCCAAATAATGTTCCTTTGTGTATATCTACCACTTTTTTTTTCATTCATCCATTGATGGATATTTAGGTTTATTCCATATCTTGGCTATTGGAATAATGCTGCAATAAACACAGAGTCCAGATATCTCTTTGACATACTGATTTCATTTGTTTTGGATATATACCCAGTAGTGGAGTTGCTGGATCACATAGTAGTTCTATTTTTAATATTTTGAGGAACATTTATAATGTTTTCTATAATAACTGTATTCATTTACATTCCCACAAGCAGTGTGTAAAGGGTATAAAGGCTCCAACACTTGTTATCTTTTGATTTTTTGATAGTCATTGTTCTAATTGGATAGTGCCTGACCTCCTTGTAGTTTTGATTTGCATGTTCCTGATAATTACAGTCACTGAGCATTTTTAAATGTATCTATTGGCTATTTGTCTTCTTCTGATAAATATCTATTTAGGTCTTTTGCCCATTTTAAAATTGGGTTACTTGCTTTGTTGTTGTTGAGTTGTTTCAATTCCTTGTAATTTTGGATTTTGGTGGCAAATAAATTCTTTCATTTTGTAGGTTGTTTCTTTGCTCTGTTGATTGTTTCCTTTGCTGTGCAGAAGCTTTTTAGTTTGACACAGTCCCATTTGCCTATATTTGCTTTTGTTGCTCATGCTTTGAGGTTTTATCCAAAAAATCCTTGCTTAAACCAGTTTCAGGGAGCTTTTCTCCTATGTTTTCTTCTAGTAGTTTCACAGTTTCAGGTCTCATGTTTAAATTTTTAGTTGATATTGAGTAATTTTTTTATAGTGAGAGATAAGAGTCTAGTTTCATTCTTCTGTATGTGGATTTCTACTTTTCCCAGCACCATTTATTAAAGAGGCTGTTCTTTCTCCATGGTGTACTTAGCACCTTTGTTGAAAATCAATTGGCTGTAGTTGTGTGTGTTTATTTCTAGGCTTTCTATTCAGTATCATTTTGCTATGTCGCTGTTTTTATGCCAGTTCCATGCTGTTTTGGTTACTATAGCTTTGTGGTATGTTTTGAAGTCAGGTGGAGTGATGCCATCCAAAAACAAACAAACCCAAAATAAGTGGAAGGGAAAAAATAATAAATATTGAAGCAAAAATAAATAAAATACAGACAAAAAACCCTAAAAAACAAAAATGTTGGTTTTTGGGAAGATAAACAAAATTGGCAAACCTTTAGCTAGACTGAAAAAAAAGAGAGAAGACTCAAATAAATGAAGTCAGAGATGAAAAAGGAGTCTACTAATAACAATTAAATAAAAGTGCAATTGATATGTACCTATACATATAACTATTTGCTATAACTTGGGTACATTGTATGTTTCTAAAGAAACTAAAGAATCTATCAAACTCTAAAAAAAAAAAAAAAAAAAAGAAAAAGGAAAGAAAAGAAAATGGAGTCTGGCACCACAAGATACAAAAGATCATTAGATACTATTATGAACAATTGTATACTAACAAATGGGAAATCCTAGAAGAAATGGACAAACTCCTGGGCATATACAATTTATTCAGATTGAATAATGAAGTAATAGAAAATCTTAGTATACCAATAAGTAACAAAATTAAATCAGTGATTAAAAAGTCTTTCATCAAAGAAAATCCCAGGATCAGGTGGCTTCACAGCTAAATTCTACAAAACACTTAAAGTGGTACTTAAACCAATTCTTCTTAAATTATTGCAAAAAAATCAAAGTGGAGTAAATTCTTCCAAATTCATTCTATGAGGCCAGCATCGTCCTGATACCAAAACCAGAAAATACAACACCACAACAGAAAAAGACAACTATAGGACAATATTTCCAGTGAACATATATGCAAAAATTCTTAACAAAATACTAGCAAATCGAATCCAACAGTATATAAAAAATCGTTCACCATGATCAAATGGATTTAATCCCAGGGATATGCGGATGGTTCAACATATGCAAATCAATAAACATGATACAATATATCAATACAATGAAGGACAAAAACCCTCTGATCATCTCAATGGAAGCAAAAACAACAAAAAAGGCATCTGATAACATTTAACATCACTTCCTGGTAAAAACTCTCGACAAAGTAGGTATAGAAGGAACATACCACAACATAATAAAGGACATACATAAACAATCCATAGCTATTATCATACTACATGGGGGAAAGCTAAAAGCTTTCTAAGATCTGGAACAAGACAAGGATGCCCACTTTCACCACTTTCATTCAACATAGTACTGAAAGTTCTATCCAGAATAATCAGGCAAGAGAAAGAAAGGGCATCCAAATTAGAAAGGAGAAAGTCAAATTATCTCTGTTTGCAGACAACACGATCTAATATACAGAAAACCCCAAAGACTCCACCCCCGCCCAAAATGAAACTAATAAATTTAGTAAAGTTGTAGGATACAAAATCAACATACAAAAATTAGTAGCATTTCTATATGCCAATATAGAGTTACCTGAAAAAGAAATCACAAAGCAATCCCTTTTACAACAAGTACAAAAAAACACTAGAAATAAATTTAACCAAAGAGGCAAAAGATCTTTACATCAAGAACTATAAAACATTTATCAAATAAATTTAAGAAGACACACAAAAAATGGAAAGATATCCCCTGCTCATGGGATGAAATGGACATTGTTAAAATATCTATACTAACCAAAGCAATCTATAAATTCAATGCATTCCCTATCAAAACACAAATGACATTTTTCACACCATTAGAAAAAAAAAATTCCTAAAATCTGTGTGGAACCCCAAAAGACCCTGAACAGCTAAAGCAATCTTGAGCACAAAGAACAAAATAAAAATATTTTCTAAATTAAAATTAAGATATTTAAAACATATAACATTAACAGCCATTGCTGTATAATTGCTGATGTAATATTACATTAACAAAGACCAGTATGGGAATTAGAAAAACTCAAAAAACTTAAAGGTTAACACAGTAGAATAGAATGTATGTCTTCTGAAACACTGTGGATCCTATAAGTAAAATAAAACTTCTAAAAAGCCTATATAGCAAAGAAAACAAAAGCAGCAGCAAGACCCTGAAACAAGAAAACAGAAGCTAGAGCAGATATATGGGCTAAAACTGAGCTAAGAAAAAAATATTTGTGTGTTCTGTTTGAGAGGAATGAGTTATTATAAGCAATAGCATTAAAAAGACACCCATTCTAAATATTTTGTGGCAATTTTTAAAATCACAAAGGTAAAGAAAAATATCCTAAAATCATATAAAATATTTCAGAGGGCTGTTTTAATTTAAAGATGGAGCTCTTTGGTAAGCTAAAAACAAAAATCTTATTTATTAAGAGTATCATAAAAAAGTACAAAATGATTTCCAAATAAAAGAATAGGCCAAGATTTATCAGGCAAATGAAAGGTTTACAATATTAGTGTTAGAGATTCAGAATTCCAGGTAAAAGTCATTTAATAGTTGGAAATCATTAAGTGGGGCAAAGAAAAATTAAAATAAATCAATGATAAAATTAAAAGGCAAAGGCAAATCTGGGAAATATTTGCAATGTTTACTACAGTCAATAAGCTTTCAGCATTTTAAAAGAGGTCTTAAAGGCAACATAAATAGTTGAGGAAAAAAATAAGAGAAGTGGAAGGAGTAAGTGTGAAAATGTTTAACCCAATTAGAGATCAAAGAAATGCAAAATAAAGTGACAATCTGTTTTTCACCTACTAATATGACAAGTGTGGGTTTTTTTTGTTTTGTTTTGTTTTGTTTTTTGTCATTTTGTTTTTAAAGTAATAATGGCAACTTTGAGTTTGTAGGTAATTGAAAATTCTAATACATTGTTGACAGACCCATAAATTACCAGTCTTTTTCAAAGGGAGTTTAGTTACTTGTATCAAAAGTCTTAAAATATTCATTTCCTTTGATTCAGTAATTTCACTTCTCAGCATTTATTTTAGGGGAAAAATGCATGTATTCACTCAATAATATGTTGTAAGAGAGTTCATCATAGTTGTATTTGTACTACTAAAAAACGAAAAGAGGTTTTTCTTTCCTATTGTATTTTACTAAAGACAAATTTTAAAGTAGACTACGTTGTAACCACTTAAAGTTATGTTTCTGAAATATATGTGATGACAGAGACAATCCCCATAGTTAATAATGTTAAATAATAAAGAGCAGGTTAATAAATTTTCATTTCAAATTCTATTTATAAACTATCTTTATAGAAAAAAACCCAAAATATAAAAATAGAAGCAGATATTTAAGAATGCTAGAATTCTGAGTGATTTTTGTTTTTCTTTTTATTTGGTGTATTTCCAAAATTAACTGTAATCATAAATCAATGTTATAACAAAATATGATTTAAAAATACTTGCCCAGTGCTGAAAATAAAATAACGTGGATTTTTTTCCTTAGCTTGAATCATTTGACTGTTTTTCGAACTCAAAGTTATTTCTGATTCCTCAGGTGGAATTATCTTTTGTGTAAACTACAGTATCCTTTATGCATTTCTCTGAAGATACCTAAACTGTGGGGTTATTTGGACTTAGTTGATAATATATTTGTCTCTATCATTAGGACTATGACTCTATTAGTCTGTTCTCACACTGCTGTAAAGAACTACCTGAGACTGGGGTAATATTAAAGAAAAGAGGTTTAATTGGCTCATGTTTCCACAGGCTGTACAGGAAACATGGCAACATCTGCTTCTTGGGGTGTCTCAGGGAGCTTCTACTCATGATGGAAGGCAAAGAGGGAGCAGGTGTCTTACGTGGCAGGAGCTGGAGGTGCCACAGGCTTTTAAACAACCAGATCTCACTCACTCACTATGATGAGAACAGCACCAGGAGATAGTACTAAACCACTCATGAGAATTCTGCCCCCATCATCCAATCACCTCCCACCTAACAGCTTCTCCAACATTGAGGAGCACAGTTGGACATGAGATTTGGCTGGGGACACAGATCCAAACCATATCAGGGACTATGAGCTCTCTCAGTTTTAGGTATCCTATTCTATTAATATTTTAATACAAAATGCCTCAACAATGGCCTGTTTCCCACATATGGATAATGCTTATTAAATATTGGCTGAATTGAATGAATTTATTAAACTTTGCTTATGGAGACAGAAACAGGCAGAATAAGTGGTTTATAAAATCAGTTAATAATACAAAGCACTTTGGATGTGGGTTTTCTAATGTTGTATTCTCCTAATTTACCAACTTAACCTATTTCCTGTTTACCCTGAAAAATGAGCTCTGGCAGCAAACTGCACTTTTCTGCCTTTCTTTCTTTCTTTTCTTTTTGTAAATGGGAAACAGATGAAATATTTATGTGTTCAGGTAATTTGGTCCCATCTTATTTATCTTCTCTATTTCATAGATACGATATAGTTCTACGTAACCTACATAAAAATCCTTTTACTTACTTACACATTTTCTGTAAATACTGGGCTTGAAAAAAATGTATAATTTAAAAATCTCATGGTTATGTAATTAAAAAGCCATCATGCTTGAATTGAAGACTGTTCTACTAAAAAGTGCAGTGATTTCCCACAAATTGAAATGCCTAGAGTCAGTACAATTTACTAATTTTCATATATATTACTTTTCTCCTTTACACAAAGAAGTAATATTTTTTCTTTCTTTGGAAATTTAAAAGAGGGAAAATAATGGGGTAGTGTGTATCAGGGAAACTAGCTGGATGACCTCACGGTATCATTGATGTGTAAGGGCACAAACGGCAAGTATGCCTCAGGAAGAGTGTAATAAATACGAACTGGAAAAAAGTTACCTGAAAGGATATCACAGCTATAATTAGTGAATCCTCTGTATAAAGAGTCTTTTATATTTTTCATTTTACTCCAGTCAACCCAGTGATATTTTTAAGGTGTCTTTGGTACTGGTTTGTGGTACATGGAGACTTAGAAGTTAATTGGGCAGAGTAAACAAACAGAAAAAAAATGATAAAACTATCTGAATGTATGATTATGTGGTTCATGCCTATTTTCCCAGGGTAATTATTAATTGCATTTATTTTCACTCATATATATGTCAAGGATAATTTTTATGGTCACTGTAGTTAGTGTGATGGTTAATATTAAGCATCAACTTGATTGGACTGAGGAATGCAAAGTACTGTTCCCGGGTGTGTCTATGAGAGTGTTGCCAAAGGAGATTAACATTTGAGTCAGTGGAGTGGGAGAAGCAGACACACCCTCAGTATGTGTGGGCACCACCCGATCAACTGCCAGCATGGCTAGGACAAAGCAGGCAGAAGAAGGTGGGGAAACAGACTTGCTGAGGCTTTTGGCCTTCATCTGTCTCCTCTGCTGAATGCTTCCTGTCCTTGAACATCAGACGCCAAAGTTTTCGACTTTTGGACTCTCGGACTTACTCCAGTGGCTCTTGGGCCTTCTGAAGCCTACATGGTTGGCTTCCCTATTTTTGAGGTTTTGGGACTCGGACTAAGCCACTGCTGGCTTCCTTGCTCCTCACCTCGCAGAAGGCCTATTGTGGGACTTCGCCTTGTGGGCATAAGAGTCGATTCTCCTTAATAAGCTCCCTTTCATATAGACATCTAGTCTATTAGTTCTGCCCCTCTAGAGAACCCTGACTAATAGGGTACATTTAAAAAAGACAAATGATGGATAGATAAATGTAAAACTGAAGGACTTGAGACCTGAGATTTTTCCACTATGGCCTTCACATGCCCGTCCCTGGCAGCTTTTCCAGCCTCTCTTGTATGTAACGTAAACCCTAACTATTTCTCTTCACTCTTTTGATAAAATCCAGGCTACCCAAACAATGGCTGCTAATCCACATGAAAAATCCCTCTGGAAAGGAGAAGCATTTCCAGAAAGAGTTGAACTTTGACCAACCTCAAAACTTCCTAAAATATTCCACTCCCTTCCCCAATTTAGAGTGTTTCTTCCCTCCTTCACGGTCTTCTCCTGCCAGAGTTTTGAATAAAGTCCTATGGGAATGGTGCTCTGGTGGATTTTCTTCCCCAAGCAGAAAATACTACAGCAACTCAGAGGTGAGGCGGGTGAGATTATTTTGAGCTTTTTTGATCAATGGAGATTGAGGGAGTGAGGAAATATTTGAATTTAGCTTAAATGAGTGAATTATTTACAGATTAAACAATAGATTTTATATATTTAGAGTTTATTATTAGAGATAAGTTTTTACCCTGTGTTCCTACATATATCAAGGCTAAAAATATGGGTAAGACAAAATTAGAACCTGTAAAACTCCTTGGGAAGGTAAGCATATGAAGATATGCACCAATTAAAATGTAAATAAAGCCAGGAACTGTCAGAGAGTACTTTAGTTTCTGCTATGTTTTTGAGTATTAATATGGATTTCTAAAACCCGCATACATTCTAATCCACGGAGTCTCAAACATTTCACTGCAAAAGAAACTTTTAAATGAAAAACCATTTACTTGGCATGGCAAAAGAGCCAGAGCTTTCAAAGAAATATTTTTTAAAACCCTTTGATTTATTATAATGTGACAAGAACACTATCACTAAAAACAAATATAAATGTGTTATTTAAGGTATAAATGCAGAAGCAATATAATCATCAAAATATTTATGTTAAGTTCTGAGCTACTCATATCAGCCAGGTTGAATATGTGTTCATCCCCACAAATTTCAATTGCCCCTAAATGTGTTCTTTTGTCCTAGTCATTATACGTTTCAGTGCTGAGTACTGTTCTTTTCAGATATGGAATAAATAAAGTGGGAACTTTTTCTCTGTCTTTCAAGTGGGATTTGAGTGTAGTTACTCTGTGTTTACCTGGTCTACCCTTTGGGTATCTATGGTCTGAATGTTCATGGTCCTCAATGCAATAGTATTAAAGTGTGGGGCCTTAGGAGATACTTAGGTCATGATGGCAGAACCCTCATGAATGGGATTAGCGACCTTAGAGAAAAGGCCCAGAGAGCTGCCTCTTCCTTCTACCAAGTGAGAAGGCACCATCTCCGAACTACAGAGTGAACCTTCAACAGACATCAAATCTGCTGGTGTTTTGACTATAGCTCCCCAGGCTTTAGAACTGCAAGGAATAAATTTGTTATTTATAAATTGCCTAGTTTATGGTATTTTTGTTATAGGAGTCAGAATGGACTAAGGTAATATTTTAGATTAAAGGACCGAGGCTCTGCTTATGGACCAGTGGTGTGCTGGCAAATGTTTTCACAACAGGCTGTTTGAAAAAAAAGTAGGGAACTGATTTGTAGTGTTTGCCAATTTTCCTGCTATAAATACTACCATTGTGGCCATTTCCGACTACCAATGCAATGTCACCGAAATACAGCTGGAAAGAGATGTACTTAGGGACACCATTACAAATATTTTCATCACACAGGCATCATAGACGTGAATAACTTCAAGGGCATAGATCAAAGTAAATGTAGGAAATTAATTAGGACATGATGAGTTTTGCATATTTATTTCCTTTGCTTTAGTATTATTTATTTAATTAGAAGTTCATATAATTTAACTTTCAATAACCACCATGTTTAACAACCAGCTTGCAAAATTCCTGAAAATTTAACAACAGGCTTCCATAAACTGATAAAAGCATGCTCCAGAAAAGCACATGTTTTGTGTGTTTACTCCTTTGTTTTCGAAATATGGTCCTACAGACTGGCATTTCATCATCAACACCACTTAGAAATTTGTTATAAATGCAGAATCTCAAGTTCCATGCCAGACATACCTAATCAGATTCTTCATTTTAATAATATGTTCAGATAATTTCTACTCAAATTACAGTTTTAGAAGTCCTGGAAATTTCACTCTAAGTCCATGCCAGGCTCAAGGATGGGACAGTTCTTGAGTAACTGAAAAGTGCACTGCTAACACAAGTTTTTAAATTTGGAGGGATATATTTTTAAAGGCTGTAACTGAAAAACTCAATCAGATTTTAAATCTTGAAAGCTAGGAGGAACATGGAATTGGGACACAGGTTAAAGTAGTGGTCTACATGTATAATCCACGTGACTTTAGATATAACCCGATTAAAAATAAATACCCACTTAATTGTCACAGCCACAGGAAATGCCTAATGATATAGCAAAGAGTGTGCCACGGCACTATGTCTTCCACGATGAAAACATCTAATTTTAAGTGGGATGTCAACAATCACATTTTTCTTCCTAAAAATGAGTATTTAAAATTCTATTCATAATGAACAGAACTGCACATGAAAAAGAGAAACAATGGAAAAGACAAAAATGCACAGAGATGGACTGAAAGTACTACTGAATGTAGCATTCCGGAGACAGGCAAAATAGGAGTCCTGAATTTTGCAGAGGATTTTGGAGAAAGGTGTTCTTCTCTTTTTTTTTTTCTCTCTCTTTTCTTTCTTTCTTTCTTTCTTTCTTTCTTTCTTTCTTTCTTTCTTTCTTTCTTTCTTTCTTTCTTTCTCTTTCTTTTTCTTTCTTTCCTCCTTTTTCCTTCTTTCTTTCTTTCTTTTCTTTTCTTTCTTTCTTTCTCTTTCTTTCTTTCCTTCTTTCTTTCCTTCTTTCTTTCATTTCTTTCTTTCTCTTTCTTTCTTTCTCTTTCTTTCTTTCTCTTTCTTTCTTTCCTTTGCTTTCTTTCTCTTTCCTTCCTTCCTTCCCTCCTTCCTTTCTTTTTCCTTCCTTCCTTCCTTCCTTCCTTCCTTCCCTTCCTTCCTTCCTTCCTTCCTTCCTTCCTTCCTTCCTTCCTTCCTTCCTTCCTTCTCTTTCTTTCTTTCTTTCTTTCTTTCTTTCTTTCTTTCTTTCTTTCTTTCTTTCTTTCTTTCTTTCTTTCTTTCTTCCTTTCTTTCTTTCTTTCTCTCTCCTTCCTTCCTTCCCTCCCTCCCTCCCTCCTTCCTTCCTTCCTTCTTTCTTTCTTTTTCTTTCTTTCCTCCTCTTCTTCTCTTTTTTTTTTTTGTTTTTTTTGAGATGGAATCTCGCTCTTGTCACCCAGACTAGAGTGCAGTGACGTGATGGCTCACTGCAACCTCTGCCTCCCCCGGGTTCAAGCAATTCTCCTGCCTCAGCCTCCCAAGAAGCTGGGATTACAGGCACCTGCCACCACACCTGGCTAATTTTTTTGTATTTTTAGAAGAGACAGGGTTTCACCATGTTGGCCAGGTTGGTCTCAAACTCCTGACCTCAGGTGATCTGCCCACCTTGGCCTCTCAAAATGCTGGGATTACAGGTGTGAACCACCGCGCCCGGCCTGAAAGCTGTTCTTCTTAACAATCTCAATAATCAGATGGATAACTTTAGGTGGAGATCAATCTGCCTCTTCCTCCACCCCCTCAGTGCTTGATTTTCGATGACCTCAGAACAGAGAGACTGTGATGACAGAGATGAAGTGTCTCTATGAGCAGAACAACAGAGGTTTTCCCTTAAAATAGGCTGCTGTGGCTACTGATTATTGCTGAGTACTCAACCTCCCCAAAAGAGACAGTAAGGTTGGATCCTCAATGTAACACTGAAGCCTGGGGGATCCAGTCCCAGGCATGGTGGCTGAGAGGTTACACCAAACTGTTTCCATCACGGTGGGTGCAGAGCCACCTTCACTGGATAAGGTGTGTATTCTGCATATAAATTTATCTTCCCTGACTGTGACATTTTCGCCAGTACCACTGTCCACAAACTCACAAAATACACTATCTACAGTCATGAGATCCTGCTCAGCATTGCTTCTCATTCTTCTTCTTTTTTTATTTTGAGACAAAGTTTCACTCTTGTTGTCCAGGCTGGAGTGCAGTGGCGCCATCTTGGCTCACTCCAGCCTCTGCCTCCTGGGTTCAAGCGATTCTCCTGCCTCAGCCTCCTGAGTAGCTGGGATTACAGGTGCCTGCCTCCATACCCGGCTAATTTTGTATTTTTAGTAGACACGGGGTTTTACCATGTTGGTCAGGCTGGTCACCAGCTCCTGACCTCATGTGATCCGCCTCCTGCCTCGGCCTCCCAGAGTACTGGGATTACAGGCCTGAGCCACCACGCCTCTGATCAAGGAACTCATTCATAGTGAAGGAAGTGCAGCGGTGCCTCATGCCCAGGGAATTCACTGGTCTTCAGACATCCACTATCAACTGGTCTACTGGAATGGTGGAATGGCTTCCTGAGGTCTCGGTGACATCCTACTTAGAAGACTACACCTTGAGAGGAGGGGCTTTTGTCTTACAGGACACAGTATATTCTTTGAACCAGCACTACGGGATGTTTTCTCCCCCATAGTCATAAGACCTGGGTCTGGGAATCAAGAAGTAGAAGCGGTGGTGGCTGTAATATCATCGATGTCGATATAGATATGTAGATACAGCAGATATAAAGGAGGAGACTATGCCAGTTATTAATGTATTGCCTCTCAGCTCCCAACTCACCCTTGTTTGCCTTGTTTTGTGATGTTGCAATTAGATCCTGAAGATTGCAGGTGCCTGCACCAGCTGGCTTGAGGTTAGGCTCTCTTGAGAAGACATTGGAGCGCTGGAAGAGGAGGGAGGGATTTTTTGGCTTCCGTGTTCTGTTTCCCATGGAATATTAAGGATGTGGGTGTGAAGGGGACACAGCAGCACACCTCTTAGCTGCAGTGCCCTCCTGTGATTTACTCAAGATATCCCCTGGCACATATGTTCATCACCACTGCAGTGAACTGCTTCTGTGCTTCACAAGCAGCATCCTCCACCAAGGTTCTTGGTCACTAAAACGACAAGATATTCTCATGGTTCCACCATGAGTGGTTCCATTACGTTTCTCCATCACCAAGTGGTGGCAACATGTGGCACTCATGCCATCTCCTCCAAGATTTAAATCTCAGCCTTGCAGCCTCCTTGACATTTCTGTTTTTCTTTTCTTTACTTTTTCTTTTCTTTTCTTTTTTTTTTTTGAGACAGAGTCTTGCACTGTCACCCAGGCTGGAGTGCAGTGGCACAATCTCAGCTCACTGAAACCTCCACCTCCCAGATTCATGCAATTCTCCTGTCTCAGCCTCCTGAGTAGCTGGGATTACAGGCACACATCACCAAGCCTGGCTAATTTTTTTTTTTTTTTTTGTATTTTTAGTAGAGATGGGGATTTCACTGTGTTGGCCAGGCTGGTCTTGAACTCGTGATCCTTCCGCCTCGGCCTCCCAAAGTGCTAGGATTACAGGCCTGATCCACCTCGCCCAGCCCCTCTTCAATATTTCTAAGTTTCTTCCTTGTTCACCATTCTCTCGGCCCTGGGAAGATTTGCTGGTCTGTGGCTTCTCCCTCTGTATCCCTTGCAACCTCTTAGATATTCTTTCCATTTTCCCTTTTCAAATTCCTGATGGAGTTTCTGTCTTCTGACTGGATCCTGACTGGTAAACATAACTTGCTTCTTAAAAAATTTTTCTTGGGTATGAACTTCTCACAATAGCCTCTGTAATTTATTATAATACTTATTAAGTTAAAGCTTAGAATTAAATGGAGCTCTCATGCTACTGTATGGGTTTTAAACTAATCCTTTTGTGGAACTGAAGAACTCTTCTGTATATTGTTGCATATACACACCTGTTTTATGGGACTTTTTACTGTCATTATTGTTTTAAGTATTTTACCACAGTAGCAAAGTTTTCTAGGTTTGCTCTAACAACAATTTGCTACAACTGGGTGGCATAAATAATAGGAATTTAGTCTCTCATAGTTCTTGATTTCACATTCATAGTGTTAAATGCATAGGGGAAATTCTGAGAAACCTGTAGGGAAATCCTTTCTTGCAGCCTCAGAACATCTAGTGGATTGCTGGTGGTTTTTGGCATTCCTTGGCTTGTGGCAGCCTCTCTCCACTCAGCCTTCATTACTGTGTGGCTTTCCCCATGCGCCTCTGTCTTCAGGCAGCCATCTTGTCATGAGGACATCAGTTGTTTAGACTAGAGCCAATTTTAGTCCCGTACGATCTTATGTTAACTAAATACATCTGTAACTACTCTATTTCCAAGTCAGGTCACATTCTGAGGCACCAGGGGTTAGAACTTCAGTGTATCTTTTTGAGTGAGAGATATTTCAGCCCAAAACACATTCCTATCACAAAATATTAGCCATTAAATTTTTTGACATATAAGTGTGCTCCTGAAATACTACCAGGCAAGAAACTAGGTTATTAAATAGGCTCTATCCCATTTTTCTAAAAGAAAAATGTTTTATAAATAGAAAACATATATTAGTTTATCTACTTAAAATGATAATAACAGTTATCTCTGCATTAAAGAATAGTGGAATCATAAAAAATTTACCAATTTATACTTTAGAATTTTTCTCCAGTGAGTTTGTATGAATTCTGTGATAACAGTTTTTTAAATTTAAAATTGCTAAAGATTTTGTTACAGATAGTGCATTTGTGGGAAAGCCTACTTTCCAGTTTTTAAGAACATTTTGCCTTTTTAAAAATCCAATGTTTTAGACAATGTATTGGTGGCAATAAGTAGTGGTAGAATGGGAAAGGAAATTCTGGCTTGATTGCAGACTCAAGTATTCGAATCAGGCTCTGGGATAACTGATTGGGTTGTAGAGATGAACAATTGTCTAGAATTGTGGTAGGAGTTGGGGGAGTCAGGGTGAGATTTTTTTTCTTGTTTCACATGACTCAAAAATTAAACTTTGACATAAATACACAAATATGGGCGTGGCCAACTTGCTGTTGTCTGTGCTAAAATTGTCTCAGAGTGACCAAATTAAACCTAAAGGACTAGACATGAAGAAGTCTCTGCAATCTGTCTCTTGTAACTGATGTTAAACCATAAATAAAGTCTATGCACTTATGTCTCTCTCTTGCAGTATTTCCAGAAAAAAGTTATTTGAGGAGTTGTTCCAAAGTGACATGAGAGTCATGGCCAATGCAGGCATTTACTTTTCGATTTCTGGATTCTAAATCTCTGTGGCTTCTGATTTGAATTTCTATCCTTCTAAATGATTCCCTCTAAATAAAGGAAGGCTTAGTGAAGAGGTATTTTAGTTGTAAAGCAGGATAAAACACTACAACTCTCAGCATAAAAGTCAATGCAAATAATATTAATCCCCGTATCTGGCATATTTGGCAAGAGTTCACTGGGAATTAACATAGGTAGTTTTCAGACATCAAAAAAAGGGCCCTTGGATAGTTTTTAAAAAATACTTCAGCATAAGGAAAGCATAGTTATGGAGTATGGCTAAAGACTAAAATAAGTTGGGCAAGTAAATATCTGGGCCACTTCCCCAAATTTGCTTGGTGTGGTCCATATAGCTTCTGGATACTTTCTAGGGAAATTTCAGGGGACATTCCTTAACTGCTTTTGGTATTCCTTCATGAAGAGGTGAAGCTTAAGATGTCAGGAAATAAAGTAGTGAGTTAAAGTTGGTTTACCTAGATGGTATCTACCCAATTCATTTCTCTCTGGAGGCTCAACTCTCTCACACACCACAGGTCACAGGTCAAGTCTTATCACTTAGTAGCCAGTTTAATGATATGTCACTTTGCTCCCTTGGCCATAGACACTCGGACTGAGGTTGAATACTTGATCCAAATTGGGCATAGTCTATTTGGCAGTCAATTTGGATTGCTCAGTAAGAGACTGTAGTCTTTGCTTTGCTGGTCTCTATCTACAAAACCTTGAGATCATTTCAGAAATGTTTGTCACTATATAACAGTGTAAAAATGAGCAGAATTCCATGAAATCAATTCAAATATAATCAATTTATTTTAAATGGATTTATTCAGGTAATTAATTAAGTACAAAGAGTGTTACCAGAAATTTTGTATACTTTCCTAGTGCCTTTATATTAAGTTGGTGCAAAAGTAACTGGTTTTGCCATTAAAAAGGGCAAAAAATGCAGACTTTTATCATTCAGGGACTTCCAAAAACTTGTGCATTTCAGCTCCAGTCAAGTTGAAATGTCATCTCTTCTCTTCCCTGTGGTTGACCCAAACTTCATTGCAGGCCACATTGTTGTCGGCTATGCTCATCGTCCATCTGAGGTCTGCTTATTGAAACTTTCTCCATTGTCACCATCCCAGAATTGAATTTTTTTTTGCTGGTGTTTTCCATTCTTCATTTAGCAAATGTATATTAAGTACCTGCTTTCTGCTAGAAGTTGGGTGTGGAACTGGCAAGTTGTAGTGACAAGAAAATCTTCTGTTCTCATTGAGCTCACATCATGGAGAATAGAAACATTAATAAAATATGTATTTATTTTTTCAAATTGAAAAACATAAACCCTATATATTTATAGTGGACAACAGAATGTTTTGAAGTAATTATACATTGGAGAATGGCTAAATCAAGCTAATTAACATATGCATTACTTCATGTATTTATTTTCGTGTGTACGGTGAGAACACTTAAAGTCTACCCTCTTAGCAATTTCCAAGCATGCAACACATTGTTATTAACTATGGCACCAAGAATCTAAATCAGTTTGTTTAACAAATTTAGTAAATACTTATTATTTCCTATGTATTCCTCACTGTTCTAGATGTTACTAATAAAGTGTGAAGAAAAATGATAAAATACTTGTTCTCAAGGAGGTTACTTTGTAGTTGATATAAAATTATAAACACTAATATAAATGTGAAGAAATATTACAGAGCTCAGTTATGAAATATACCAGGGAAATATACATCTGAATGACAGTTTGAGAAACGATCTCCTGAGTTGAGCCCTGAAAGCTGAAGAGTCAGCTAGGCAAAGAGGATGAGCAGTGGAAAATATTTCAAATAGGGAAAAACATTAAGAATCTGAGCTAATTACCAAGGAATCATGAGAAAAGTGCTGAAATATAGAAATTCAAAGGTAATTAAAAGTACTAGTAATTAGTCCTAAATCCCTGACCAATTAAAATTAATTAAGTGACCATGGAGCTAGTTTCTCTTGAGACTATTTCCAACATTCAGTTTATGTTAAAAAACAAAACAAAACAAAACAATTGCTGTATTTGAAAATGAATATTCATTAGGGAATTCTTATCAAGGATAGGAAACTATAGAAGATTAGATTTAGGATAAACTCAGTTATGTAGAAATATGTTAAAATTGGATTGCCAAGACACAAGCACAAATTCATAGACTAGTTTTGAAGTTAGCGTACTTAAGATAGTTATTTGTGCACTATTGACATATTTATTTATTTTACAAAAGAAAATAGCAGCACTGAAAGATTTCTTTTTTCTATTGTTGGGCTTAAATGATTATTGCAAGTTAGGAAATCAGAAAGTTATGTTCTAAGTCTGTAACTTTATTTTGTTGAATATATATTCATATGAATTTTCATGATGTAAACAATTATGAAGTGAAATAAATTTTCTAGTATTCTGATTATTCTTGAGGATAATACAAAATATAATAGTCTAATATAAAATATTCATAATGCTTTATAGATATGGGATTTAATAGAATTAGCTGAGTAACGAGGATGCTAACAGTTGTTAGATTAAAATGTGTTTGATTATCCTCTCTCTGTTTATGTATTCTAACTTCTTAGTTTTTCATATTACTTTTACTGTAGTAATTTGTTCTTCCCTAATTACACAGGTTCATTTTTTTTCTTCTAAAAAAAATCCTATGGCCTAGGATAAAACAAGGAATACTTACAATACAGATATAATCATTGATAGGGTGGAAAGTACAATTTTCACCAAGGATAGTGTAGAAGATGACTTATTAACAAGGTTCCACATGCACTAAACGTCCTGTCCACAGGTAGGTTTGTGACTTGGGTGCATTCAATCCTATTTCTTCACCTCGTTTTCCAGGATGGCCCAGGTGATTGTTGTCATTCAAACAAGTTCAGCCAAGGTTATTACTACATGTATAGATGCAGAGTGGGAAAGGGTCATTTTTTTTTTTTTTTTTTTTCTCTGTAGGTATCAGAAGCCTGGAGCTTCTCTTGACCATGTTTTTTTCTACTACATGAAGTGCGTCTGCCTAAGAATAAGGTAATCACAAAAGAAGGCAGACCTGAGTAGTGAAGAATGGTATAGAGGCTGCAAGACTACATTCGAGCACTTGAAGCCAGAAGAGTTTAAAGTCAATTATGTAACTTTGGACTTGTCAGTTCTGTAAGCCAACACAAATGTATGTATTGTGTGTTTGTGCTTTATCTAGTTTAGATTGGGCTTCTGATAATGAAAAGCAAGCTGAAGAGATGTGACAGGTGATATCCATCAAATTTTACAGAAACAGATAATTTACATATTATTTAAGCTCCTTGGGGACATAGATGTCTTCCCAATCCAACTCAACAGCAAAACTTCTGTAGTTTTCTCCACACATACACCATATTACAGAGATATTTCACTTATAAATATAGATAAAAATATTAAAAATATTAAATATGAGTAAATAAAGCCAAATACCACAAAAATAATTAAATAGTGCTAATGAATTTTTTCAGGAATTCATCAATAAGAATCTTATTAACATAGTTTTTCATATTCACATCCAAGGGAGACTTTTTGATCATCTTGATCAATATCAAGTTATATAAAATGCAACTTCATTCTAGATTATAAAATAGAATGAAAATATTTTCATTTTATAAGAAATATCTTTAATTAATAGCTAGCTTTATATTACATTTTAAAAAATTAGAAACATCTACAATCTCTTTTGGAACAAGAAATTATTTTATAAGTTATAGCACACTGAATTAGACACAAAACCATAAGTAGTAGAAAACATGAGAATGAGTACTGTTATTTTCAGACCACGTCATTACATAGATGAAAAGTATAAAATGGCCAAATCAAATCATATTTGTTTGATTGAAAAAGAAATACATAAATGAAAAGAGCCATCATTAAATAGTTGAAAAGTAGAATAAAAAAGATACAGCATTCACAATAAAATCTACTTCATAAATTTCACAGGAATAAGATTTAAAAAAATTTTTATGCTAGGTTGACTATTTCTACCTTATATTAAACTCCTTTATAGAGCTTTCATCCCTGAACACAGATCATGGTAGACAAATTTTACTAATGACTTATGTTGATGGCCTCCCTGTGTTCCATTGTATTTTGCACTATAACTTAGCAGTCCCCTTCCATCCTGACTTGGCTCAGTCACGTGTCTTGCTTGGGCCAAGAAGAAGTGAGTCAGTATGATATAACGTAGACTTGAGGGATTCTTACACATTAGGACTTATCCTTTTGTATCCTTGTGCTCTTTCTTCTCTTTGGTTCCAATCAAAGCCATCCTAGGCTATTCTAGGGTCATCTGACCCCCAGTACATGAAAGAACTCACCCAAGATCCTAGAGTTTTCCACCCACTTTGAAGCTAGCTGTAGGTATGTGATTGAGCTCAGCAGTGAGCAGAAAGCACTCTGACTTTCAGGCTCCTAAGTATAAGACTGAATTCTCAGTGTTTGGGTCACTGGGCTTTGTGGTGTTTTCTTATGCAGCAAGGGTTAATTTAAACACAGATAAATAGATTAGAAAACACAAACCTTTGGGTCCTTAGAGGAAAAGAGTGATTCTTTAATACATGATAACTGGGGAACGTTTTTGAAAATAAATTGGCATGCTAATCAATCAGGTTAGAAACACATCTCACATCTTAAGCCATACTGAACTTCAGAAGAATAAAAACCGTAAATAGAAAGAACGTTCATTGTAAGCATGACCTTAAATAGAAATTTTAATTAAAACTATTATATTTCATTAAGTAATGAAATAAAACATCTTTTGCTTCACGAAATTCTCCTTAGGAAAAAGCTTACCTGTGTTTTGGAGGACGCTCTGCGTAAAGCACTTTACCCACTAGACCTGAATGTTCAGCCTGGCAAACACATTCCTAAGAATGAAGGAACTTGCCTTGCAGTAGTGTAGATAGCCTGAAAGATTACACAACACATGTTAATTGATTAGTTTTGGATGGTACAATTAAGATTTACCTCCTTTACATGGCTTTGTGCGTTTCTTGCTTTTTTTTCTGTATTTTTTTCTTTCTATTTTTTGATAAATACCACTTTCATAATCATGCAGTTCTAAATATTTTGAACAGTATATTGTTATTTTCTCCTTAACCCACAGGTTATTTGTGAGTGAATTCTTTTTTTAGTTTCTTAACTTATGTTTTTTTGATAGGAAGAGCTTATTGACTTGTAAGTTTTTTAGAATGGGTTAGAGAACAATATGTATAATAATAACTTTGGGCCTCATTGAGACATGTAGTTGACTTAAAGCACATTATTTCTACTTCTTTTTTGGGAAAGAGGGGTTATATATGAGACTAGATCTCTATTAGCTCAAACTTATTAATCACACTCCTCAAAACTTCCTTACCTTCTCTATTTTTGTCTGCTTGGTCCAGGAGTTTCTGAGAGCCATGTGCCAATATATCCTGATAATGATTTTGGAGGTTTTATCTATTTAAAGTTTTATCTATTTTAGCTATGTTTTTAGGGACATATGGATAATTATTATACAGTCAACTTTCTCAGAAACTATGCAACACGTCCTCCTCTTTCCTCAACTCTTCAATACCCACTTCCTTATTCTCAGCTAATAGCTTACTGAGAAAATAGAGACAACCAGAAGAGGCTTTCCACATTCTTTCTCCATCAAATCTGCCAAACTAGCTGCTACCTGATGTCCTTCTTGTCACGATGAGTGATTGCCCATCTCTTCAAGAGCATAGTCATCTTTCTAGAGAACACAAAGATTTGCCCCTGCAATTGTCTCTTTCTCTCATCATTAATTTCTTCTTATAATTCTATTTTCTTTACAACCTTCCATCTCCCGTTATTCTTCACATAAATTGCCTTCATTCAGATGAAACCAGTATGGCAGCCCCTCCTTTCTTGAGCACATTGTATGAGATATCATGGGATCTTCCCTGGATTAGCCTTTTGCTGATTCCAAGTGCTGGGGTAGTTTGGACGGGGGTGAAGAGTAAAAATGCATCTGGTTTTTCACTTTCAGTTATTCCATGGCAGCGATCTTTCCTAAAACACAAAAAGGTAAACATATTTTGTCAATACAGCAATTAATTTTGTTTCTGCTGAAGACTGCTGGTTTATGTGAGGGATGCACATTTTTTCTGCGAATATAACTTCCTTGCAAAAATGGTGTAGTTGACCCTGCTATGTAAATACACATTCTTTCTTGGCTTGATTTTTATTATAAAGGCTTATCATCTTAATTAACAAAGACACGACTGCCACGAAGGAAAGTTTTCTATTTCTATCCTAATAGAAGGATAGTCCCCATATGTATACGTGGGACTGGGAGCTGGGTGAAGAAAACTGGAGTTGAGGAATTTTCAGCTTACTTTGTCCTAACAGTAGGCTTATAAATCTGTCTATTTCTAAAGGATTCAAGCTGCTTTTATAGTCTCACAGAAGCTGTTCTTCATCTCATCTGTTTTGAAGACCATGGTCATTGTTGATTTCTCCTCTCTGACTGATTATAAAGCAATGGAAGACTCATTAATCTGATGGGTTTTTGGGGTTCACCCAGTTCTCCTAGAAGTCCTGGTTGGATATAATGATGGAATTTCAGGTCATGCAGAACTGGGTACAAAATTTTATTTCTCCACTTACTGTCTGTGTGATTCGAGCAAAGTTATTTAGTCTCTGTCTCTGTTTATAAAAACAGGAAAATCTCATGGCTTGTAGAAGCATGATATTCTATAGGGTTTTTGTTAGGGATTACATGAAATAACAGACATAAAGTGCCTAGCACAGTGCTTGTCATGTATTAAGTACCCTATAGATGTTTTATTTTCTCCTGCTGAGTGTCTGTAGAGAGAAGAGCTGGAGCCCTCCCCCCGCAGAATTATGTTAAGACCCCATTTGGGGGACTTGAAAAACATCTTAGCTTTTTCTATTTTTATTGTCCCCCCACCGCCCTTGATATTCATGTCCCCTTTCACAAGTAATACAGTCAAGCCACACTTTTGTACGGCATATATAAAGTCTGTAACTTTATCCCAGTCCTTAAGCTAGCGGGGTGGGAAGTACACTGGACACCCCAGTCAGCACTTGGGGATGTCTTTAAGACACTCACTTGAGTAGGACAACCTGCAAAACTGCACTAGGAGAGGAAGTTCTGTTTTGCATTTCCCTCAAGCAGACTCTGCCACGGTCTCATTTGTACGTCCACGGTCTCATTTGTACGTGATCTATATCCAAATTGTAACAGAGTACCTTTCCAGAAAATCCTTTTTTCCCCCTTTCCTTTAGAAAGGCTCATTTATCCCAAATTCCATCCCACATGCTTAGGAAACACTTGACTTGACTCGCAAGCCTGAAGAGACACTTGCACATAGTCATTGCATGTTCTCAGTTGACAGCTGGAGAGCCTCTCCCACACAGCTGTTCCTTCTGTCGCAGCCAATCCAGCTGGCAGGGGACAGCATGGCCCTTTCCTCCATCAAGTGCAGCACAGGGGCTGTCTTTCCTAGTTGCTTGCCCTACATAGGACTGCTTGTCTGCTATCCAGAGATAAAGGATAAAGTGGTTTCGCTCTATCTTAGACACAGAAAGGATTTTACAGAGAAAATGAAGACAGCCAATATTCTTTCATGTCTGCTTTGGAAGTAGTCACTAATTTCAGCAGTTAATATTAACAGGAATATCTTAACAGCTGGTAACCATTATTGGTTACAGCACAGAATATTGTTAGGGTTATAATTGCTTTTTTAGAGCAGAGGTGTGGGCTGATTTCCAGTCTTAAGAATTAGCAATATACTTTTCTGACAATATCTGTGACTCCCGACCCAACAGAGATTCCAATTATTAACAGTTATGGTGTGCTCATTTTCACTAGACTTCTGGCATGTGATAACACTTATATTTTAGGCCTGTTTGGAAAAGGATATTAACACTTTTTAATTATTCTTGTTGTATTAGTTTCCTGTGGCTATTATAACAAGTTATCACAGGCTTGGTGGGTTAAAATAACAAAAATTTATTCTCTCACAGTTTTGGAGGCCAGAAGTCTGAAGTGAAGGTGTTGGCAGGGCCATGCCCCTTCCAGAGGCTTTAGAGGAGGATCCTTCCTTGTCTCTTCCAGTTTCTGGGGGCTGCTGGCATTCCTTGGCTTGTGGCCACATCACTTGAATCTCTGTTTCCATTTTCACAATGCCTGTGTGTGAGAGAGAGCGATCCCCCTTTCTTTCCTATAAGAATGTGTGTAATAGCATTTAGGGATCTCCCAGATAATCTAACACAGCATCTCAACATCTTTATGTTAACTGCATCTGCATAGTCCAAATTTCTAAATAAGGTGACATGATTTCCAGGTTCCAGGGATTAGGACTTAACATTTTGGAGACCACTGTTCAGTCAGTATACTTGGTAAGCAACACTGTCAATTGATGGTAAATATGATATGTATGATTTTAAATACGGTGGTATTTGAAGAAAAGGGATTTAAAAATTGATTTATTTACTTATTTTGGACACTTTTTAAATTTAATTTTTTCCTTGTCGCTGATACATAATAATTGTACATATTTATGGGGTACAAGGTAATGTTTCACTGCATACATACATAGGACAATTGTCAAATTATGATGATTACCATACATAAATAAATTTAAAATATGTCCTAAGGTAAATAGCAAAAATGTGTACAAGAGCAAGAGAAAAATGAATTTGTGAATGAGGTTGTGAGGAATGGCAAGGCGAACAGACAGAAGAGAAAGGAGAAGCCAAGAAACTGGCTTCTGAAAGCATTCGAATAATTCTCATTGCTAAGGAAACCACAATTTCCTGTCTCTATCTCAGCTCTGAACAGCTGCTTTACTTATAATTTGGCTTCACTGAAGGACTTTAATTGCTAGGTGAAGAAAAGCCAGAGTACCAAAGTTAGAATGGAAAGAAAAATTATGGTGATACAAAATGACATAAAAACAAATTATTTAAGATAATTCGTAAAGCTGGTGCTTTTAAAAAGGAGGTTATTGCTCCTCTCTTTCTTCCTACAAGTACCCTAAGGATGGTGACAAAGTTATTGAAAGTGATTGCTTAAAAGCAGTGCTTTTAACCTTTCTCCAGATGAAAAAACATGAGGTGATAATGTTAATTCATTTTCATCAGCTGGAACTGTCTGTATCAAATGGATATTTTGCTTCTTCACCCTCTTTCCCTTCTGTTAAGTATTTTATTAAAGGAAGTCAAAATGAATGGATTGCTGAGGAACCTCAAAGTGCCTCCATGAATGAGAAGAAAACCTCAAAGCTTGCTAGCTCTAGCTCTACGGGAATGTAGTTTTATCTTGGGCTTTTTCATGTAGAGTTCTATCAAGAGAATCTTCTCTTCCATTCTCCCTTTTCATTTTCCTCTTTGATTGCACAGAAGAGACCAACAGCTTTCCTCTTCCTCCACTGCTCCAACACTAGTGGGAAGTTTGAGCCTCTCTTTTCCATTCTATTTTTCTGCCAAAAATTATTTTTTCTATTTAAATAATTCTTACAAAATAGAGGGTAGTTATGGAAATTAATAATTGCAAGTTATTTAAGTATGTTTTTGTGCATAGATAATACCAAACAAAAATTCAGAATTACTTTATCTTTTACTTAGTGAAAACGCAGGATGCTCTGGCAGAAATAATCATCAAGTAATACTTTCAGCATCAACTTAAAAATGTCTCTAGATCAATAGCATCCAATAGAATCTATAATAAGAGAAATGCTCACATTCTGAGTTGCCCTATATGGTAGCTACAAGCTGCCAGTTGCGATTAAGCACTTGAAATGTGGCTGATATGACTGAGAAAAGGAATTCTGAATTTCATTTAATTTTAGCACATTAAATTTAAATAGCCGTGTGTAGCTAGTGGTTACTGTATTGGACTGTGAGGCTGTAGATGGCTTGTACTGGCAGTATTTTCTTCATTCTTATTCCACAATATTTCTGGCTATGTTGCTGCTTTTCACCCAGTGAGGGTAAGCTACATCAAAAGATAGTTTTGCACTTAGAAAAAAAATGTTAAATCCTGAACAAACTCAAAATGCATTTGGAAAGAACACTAGGATAATTCTGTGCACATACTTGACTTGGTAGTAATTTAGGTGATACGTGGTGGGGAAAATGTTGTAACAATATTATAGACAAGATGTTATAATTTTATTTCAGTTAATACCTGCCTACTCATATATAATTCATACATCCTGAAGATTGAAGTTGGCTTTTCAGTATCTCAAGTTTGTCCTTGACTGTGGGTTACCTAAATCGCAACCCTTAGGAAAAGGACAGATACAGGCTAAACACATAATCTTAAGTCATGCTCTTGCGTAAGAGGGTAGGATGGAAGTAAGTGCTAGAATATTTGGAAAATTACATGCCCTAGGAAAAACACGTCTCTATCTCATCATTTCAAGAGCTACTGAAATCTCATTCTGTTGCAAAATCTGCCCAGATCTGCTGGAAATCCAGACAAGAAGTGTGCCAATTTAACCTGTACTTGCCCTCAGCCCCCAGTCCCTATGTAGATATTCATCTGATTAGGAATCATTCTCCTTCAAAGTTACTAAAAACTGCCTTTGATATTGAAATGTTATTGCCCTTCTGGTATTATGAAGAATAACAGTATAATACAAGAAGGGCAATAACATATGAATATATTCTTTATGAGTAAAACAAACTGATATATCATAGACTGCAAACTTCTGAGGGGCAGGGATTTTGTCTTCCTCATTATTGAAATTCATTATCAACTTTAGCATCACAAAGGTTTACACACTAAAAAAAAATCCTTTCTGCTCTTGCTGCCGTATGAATGAATAGAGCTCCAAGCTGCAGCAGAAACATCATTTCTTCTTTTACAACTGATATCCATTCAATAATCGAGTCTAGCATGACTCGGAAAAATGTTAAATATTTCGGAAGTTGAGAGTGAGGAAAATAAAAGAAAGAATCGGGTGTATAGCAAGGAGTGCAGTTGCTTCTGGAAACTCCCAGAGCCTGGAAACGGAGTGTACTTTGCAGAGAGGAGAATGGGGAGAGGGGGACAACAGAGGAGAAAATGTGGCCCCTTCATGTTTTTCCTTTCAAATCATCTTGCTGTTAAGCAATAAAAAAAATCTAAATTTCCTAATCTGAGTTCAATGACTTACCATGGTATATTCCTGCTTGGTTCATTTTCACTGTGTATTATTATTATTATTATTATTATTATTATTTTTGAGACGGAGTCTCGCTCTGTCACCCAGGCTGGAGTGCAGTGGCCGGATCTCGGCTCACTGCAAGCTCCGCCTCCCGGGTTCACGCCATTCTCCTGCCTCAGCCTCCCGAGTAGCTGGGACTACAGGCGCCCGCCACCTCGCCCGGCTAGATTTTTGTATTTTTTAGTAGAGACGGGGTTTCACCGTGTTAGCCAGGATGGTCTCGATCTCCTGACCTCGTGATCCGCTTGTCTCGGCCTCCCAAAGTGCTGGGATTACAGGCTTGAGCCACCGCGCCTGGCTTCACTGTGTATTATAAAATGGACACTGCGTGTTGGTTATTTTAAATTGTGAATATGATGCTGGAGAGTGAAAAATAAGAACAACCGGCGTGCCTGGATTTCCAAACCAAACAGAGCTCCTACCCCCTTTTTAATATCTGATAAGTCACTCCGGTGTCCCCTCGTCCCCATCCACTCCGTGCTGGAATTCCTGTGTTTGACTATGGAAATCCTAAGATTTGAGGTGCCATATATCAGGATGCTTGAGCTTTGGCAATTAGCTGTTGGTTCCCACGTGTTGATTATTAAAAGAAGTGAAAATGAGTGTTAATTGCCACTCCATTTAAGAGTTCTAAAAATAACGAATGAAAGTCTTTTCCATAAAGAATATAATGAGATTACCAATTAATTTTATGAAAGCCCTACAGAGGCTGCCATATGATTCCTTGAACTGTTTTGTCCTGGTAATGAGGGTGATTTCTCTTTAAAACTCAGCATTTGTGTCAGAAAAAAAAAAAAAAAAAAAAAAAAAAGACAATATCCTGAGTTTATTTAAAAAGGAAAGAATGCTAATATCCAAGTGAATTAATAGAAATCCTAAAGAAAAGGTTCATTTCCAATTAGTACAGCAGATAAAAGCCACAAAGTCCAATTAAACTCAGCTTTCAATTTTTCATTACCGCATATATGTATGTATGTTTATGTAAATACCTGTATATACATAAGTGTGTGTGTATGTGTGTGTGTAATACTGGTTTTCTAGGGCTGCTGTAACCAAATACCGCAGAGTGAATGACTTAAAAAACAGAAATTTGTTTTCTCATAATTCTGGCAGCTGGAAGTTCCAGATAAACGTGTTGACTGGGTTGGTTTCTGAAGCCTCTTGCCTTAGCTTGTAGACGGCTGTCTCCTCCCTTTGTTTCCAACATGGTCTTCTCTCTGTTCGTGTCTGTGTTCTAATCTCCTCCTGTTGTAGTGACACCCAGTCACAATGGATTAGGATTCATCCTGAGGACCTCGTTTTAACTTAATCACCTTTATAAAGACCTTGTCTCCAAATACAGTCACACTCTGAGGTCCTGGGGATTAAGACTTCAAGATATACATTTTGGGGAGATGCAGTTCAGCCCATAACATAAAGATCCTCAAGACTCACTTATCTTGAATTATTTTTGCTTCCTTAAGATCTTGCTTATTATTTTGTAAGGTGCAATATAAGTAAATGGGACAAAATTGTAAAAGGCATAAAGTATCTGGAGTCTCTTTCAAAGACCACCAGCACCCATCCTCAGAAGCCGCCACTGTTATCAGTCACTTGTTTAATATGCCAAGAGATGTCTGTGTGTGTCCATGTATTATTAGGTAGAAACAAGCAGGATGCAGAGGAGTGCGCATACTGTTTCTATTTGTATTTTAAAAATAAAACACCTACAAGTATATATGTATATGTGTTTATGTATATGTTGAATTAAATTGCCATGGTTTTATAATTTAAAACAATTTAAATGTTCAACGCATTTGGAGTTTACTTATATTTAGGCATAGTTTGGATCCCACTGACATGTATATTTCCAAGTATTTATCTCACTGTCTCGAAACTGCTTGAGTAATCTATCTTTCCTCCATCGTTTGGGATTCTACCTTTATCATGTACTGAGTCCCTGTATGTGTTTGGTTCTTTTTATGAACTTTTCCAATTTTTGGAAAGACATTTGTCCCCTGCTATCCCCGATAGCTCTCTCTGCGTGGCCTGACAGCACAGTAGCGGAGACCTGTGGCTTCTCTTCCTCCTGATAAGAAGGGTTCACTTGGTTTCAACTTTCCACAAGGTCTTCGGGTGCTTCTAGCACAATTGTGCAGCTTCTTTGGCCAGACAGCATCTACATTAACCTACAAGAATGAGAGCAGCAGGCTGGTAAGGTCTTACTGCCAGAGCACATTCCAAGATAAAAGTGTGACTTGCCCAGCCCAAGTGTGTGTGTGTCTCCATGGCATTGGGAGAGATGGGAAACATCTGTGTCCTCTTCCTGTGGTTCCCACTCACACTCTGTGATGTTTGTAGCAATAGCCCCAGACCTTCTCCCGACACCGTTGATTTCAAATAAGATTAGGAATTTTGTAGCTTTATATTTGAGTATGTTCTAAAGTTAGTCTTCCCTTTATTATTCTATTTTTCAGATTTTCCTATTTTCACTTATTTTCTTCTATAGTTCCAAGAACGTTAATTTCTAAAATATTCTCTCTTTTTAGAGTAGATGTTTATTCTCTCTGTCTATGAGACAGCTTAAGGGTTTGAGACTGACTCTCACTACGAGAAAAATAAGAACAAGAGACTGGGACTGCCTCTGCTTGATAATGGAGTAAAGACGCCTGCGTGGAGAGACATTTACTCTTCTGTAGATAACAGTGCAGTGATATGGATGTCTGGGGACCAGATGTGACTCCCTGTGAAAGGGAGATAGCAGGAAGTTATCTTGAAAGGAATCTCACTGAACAGCACTGCTTGGAGGGAAGATGTGACCCTAAGATGGGGTGGGTCGCCAGGGCTCACCACCAGAGGAAGTGGTCATTAAGTTGACAGTCAGAGGCAAGACACTGCCCTCACGAAGAGGACGTGCCTGCAATGAGGTTTTCTGTTTCCTCATTCCAAGTACATTTGCAGCTCTTCAGCCTCAGTGCCTATATGCTGTACTACTGTGGATTGCGAGAACCAGGGCAACAGTCTTAATGGCATTTGTAGAATTGCATTTAGGAGTTGGTGCCCTGTCAATTTGCTCTTACATGAGATATTCTCACACGTTCATAGATCATCCACTAGTGGAATCAGTTATCTGATGTTCCCTACTTTTAGTCAAGATGCACACACCATCATTGACTGCCTTCTGTGAGTGTGGAGAGAGACAGACAGAAGGATCCGGAAAGCAGACAAAGGTCCTTTAGCAAACAAATACTGTCATAATCTAGGCATTTGTAGGCCTTAAGTTGTAAAATTGGAAACGGTGGTAATTATGTTGTTCAAATATTTTTTATTTTTAAAAACTTGACTGACTTATCAATTACTAAGACCCACTATGATAGTGAATTTGTCAATTTAGCTTTGCATTTTTGCAATACAATTGACCAAATTGCCCAAAGATATAGAAAGTATACAGAAACTGATATTTTAGCAAAATTATTTCTACAAAGGAACAATAGCCAATTATGGCAGTGTTTTAAAATTATTCTGAGGCTGGGCACAGTGGCTCTTTCCTGTAATCCCAGCACTTTGGGAGGCTGAGCCAGGCGGATCACCTGAAGTCAGGAGTTTGAGACCAGCCTGACTAACATGGTGAAACCCTGTTTCTACTAAAAATACAAAAAATTGTATGTGGTGTGGTGGTGGGAGCCTGTAATCCCAGCTACTCTGGAGGCTGAGGCAGGACAATAGCTTGAACCTGGGAGGCGGAGGTTGCAGTGAGCTGAGATTGCACCATTGCACTCCAGTTTGGACAACAAGAGCGAAACTCTATCTCAAAAAAAAAAAAAAAAAAAAAAAAAAAAAAAAATTCTGGAAATGGAAAAAATAATGAACATTTAAAAATCTTTTTATGAAATTAGATAAGATTAATACCAAAACCTAAAGATAAGGTAATACAAACAAAAGGAAACACAAACAAAACTATAGTTCCATTTAATTATAAATATTAAGGTTAAAAAATTCTAAATTTAGCAAACAGTGCATCAACATATTAAAAGACGATTTCATCATAAATACATCCATTACAGAACTAATAAGATAGTTCAACATTAGGAAATAAATGAATAGAATTCATATTAATAGAAAAGATAGAAAAAACAGAGATAAGTTAACATTTACTAAAAAAGGAATACATATGTACATGCTACTTCACACTTTAATATGTTAGTTGTATACCTGTCTATCTAAATTTATATTTGCTTTGCATTTTACTGAATGGACTAAACTCAAAGAGATACGACTAGCAAATGTGTTTGTCTTTTTGCCCTCAAACATTTTCTGCCTGTTTCTCCCTTCGCCATTTCTTTAATAGTATTTGAGGCCAATCCATCCACTTAGAGGTATTAAGGTTTCCAATCAGGTTCAAGCTCACATCTGATGGAAACCTTCTCCTTCTCTCCAGCTCAAGTCCCCACTATCATTAGTGGGCCTGCAGCAGAGAAGGGTGGGAGAAAGTTGGTTTATTCTTCTATTCTTCATTGCTTTTCACTTCCACTTTCTCATCATTTCGATGCTTCTAAGTTTCTCTTTCTTCCTTGGTTACCAAATCCAGAGCATCCAAGTTGAGCTCTCCCAGGAACTCTTTTACCTGTTGACTTCGGTGCACTGGTGTGGAAATATACTTCCCAGCAGCTCCGCTTCCCAGCAGTTCCGCTTCCCAGCAGTTCTGCAAACATAAAGCCAGGGAGGGAGGTGCCAACTTCTCCTTCTTACCGAAAACTGCCATCTCTTGAAGCAGATCTCTTGGAGAACCCTCTTTTGGAGCTCACTGTGAGCAGGGGGCAGCATCTCTCCTCTTTTCTTCATTCATAGGCCAAAAACCTACTTCCAGCACAGGTTCTTTCTTCTAGATATACCCCAATCTTCTGCTGATACAGGCTAGATAGTGTGACAACTGGTTGCCATTGCTGGACAATCCCTGGAAAGATAAGAGTGACAGATTCATGATCACGCCCTAGAATGCAGAATTCCTACCTACACCTCTGCCTTGAGGTTTAGATAAAATTTTAAGAACAAGAAATTTCTCATTATACAACTTATTAGGTATGTAGAGTCCTGGGTTTTCTAGAGTTTAAATCCTCTTCTGTGGGTTGTTTTCTAGTTTCTGAACAAAATTTGGGGCATGCAACTTCATAATTTTTTTGTCATTTAAAGATGGTTTTGGCATAGTTTCATAATTACATAAATTTTATAGTATCACAATTTCAGCCTTGTCTCATTCAAAGCTTCCCTCAGGCCCAGCACAGTGGCTCATGCCTATAATCTCAGCACTTTGGGAAGCCAAGGTGAAAGGATTGCCTGAGACCAGGAGTTCTAGAGCAGTCTGGGCAACGTGGTGAAAACTTGTCTCTATACAAATTTTAAAAATTAGCTGGACGTGGTGGTGCGTACCTGTAATCTCAGCTACTTGGGAGGTTGAGGTGGGAGGATTACCTGAACCTGGAGCTGTCAAGGCTGCAGTAAGCCATAATTGAGTCACTGCACTCCAGCCTGGGAGACAGAGTAAGACCCTGTCTGGAAAAAATAAAAATCAAAAGATAAAATAAAGCTTCCCTCGTCTACAGGGTGAACACATTTAGAACTCATACTTCCATGCTATGCAAAATGGTGGGAAGTCAGTCTTCCCCAGTGGCTGACCTCTCTCCTCACTTTGCTAAAGCAGGCTGCTTTAATCAAGATGGTAAGTACATACCATAAAAGGTAACAATCTTTGAGTGGCTTCTCATAAGAGTCAGTCTCCTGAGACAAGAGGACCCCCAGTGCTAAGATCATGTGGGACGGACTCTAGAGCCTGGAGCCTGAGGGCAAGTCCCAAGAGGACAGCTGGAGCATGTCCTGCTCACATTATGGACAAATGTATAAAACAGAGAAATCTCTGGAGAGATCTACAAAGACTGAAATTTAGTTTGAAATAATTAACACAATAATTACTTTTAACTGCTATGTGTTATGAAGTTGAAAAATTAAAACTAATCATAACTCAAAAATAGTTTTGAAATTTAGAAACTATTTTGAACTAAATGATAGCAAAAATATGTATCAAATAGTATGGGCACAGCTAAAGTAGTACTTACAAAAAAATTATAGAGCTTCCTTTCCCTTACCTTCCCTCTCCTCCCCTTCCCTCCCTTCTCCTGCCCTCCCCTCCCCTCACCTCCCCTCCCCTCCCCTCCCCTTCCCTTCCCTTCCCTTCCCTTTTTTGACAGGGTCTCACTCTGTCACCCAGGCTGGATTGGTGCAGTGGTGCTATCACAGCTCACTGCAGCCTCGACCTCCTGGGCTCAAGGGATCCTCTTGCCTCAGCCTCCTGAGCAGCTGGGACTACAGGCGTGTGCCATCATACCCAGCAAAGCTTTTTAGTCTTAAATTCTTATTTTAGGAAAATACTTCTTAAGGATAGAAGAATGCAAAAGAAATAATGATGATGAAGTCATAATGGAGAGGATCAAAAAGGCACAAAAATCTTTTAAAGAAAAATATTTTTGACAAACTTTTGACAAAATTGATCAAGATAACAAGAAAACAGTCAGAAATACTTTGTTAAGAAATCATTAAGGGGGCACAATTTAGCTACTGTGCATATTAAAAAGATAACATAGAATATCATAATAACTTGGTTGGCTGAAATCTGAAAACTTAGGATAAGTGAACATATTTGTAGAAAAATTACTACCAAAACTGAATTTGGAATAAATAGGAAATTGAATGATCTTATATCATTAAAGAAGTTAAATTATTAGTAACAATCTTTGCATTTACATAAACACATATTCATATGAATAAGACGAAGACAACACATGGCAAGGACGATTTTATAGATAAGTTACTCCAAACTGTCAAACAATAGGTAATTATGATTTTAAAATCCAAACATTGTATGTTCTCACTCATAAGTAGGAGCTAAGTTAGGAGGATACAAAGGCATAAGAATGATACAATGGACTTTGGGAACTCAGGGGAAAGGGTGAGGGGGGGTGAAGGATGAAAGACTCCACATTGAATACAGTATACACTGCTTGGGTGATGAGTACACCAAAATCTCAGAAATCATCACTAAAGAACTTATTCGTTTAATCAAACAATTCCTGTTCCCCAAAAACCTATTGAAATACAAAAAGAAAACTTGAAAAAAACAAAAACAAACCACCACGTTGTAAAAAAAAAAAAAAAAAAGGAGAAGTACAAATTGTGTGTCTCTCTTCCACATGCAAACAAAAGTGACATCACACTGGTACCCTTAAATCAGACATGATGGAATAATTATACCACAGAAATAGGCGAAGGATATAAGTCAGGGTTTTGAAGACAGTCAGTTAATTATTTACCTGTATGCCATTTGGTGGGAGAACTTACCTTATTTTGGATTATATTCTAATCAAAATAATATGATGTTCACACAGAAATGAACAAGTATATAAATGGAACAGAATATAGGGACCAACAGTAGATATAAATATATGTGAGAAATGAAAATATGACAAGGTTGGTATTGCAATTCAGTTGCAAAAGAATGGCTTATTAAGTAGATGATGTTAATGTAACTAGTAATTCTTCAACAAAATCGGAGATACACTCTCAGCTTACATTACATAGAAAATAAGTCCTAGTTAAACTAACCACTGATACAAAATGAAATGATAAATATTTTAAAAGAAAATTTGTAAGGTACTTGTTTATGATTTGGTTGAAAGAGTAAAGAAATTAAGGAAGAAAAATTTTACCAACCCCTAATTTTAGAATATGTATGGCAAAAGTCAGCTAAGAAATCTTTAAAAAAAAGTAGAAAAAGTATTTGTAACAAATATTTATTATCTCTAGCAAAAATTCTTCCTAGAAATGTATAATTAAAAAAATAAAGGCCATGGGCAGTGGCTCACACTTGTAATTCTAGCACTTTGGGATGTTGAGACAGGAGGATCCCTTGAGGCCAGGGGTTCCAGGCTAGCCTGGGCAACATAGCAAGATCCCATCTCTAAAAAAAAAAAAACCAGACAAACAAAAAATAATCCTAGAGTAAAAAGCAAACATAAATAGGCATGACAAAAGAAAAACTACAAATATGTAATAAGATTATGAAAATGTACATAATTCTAATGTAGTCCGAGAAATGAAATGAAAGCAACTGTTCTATATTATTTTTACCATTCAACCAAAATAAAAGGAACACATAAGATCAAAGCTAGTGAGATGTAGGGAAATTAGCTTCTGCAAGTATTATAGCATTAAATTTCTCCAGCTTTTTTTAAAGAAAACATTTGGCAATAGTTACTAAAAGTAAGAAAACACAACAGCACACATGCATGTTTTTAGGAGGCAATTTTCTATGGGTCTCCCAAATTTCTTTACTTCTTGAAAGCAGAGACACTGATTGACTTCGTTCCGAACTATATTTTCAAAAATACTTGTATCGTGAAGAACCTTGGAAGACAGAACTGGTATCTCCATCTGGAGCAAAAAGCAGGTGCGTTTAGTGCTAATTATGAGAGATTCGCGTTTCCTTTATTTTTTTTCTTATTTATTTATTTATTTATTTATTTATTTATTTATTTAGACAGCGTCTAGTTGTCACCAGGCTGGAATGCAATGACGCAATCTCTGCTCACTGCAACTACCACCACCCGGTTCAAGTGATTCTCCTCCCTCGGCCTCCTGAGTAGCTGGGATTACAGGTGTGCGCCACCACGCCTGGCTAATCTTTGTATTTTTAGTACAGACGGGGTTTCATCATGTTGATTAGGCTGGTCTCAAACTTTTGACCTCATGATCCACCCACGTTGGCCTCCCAAAGTGCCGGGATTACAGGCATGAGCCACCGGAACTGATCTAAGTGTTTGAACATGGAAAGAGGTCTAGAATTTCTTATCCCTGATTAATTGAAGGGAAAGCCCTTTCTAAATTCTACCAATGATTTTCTATGAATGTTTCAATTTTCTGGCTGCAAGCAGTTTGCCCTGGGAGTTCCAACTGGAAATCTCCAAACCAAGAGCATGTCCGTAAGGCTGTTTGCATTAGGTGGAGCCAGGTTGAAGCTTTGTACCAGCTAAGACAATAGGTCTGGCATCTTTGTAAAAAATTTGGTGTCCAGTTAAGAGTCGAATTCCTGGCACTTCCAAGGAAGTTTAAAACATTTTCTCAGTTGAGTTAACTGGGATAACATTGCACAAATTTGGTTTTCTGCCTGAAACATCCAGGACCAAACAAGGCATTCCCCTAAACTGAAATTCCAACTTTAGTGTGGTCTCCACACACTCCCCTTTTATTTTCTGGTGGTGGCCCAAAACCATCCCTGCTCATACAGGGCCCAGATTTTCCCTTTCTTCAGAATTTAGGAAGACTTGGTGCAAATACATAAGCAGCTCAGATTGAGGCTGGTAATTTAAATCTGAAATCCAGCTAGGTACGACTCCTTGGCTTTAAATCTTGGCTTCAAACCTTGGCTTTAACTCCCTTTACCACCCTCAAATATAACACTTTGAAATGCTGACCTGGGTAACTCAACCCCACTGTTGAAAGGGAAATGTCCTGAAAAGCAAGAGTAATTTCAAAATCATACAATAATGGGAACACTTGGTCCTCAACAGGGCTTAAAAGCTCCCTGAATTTCCTTTGCCATCCACCTGACTCACCCCAAAGCTGCTCCCATGCCCATCATTCTCCAGGCCACAATTTTTCTGTAATCTTTGTGAGTCTCACATTTTCCTCATACCTTTTAGCCTTCCTCCAATTCTTTCTCACAAAAGCCAAAACACCAGGTCTAATAAGGAAGGTCCTCCATAAAGCAGAGGGGGTAGAAAAGAGACCCAAATGGGACAACTTAGAAGATCCTTTATGAGGGTAGGGCAAAGGAAGCCTAGGAGCACTTGTAAATTAATGATTTTTATACTGACATAGGGACAGTTAAATATTCATCTTTTAAATATTAAACAGAGGGTATAATTACATGATCAATCTTAAAGTCTGTGGATTTCAAGCCACTAGCAGATTCCTAGGTCATCCAAACATCTGTGTCTATTGCTCACCTAGACTACAGACAAAGTTTGTATATTCCTGAGCAAGAGAAACCATTTCTCTTAAGCCGCCAGCCATAGGTATTCATTACCCTCATTCCTCCATTAATACTTGTTTGATGAACAGATTCTGGAAGTTCAGTTTCCGTTGACACAAGGTAGCTACTGACAGAAGTGCTTAGAATAAGGTACTTTACATTCAATATAAAATCAGTAGATATAAAATGGTAGCCTTAGAAAACTCACAAAAGTGGTGCATTCTGGGTTTTTTTCTTCCATATATACTCTTTTGAGAAGAAAGATAAGTGGACTATTTTTGACTTCACAAATAAACTCCAATTATCATAATCAGATGACCAAGTAATGGAAACTACTAAATCCCTTCTCAGTCCTGCAGTTTCACACTCAATAGGAGATTGCAAAGTGCTGAAACATTATCATTAGAGTCAGTCAATGCACATCAATGAGGCTTCCACCCAAAGAAAGAGAACTCTGAAAGCAACCAGGTGTACGGTGAAGGGAGCCATGGATAATTCCCAGAACTTTCATTTTGTTTGTAAACAAAAACTAGAAATGGTGTCATAGTAGTTTTCTACTTACAGAAAGACAAATCAACAGACGAGAACAGCAGGAAAACCAACAGAGTGGGTCTGGTGGAGACATCCTGTAACATAAAAGACAAAGGTTATAGCAGAGAAAGGATATCCTGCAGAAAACATTTAGAAGATGGCCTCTTTTTCTATTAACTAAATTCAGAAAAACATAAACTATCTGGAATGAGAAATAAAAGACAAGATAAAACAAAAAGATGAAAGAGGAGCTAAGAGGCGTATACAAAATTAACAGAAAAGCGAGTGAAGTGAAAAAGATGTGTTTAAATGAATACACTTCCAGAGTTTCCATATACACCATGATATGCACTGAATTAGGTGACCCTAAAGTTCTTATGCTGAGGCTCTAACCTCAAATGCAACTGTATTTGGGGACAGTGTCTTGAAGGAGGTAATCAAGGCCTCCCCCATAGGGTGGATCCTAATCCAAAAGGCTGGTGTCCTTGTAAGAATAGGAAGAGATACCAGGAGTGACCACACACAAAGAGGCCACAGGAGCACACAGGGAGAAGGTGATGTCTACAAGCCAAGGAGAGAGTCTGCACCAGAAACCAACCCTGCCAGCAGTTTGATCTTGGACTTCAGCCTCCAGAACTGTGAGAAAATAAACGTCTGTTGTTTAAGTCCCCCCAGCATTTTGATATGATACAACCCTAGTAGACTAATACACACCTCAAGCAGTGACAGGCAGAACAGAAACTGGAGAAAGTTAAAAGACTAATATGGAGGCCAGTTGTGGTGGCTCACGCCCTGTAATCCCAGCATTTTGGGAGGCCCAGGTGGGCAGATCACCTGAGGTCAGGAGTTCAAGATCAACCTGGCCAACATGGTGAAACCCCGTCTCTACTAAAAATATAAAAATTAGTTGGGCGTTGTGGCGCATGCCTGTAGTCCCAGCTACTCAGGAGGCTGACGCAGGAGAATCGCTTGAATTCAGGAGGTGGAGGTTGCAGTGAGCAAAGATCGCTCCAATGCACTCCAGCCTGGGTGACGGAGCAAGACTCTGTCTAAAAAAAAAAAAGAAAGAAAGACTATATGGAAGAATCATAACTTCAGAATCTTTTTCAGAATGAGGAGAAAAATAAAAACCAATCAACAGAAGGGAACAGGGAGATGTAAGACTTGGATGACAGAGAATAGGGATTCAACTTATAGATATTGGGTATATTTTTTGATAGGAAAAATATAACAATAAAAATTTTAAAGGATTCATTTAAACCACAAATATTACAAATAAAAATGGATCCTCATAAGCAAGCATATTTAATTATAAGAGACCAATACTTTCATGTAGAATGACAGTATTATACAATTTCAAGATTAAGAAAAGAATCTTGTGGTTCCCAAAGTATGTGCCAAGATGTCTGGGGGTATTGCCATAAACTGACACAATGGGATGTTTGATGTTTTCAGTTATTGAGAGAAACAGAAGAATACAGGACATACTTTGTATATGTGCAAATTACTAGCTTAAGGTAGTTTATAATTTTGATTGTACTTCATTTCTTTCTACGATGTCACATTTTTGGGAAACTGGATTTTTGATGGGTGTTTTGATAAAAAAGCACATCCTATATGAAAATCGATGTGTAACAAGAAATGAGGCTGGAGGTGTCCAATCTGCTTTTGAGGTTTGAGAAGTTATGGCTGTGATGAGTAGGCACACATGCTTCATTAATATGTAATTGTGGTTATTGAATTGTTTAAGAGTAGTTATTAAGTAATACTACATTATTTAAGGGTGCCATGAACCAAGGAAGTTTGGGAACCTCCAATTAAGCAGAAGGGCATTTGAGCAGGAAAAAAAGAGAACACAAAACTATTTATTATAAAAATAATAAAACTTAGCTTGTCTCAGTCTTATCCCACAAAAGTAAACCCCAGATGGCTAAAGAAGTTTTTATTAATATGTAGCCAAATTGATCTCATTCATTTTCAGTTTTTTTTGGTGAGAGTATGTTCATGGTATACATTTTCTTAGTTCTGAATGTCTGCTATTGCCTTTTAGATAAAAAGAATTACTAAAAGATATTAACAGAAGAGGTATTTAAACTAAAAAAGAAATAAATCAAAATTACTAAGCTGTAGGTGAGATCATAATACAAACTTATCTAAGGCATTTATTTATATATATATATGGTTTCAAATCCATTTAAAGGACAAATAAGCTATTTAGAAAGAAGACAAAACATTTAAAATACCTTTTTCTTTTGAGACAGGGCGGAGTGCAGTTTTACGACTTCAGCTCACTGCAACCTCTGCTTCTGCCTCCCAGGCTTAAGCAATAGTCCTTCCACCTCAGCCTTCTGTGTAGCTGGGACTACAGGCACATGCCATACACCACCATCCTGGGATAAATTGTGTAGTTTTTGTAGAGATGGGGTTTTGGTATGTTGCCCAGGCTAGTCTCGTACTCCTGAGCTCAAGTGATCCACTCCCCTTGGCCTCCCAAAGTGCTGGGATTACAGGCGTGAGTCACCGTGCCTAGACTTAAAATACATTTTAATAATAAAAATGTACATCTATAACCCTACTTTTTCAGGTAATATATGCTAATATGATCAACACACATATTTTATCTGTTAAATTTCTATTAAAATCTCTTTTTTCATGCTCTCTTGAGAGAATACCATGTGCCAAGTACTTCTGAGGTGTTGGACCAATTTCCTAATATGTAGAGATTTCTTATGACATTTTATTTACTCTCTAGCTTATTTAGAGAATAAATGTTTAGAAGTTATGAAAGAGTAATTTTTAGTCCTGTTTATATATGATGACAAATTGAAAGGAAAGGAAACCAAGAGAATGTGATTTTGTTTGGTTTTTGAGATTTCAAAATATAGTATGTAGGAAAATACATAGTAAAACACCTGACTTTCATACTTTTTGTGTGCAGTTTAGTAATAGAAATTTATGAAATAAAAATATTAAGAAAAGTACAAGCAAAAATTAATATTCTTCCTAGCTAATTTAAAATGCTGGACATTTTTATAACATGCATTTTAATGATTTCATCAATAGCAAATTGTAACAAGTTAGGTATATGCACTTGGCCTGTATTTTTGTATTACTCATTTATCAAACTATTTTTTTAGAGTTCTAGGATATTATTGAAGTAGGAGAACGGGGTCTGGAGACAGGGAGCCTAAGGCCAAACTGCAGCTGACTTCTTGGAATTGGGCTGAGAGGAAAACCCTACCTCTCCATGCCCAAGTGACAAGAGGTTAGAGGGCTTTCCCTCTAAAAAACCCCTTCCACCCATGACACAAATGGGAAATGTCTCTGATTGGTCTGGCCAAGCCTTCACTTCAGCCTCTGATTGGTCATGGACCAAGCCTTTATTTGCATAGGGTGTAACCAATTGGAGGCCTCTAAAAGGTACCTAAGGGTGTTACCAAATTTTTTTAGTCTAATGAAAACCCTAAGGAACAGTGCAATCAGGGCCCTTGAGCTGCTTGCTGTAGCCCACTCCCATTCTGTGGAGTGTCCTTTTGCTTCAATAAATCTGTGCTTTCCTTGCTTCACTCTTTGTTGCTGTGTTTGTGCATTTTGTTCAATTCTTCGTTCAACAAGCCAAGAACCTGGACAACTCACAGCCAGGACTTTCCATCTGCTAACGTTATCTTTCAACCAAAAAAGTACCATGAGCTAAAATAAATTAGTCTTAAATATACAGATTTGTTTTCAACTCAACAACATGTCAAAAATTATCCCCAAAACCTATACAAGTAAAATATTAAGATAATAATAAAAATAGGGCTTTACTCAATTATTTTTTTGGAAACTGGCAGAAGTGAAATAATTTTGGCAAGTGTAGATTCTGTTTTCAGGTTTGAGACGAATGTGGTCTTGCTTATATTAGAAGAATGTTCATATCCTCCTCAGAGCCTTTCCCACCAATCCCTGATTGGTTTAAGAACAGTAGGAGTTTGCTTTTAGTAGGGTTTTGCAATATGCTGGGGACGAGAGCCCTTGATACTGCCCCTCTTAAACTGCAGGCATGAGTGCAGTTCTGGCCTCTACTACGTGGTTCTTTGACAAAGCAAGATCTCTGGGAATATACATCTCAAATTTTTTCCCAAAATATGACAGGTAACTGAAGTTCAGTTTCATGACCAATGTCTTGCTAATGTTTTGAGATTTTATGGACAAAGAAAAATTTATAGATGTATATATATTTTGCTGCAAGTAAATGAACCACTTTTAAAAGAGTACTCCTTTGAGTTTTTTATAGTTCTGAAATACATGCAAATAGTTAATATATTAATATTTTATATACTGGTGCTTTTCAAACTTTAATGTGCCTAAGAACGACTTAAGGATTTGTTAAAATGTAGATTCTAGTTCAGAGATCTAGATTCTGCTGTTCCAGGGACTTTGAATAGCAAGGATGAGAACGATGACCAAATTGGAGTGTAACTGAAAAATGAAGACATGGAAATGAAGAACGTTATTAACCAATATGAGAGTTTTAACTCTATTTTTGAAAGCTAAAGGAATTTGATCTGTCATGACCATATTTTTATTTTAGAGAAATCACTCTGGAAGTTGTTTGAGTATTTTAGAGAGATCACTCTGGAAGTTGTTTGAGTATTTTAGAGAAATCACTCTGGAAGTTGTTTGAATTGGAGGGGAATTGGACTAGAGCCAGAGAAACTATCTAGTAGACAAAAATTAATCTAGTTACCCAGGTAGAGTCCGATTAAAGGCTGCTGGTCCAAGGATCACAGACAGCCAATCTATAGACGACACTAAACTTGACAAAAATATAGTGCCAGTTAAGCCAGACTTTCACTTATGGCCTTAGGTAACTGATGAAAAGTAAAATGATCCTGCTTCTTGCAACATAGGCTATACATTTGAGCACAAAATAGGACATCATGTCTTGTTTCTCCTAACGTACGTCTTGTTGAGGTAGAGGTAGAGGTGCATACTATCAGGGGCAGCTTAGACCTTATATTTGACCACAAGACCAGCCAACTGAAGCCTCTTGAAATTTGAAGTTTCTTTTTACCATCTGTTTCCTTCTAAATTGGAATAATGCAGGAGGTACTATGGTAACATGGAAGTGAACTGTACTTTACCATCTAAATATGAGCCTTTAAATATACCTCCTGAGATACGGCATAGTTTATGAAATTGATGTAGTGAAAAAAGCCATTTTTAATATATCCAAGTAAAGTATCTAGATGCCTAGTAAATACTAGTGACTAATGTTATCCGGTAATGAATGAAGAAGACTTTGAATTAAACCAGAATTCCAAATAAGTAAAACTGCAATGTTCTATCACTAAACATAATCAGTCCTTTATTTTGGACATAAAGAATATGCTAGACATATTCTAGCTAGGTTCGGTATGCCGACAAAAATTGGAGGTTGAACGAACATTTAGAGAGTATTTGTTTGAAGAAGGCCTAAGTAATGGCCTTGTATTTTCGCTCATATGTATATAACTGTAGGTGTTTAATTTATAAGAAATTAAACAATAAAAGAAATCAGATAATGGAAAAGGGAAAGTGTTCCTTATAACTCCCTTTATCTGGAGAGTCCTATCTAACACATATAAGTAGGGGTATCAAGGAAATACTTTTATTTGAATAGACATTTTTGAATTAACTCTGGATGTTTTTCTCTTCTTGGTGGTCTGATTCCTCCTCTTGCATTCTTTCCACTATTTTTAGTGCTAGTGAAGAATACAGTGGGGTGGGGTGTGTGTGTGTGTGTGTGTGTGTGTGCAAGTGAATGATTCTGAGGTAGGAGAAGATTTTGATGTACGGGAAGTTGCTATCCCTCAGGAAGAGAATGTAGACATCTTTCATGGGAAAAACAGAAGAGTGAAGGAAATCCATACAGCTGATATTAAGGGGCTATACTTAGTTTCACACTTGGGGATTTGGGGCAAGATCACTTCGCCGTGTGCACTAGTGCAGCCATAGTAATTGAGAAGTGGTGATAGTGCGTTCAGACAGAAAAAGAGCCGAAGTTGTGCTCCTCCGTGCATGTTCTTTTTAAGCTCCCATGTGGCCCAGAAGCCATTTAGGAATTCCCAGGGGGGTAGGGAAAGAAGATGAGTTTGGAAATTTCAGACCTATTATTGGGCTTCTGTAGAAAGGGGCGGTATGACCTTAGGACAGAAACAAAGGTTCAGGGCCTAGACAGAAGCCACACTGAGAATATGGCCAAGATCATGGTGGGCTGAGTCAGGAAGGGGACACTAGGCTCTGAGCTTACTGAAAAGAGCAGATCACTAGATTCACCAACGCTTGACTTCAGAAGTGGGTGTCAGCAGGCGCCAGCAAGCAGGAAGGAAAATGCCATTGTGTTGCAAGGGCAAGCGGGGACTCAGAACATAGGATAGTATCTCGCACATGGCTCTAAGGGCCTTGCCCACTTCTGCCATGATTATGTATAAGCATTCCCATGTCCAGGTACCATCTGGAGTTGGAACTTAATATAAGGTGTCATTACTTTAAGAAAACGGTTGCGTCTTAAAAGTAACCATGCCTTATATTCTTTTAAATAAATGAAGAATTGGTTATAATTTCTTGTGCTTTACTTGATTAAAAGCAAAACAAATGTTCCATTTTACCTTTCAATTTAAGCAGCTTTGGTTTTCTAACCTTTGAATTAAAAAAAGTTCAATTTAAATTCAAACTGCTCATTAGAGAAAGCTAAGAATGATCTTCTCTAGCACAGTGGTCAGTATGCTATCATTATTATGCCTATTTTACATGGTAATGAAAAGTTATTGAGCTTGTGAAGTAGGATATAATGACTAGGGATATTAAAATTGATCATATTTCTCAAAGTCATTACCAATTAGATTCTGGACAACGCCACTGCCTTTAATTATTTTCCTTCTGTGCATGTTGGCTTGGGTAGTTTTTACATTATGGAGGGCATAAAATGTTTTAACATATTTCAGGAGAAAGTGGTTTGCTTGTACTTTGTGTCTTCCTCCATGTGTACAGCTTTAATTTTGACATGAATATGGTCCAAAAGATACATGAGAAGGGTGGATAAATGACTCGCCTTTAGGGGTTTATAAGGCTACTCCTTAGTTCACTGGAAAAAAATCATTTGCTAAATGAACCCTCACTGCTCTGTGCAATGTTTGCTCGGCTCTTATGTAAGTTCAGCTGCTTAGTTCTTCTAGCATTAACTTGGTTTTGGCTATTTCTTCTCATCCCTTTTCATAGTCTAAAAATGCTCAGTCAGACACTTAGAATCATGTGAAAGACAAACCAAACTACTTTTATCTTAAAGCGAATTTTCTGAGAGTAGTTTTCTTATCTGTGAAATAAGAGTTGCAACATAGAAAAATAATTTTTTAAAAAATGAATGAAGCAATTCTGATCACTTTAATCTCTTTGTTGTTTAAGATTGACATTCCCCTAAACACCCTGAAATGTAAAAGAAATTTTAAATACATTGAGGGCACTCTCTATATTTCCTTAATTAGTATATTTTTGGAAAGAGTATGTTGTATACTGTTTTTGTTCACAATCTTTTCCTCAGATAAATAATAGGGACATTGAATAGAAATAAAATGATGCAGAGGTTAAAAGGCTATTGTGAGATTTTTCTTTCTTTCAACAATTAATACATATGTTTTCACATTCAATTGTGTTTATTGATTACAACAGAGAATTCCTTGAAAATCGCAGAAAGATCAGTACCTGTCACATGCTAAATATGGTATAAATTATGCCAGCTGCTTTTCTAGGCGCCAACACCAGACGGCGCTAAAACACTACAGTTAGTTGCCTGCCTGCCTGCCAGTCGAGGTGATGATGTTCACAGTTCGTTCTACCCACAACGCGTGTTCTGTACATATTGCTAAACTGAGGGATGGGCAGAGAAGGGCCAACTTTAACTATAGTTGATTTTAGCTCATGTTTAAATACAGGATATACTCTGTTTTCCTTCTGTACGGGAGAGGGAACTCTTCACAGGTGAGCTCAAGAATGCATTTAATTCCCCTTTGTCTCTTGTTCTTGATGGCAAAAATTAGTGGTTAGGTGCCTGAGATATAAGGAAAGAAATAACTGGCTATATCTGTCTAAATTAATCACTAGTAAGGAAAATTACGGAAGTGACAGGAAGTAAAGACCCTCAGGCAAAGGCTCAGGGATAATTTAGAAAGAACTAGAAGGGTGCATGCCTGGAGTGTAGTGAAGAAGCAAACTTCATTTTTGAAAACCTAGAAAAATATAAGAACTAGTTTTCTTCTTTTTCCCTGACGCTATTGCCTTTCAAAACGATGAAATGGTAAATGGTACATTTTGAGATTGCATGTTATAGTCAATGCAAACGTTTTTAAGAAAAGCAGATATTCTTGCTGTTTCTTGAGTTAGAATATAGAATGAGAGATCACTGCTGTGTTAGAGATAGAAAATGTGATGGAAAGCAGTTGCAAAGCTGGGCATAATTCCATAAATTTTTTCTTTTTTTTACAGATATATTTGCTAGTAAGGCAGCATACACACAACAGAGCACTTCAGTTTTAAATTATGTTAAAACATCTACGTAGTAGTCAGCAGTATCATAGATTTTTTGCTTCTGCCATTCAATGAGGCCCTGTCAGAGCTTGGTGATTACCGATTGTTGATGTTGATGGGCTATGCTGGGGCTCTCAGGAGAGCTTGGGTCTCTGTTCTCTGAGGTTTTCTAAAATTTTGAGATCATATGGTTTCATAACAATGAAAATCACTTGATAGCAGCAGTGGAGTTGTCCTTATGAATACTGATTTGTTTAACTGGTAAGTTGTGAACACCTAGGAATGAATTTGCTTCTTAATGGCCATATTGTATTGGACATTCTCAGAAAAAGTGTTTTTAATGAATAAAATAAAAACAAAATCTCAAAATGTACTACAATTATATTTTCTGTTCATTAGACAAAATAAGAGAAAAACCATAAATTGATGACTTTAAAGCTAAAAAATAGATTATTTATTCTTAAACAAGAAGTCATTTCTTCTTTAAGAAATATAATAATTGAGAACTTCAGAAGAAACCTACCCCTAAGGAATAATGTGAAGTAATAGGTATCTATGACTTCTAAGTTTATTGCGTATGAATTTATTCACATCTGTCACCATTTATACAAAAAAACCACTTAAAATTTCATAATCTCTCCTGTTCCTATGATTTATAACAGAAAAAAAAATGAGGAAAACAATTAAGAATAGGAAAAATTACTGTTAATACAATGCAATAAAATACAATACTTGCTCCTGCCAAATTTTGTAGAGAACATATGTGATGACAGCACAGCAGTTACTTTTGTTAAGATTAAAGCAGTCCTGGCGCTGTGACTCATACCTGTAATCCCCGCACTTTGGGAGGCTGAGGCGGGTGGATCACCTGACATCAGGAGTTCGAGACCAGCCTGGCCAACATGGTGAAACCCCATCTCTACTCAAAATACAAAAATTAGCCGAGTGTGGTGGCGGGTGCCTGTAATCCCAGTTACTCGGGAGGCTGAGGCAGGAGAATTGCTTGAACCCGGGAGGCCGAGGTTGCAGTGAGTCAAGATCAGTGTAACTGCACTCCAGCCTGGGTGATAGAGAAAGACTGTCTCAGAAAAAAAAAAAAAAATTAAAACAACACAATTGTGATTTTGTGATTTGATAGTCAAGAGAGATTTTCAAATTTATTCCTGTTTTTTCTGAAAATGAAAATGTATAACCACTTAACAATTTGCCAATTTTCAGGAAATAATATTCAGTAAAACATTATACCATCACCGACAGGGAGAAGAAAAAGCATTTTTAATTTGTTTTTTGTTAGTTGGCTTGTTTTTGGGGGGGCAATTTCTTATGACAAGACTTTGAAAAGATCAAGATCTTCAAGATGGCTTCAACGAATAATGCAACACACAATACAAATTTGAAAAACAACAAACATTTGTGATGAAATGCAAAGAAACTGGACTTCCTGGCTGGGTGCGGTGGCTCACGTCTGTAATCCCAGCACTTTGGGAGGCTGAAGCGGGTGGATCACCTGAGGTCAGGAGTTCGAGACCAGCCTGACCAATATGGAGAACCCCATCTCTACTAAAAATACAAAAAATTAGCCAGGCGTGGTGGTGCATGCTTGTAATCCCAGCTACTAGGCAGGCTGAGGTAGGAGAATCACTTGAACCTGGGAGGCAGAGGTTGCAGTGAGCTGAGATAGCGCCATTACACTCCAGCCTGGGCAACAAGAGCAAAACTCCATCTCAAGATTAAAAAACAAAACAAAACAAAAAAACCCCACAAAAAACAAGAAAAGAAACTAGGCCTGCCAGGTAGTCTGGAATTGTTCAGTCTGACATCCGATTTTTGTAACTCTGATAAGTCTGAAAGAAATACATCTATTGATGAAAAGTTGACAATAAATAAAGCTAAAGCTATCATCACATCTTCAATGATCTTTTATAAGAGATGATACAACTGCATTCCTTTTAACTTTAGTTAATTTAGTGAAGCCCTTCAGTGAGAGCTTGCACACAGAATCAAACATGTTAGAACTATAACATCCCCAGAGCAGGGTCAGAATGAAGCCTACAGTTGGGATAGAGCACATGTTTTGCCTACCTGTTTAACATGGTTTTTCCTAAAAAATGGGGTCATGATATATACTACATAAGTTCATCTCAATCCATTATGCTTCCTTCCAGATACTTCCACAAGCAACTTAAAATTATAAAATGAGTACACATACTCATTTTATGATTATGAAAAGAGCACATGTACTCATCTTATGATTATAAAATAAGTACATGTATTCATTTTTCATTTTATAATTTTAAGTTGCTTGTAGAAGTATCTGGAAGGCACTTCCAGTAGAAAGTAACAAGTCAGATTTTTGTAATTTACACAAATTAAGTAATATGCTGATAATAAGCCATATTTTGCATCTTTTACTCATCTATGTTAAAATGTACTTGATGTGTCCTTTATCAATTTTGATTAATTTGCAAACTTTAACATATTATATTCTAATTAAAATTCATTTAATTTAATATATTCTCCAGTTGTATTTTTTTTTTTTTTTTGGTTAGCACACAACACTTAAAACCATTAATATTTAGGGTTTTGGTTAATTAATACTATCTTAATGATGAGTTATGAGTACTTATTAACAAGGAGAAAAAATAGTATCAGTCTTAGGATCTGAAGTCAGAAAAAAATATAGTTAAAAAGGTTAAGATTTGTAATCTCTTTATTATTGGGTTTATCCCACAAGAAAATAATTTTGAGTTTTCCTCTTTGGGAGGCCAAGGTGTGTGGATCACAAGTCCAGACACAGAAGACCAGCCTCGCCAACATAGTGAAACCCCATCTCTACTAAAAATACAAATATATATATATAGCCGGGCATGGTGGCGGACTCCTGTAATCCCAGCTACTCCAGAGGCTAAGGCATGAGAATCGCTTGAACCTGGGAGGCGGAGGTTACAGTGAGCTCAGATTGCGCCACTGCACTCCAGCCCAGGCCACAGTGTGAGATTCTGTCGCAAAAAAAAAAAAAAGAAAATTCCTGCATTTGCCCTTGTTGTCTTATATTCTAATCACCACGTAACACTCCTGTTTTTTTTTTTTTTTTTTTTTTTTTTTTTACACCAAAATCAGGTCACACGGATCCTCAGCACGAAACTCTCAAAGGCTTCTAATTTCCATCAGAATAAAATTCAAAGTTCTCACAGTCACCTACAAGATATGGCGAGATCTCTGAGCACGCCCTAACAATAGCTTCTCCTTTCTTCCTCATTCTCTCCACTACACCAACACTGGTTTCCTTGCATGCTTCTATGTCCGGCACACTCCAGCCTCACGTCGCTGCTGGGGAGCTCCCCTTTTCTAAAACATGTCTTCCCCAGACATCCAGGCAGCTGATTACTTTGTGATCTTTGAGTCTTTGCTCAGACTTTCTCAGTGAGACCTTTCCTGATCATCTTACACAGGAAAGCTTCCTTCTGTATCCCCTCATCTGCTTTATTCATCTTCATAGAACTTATTTGTTTTCTTTGTCCTTTCCTTCTTCAGGTCATAGAACTTGTTGCCACCTGTATTTAACATGTTCACGTTTCATTGATTATCTCTTTCAGTAGCGTGTAAACTTCAAACATTTTTCCATATATTAAAGGTTATATCTTTAGTACCTAGAATTGTGCCAGAGACACAGTGAATACTGAAAACATATTTATTAAGCATGGGAAGCTCCTAATTCCTTGAAAAATCATTTTAGCTATTCTAGTTTCTTTGCCTTTCCATAGCAATTTTTTAAATTATTGGGTGAATTGTGCTAATATTTTTGAGGAATCTTGTCTAAGATGTGAAATTTATGTGTGTCTACTTGTTTGTAATATCTCCTTCCTATTCTTCTGATGTCTCCATGATCTGTAGTGATGCACCCTGTTTCATTCCAGGTATTGATCATTTGTGTCTTCTTTTCCTTTTTTTGCCGGACTTGCTAGAGAGTTGCCAATTTTATTGATCTTTTCAAAGAACCAGTTCTTTGTCACATTGATTTCCTTTGGATTTTCCCCACAGTGGGGGCTGCTCCTCATTACTATTAAATGGGGGAATGGATAGGAGTGGGTATTCCACCTTCACATGTGGTCTCTGCTGACACATGGTAGGGGTAGTCTAGTTACCACTGGACAATGGTTATAGCTCTTACTCTCCATGAGACCTCTTCCGATGCTACCCTAGCAAAGAGAAGCCTCAATATCCTCAGTGGGAATGGAAGTTTAGGCTTCCCACGTGGTCTGTAGTGATACGGTAGAGAGGGCCTTATCCCCGACCAGCAGGGTAGAAAGTCCTGGTTCACTGCTTGACTTTCTCTGGCACTGATCCGGCAAAGGTGTTGAGGCCTCTCTTCATAGCTTCTTAAGGGCAAACATCTCAGGTTTTTACATGGTCTTTGCCAGCATAGCGGGAAGGCACAGTTTTTTGTTATTGTCCAAAAGTTTTCTGTCTTGCTAGGCTGCCCTTTTTCTGGTCCTGTGGTTAGAGAAAGCAGAGATTTTTCCAGTGTGTTTTTTTCTTTGCACCTGTTGGTGTTTCCAGATCGCTCTTCATCAGCTCTACATCTGGGATGTATAAAGCTGAAAGAAAACCTGCAGCGCTCACAGCTCTGTCATCTCTTGGATCCTGAGATTTTTGTGCTGTCTATCTTTCTCTCTACATCTTTGAGAGTCTTCTTGTGTTTGCTTTAAATATAATGTCCAGTTGAATTTAGCTGTACTTAGCACGAGGAGTAGTTGTACTATATAATTGTACTTAGCAGGAGGAGTAGAAGAAAATGTGTTTGTTCCATGTTTCCCAAAGCACAAATCTGTCTCAACCACACATTTGTAACTGCTTTGTTAGGGGAATTTGATGGTCTTATAGCTCTACCTGACTACTTCTGTGCCCCAGCAAAATTGCTGAGAGGTGAAATATGTCTTGTGCTTTATCAAAACAATCAAACCAATGAAAGCATGAAGAAACACAAATTCTTTTCCTGAAATTACCTCTCTTCATTTTCCCTGAACATGTAATTTTTAAGGGCACATCTCTTTTCAAAACGTCAAGTTTGTTTACTGAAAGAATTTTGTGCCTTTGTGTCTAGAGGTTGTGACTTCTCTCAAATCATGAATTTTGTTACAACTATTCTAGCCTAAATTAACCAGTCAGGATGTATAACCATACAGTGATACAACGGTTGTAAATTGGCGTCCATTTTGCCTCTGAGGGGGCATTTAGCAATGCCTGGAGAAATTTTTGTTTTTCACAACTCAGAGAGTATTACTAGCATCTGCTGGGCAAAGGCCAGGGGTGCTGAAAACATCCCCAAATGCACAGTACGTACTCGAACAATGACAAATTATCCTGTCTGGATAGTCAATAGTGCTAAGATCAACAAACCCTGCTGTAAGAGGGTGTGTAACCCTTACTAGAGACACCAGCACCATTCTGCAAATAGTAGATGGAAATTGCTCTCTGAGAGGGCTACCTTAGGAGAGAGTGTAGCTTTCCATTTATAAGAGAGAATCAGTAGAGAAACTTTAGTGTAAGACAGTTGGAATTGAAAACATGATTCTATGAGAGAAAGTGATAGCCTAATCTCACAGATAGTAATAGGCACAGCCAGTGAGGTTGTGTAGCAAAGAGGATTCTCCCACACTGCTAGTGAGAATGTAAATTTGTACAAACTCTGAAAAGTTGCCAGAGAGTATCTAGTAAAGTTAACAATGCACTTATTCTATGACCGAGAATTCAAGGCTTAAGAATAGAGCCTAGAAATCCTTGCACATTGGTACCAGGAGACTCATAAATAATTTACAAAGCAGCATTTTTCAAAATAGTTAAAAATTGGGAAGAACAAAACTTTCCTCCACAGTAGAATATATACTAAATTATGGTCCATTCATACATGTGAATACTATAAAAAGATGAAAATAAATGAATTACAGTTACGTGTATCAACACAGAAATTTTCAAAAACCTCAGCAAGTGAGATAAACCAGTATTCAAAAAAATATGTACAGTACGATTCTATTTATAAGAAGTTCAGGCCGGGTGTGGTGGCTCATGCCTGTAATCCCAACACTTTGGGGGACCAAGGCAGGTGAATCACCTCACCTGAGGTCAGGAGTTCAAGACCAGTCCAGCCAACATGATGAAACCCCGTTTCTACTAAAAATACAAAAATTAGCTGGGCATGGTGGTACGCAACTGTAATCCCAGCTACTCGGGAGGCTGAAGGAGGAGAATCACTTGAGCCTGGGAAGTGGAGGTTGCAGATTGCGCCATTGCACTCCAGCCTGGGAGACAAGAGCAAAACGCCATCTAAAATAAATAAATAAATAAATAAACAAACAAATAAATAAATAAAGTTCAAACACTAAAACATACTGTATAGCAATAAGGACAGATTTGTTAAAAATTTTAAAAAGTCAAATAAATAATTGTCTCATGTCAGGATAGTAGTTTTCTAGGAGTTAAGGAGAGGGATGTGATAAGGAGAGAGGCATAGGTCTTTTGTGTGTGGTATGCGCAATGTTTGTTTCTTACTCTGCATGTTATAAGATTAACTATTATTTTATTGAGCACAAGCATATATTTAGTACACTCTTTATATATGCAAGGTATCTCACTATTTGGAGGTATTAACAACAAATAATGTGGGAAAATTGGTGTTAAGAAGTAGCAATTTTTCAGGACATATATTTTAAAAAGGAATGAAAACACAAATTGTAATACACATTGGTAGTGTCCAAGGTAGAAAGAAGCTAATCATTTGGACAAGAGATAACAAAAAGAATCATACACGTATTATTTTATCTTGGGCAAAATAAGTCTTGTCTGCTACCTACCCTGCAACCACCAAACCCAGCTAATCGCCTATATCTCTTTGTCCTGAGTTAGACTGAAAAGTTGAATTCTGATAATTAATTGAACTTATATTGCAAATTAATGACAACCAGGAATATTCTGGTTATCAGGAAAACAATTTATGTGAATATATTTACATTATGGTTTGTAGATAAGTCATGCTCATCTCCCAAGACAAAATGAGCTTTCCATGGCTTTCTGCACCAGCAAAGTTCAAGGCCATTCTTGAGCATGGTGATCCCACATTTATTCTACTTTACATCCTGATATGATTTCACTCTGTGTCTCCACCCAAATCTCATCTTGAATCGTAATTCCCACATGTCAAGGGAGGGACCTGGTGGGAGATGATTGGATTATGGGGGTAGTTTCTCCCATGTTGTTCTTGTGATAGTAAGTGAGTTCTCATGAGATCTAATGGTTTTATGTGTTTGACAGTACCTCCTTCACACTCGCTCTCTCTTGCCTGCTGCCATGTAAGGCGTGCCTGCCACCAGGTAAGGTGTGCCTGCTTCCCCTTCTGCCATGATTATAAGTTTTCTGAGGCCTCCCCAGCCATGGAGAACTGTGAGTCAACTAAACCTCTTTTCTTTATAAATTACATAAATTACCCAGTCTCAGGCAGTTCCTTATAGCAGTGGGAGAACAGACTAACGCACATCCCATCTAGTAAACTTCTGTTGTGATTTCTACTATTACAAGGTTCTGCAGAATATTACTGCTTTCTATCTGCATAGAACTTTTGAATAGTTTTCAAATTTTTCAATTATTTTTTCTTATTGGAACTTTGTAATCACATGGTGAAATAAGCAGAAGAGTTATCATTATGTACCATTTTAGCTAAATAATAAATAAGTTAAGTGGCAAAGATGGTGAACAATTTTGTGTACTAGCTGTGTACATGGCAGTACAGATAGATTTTTAAAATAGAGTGAAGTGAAAAAAATACAAAATAGAATGAGGCTTGTGAATATAGCACAATTTATGTAAAATAAAAATATGTCCCAAACAAGATAACATGTTTAGAAAGCAGCACAAAAAACAATTATAAAAATGGACATTTAAAAAATGGTTTCTTATAATGGTGAACAGGAATTGAGAATAGGAGAAAAATGGGAATAAATGAAGAAAACAAGAAGATTTGAGTGCAGAGAAAACTAAGATAATTTGGAATGAACTGAAAAGAGTCGGTTCTTTTTTTGTTGTTGTTGTTTTGTTTTTAACTCACTAGCTGCATTATTAAAATAGCCAGTGATAGAAACTAGATCTCTAGAATAAAATAAAACAAAAAAATTGTTTTTAGACTTTGCTTCTTACTATGTACAAAGCAATGCAGTAATAATTGTGGAAGGATTGAAATTGCAAAACACAATTTTACTCTTGAAGAACTTAGATCAAGTTTGAGACAAAATATTTAATTTTAAGAAGTATTCAAAGAGTATAATAGTAGATTGAAATCATAGTTTATGTTAACTATAGAATTGATGCCTCAATGATTAGGTATGTAACTGAGTTAATCTAGCAATAATTACTGCATATCACTCATGAAAATATCAGTTATGTGCCAGATTTAAGATATACCAGTTTACAAAATAGAAATTTCTTACCTTATGAAGCTTATATTTTATCCTGTGGTGTGAGACTATAAGTAGTGAACATAATGAATAAGCAAAGTGCTAGATAAAAAATATTAGGACATAGTAAATGCTTTAGGAAAAATAGAGCAGTGTAGGGGAGTTTAGAATACTGAATGTGGTGGTTTGAGGTACAAAACTTTAAATTAGATTATTAGAGTAGATCCAGCAAGAAAGTGACATTTGAACAAAGACTTGAAGAAAGTGAGGCAGGGAACCACGTGGATATCTGTGAAAAGAGTATCCCAGGCTATAAAATGAGATGCTGAAAACTGTAGGTAGAATTGTTTTGGGAAAAATCAGACATTTGGTTTTGCATAAGTTTAGTTTGAGATGACTGTTAGAAATTGTATTAGTCCATTTTCACACTGCTATAAAGAATTGCCAAGACTAGGTAACTTATAAAGAAACGAGGTTTAATTGACTCACAGTTCTGCATGACTGGGAAGGCATCAGGAAACTTACAATCATGGCGGAAGGTGAAGGGGAGGCAAGGGCCTTCTTCACATGGCAGCAGAAAAAAGAAGAGAAAGTCAAGGGGAAACTGTCAAACACGTATAAAACCATCAGATCTCATGAGAACTCACTCACTATCATGAGAACAGCATGAGGGAAACCACCTACATGATCCAATCACCTCCCACTAGGTCCCTCCCGTGACACATGGGGATTAAAATCTGAGATGAGATTTCGGTGGGGACACAGAGCCAAACCACATCCACATCCAAATGGAGATGTGGCTTAAGCAGTGAATATATAAATTGAGATTTAAGGAGAGATGTCTAGGATAGGGATACAACTTTGGAGTCTTTGACATTTATATTAATTTTCAAGCCACGCTCTTATGTGAACTATCTAATGGAGTGTGTGTAGCTAGAATGAAACAAAAAGAAATGTAGTGTTCTGGAGGCCAAATAAAGTGTTGGAAAAGGGAAGTGATTAATAGAGTCAAATGCCACTGGTCTAGAAATGACAGGATAATGGCATTAAGATGAGACCTTTTAAAAAAGTTATTATAAATATATTTACAGATTGAAAGTAAAACTTGTACATATGAGATGATAAAGAAAAGATACGATCAAACTTGCCAACTGGAATTTATAGAGATGAAAAATACAGTTTATTTTTAAAAATTGACCGAGATTTCACAGCATATAAAATACTCTGCAAAATAGGCCGGGCGCGGTGGCTCAAGCCTGTAATCCCAGCACTTTGGGAGGCCGAGACGGGCGGATCACGAGGTCAGGAGATCGAGACCATCCTGGCTAACCCGGTGAAACCCCGTCTCTACTAAAAAATACAAAAAACTAGCCGGGCGAGGTGGCGGGCGCCTGTAGTCCCAGCTACTTGGGAGGCTGAGGCAGGAGAATGGCGTAAACCCGGGAGGCGGAGCTTGTAGTGAGCCGAGTTCGTGCCACTGCACTCCAGCCTGGGCGACAGAGCAAAGACTCCGTCTCAAAAAAAAAAAAAAATACTCTGCAAAATAAAAGAACATTGAACTTGAATACATAACAATAGGACTATAAAAAATGAAAAAAGAAGAAATTGATAGGAAAAAATGTATAGACCCTCAGTGACCCATAAGACAATATCATCTAGTCCAGCACACATGCAATTGGAGTCCTAGGTGGGGAGGGGAGATATTTCTACTAGTTTCCCATCCTAGTGGGAGGCTATTGAAGGCTTTTTTGTGGAGTCATTTTCAGGAATAAGTTACACACCATTCTGTTATGCCCCCTAACTTCAAAGGATTTCTCTTAGGATCCCTAGGTGTCTCCTTGGAACCCTCCTACCAGGTTTCAGATGGTGTAAAGAAGACTTACACACAGAGAATTTTCTCCAAAGAATGTTTTCTACTGCCTTCTTCACCTCAGGAATTTTTATTGCCTGGAAGTGGCTTGAAGGTAGCATAATCTGTTTTTAACCACCTCAATTCCAAGTCTAGCACAGGCAGTCTAGCAGTGCATCTTGCAATGCAGGAGAATTTATACTCACTGTTTTGCTCTAAGCTTTTTGAGACAATTTCCACAATCTTAACATAATTTTAAGCTTAAGTATAATTTTGCTAAATCCTAAAGAATTCCTTGTTCTCACATTAGGAAGATTTCTAGGATTAAACTAACTCTTTTAAGTTCCTGAGGTACCTTTTTTAATGTTCTAAATGTGCTTTACAATTCTTACAAAATGTGATGTGATGTAAATACAAAGTCATAATAATAGTGAAGCATAATCTTATGGGATCTGCATGAATAACCTTGATGATTACTAAAAGTCAACATGAATTGATCAATTCTTGTGAATATAATGCTACTGTTTCAGATGTTTTCAAAGTTACAATTACCTATAATCTTTTGCTTCAACTTTTATCACAAGAATATGACCTTCCAGGCTCTACCTTCCATCATCTACTATTTCTTTTGTCTTCAGACTTTTGTTCCTATACTACTTCTTTGTCTTAAATAACTTTCCTCAAGTTTATTTTTCTATACGGTCAAATATTGCCCATTATTCAAGTTTAGGTTTCAGTTATATGTCTTACTATTTTTTTTCAGATTTCTCTATTTGTAGTTTTTCTCTTTCTTTGAATTGCTGTAAAGCTTCTACTTTGAACTATGGAACTTGGCCCTTACTATGAGTTATGATATATTGTTATGTTTATTTTTTTAATCCTATCAGTTTTTTTAATTTTTAAAAACTTTCATAGTTTTTGGAGCACAAGTGGTTTGCAGTTACATTGGTGAATTATATAGAAGTGAATTATGAGATTTTCATGCACCCATCCCCTTAGTGGTGTACGTCCTACCCAATATGTAATCTTTTATCCCACACCTTTCTCCCACCCTCCCCCTTCTGAATCTCCAAAGTCTGTTATATCACTCTGTATGTCTTTGTGGACCCATAGCTTAGCTCCCACTTATAAGTGAGAACATACTGTACTTGAGTTTCCATTCCTGAGTTACTTCACTTAGAATAATGGCCTCAAGTTCCATCCAAGTTGCTGCAAAAGTCATGATTTCACTCCTTTTTATGGTTGAGTAGTATTCCATAGTGTCTATATATTACATTTTTTTTTTTTTGATCCACTCGCCGGTCAATGGGCACTTAGGTTGATTCCATATCTTTGCAACTGTGAATTGTGCAGCAATAAACATATGTGTGTATGTGTTATGTTTCTTGAGTTTAATTATATAGATGCTCCGGACCTGGGTGAGTGGACAACATAGAGTGGCAAATTGTTGTCAATGGAGATGGTGGGTTGGAAGCTCAGAGACCTTTCCACTGGATGACATCCTTATTTTGATGAATTCATCACTGTTTAGCTTTCTCTTTTTAAACACAGTCACACACAACACATCCTCCACTCTCATTTTACAGTATCAGAAATCTGATTTTTTTTATGATACGAAGAATGAATCCATCTCTCCAGAATGATTTCAAATTAAATGAACATTGATATGATTTGGTTCTGTGTCCCCACCCAAATCTCAGGTCAAATTGTAATCCCCATATGCTGGAGGAGAGGCCTGGTGGGGTGTGATTAAATCATGGAGGTGAATTTCTCCTTTGTTATTTTCATGATAGAGAGTGAATTCTCATGCAATCTGGTTGTTTGAAAGTGTGTAGCACTTCTCCCTTCTCTCTCTTTCACTCTCCCTCCTGCCACCATTTGAAGATGTGCTTGCTTCCTCTTCCCTTTCTATGTGTATAGTATACATAAAAGTTTTGTGAGATTTGCAAATCACCAACAGTAACTTTCCTGAGGCCTCCCAAGCCATGCCTCCTGTACAGCCTGTGGAACTGTTAGTCAAACCTCTTTCTTTAAAAATTACACAGTCTCAGGTAGTTCTTTATAGCAGTGTGAGAACGAACTAATACAAGCTTCCAAAGACTGTTGCATGAATTGATACTTATATACTACTTTACAAAGAATTATAAAAGCCAAGAGGATTGTGAGATTATGTTTTCTGACTACTTACAAATTCTTTCCTTGAAAAGATAGGCGAGGAACCAACTTATAATTAGAAGGAAGCTTGGTGTATGCGATATCCCAATGAGCTAGGTGAATCCACTTAATTTTTAATATTTTGTGGATTAGGCTAAGGAAGCTTGATGCATCCGTTTCTACAACTAAGGGCTGCTAACTGGGCCAGGCTATTCTTGTCTTTGAGTCTAAGTTATCTATTTCCTGCACAGTTAGGATAATACTGTTGGTTTTTGCCTCAGTAATACTCATTTTTATATCATATCTGGGCAGAGAGAAACAATCTTACTTTAGGTAATACAGTCAGTTAGGTACCAATTAAGTTTTGCAGGCCTTGGAGATATTCATTGTTTTTAAGGTGAATGCTATAGCTCTAGTCCATTGTGTACTGACAGAATTTAATGATTTCTTTATTCATCAAATTTTGAGTATATATCACTCTTTATCACAGCAGCTTTCTTCAGTGTAATTTTTCTTCCCAAATTATAAATGGCTAAATGTAGAACCATATCCTATAGAAGTTGGATCTCTCTTGAATACCTACCACAGTTTAAGGTCTTTGATAAATAATTAATACATCTATATTTGATTAACAATTAAAAATATTGACCCCCAATTTTTAAAATTTTAATTGAGTATCTTCTCTATACATGAAGTATTCTCTAGTCACATCCATGATTGAATCTTGAACCTTCCTAATTTATCACAAAATTTCCTTTTTAAACACCCTCAGTGGTATCTCTTACATAATGTAGAGAAGAGCTCTTTTTCTGTTACTCACTGTTTCTATAAACCTGGAATAAAATTTTACCCTTCTAACTCCATACGATCCTTCATCCTCTACTTCCAGACAGCACTCTATTTTGTGGATCTACCTTCTTTTAAATCCCATTTTATAAAGGAAATCTACCGAGTATACATAGTGAACTTTATATATAATGACTTAGTTTCTCCTGTCTTTGTTGACTATATTCATTTTCATTACTAATGGGGAAAAGAGTAATGTTTAAAAAGTAAGAAAAATTGAAAACTGGAAACAACATAGTAAAATACTTGTAATGTTTCATTTCTCTTTTTGTCTGTTTTTCTCTTTCTCATTACCCATGTGGGCGTAAGCTAAATCATACATGTCTGTGTACAAAACAATAAATTCAGTGTAAACTATACACATTATAATTAATTATTGTGCAAAAACAAACGTGTGTATATAGTATACATAAAAGTTTTGTGAGATTTGCAAATCACCATATACCTTAAGAGTAATTATTCTCTTATGATTAATATACACTATAATAGAACTTGTTAATGTAGATAAGTACAAAGTACTTAGAAAAGGTGAATAGTACAAGAAAATATAAAACAAAAGCTATAAGATTTTCTACTTTTCCCTTCTATCTCTTCTCTATGATATCTACTCCAAGGAAAACCACTCTTAATAACTTCTTGCTATGTCTTCTGGAAAACTCTATGTACTGTTCTGAACCTTGTAGCTTAATTTGTGGCATTGTAATTGTATGAATGTTTTTCCTGTGGTAATTTGGAAGGTGTGTAATTTGCTTTTAGTTCCCCTAGTGGTTGCCTTTATGCAGTTATTTAATACATCTAACGTCTTTTATTGCTTTACCTACTGTAGATGGACTCTACTGCCTGCGTTCTGGGAAAAAATGAGAGCCGTATTAAACTGTGTCTCCCTCAGTTTCCATTTCCACTTCTGGCTCACATTTTAACTTACTCTATCATGTCATCCCATTTACAGCTCTAAATAATGTATGCAGCCCTCTTTCTCTTGATTACCTTATTTTAATACTTCTTAGTGAGTCCCTAAAAACGAACATGAGGAAATAAACCAACATGAAGAAATTAAGGCACTTTTAGGTATTTCCATTTTCATTCTTTCCTCATAGTAAAACTTGATTTTTAATAAATATTTTTAAGATGTATGTTAACTTGTATATCCGTAGTTGACACTTTAGGCATAGTGCGTTCAAAAATAAAAGTCCAGTGTTTCCCATTAATACTTGTAGCATGGTTTCTTCTTCATTTTTTTGGTTGGTTCAGTTCCATTGCAGATTTATCAAGGTCTGGGTCATGCTTGCTGTGTTTCCTGAGATCTTTCATATTTGAGAATATTTGTCTGTTAGCATATTATTAAATGACTAGTTAATAATGGCTTGAGGTAAAATTTTCCTCATTTTGAGACTTACTGGATACTGTTTTGATTTCTTTTGATTCTGCCTGCTCTGAAGAAATTGTAAGTCTGTGATTTTCTCTCCCTTGTAAGAAATCTCCTCCCCTTCCTCCAAGATGCTCACAGAATTATTTCCTTTTATTTTAAGTTTAATAACAACAATAGATGTCTGGGTTGCAATCCTTCTGTGTCATTATCTTCTCAAACTTGAAGCCTGTTTTAATCTGCAGATCCAGTGCTTTCTTATTTTGAGAAAGGTTTCTTTTATTTTGGAATACATTTTGTTTCATTATGGAGCTCTTTAGGGTCGCTTACAAATTTTATAAAATACAGCTATAAAATATAATTAGGCTTATACTTTCATTTTTATCTGAACTTTACATCTATAAACTTCTCTATATTACTTTGTTTCTTTTTTTATGTACATTCTCTATAATTACTTAACGCATTTGTATTATTCAGTATTTTCTTTTTAGCTTTGTTTCTTTTTTTGCTAATTCTAATTTATTTATCATGTAGATAGTGATTTTGTTTTGATACTCTTTTTTAACTGCTCCAAAAATCTTCTTTTTTGAAAATATCATTTTTTGTTTCATAATTTTATTTTGCTTATTTTAAGCTCTATTAAATGATGAAGCACAGATGATAATTTTTTGGGCAAGATTAATGATTTAATGTGAAAGACAAATAATTTTGTTTTAAATTATTTTAAAAGGAGAGCATTTGATACCAAGTTAGGTGAAAGATGACTGGAGAGTATATTGAAAGAAAAACTATATTTGTTAATGTTAGACAAGAACCTTTCAAAAATGGTATCATGGTAATAATCCTCATCTAACATCTTAATTTCATTCACATGTCATAGGAGGTTTGTAAGTATTAGCTCCCTTTCCTTTTTTCCTTCTTTTCCTTTTCTAATTTTCACTTCTCTTCAGTATTGTCATAATTTTGACTGGCTTTGGTTGAAGGAGGCGATAAAGCTCTATGCAAACTAAAATGCCCTAGTTTTGGAGATTTTCATGTCTTTCTAATAAAGCTACTGATTGAGAGCTGAACCCTGTGAATTCAACTGTCCAAACTAGGAAAAATTGCATGTTCAAAATTTATTATGGTAAGAAATAAGTTTATTTGTTAAATGAATTTGATTGATGTATAACCCCCCATATATGTATTATGTTAATTGAAATACGAATGGCTTCAACTTAACAATTTGTAATAGGTATTACTGACTCTTATTAGATGATGAAAACCTGTTAGATGAAAAACCTGTTAAAATTAGCAAAACTATTTATGTTTTTTGCGATCTGGGAAGTTATGGCACTAAATAGCCTTGTAATGACTGATAAGAAGTTAAGGGAGATATTAAGACCTTGATCGCTAGCTTATAGTTGAAACTGTGTTATAATGAATTATTCCCCATGATTGTCTTAAATTATGAGCCATATTGATGCTCTAGGGTTGTTTTACAAGATTGGTTGATGTCCATGTAAAGCATATAAATAGTTCAATAATCCATTGTAAGTTCATTAGGTACCCCGAGGATCAATAATATTACTGCATTGCCAAATGAACTGTCCCACTTAGACTGAGCCATCCGTTCCTCAAACCAGCAGACAGCCAGCCAAGACACATAAGATAAAGCTTGCTCTGGGTATTAAAATCAATGAAATTCATTTAATAAAATATACTTTTCCTGAGTTTAAAAAAGTAATCTTAAAATAATGAAATTACCAGAACCCTTTATTGATTTCACTTGGAGTTGAAAACCAAGATATTAAGAAAATACAGAGTTCAAAAAACTGTGACATTATTTTATTGACTGACTTGTTTTAAAATTACTGTTTTTCTCAACCCAGCATAATGGATGTCTCAACAGATTACTTAGAAAAAATAAATATTCCTAGCTGAATGGCTGTTGGTACTAATCCAAGTTAAAACTATGATTGAGCATCAACAGATACTTTATTTAGATCATAAACATGGCCATTTCTATCTCTAGATTTAATATACTTATTGATATGAATGCTAAAACATCATAAATTATTGAAGTATTAAATCAACTCTATTTCAATGTATGTTGCTGCAATAATCTTATACTAACTGGCCTATTTAAATAGGTTGTGAAGTCATTCTCACCAAGAACATGAGGGATTAATTAGAAGCACTAGAGACAAACAGACTATCTTAAAACGTTACAGTGTAAAAAGACAGTAGAGTATACCAGTATATTAACTGGTCTACTGGTTTATTCTAGAAAGTGGACACTACATGGTCCTAATTAAATCTATATTAGAGTGTGGTTGGGAAGAAGAAAGGGAAAGAGCAATTTATGTGAATTCAAGACTTACGGCAATGAGTAAGCAGGGTGAAAGCAAATATACTAACCTATTCAGATGTGGAGATTCTTCTGTTAAAGTAAAAAATAATTTTCCACAGAGAGGAAACTAATTAGTCATCGAAATACAACTTTAAAAAAATCAGTAGTTTATAGTCCATTATCATGGGAAAGTGAACTAATTTATGAATGGCTAAATGTTTATTTTCATAATTTATACTTCTCAGAGTGTCTGAAGTGGTTAATAATGTCTACTGTGTGTCATACAGTCTGGGCAAAAATCTTGGTTGCATTATAATGAATAAAAAGTATCCTATATTATTGAAACTTGAGACCAAATGCTGATTGTTTGAAACTTTGATACTATTCTAGAGCATTTTTTATTTGCTCATTTGCATGAAAGAGACTTTTTCTACTCATAAATAATTCATCCTCAAAAGATATTAGGAAATAAAATTTGTAGCACAGCATTTTTGAATAATAATAAACAATAGAGACATTAATAATTTGCAGTCATTATGGTTAGGGATGAACATACAGAATAGTATAAAATGTTGTGATTTTGGAGGCTGATAGAGAAAATCAAAGGTGTTAAAGGTTTTAAAGGTATAATTTCTTGCTCTGTAGAAATGTAGCCTGTTTTTACACATAATCTAGTATCTTATTTAGGTATTCCTTTCCTGTTTGACTATGTCCCTGAAACATTCTTCTACTCAGATCTTTGGTCTTTCCTATCATTTCCTTTGCTAATGAGAGAAATAAAACTTTGGCATGATTGAAAAACTTTTTAAAAACAAATGTATCAGAAGCCTTAAGAAATGTTTAAAAAGTAGTTGCCATTGACTTGTGACATACAGAGAAAGCAAAAGAGAACTGCCCTGAGAATCTCCCACCACAAATACCATGGTTTCTGTTTCCCGGGGCTGCCAGTGACAAAGCACCACAAATATGGTGGCTTAAAAACAATAGAAATGTGTTCTCTCACTGTCCTAGAGCCTAAAAGTCCAAAATCAAGGTGTCAATAGGGCCATGCTGTCTCTGAAGGCTGTAGCAGGGGCTCCTTTCTTGTCCCTTCCCAGCTTCTGGCATTGCTGGCAGTCCTTGGTGTTTCTGGGTTTGCTGAGCCATCACTCCAGACTCCGAGTCTGTTGTCACACAGTGTTCTCCCTGTGTGTCTGATGCCTTGGATTCTGATTTCCCTCTTCTTATAAAGAAGCTAGATGCTAGAGTAGGACCAACCGTATTCTAGCACGAGCTCATATGAACTTGATTACATGTGCCAAGACCCTATTTCCAAATAAGGTAACATTCACAGGTTGTGGGGACTTAGAACTTTAGCGTATCTTTCAAGGGGACATCATTCAATCCACAATGCCCAGCTATTTACCCTTGAGCTTATGCACTGTTTTTCCTTCCATTATTCTGGAAGAACTGTGCTTTGTTCCTAACTAAGTCTAAGCACCCTACTTGTGTATTATATTAGATCCCACCCTCTGGCCTATTCAACAACACGTATATAAAATATTTAAATCTATGTCTTGTATCACAAGTTTTTCTCTCTTAACTGGATCAACACCACTGGCATACAAACATGCGAAATCTTTCCCATTTTAAAGACAAACAAAAACAACCCCCTTATATTACTCCACATTTCCCTGTCTTTGTTCTCTTTTACAGCAAGACACTATAAATGAGTTTTCCGTACTTCCTTTATTTAATTCTTCTTTTATTCTTTCTCTCCACCATTGCTTCACTGAAATTGTTCTTGCCAAGGTTAAAAGTGACCTTTATATTGCAAAATTCAATGAATAATTTTTGGTCTTCATCTTACTTTGAAATGGTTGATCATTGCTTCCTCCTAGAAATGCTATTTTTCTGTGTCTTCAAGACACCACAGTTGTCCCTCTTCCTCCTGACATCTCTAATTACCTCTCGTAGTCTGCTCCTTCTCATCTCCCTAGCTGCTACATGTCTGAATGCCCTTGAGCTGAGTTTTGGTTCTTGTAGCTTTTCTAATGACATGAATTCCCAAAGCAATCTCATCCAATTTCATGGCTCTAAATGTCTGAAATCTTAGAACCTTTAAATATTTATGCAAATGCTTTCCAAGTTTATATCACCAACTGATCTGCTCTTCGGAGTTTTGGACTAGTATATCTCAAAGGCTGCATGACATCTTTGATGTTAATATTTTATATGTTAATATATTTACACTCTGTTTCCTTCTACTAGAATGTAAATCTAATGAGTGTAAAAATTTTGTCCATTGTTATATTATCTTGAAAGGTATCTGATGGGCATTGTGAATGCTCAAAAAAACAGGAGTAACTTACTGAAGGAATGATTTTTTTTAATCTCACTTAAAAGCAGCAGCCAATAGCCATACTTAGAAAATGCCAATAAAGCAACAAAAAGAATGTGGAGTCTGTGGTTTTGAATAAAGAGAAATGCTGCTTTTTAGAAGAATCTTTTTGGTGAAAACTGTTCTTTTTATGCCAGAAAAAGTAGGATCTTCCTTATTTCTTCTCGTGTAGGGCCCATAGACTGTCTTCCTGGTTATATTCTTTGGAAGGATGATAGAATATTTGAAACATTATAAAAATGTTTGATATATCATACAGTTGCTAATTAATAATTATGATGACCAATTAAAAAATAGTGGCTTAAACAGATATTTCCTGTGATAATTTCTTGAATATCACTGAAACCTGAAATGAGTAAGAACACATAAAGTTTATAGGAATAACTGTCTTGTATTCATTTGCTCAGAAAAAATGTATTATTATCCTACAAATTTACATCGGGGATTTATTATCTGTAGCTTCAAAATTAACTTTTCAATGATAATAGTGCACTTTTGCATATCATGTTTAATAACTCTTTTAGCAAAGTAAAAAAAAAAAAGTACAAAAATCCATTTCCCAGAAGCAAGGAGAATAAAAATGTCCACCAGGCTGGAAACTAGTTAATATTGAACCAGGCAGGATACGCCACAAAACATCTTAAAACTTACCGTCCTTTCTATTTATTTTACACACATTAAAGATTGAAACTAATTACTGTGGGGGCTTTTTGATGCCTATATTTTGATTCTATAGTGGGTTTTCTGAGGGCAGTTTTATGTCAGCAATTTGTTGGGTCCTAAGTGAGTAATAGTTCTCAGGGACTACTGATGAGACTGATGTATTTACAATGAGAACAAAGAGATCATCTCAAAACTGATTAAGTCATTCCCCAAATAAACATAACATGAACTCTTTTATTTGTGATGGTGATGAGAGAGATTGAGAGTACATATTTTAATGTTTGTCACGATATTAGTGATAGAATCTACCCAAGAAGCAGATGATTTGTGAAACTGATAGAAATGATTAGAAAAGAAATATATTTTTGAACAATCTTAATGGATAGAACAAAATCTTCAGAAACATGTGCTTCATGTTATACAAAAGCTTTAACTTTAAAGAAATGGTTGGTATTTAAGAAAGAAGTCTGGTATAAAAATTTAAGTTATTAGTAAAGACTAACAACCAGAAAAAAAAAATGTGTTTAAAATATTTTATTATTATCTAAAAGGAAGAGAATTTGGAAGACGGCGTTGAGTCGCAGAATAAATTACGCACAGTTTTAGCACTTCCTTAGTGAATCTTTTAGACAAAGACTTTGGTGCTTCAAAATAAAGAATTCTGTTCAAGCTATAAACTCACTCTGCCGTAATTGCTATGTAGCAGTTGTTCTAAAGAAGGCAAAAACAAGCAACCTCCTTTTCCCTAAAGTCTGAAGCCATGCAGTCATGTCCTGGAGAAAGTCATTATAAAAGAGCCTTTTCTTTAAGGATGCATCTGTGGATTTTATTCATCATTTCATTTACCATAAGGTTCAAAGACAAGTAATGCATTAAGTGTATTTGGTAGAGGGAGTTGCAGATTCTTAGAACTGGATTGCAATACCTCTCAGAGGCAGTAACTGGATAAAAACTGAGTACAAGGTATGTGATCTAAGGAGGGCTGGGATCAACTTTCCATATATCTGTTTACTTTAAAGTTGATGTCATTTGCCACTCAGTGCTATTTTAAACACTCTTACAGTTTCTAGCTTCTTTTCCTGTATTTTGAGATCTCTGTAGTGGCAAAAGGTTAGTGAGACCTGCAAATCAGGGGTTTGAGCACCTGTAACTCTCTGTGCACACTTTTACCTTTTCACATAAACCAATATTTGATTTGAGGTTGTCTCTCCCAGGATAGTGTGAGCTACTTAAGGGCAAGGTCATGACTTAGCCCCTTCTATGACCTCACCTCTCTGCTGTGTCTAGGTTGCAGCAACTATGCAAGGTGTCTGAAAAATAGCACTGGCATACTAGCTGGTTGAGCTATGCTTTATTCCATATAATTTATTAAAATATCAACTATGATATTGAGAGCTCTGATCTCTGCATTTTTACTCATACTTTTCTGTTCCAAAGTGTTTTTTTTTAAATGTGAAAAGAGTCAATTTAGTAATTAAACTCAAGAATGTGGATATTAACTCCTTAACATGATAATCGAAATAAATTAGTTGTCTGGAGCTTAGTCAAACTCTTCAACTCCTCAATTCTAGTGCAAACAAATGTGTATTTGTTAACACTTGTCCTCTAAGAAAATTTGTTTTTGTTTTCCCTCCAATGATAGCTTGGTTAAGACTTTACTACTGTGCCATTTTAGTTACAAAGTCTTGACATATTTAGAGGACTTTGACATATATATCCAGGTATTTTTGGAATTCTTATGGAAAACTCACATTATCAATTTTTCAATTCCATCATTTCACTGCTGAGTGGCTAGATAGCATGCGATCTTTCTAATTCTTTGCATTTAGTTTTTCAAATAACACACTTTGAGGACATCCTGAGCAATTACATTATTTCACAATTTGATACTACTTCAAAGACAATCTTATCATAAGAACTGTGCTGTTATCTTCTTCCATAAAATGCAAGGCAAATAATTAGGTTACCATTTGTTTTTGCCTCATTTTCTTTTGTAACATGTTAACTAAGGTCTTTCCTGATAGCCTGATTTTCAGGCTCATATATAAAAGAAAAGCAAATCTTATTTTCTTTACTTTGAAACTCCTTTAGCATGTTCAATTTCTTCTGTAATTTTGTTTTTACTTTTGATCTACTTGGATAGTCTCTTCATGGATATTCTCTAAAATTATAAGAAAGCAAATAATTTCCTTTTTATTTAGAGCTGTTGAATTTGCCTGTTTGCTGTGCTGAATTTTGATTGAGTTTATGAGCTTTTTGATGAGGCACATGTTAGTTTTTACATTTATAGCAAGTTTTAAAAACTGTCTTCAGTTTTATTGAAAATTAGTGATTTAAACATGAGTATCCTAAAACTCCTTTCTGATACTGTTATCTTTTATTTAGTATTAGAAGGAAGTGTTTTTCTTTTAAATTTTTCTGCTAGAAAAATTAGACTTAATGGTGTAAAAATCACACCATCATTTTTGTATGTGCTACTGAAAACTTATCTCAGTATGCCTCTTTTCCTATATGCTCAAATTTATTTTATCCAGAGATAGTTATTTGCTTTACTCTCCATCCCTCTACTCTATTTATAAAGACTGGTGTTGGGTGCCCCACGCTGACATTCAGACCTTTGCCCAGCCAAATGGCCTTTATCTCTGAAGACCTGGGATTTCTCTCATGGAGTATTCACATCTGAGAACTATTCTGGACACTTTTTAATAAGAGCAGAGTAATAATTTCCATGTATTGAGCACATACCAAGCGCCACATGCTATGCTGGTTGCATCATACATTTTCCTTAATTCAATTCTCACAATAACCTTACAGTATTGGAAATATTATGTGTCTTTCATAATGAGGAAGCTTGAATTAGACTTGAATTAGTTTGAGTAACTTAATTTGGATCAATTATAAGTACAAGCGATGGGGATTTGAACTCAGGCTGGTGGTGTCTGGAACCTCTGCCCTTACTCTTTGTGCTTGGTACACCATAAATGTATTTCTGTAAGTGCAACAGATTAATTGATGTCTCCTGCATTCTCTACTTTTTGGTTACTGTTCGTAGGCTGGCTTCCTAGTCTTTTTCTCCTATAGCTGGTGACCATTTAAAAATTGTGGTAGTGCTTCCTAGTGCTTTAAATATGGGAAACTCTTTTTTTCTTTTATAACCATCAATTTTGTGGACTTTTCAACATGGTCGTAATGTTTTAGAATAATGATTGAATAAAGTATGTGAAGGCAAAAGCCACCAGAGAATTCCGTAATGCTGTGAGATGAAGTTGCATTTTATTTATTGCAATAGTATCTACATATTTTTAACTGCAAAACTACAGATACACAATTATTAATAAACTTACAGAACATTTCATTGGTAATGTGACCTTCAGTTTTTAATATCAGAGCTTTATATTTGCTTGCTTCCTTATGTCCTTGCCCTGAAATAATATCTTCTACCTCAAAATTCTATACATACTTTATTTTCTCTAAATAATTGGAAAGTAGCCATATATATGTGTGTGTGTGTGTGTATATATATATATATATAAAATACACAGAATAGAATAGTACTCTACCAGGATGTCTTTCTCCTAATAGCTGTTACCTGAGAGTGGTACTTGGCAAGATGGAATTGCAGATGGAATTAAGGCTACTAATCAGCTGACCTCAAAATAAGGAGATTATTTTATTTGACGTGGGTGGCCCAATGTAGTCCTAATGTTAATTAAAAGATAGGAAAGGAAGGCAGAAGAAGAAAATAATATGTGACAACAAAAACAGAGATCAAAGTGTTACCATACTGGCTTGGAAGATGGAAGAAGTGGCCAAGAGTCAAGGATGCAGGTAGCCTCTAGAAGCCAGAAAAGTCGAAGAAAGGAATTCCGCACTAGAGCTTCCAGAAAGGATGCAGCTTTGCTGGTGACTTGATTTTTAGCTCAGTGAGACCACTTCATACTTGTGGACTGCAGAACTGAAAGATAATAAATTTGTGTTGTTTTTTGCCATGAAATTTGTGGTATAAAGTAGCAATAGGAAACTTATTATATATATTTGTATTTACATACATTTTCTTGTTTTGCAAATAGTTTTTATGCTAATAAAAGTGCTACTTTGTATTTCTTTACAATAAAAAATTCTACTTTTGAATTTTCTCTCTCTCTTTTCTCTTAGAACTGTGACCTGAAATGATTAATCATATCATCATGTCAAGATTTAACATTAACATAATATAAACCAAATTCACCCTTCTGTTACAGTTGGTTACACAGTAAGCTTCAAGAATTCATGTTCTTATAGAACATGTTCTTACAGGTCTTATAGAAGGGGGACCAGAATAGAATGATTTAATTGATTATTTCTTCTCATTAAATAGGAATACAGTTTTTCTCTAACTTTTTCATGAGTCGAGTGCTTTTTTTTTTTTTTTTTTTTTTTTTTTTTGCTAAACTGTGGTTCTTTCAAAAAAACCTTCATGGCATTGCTGGGAAACCTCTGGCAGAACAGCTGTAGCAACAGTGTTAAGTCTTGCACTGCTGCTGTCATTCTCCAAGGGGAATGACCAAAGTGATTTAAAGAGGAGCAATTATGAGACCTTTGCTGGGACCTTAATCTTCTCCTAGAAAAATAAAGATTTTGCAAGGCTTTACTAAAAATTATTATCTTTTATTCATTCAAAACACCATTACTGATATCCTGCTGTGGATACATATAACCATCTGCCCTGGGGACATTCACAGCTTGTGAGGAATGAGACTGTGGGACTTTGGCAAGAAGCCCATTGCATATGTTTGGGAAACATCCAAGAAGAAAGTATTAATTCTACTTTGGGAAATCTGAGTAGGATGTTGTGGTAGCGAGAAGAAAGAGTATCACAGGAATAGGGAGCTCCATTTGCCAGGTGACAGAAATGTCAACGTGCATGCTGGAGTATTTGAGTGACAGTTAGAACCTGACAAGCGATGAAACTGTTTGGGTGGAGGGATAAGGTTTCAAAGGGTCTATAATGTCATATTAAAGAGGCTGGAATTTATCCTGTTTTCAATGGAGCGCCATTATAGATATGTAATTGGAAGTGTGCACAATAATATTTATGTTTCCAAGCAACATAAAGCAGCAGTTGGAGAGAAGGGATGTCTAAGAGGAGATATAGAAGAGTGAACCCAATGACGAGGTGATTTTAGTTGAGCTTCCAGTTCCACTAGACCTCTGTGATTTACAAGCAGCTAAAACAGCGTCTGACACATCACAGTAGGTATTCACTAAATATGTATCAAGCATTATTGAATAAACCAATGAATACAGGCCTACATTGAAACTGAATGGATTTTTAAAAATTGTAGGAAATTAAAAGTACCCCAACTAGAATGTAAGTTCTAGAAATAGAATGTAACAGGTTATATATAGATAAGCTGTTTTCTTCCTCTGAGTTATTTTAATTTTTTAAAATTTTGGATTTTCTGTAGTTTGAATATGATGCGCTTTTTTTTTGTTGTTTGTTTCATAAAGAATTTATCCTGCTTGATATTCTCTGGGATTCCTGGCTCTGATGTTTGGAATCTGATATTAATTTGAGGAAATTATCAGTCATTAGTGCTTCAAATATTTCTTCTGTTTCTTTCTCTCTTTCTTTTCTTTACACAGGTTACTTTTTTAGTTTTCTCAAACAGTTCTTGGACGTTCTGTTTATTTATTTATTTATTTATTTATTTTAGTCCCTTTTCTCTTTCCGTTTTCATTTTTGAAGTTTCTAGTTAGGTATCCTGAAGCTCAGGGTCATTCCTCAGTTGTGTCTTGTCTGCCAATGAGCCCATCAAAGGCATTCTTTATTTCTATTACAGTGTTTTTGATCTCTACTATTTCTTTTATTTTTCTGAAAATTTCCATTGTTCTGCTTCTATTGCCCATCTGCTCTTGAATGCTATCTACTTTATCTATTAGAGCTCTTAGCATACTAATTATTGTTGTTTTAAATTCTGGTTCTGATAATTCCGACATCCCTGGCATAGCTGGGTCTGGTTCTGAGGCTTGGTTTCTCTTTATATTGTGGGATTTGTTTTGTTTTGTTTTTTGCCTTTTAACATGGTTTGTAACTTTTTTCTTAGTAGCCAAACATTATGTACTGGGTCAAGGGAACAATAGGAAATGAGCCTTTACTAATGTGTTGGTAAGGGGAAGTGGTCTATAGTCCGATGATTAGGTCTCAGTCTTTTAGTGAGCCTGTGCCTCTGAACTGTGAACTTCATGAGTGCTTCTCAGTCTACCTCCACCCTTGGTAGGTGGGACAGGATGGCTGGACTAGGCTGGAGTTGAGTATTTCCCTTCTCCCATGTCAGTTAGGCACTGATAGAACCCCAATAGCTTAGACTCTGATATGGCAGTTTCTCTTGAGGGCAGCTCTTGTTAAGAAGGACAAAATGCACGGCCGGGCGCGGTGGCTCACGCCTGTAATCCCAGCACTTTGGAAGGCCGAGGCGGGCAGATCACAAGGTCAGAAGATCGAGACCATGGTGAAACCCCGTCTCTATTAAAAATACAAAAAAAAAAAAAAAAAAAAACTAGCCAGGCGCGGTGGCGGGCGCCTGTAGTCCCAGCTACTCAGGAGGCTGAGACCGGAGAATGGCGTGAACCCGGGAGGTGGAGCTTGCAGTGAGCCGAGATGGCGCCACTGCACTCCAGCCTGGGGACAGAGCGAGACTCCGTCTCAATTAAAAAAAAAAAAAAAAAAGAGGAAGGACAAAATGCTCTGGTGTATTTTGAAATGTTTCCTTTTCTTCCCTCTGCTATAAGCCCCAGAAAATTTTTCTCCAGTATTCACTGTGAGAATCTGGTTGAGCTCCTGAGGTAAAGCTCACCAATGTAGGCACCTCTGATGACTGGGCCGCCTAGAGTTACTGGCTCTCTGAGTTATCTGCTCTGAGCCTCTGGCAATTCATCAATTACAGTTCAGGGTTTTCAACCCTGGAAGGTTTTTGCTGGAAGTCTCTGGTCTTGCAAGCTGTGATTTTCTGTACTCACCTGTCTTCTATCCAATTTGGGGGCAGCAGATTGTCCTGTGACCTCACTTCTCTGGATCTAACAAGAGTTGTTGATTTTTCAGTTTGTTCATTTTTTTACTTGCTTTTTGCACAAAGTGACAACTTCCAAGTTCCTTACTTGCTGAGCTGGAAGTTCTGAATGCTTGCTTTTCGCAGTGGTATGACATGTTAATTCTAAAACTACCAGATATGCATTCTTGGTCTGAGAAAATAAATTGCTATGAGAAAGGAGAGCTACTTTTCTATCTATTGAAGGCAAGCTTAAGAGAAGGTAAAGGAGAAGGTTAGAATAAGTCCTTTGGTATTGGATTTAGAATAGTAGGTCTCAGCATGAACTCAGTATGTACAGGTATGTATACATACATGTATCTAGATCTAGATATATATGCATGCATATATATATCTAGATACATACAAAAATTTGTATAGATACATGTATGTATGTATGTATATATATCTAGATCTAGATACATATGTAGACATAAATATGTTTGCATATATACACAAATTTTTTTTATCTCTGTCCACTGAGAGGTTGTAGAAGCTATACGTCCTAAAATTAGTGAGCCCATCTAGCACCTAGAAGCTAGTTTCTAAATATCAATTTCTAATAAAAGGAGCCAGGCCTCCTTGGAGAAATGGCTGATTCCAATGGTGAGACAGTGCTATGAGTTGAACTCTGTCCTCCTTCAATTCATAGGTTGAAGTACAAACCCCCTGAATCTTACAATAGGACCTTATTTGGAAATAGGATCATTATAGGTATATTTAGTTAAGATGAGGTCATTAAGGTAGGTCCTAATCCAAAATGACTGGTGTGTAAAGGGAGAATTCCACTCAAAGATACAGAGACATGTGAAGAGGGAAGACGATGTGAGGAGACACAAGAAAAAGCGGCCTTCTATAAGCCAAAGAGAGAGGCCTGGAACCAATCTTTTCCTCATGGCCCTCAGAAGGAAACTACCATGCTGACACCTTAATTTTGAAGTTCTCACCTTCAAAACTGTGAGATGACACATTGCTGTTGTTTTCACCACCTGGTCTGTGGTGCCTTGTACAGCAGTCATAGCAAACTAACAGATGGAGTAGCACAAGGTTAGTGTGGAGTATCTCTGATTACTGAAATCTCAAAAAATGATGGCGATGTGTAAAAAAGACATAGGGACCATCTTAAATATCAGGAAAATTTGAACAACAACACAATTAATGATACTAAAAATTGCAACCCATCACATAAAAAAATCAATGAGTTCATACCGACATGAAAAAATGACTAAATAAATTGAAAGGAAAGTTCTTGTCTACAGGAGATTATAATTAAAAATGTAGAAAAATGATTAGGAAATCACCTTTTGCCAATAATTACAATAAATATTTTCAGGAAAGAATCATAAATGAACATTAAAATGAAAGGAAGATGATATTATAGAAAATACTATATTTACAACAGTCTGAAATTATCATCCTACAAGAAACATTAACTACAAGGGGAAAAATAGTAGCTTAACCATGAAGAAACCTGGAAGACACTACCTTAATGGAGTGATCAAAATCAAGATCACCAACAATGGGACAGATTGATACAATGTGCCTCCTGATAGGTTGCAGCAAGAAGGATGAAACATGCAAGAATGATAAAGTGTAAAACATTAACATTTAGGAATTTGGGTAAAGTGTATAAGGGAATTTTTTATACTACTTTTATAATTTTTATGTAAGTGATTTTATTTCAAAATGAAAAGTGCTGCATTTGGTAAAAGACTAGGTAAAAAGGATGAGGAGAGGAGAAATGAGGATTCCTGGTGTGTAGTGTTTTGCTTGAGTCATGATACAGGTGGAGAATTACCTGGAAATGCTCGGCAAATCATTGTTGAGTAGATATTATGAATACAGAACAAAGAATAGTGTTAAGAAGCAAGGTAATAAATTATATTTCATGCATGGTGATATGGTTTGGCTCTGTGTCCCCACCCAAATTTCATGTTGAATTTTAATCCCCAGTGTTAGAGGTGTGGCCTGGTGGGAGATGATTGAATCCAAAGGTTTAGCACCAGTCCCCTAGTGCTGTCTTGTGATAGAGCTGTCATGAGATCTTGTTGTTTGAAAGTGTGTAAAATTTCCCTCTTCACTCTCTCTTTCTCCTGCCACCATGTTAAGATGTGTTTGCTTCCCCTTTACCTTCCGCCGTGATTGTAAGTTTCCTGAGGTCTCCCAAACCACGCCTCCTGTACAGCCCGAAGAACTGTGAGTTAATTAAACCTCTTTTCTTTATAAATTACCCAGTCTCAGGTAGTTCTTTATAGCAGTGTGAGAACAGATTAATACACATGGGAAATTTGCTGTATTCAACTGGTGTAGTGATTCTTTTTAGCAAAATGAAAAAATAAAGGCAATGTCTTGAATACTAAAAAAGCAGGTTTTCCCTGTTATCATGCAATTTTAATTAAAATAATTTTAGGATTTATTCTTTCTCAAGAATTAGCTTTAGGAAAAATTACTATGATAACAAAGATATTGTTTTAAAAGAGAACAAAAATAGGTAGCATAATATAGTAGATAAAGATCTACTAAGGTGGTTAGTTAGTATGAAATTAGAAACCCAATTTCTAATTCCTAACATAGGTTGCAGCAGGAGAGATCTCTGAAATTATGGGTGACTGTGTTATTAAAGGTGTTTTAGCAGAAGGGCCTTCCTTAGGTGATTGCTATGTATTTAGGCTAAGTGAGCCATATTTGAAGGGCAACTAATCACGATTCACTTCTCAAGTGTCTTATTTACAACATTTTGATTAGTCATTTTGGTCTACTAGGACACATCAGATACAACTCCAAATCCCGAGAAGAGGTCATCAGCAGGTTTTCAGCAGTGGAGCTGGGTGGATGGGACACCTGAATTTTGATCTGAAGGGAAACCACTTAAGTCAGCACCCTAGGGAAATGTATTTCTCTGATGCTGTCAAAATCAATGGATCTTTCAGATGTACTATTTTGTAAACAAGTGCCTGGATATCCACTCTTTCCATTTTTTGAAATAAATTCCTACTACCCACTCTCCATGTGCACTTACAGAAAAAAAACAGATATCTTTTCTCACTGAAGGCTATGTTAGTTACTATGGTTTATTAGATATAGCTTGGACTCAATCCCCCATTTGCCCTCCCAAAAAAAGCTTCTGTTATAAGTCATAATATAGTTATTTAATTATTTAAAAGTCTGACTTTTATTATATTGATTATTCACACATGTTAGATGGTCATTTTAATGGATTTTATCACACTGTTGCTGACCAATAGCCTTGTGCTAAATGCATTGTAAACCTCAGGATGTTTTATCCTGTCTATCTGTGCCTTGCACACTAAATCCTATACTACTATACATACTGAATCTTTCAGGGACTGTTCAGGTATATACTGTGAACCTGGGAAGGTGCTAGGAGAGAAGCACCCTCTTATTTCTGCAGTTTCTTGGGAAAATTAGCTAGATGGTTTGTGAGACTGTTTTTCTTACTGTGTCATTTTGTGCCATAAAAAGCCTTCTGGTGTTAGTGAGCATATCCTCAAGAAAGGAAAAAAACATCGAATGAAGAGGTTTATTGGAGTCTCGCCTTCCTTTGGTATCTTATTTGTAAAGCCAGGCTGCACGGAAAGAGCTGAGATAGATTTTCTTCTTCCCTGCTGCCTCTTTCAGACCCGTGAATAAAGCATTTTGTTATTGATCTGCTGCCGATACCTCCCGGAGCAATAGTTTTGATCTCTAATTCCTTTAAAACAGTTCTCAGCAACCCAACTCAGGTTGACTCCGTTTTTCTTTAGTTAACATTCTGACATGCGAATTTAGCAGAGGAATGTCTTTTAATAGACTCATGGTTTATTATTTAAGTGAAAACAAAACAACACTAACACACTGGGCAATGGAATGCACCACCGGCTCATGCTTAGATAGCCTTGTTGCTTAAATATAGCTCCTTAGGTATCTGCTTCTAAGATCACTTATGCTTGTTTGTCACAGTGTGTTTAGCATCGGTTACTCAGTGTGCAGTAACAAAATAGATCTTCATTCCATGGAGATACCATTCTTTACCCTTTTAAAAGTCCCAACTTATATTATTTTGTTTGATTATTACATTATTTTGATCTCTGAGAAAGATAAAACTCAGAAACTGGTGAGCTTCTCTGTGGGACAGGGCCTACTATGAGCGTGGCGTGGGCTTGTGGTGAGGATGAGGGCTCCCTTGGCCTAGCCCTCCTGAGGCTTCACGCCACTTGCCACTCGCCAGCTCTCAGCGGCTCTTTGTAGTTCAAGGAGAGACTCTGCTCCAAGTGTCTTTGGAATTAATAGCTCAGTCAACCAGCAGACATGGTTTTCTCTTCCTAACATCATCAAATCAGTGCTCAAATGTTAAATTTTTGTGTCTTCATTTTTCAAGTGAAGAAAACATTTCTGTTTTTTGAGCATATGCTCAGCAATATGGATGGGAGATAGAAAGTATTAGATTCTATGTTCTAGTTCTTATGGAGTTTTTAATCTAGCAAGGAAAATGAGATACATGTCCTAACAGCAAACAATACAAGACGGGTGGTTATCAGTAGCATCACCAGTAGAAGACATTCTCCTTATAACAGTTTTCTCTTTGACATCCTGGATCACATAAAGAAGGCAAAAGATAGTTTAATTTACCAGATAGTGACTTTTTTTTTTTTTTTTTTGACATTTTAAGATTATCAGAAGAATCAAATCTGGTTGACCCCGTTTATATGTGTGAAAGAAAAGTAAACTATGCAATGATTCTTGTGTAGGTGAGGCCTTTCCCATATTATATTTTTTGCAATCTTCTAATTAGCTTCCTTTTCCAACTACCATAACTATTTTTTTCATATAATAAAAATTTTTATTGACAAGACAGTTTCTTTTTTCAGGAATTCCTTTCTTCCTCCTACTCTTTCATTGACACATAGCATTAGATACTGAGCCCATCCAACACCAGACTTCTCTAACCATTCTGTGCACACTATATTTTAATTTTTATGTGTTTCTTTTAATATTTAAAGTTATATAATTTTCAAACATAAAAATAGGGAAACTAGGTTCTTACCAAGAAGGAAAAAAAATTCAGTAGAGGATTTAGTGGGTTGAATTGTGGCTTCTTGAAGATATGTCCTCGTCCTAATCTTCAGAGCCTGTAAATGGAAAAAAGTGTCTTTGCAGATATAATTAGATTAAGCATCTCAGGATGAGATCAACTTGTAGTAAGGTGGGGCCTAAATCCAACGACAAGGGTCCTTATACGAGAGAAGACACAGACAGATGAGCAGAGACACAGAGGAGAAGGCCATGTGAAGACCGAGGCAGCGTTATGCTGTTACAAGCCAAGGGGCACCTGGAGTCACCAGAAGTTCTAAGAGACAAGGATGGACTCTCTCCAAGAGGCTTAGGAGAGAGCATGGCACTGCTGACACCTTGATTTCTGACGTCCAGACTCTAGAACTGTGATAGAATAAACTCTTGTTGTTTTAAAGCTTTTAGTTCACAGTGATTTGCTATTGCAGCTGTAAGAAACAAATATAGAGAGCATTCCAGAAACATAGAAGATGCAAGAGCTAGTCAGATTGGGTGAGTGGGTTTTTAACACGAAATCCTTGTTAAGATAGAGAAAACTGGGAGAAGAGTAGAATAAAAACCTTGCTCATCAGCATTTATGCCTGTCCTTTCTTCTTTTCTCCTATTAGAGAAGTTTTTAATCTCTAGCCATTGTTCTGATTCTGATATTTTCTCAGGGACCTCAAAGGTACTAAGATCCCTTCTCTGTTTCCTTTCCCTTTACCTGATTTAAAGTTTCATTCCTGCTAGCATTTAAATATATCCTTGTGAATTCCATTTAAAAAGACAAACAAACAGAAAACCTTAATAAGAGAAGAGGTCTTGGGAAACTACACATATCTGTATACACTGGTCAGTTTCATTCTTTTTATACTGCTGCCCAGTACTCCATAGCATGAATATTTCAGGCATTTGTTTATTCATTGTATCCATTTCCCTTGTGAAACACATATGATGTTTCAACTTTTCCCTATTATAAATAGACCAATGTGCTTCCTTTTTGCACAGGTGGGAGTTTTTCATTAGGGTACGACTAAATTAGATTATATGATATACACATTTCAAATGGTCATATGTATTTCCAAAATTCTTCTTGAGTCTGTATTGATTTAAACTCCCTCTAGTATATGCTTATACTTTTCCCCATTCTTTCAATAAAATATAGCACTAGTCATATGAGAAAAAATGCTATAAACATCCGAAATAATAGTATTTAATGGAGAAAAGAAACAATAAACCAATTGCATGTTTTATCTTAACATTTGCAGGTGTATTTCAATGCATAGAAAAGGTATAAAAGATATATATATAAAAGATTTTTTTGTTAGCATGGGTAAGAGAAACTTTCTTAGAATGGTGGGGGAACTAAAAATCTGTATTTATTGGCATTTAAAAAATATATATATTCGTATATTGTGATATCAAAAGGTATTTCAAATCTAATATCACAGTGATTGCCAGATGGTCTACTTTGTATGTATCTTTCAAAAATAAATGGTGTCAATAAAACCATAATACAATTCTGTCTTATTGGAATTTTCTATTTTATTCTGAATAAATGAATTCTTTAAGAATTATTGGACATGGATTTTTACCTTATATTATGCTACTGTTTTGGTGTTTTTCTGGGTACAAACTATCATTCTAATGCTTAATTATCATGTAATCCTTCTAAAGACATTAACCATCGTATACAGTGCTAATGATGTACATGTCTCAATTGAAGTGATATCAATATGGTCAGGTGAAGAAAAGTATGTCGCAACTGTCACCACAGCCTCACCTGACTGACCATGGCTCTAAGATTCATTTTTTTTAAATGGTCTCCTGATATTAGATATATTAAAGTGAGATAAACAAAGACATTCATGAAAAGATTTATTGATTCTATAATACTATTTTTAAGAATCTTCCCATGACTCAATTTTGTCTTCTAGCACAAGTTCTTTCTGTCCTACATAGACGAGCATGTTGAAATGACTGCCTTTTCCTGCTTGCTCTATTTCCTGAACCCACTTATTCACAATTTGACTTCTGCACCTAATACTATATTAGGGTCACCAATGACCTCCTCATTACAAAACCCATAGGGAACATTTCAGTCCTCATCTTGCCTATCTTCACTGACATTTGACATGGTTGATCTCTGTTATGAGACTATACATTTCTGGTTCCCCTTCCCTTTCTCTGGCTGCTCCTTCACTATCTCTATTAAGATTGGAGTTTTTCGGCCGGGCACGGTGGCTCAAGCCTGTAATCCCAGCACTTTGGGAGGCCGAGACGGGCGGATCACGAAGTCAGGAGATCGAGACCATCCTGGCTAACCCGGTGAAACCCCGTCTCTACTAAAAAAAATACAAAAAACTAGCCGGGCAAGGTGGCGGGTGCCTGTAGTCCCAGCTACTCGGGAGGCTGAGGCAGGAGAATGGCGTAAACCTGGGAGGCGGAGCTTGCAGTGAGCTGAGATCCGGCCACTACACTCCAGCCTGGGCCACAGAGCAAGACTCCGTCTCAAAAAAAAAAAAAAAAAAAAAAAAAAAGATTGGAGTTTTTCTTTCCTCCCTTAAGTGCTGCTATTTGTGACATTCTTTTTAAAGCTGTGCACTCCTCACCACGCTGGGCACAGCAAACAAGATCCAAGCAAATATCATGAACGTGTGAAATAGGACAGTGAAATAGTGTAGGTCATGATGTACTTTGTAGCCAGGTAGAAAGTGCATACAGTGCTTAAGTATATTCAAATTCAATAAATAATAAAAAGAAACAAGAAAAAGAAAGAAGAAAAAAGTCATCTGGGGCTAAACAGAATAAATGGGCTCTGCCAGATGGATTTGCTGTTGAGTTCCTTCTAGTCTTTTCTTTCTGGGCTATCACATCCATTCCCATGATATCAGTTACAATCCATACTTGCCGTTATCATTGTCAAATCTGTATGTCAAATTCTCTTTTCTGATTGAAACTCTTACCCAACTGATAGGCTGGACACTGTCATTTTGGGCTCCACAGGGAGTTATTCCCTTTTCTAAGCCGCAGCCTCGCTGATCCATCAGGCTCTCTCTAACCACTTCATCATACATCCTGACTGCCATTCCTGTAGTCCAAGTCACCATCTTCTCTCACCTTTTCCTGGATAACATGCCAATTTTTCTCCTAACCTAATCATATGCTTCTTTAACCTATCTTTGATGGAATCTGGTTTTATTTTTCTTTCACGAGGCCATGCTCTTTCACTGCTGTGTACTACCCACGTGGTTCCTTCTACCTGAAATGCTCTCGTAATTTATTGTTCCTTCTCTTTACTTCCTGTATAAGATCTCATCTTAAATTTATTTCCTCTAGAAAATCTTAATGGATACTGACTCCCACCTACCCCCAACGGTGTTTTGCTGTTCTATGGCAGATGACCCTGCCATGTGCTTTATTTATTTATTTATTTTTTAGCTCTTTTGCTGTCTCTGCCATGCACTTATTTCATCACCTTTCAATGACATGTTTGTTTGTTTCTTTTTGAAACTTTCAACCATGATTAGTTATCTTGATCTTAATGTAAATGCATACCGCATAAAGTCTGCTGTCTCTGCTGTCTCCATATTTGCTGAGTCAATAATGACACAGTAATATAATTTTATTCCCATTCCTTTTAAATATTAGTCCTGTGCATGCTTGTTGCTTCATCATTAAAACGAATGTTGACATGTTATAGATTAGCAATTCGTCATGGTAAAATTTCATGAAAAGGAAGGAAAATTTGGCCTGAATTTCTGAGAAAGCTTTTTTTGGAGTAAATTTACTATAGACTTGTGTACTTCATAGGACTGCTGTGAAGATAACGTGGAATAAACTATTTGAAAACTTTTTAAAAATTTAAACATGTTATTTGAATGATAAAGGTTGTTATCACTATAGTATTTACAGTATACTAGAAAGAAGCCAAAGAAATAGAAGATAAAATCTCTAAATACAAAAACCCATTCTTCTTTTCAGTAGATGGGAAGCATTTCCTGGGAGCCTGTAATTGGTTAAGCTGGGAGTAAAGAGGGTAAGAGACGTGATCTTTGCCTTCGATGCTTTACATCTAGATATAATGGCTTGATCAACTATAGTACAAGAAAATACATAAATTTAAAAGTTAGAATTTTCTATTTTATCTTCTAGGCCTTTTAAAAATTACTGTTTTATTGTATATGGTTCTACTACTGAGGTGGAATCACATACAATAAAATGTAACAATTTTTACACTTCACGGTGGTGGGGGGCCTCAAGATGGTTGCCTGGATGCATTTAACACTCACCTTTTGGGAGAATCAAAGTAGCAAGTGGATAATCATACTGTGAATAGATCATCTAAGAGAAAACACTGGAGTCAATGGAGAAGTGGCTGGAAACACCTGAGGCAAGGAAGGAAAGCAAAGCAAAGCCAGGCAGCCTGTTGGGTTAGGATTGGCTGGGATCCCAGAGAAGCTGTCCAATGCAGGGAATGGGTAAGTGAGAGATCCCCAGTGATCCACATTCCCAGCACAGACTCATGCAACCCTAGCCACGGGAGAGCCTTTGACCCTTGGCCCTGAGACTAACATAGGAAGCTACTTGCAAACTGTACAATGGCATTGGTCCCTCCAGAGAGAGAGATCACACTGAGTCCCATACATCCCGTTAGTGCTGAGCAGCTACAGCCTGATGTCATTTTGAGAGTCCCTTTCAGACTGCATTGTACCCTGGGGCCCAATAGCCCCTGCCTCCCCACATCTCTAGACACCTGTTGACACCCCCCACCCACAGCTGCCGCCACTGCTGGCAGCATATTCCAGGACTGAAGCATGAGGCACTGGCAGTCATCACACTGCCCCCAGCAGCAGGGCCACTGCCTGTTAACCAGCGTCTTGAGGACAATCTCCCGCACCTGCAGCCGCCACCTGGGCCAAAGCATACCCTCCGCGGCTGCCTGCCTACAGCTGCTGCCACTGAAAGCAATGTGGTGTTTCCCAGCAGTAAGGCCACAGTGCAGCCACTGTTGCCCACATCCAAGCACTCTGCCATGGGCCTGGAGATCACCTTGCCCCTGGCCACTGCAGCCAGTGCCAGCATGCGCCACCAGGGGGCCTAAAGACAGGTCCTCACCCAGCCTGGCTTCACCACTGTCCCTGACCTCCCAGTGCCCAAGTGTGCGGTCTGGGGACCAATAAATCACCCTGTCCCATCCACTACTGTAGGTACCTGAGCATTCCTCTCACAGGCCTGAGGATGGGTCCAAACAGCCTGCCACTCCACCACAGCTGGCACCCACTCACAGGTGCCTCCTGCAGGACTGGAGACTGGCCTACTCATCCCTTCACAGTCACCACCACCAGCACAGACTGCCTGGGAAACAGAGGCCTTCCTCCCATTGTTACTGCCTTTGCCCATACTATGCTTGCTGCCCAGGGGCTTGGAGACCTACCCACCAACCTGAGTCACAGCTGCCACTGCTGGCACCTGAGCAAGCTGCCTGGAGGCCCAAGAATGGTTTCACCTTGACCTGCTAACACTGATGTCAACATACGCTTCCCTGGGGTTCAAGGCCTGGCTCACTTGGCCCACTGCTGCCCTGATAAGGCCCCAAGAACTGGCTCAACTGGCACTCCCATCCCCAGCAAAACTTCACCACAGACTGCACTAACAAGCACACCCTAAGCCACCAAGTAAAACACAGACACCATTGATACTGCGTACAGTCAAAGATATTATACAGAGACTACACTATTGTACACAACCAAAATCAAAGCCAAAGTGCCCTACAAACAACACCATATATGCATCTTCAGGAAAAAGTTCTCCCCTCTGATAGCAAATCCAAAAAATGGAAGAAGCCACTGTTACACCAGATGCACAGATAACAATTTAAGGACACAAGAAATATGAAAACACAAGGAAATATGACACCTTTAAAGGAGTACAATAATTCTCCAGCAATAGATTCTAATAAAAAAAAAGAAATTTATGACCTGCCAGAAAAAGATCAAAATAATGGTATTAAAGAAGCTCAGTGAGATACTAAAGAAAATAGATAAATGATAGAAAAAAAATCCGAAAAACAATTCAGGATATGAATAATAAATTTGCAAAAGACATAGATACCATAAAAAGAGCCAAAAAGAAATCCTGAAACGGAAAAATTCATTGAATAATAAAAAAAATACATTTGAGAGCTTTGACAATAAACTAGATCAAGCAGAAGAAAGAATTTCAGAGCTTGGAAATAACCCAGTCAGATAAAAAAGAAAAAAAGAATAAACAAAGCCTATATGATGTGTGAGACACCCTAAAGTGAACAAATATTTAGATTTTTGCTGTCACAGAAGGCAAAGAGAAAGCAAAAGGAGTAGAAAGTCTGATTAACAAAATAATAGCTGAAAACTTCCCAAGTCTAGCAAGAGATTTAGACATCCAAATACACAAAGCTCAAAAATTCCTAAGTAGATACAACTTACAAAGGTCTGCTACATGGTACATTATAGTCAACGTGTTAAAATCAAAGAGAGAGAGAGAATTCTAAAAGAGCAATAGAAAAGTGTCTAGTCGCCATCAGATGACTAATAGCAGATGTCTTAGCAGAAACCTTACAGGCCAGGAGAGAATGGAATATATTCAAAATGCTGGAAGGAAATAAAACAAATCTGTTAGTCAATTATACTATACCTAGCAAAGTTATACTCAATAAATGAAGAATAGGCATTTATGAGACGTAGCCTTTCTCAACACACAAAAGTTGAGGGGATTAATCACCACTACATTAGTCCTAAAAGAAATGCTTAAGGAAATAATACAGCTGGTAGCAAAAGTTAGTATCTACCATCATGAAAACACATGAAAGTATAAAACCCCCTGTTAGAGAAAACACACAAATAAGGAGGAGTAAGAACTCAAACGTTTCCAATATAGAAAACCACCAAACCACAATGAAATAATAAGGAAGAAAGAAAGAAACAAAGACTATACAAAACTACTAAAGAGCAATTAATAAAATGATAGGAATAAACCATCACATATAAAAAATTATCTTGATGAAAGAAATTGAAGGGGACACAAACAAATGAGAAGACATCCTATGCTTATGGACTGAAAAAACTAGTGTGGTAAAAATGACCATACTGTCCAAAGCAATTACAGATTCAGTGCAATCTCTATCAAAATACCAACATCCCAACATCATTTTTCACAGAATTTGAATAAAATAATACAATTTATATGGAACCAAAAATGAACCTGAATAGCCAAAGTAATCCTGAGCAAAAAGAACAAAGCTGGGGTCATCACGCTACCTGACTTCAAAATGTATTACCAGGCTATTGTAACAAAACCAGTAAAAGTCTCTGGGAGGGCGTATGTTTTCATTTTGATTGGATAGGTACCTCAGAACCAAGATTCCTGGATCATGATTAAGTATATTTAACTTTAGAAAAACTTCCAGAGATTTATATAAATTTTTGTATAATTTAACATAGGAATTTTTGAGAATTCCGTTTGCTCCACATCCTCTTGAGGAGCTGGTATTGTCAGTCTTTAAATTTAGCCATTCTCGCATGTGTTTAGTGGTAACTCCTTACAGTTTACATTTTTATTTTCCTTGTACCTAATGTTATTTTCACACATTCATTGTCTATTCTTGTATCTCCTTTAGTAAAATACATTTGCAAGCTTTCTACTCACTGTCATTTAAAAAATTGTATTGTTTGCCTTCTCCCCCTCTTATTTCTATGACTCTTACATGTTCTAGTTTCCATTCCCTGTGAGGCATACGAATTGCAAACATTTTCTGGCAATGTGCTTTGCCTTTTCATTTCCTTAATGATGTATTTGGAAGAGAAAATGTTTATTTTATTGAAATTGAACTTATCAATTTCTTTTCCCGGAAACCTTTACTGCTTCAAGATGGTGAAGATTTTTTACTACATTTCTTTAGAAGTTAAAGTTTTAACTTTTACATTTTGGCCAATTATCCAAGTAGACTTTTTTTTTTTTTTTTTGGTATGATTGGAGTAAGTCTGAGGTTTGTTTACTCTTGATTACTCTTTCATTGTTTCTTATTTTTTTTCCTATTCAATTATTTCTTCCTGGAATCTGTTATCTGTTCTCTTTATCAATGTGAATAATCATTCCCCTAAGACTCTATTCTCTTGATTATCTAGCATTTTAGATAATCCCAAAGTTCGGTAATATAAATCTTCTAAGTCTTCTAATATTGTTCTCTTTTCCAAAACTGTTTTGGCTAAATAATTCTCTCCCCCTCCGCCCTCCCCTCCCCTCTTCTCCCCTTCCTTTCCCTTCCTTCCCTTCCCTTCTTTCTTCTTATTTCCAGTGTCTCACTCTGTTACCCAGGCTGGAGTGCAGTGACGTGATCATGGCTCACTGCAACCCCAATCTCCCTGGCCTATGGTGATCCTCCCACCTCAGTCTTCCAAGTAGCTGGAACCACAGGTGTATGCCTCCATAGCCAGCTAGATTTTGTGCTTTTCGTAGAGATAAGGTTTTGCTATGTTGCCCAAACTGGTGTTGAATTGATCTGAAGCAATCCACCTGCCTCAGCCTCCCAAAGTGCTGGGATTACAGGCATGAGCCACCACTCCTGGCCTGCTTTCACTTTTATACAAATTAGAGTATCAACTTTTCAATTTCTCCAAAAAAATAAAAAAACTGAGATAGTGATTGGAATTATATTGCATCTGTAGATCAATTGGGGGAAGACTATTGAGTCTTCCGATTAATACAAATGAAATGTATTTTCATTTATTTCAACTTTCTTTACTTTCTGTTAGCAATGTTCTGTAGTTTTCAGAATAGAAGTCTCATATATATGTATGTATACACACATATGTGTAAGTATATATAAGATATATATGATATATATGATTTTATATATATATACATACTTTTTTGTAGAGATGGGGGTCTTACTATGTTCCCCAGGCTGGTCTCGAACTCCAGACATCAACCAATTCTCCTGCCTTGGCCTTCCAAATTGTTGGTATTACAGGCATGAGCCATCATGCCTGGCCTATTTTGTTAAATTTATCTGACAGTATGTCATATTTTTGCAGGTATTGTAAATGACATTGTTTTATTAATTTTAATTTTTAATTTATCATTGCTATTATAAAGACAATTGATCCTTAAATACTGATTTATATCTGGAAAGTTTGTTGAAGTCACTTAGTTCTAGCTTGTTAGTAGACTTTGGGGGATTTTCTACATCAGAGAAGTTCATGAACTCTGATGTCCCTGATGCTTCTCTGAACTTATGAGATATTTTATCTATTAACCATCTCTGCACCCTAGGAAGGCCTAGAAATTATAATCAATCAAGTAGAAGTATATACCCATAGTATTTATACTTTGGCCTCCATTTCTCACTAAATAGAACCCGTTATTTTTTTAGAATTGACTGATTTAATGTCTAAGGCTGGAAATAAACCAGGTGCACCGGGAACATACTGTCACCAGACATCACAATAGCTACTAAAGACTTTTTGGGCAATGTCAGAAAATCTTGGGGCAAAACGTGAAGAGATTCTAGTAATTAAAGATGATGCAATTTAAGCATCAAGAGGGAGAATATATAAATAAATAGAAATCCTCAAAATATATTTAAATCAATGAGTTCATAGTGATTATTTTAAACAAATCAGATTAGTCATCACTAGATGATAGCTAGGGAATCATTTCATTATTATGGACACTGGTAAATAAAGGGAAAGGAGCAAGCATTCATCTGAATTGCAGATAGTCAATGAAAAAAAATGATAGAGTTCAAATTTTATCTTAAAGTACTAATGTGTCTGGCCATTAATGGCTGTTAACAAGAAGAGAGATGACAAACTTACTCTGTAACCTGATGGAAATACATATATTATTATAGAGTGAAAGTGGATCTGATCAAATCTCTGTAACTATTATTTGACAAGAAATAGAGAAATATGTTAAATTACAAAGATTCAGTGAGGAATATAGAGAATATAAGACCCTGGATAGGACAAATAATTTTTATTTTTAACAAATAAATTGCAAGAAAAAAATAGATGAAGAATAATCCTATAGATTATAAAAGGTATTAGAAACTTATTAATAAATCTCAATACATGAATTTATTTGTGCCTTGATTTAAAAAACACTGTATAAAATAAGCAAAAAAACCACTTACAACACTTATAAATTGATTGAAAAATTTTAACATTGAATACCATGATATTATGAATTAATTACTGTTAATTTTGATATAATGATATGGTTTTATTTTTCTAAGTCTTTACATTTATATATTCACACTCAATGTTTATGGATGAAATATTACTGCAACCTAGGTTTGTCTCCAAATAACATATGGGAAAATTAGGCTAAGCATCCATGAACTCTAACGTCACATGTGATTCACTCAAATTTTCTGGGAAAGCAGATTGTACTCCATGCTCACCCATTTTTGAAAATTATGTATTTACTATAAATTTACAACAGCTTATTTTTCTATAGTGTTAGAGAAATTTATCACTTGCTTATCTTAAATAACTATTGAAAGAATTTAATTTAGAGAGTTAATTATTGGGCAGTGATACTTTAAGGCATTAGTGTTTGCATTAAATATTCTATTGTTTGAACTTTAAAGTGACAGTGAGGGTTAATGACAGGATAAGTCATACAATTCTTTTGGAACTTTCTTAATAGCATAATGAAGACAAGTTTGCTATGGACTATTATCAATCAAGCAATAACAGCTTTATCTTTTAAATAACACAGACTAAAATGAGCAACACCATGTAAACAGAATGGCAATGCTCATTATTATATCCTAAATGATATTAAGTGTTTTATTTTTCCTAAAAACAGTTGACTTAAAATTGATTGTGATGTGGAACATTTTGAAACGACTTGGTTTTATTGATTTTCTGTATTAATTTCTTGTTTCCAATTTCATTGATTTCTGATGCAATTTTTGTTATTTCTTTTCTTTTGCTTATTTTGCATATAATTTGTTCCTCTTTTGTAGTTTTTTTGTTTTGTTTTGTTTTGTTTGAGACGGAATCTTGTTCTGTTGCCCAGGCTGGAGTGCAGTGGCGCCATCTCGGCTCGCTGCAAGCTCCTCCTCCCGGGTTCACGCCATTCTCCTGCCTCAGCCACCCGAGTAGCTGGGACTACAGGCGCCTGCCACCACGCCTGTCTAATATTTTGTTCTTTTAGTAGAGATAGAGTTTCACCGTGTTAGCCAGGGTGGTCTTCATCTCCCGACCTTGTGATCTGCCCACCTTGGCCTCCCAATGTGCTGGGATTACAGGCATGAGCTGCCGCGCCCGGCCCCTCTTTTGTAGTTCTTAAGGTGGAAACTTAGATGATTGATATTAGATCTTGCTTTTTTCCTAATATTTGTATTCAAAGCTATAAATTTTCCTCTAAGCACTGCTTTCACATTCCACAAATTTTATACATTGTGTTTTCATTTTCACTTAGTCAAAATATTTTTAAATTTGTCTTCAGATTTCTTCTTTGGCCCATGTATTATTTTGAAGAGTATAGTTTAATCTTCAACTATTTGGAATTTTTCAGCTACCTCTTTGTTATTAATTTCTAGTTTAATTCCATTGTGGTTTGAGAGCAGACACTGTATAATTTCTATCATTTAAAATTTGTTAAGCTATGTTTTATGACCCAGAATGTGGTCCATCTCGGTGAATGTTCCCTGTGAGTTTGAGGAGATTGTACATTCTGCTCTTGCTGGATGAAGCAGTTTATAGTTGTCTTTTATGTCCGGTTGATTATGGTTGTTTTTAACCAACGATATTCTTACTGATTTTCTACCTGCTGGATCTGTTCATTTCTGATGGAACAACATTGAAGTCTTCAACTGTAATAGTGGATCTATTTTTCCTTGTAGTTTTATCAGTTTTTGCTTTACGTATTTGTTGCTCTGTTGTTAGATGCATACACATTAAGGTTTGTTAAGTCTTCTTGGAGAATTGACCCTTTTAACATCATGTAACACCCTCCTTAGTCTCTGATAACTTTCCTTGCTCTGCAGTCTACTCTGTCCAAAATTTACGTAGTAACTGCACTTTCTATTGCTTCTCAATGTTTTGACTAAGATCAAATGTTGTAACTGCACTTTCTTTTGTATAGTGTTAGCATGGTATCTTTCTCCATTTATTTACTTTTAATCTATATGCATCTTTACATTTAAAGTGGGCTTTAAGTAAGGGCTTTAAGTGGGCTTATGGTAGACAACATATAGTTGGGTCTTGTTTATTTGATCCACTCTGACATTCTCTGTCTTTTAAGTGGTGCATTTAGAACAGTGACACTCAAAGTGAATATTGATATGGTTGGATTCATATCTATCATATTTATTACTGTTTTCTGTTATTGCACTTATTTTTTGTTTCTATTTTTGTCTTCCATTTTTTAAAAATCTGCCTTTTGTAGTTTTATTTTTACTTTTATTTTAATTGCAGGGGTATAAGTGCAGGTTTGTTACATGCATAAACTTGTGTCATGGGGGTTTGTGGTACAGATTATTTCATCACCCAGGCATTAAGCCTAGTATCCATTTGTTGTTAATTTGTTGTTTTTCCTGATCCTCTGCCTCCTGCCATCCTCCACCTTCCAATAGAATCTAGTGTGTGTTGTTCCCCTCTGTATGTGTCCATATGCTCTCATCATTTAGCTCCCACTTATAAATGAGAATATGCAGTATTTGGTTTTCTGTTTCTGTGTTAGTTTGCTGAGGATAATGACCTCCAACTCCATCCATGATTCCTGAAAAGGACATGATCTTGTTCTTTTTTGTGGCTGCACAGTATTTCCAGTATTTCCATGGCGTGTATGTGCCACATTTTCTTTATCCAGTCTATTATTGATAGGCATTTAGGTTGATTCCATGTCTTTGCTATTGTGAATAGTGCTGCAATAAACATACACATGCATAAGTCTTTATAGTAGACGGATCTGTATTCCTTTTATTTTAATTGACATTTTACATTATTTCATTTTTTGTTTTCCTTCTTAGCATATTAAGTTGTATGCCTTTTTTAAAAAAAAAATTTAGTGGTTGCTCTAGAGTTTGCAATATACATTTATAGCTAATTCAAGTCCACTTTCAGATAAGAATATATCACTTCATCAGTAGTATGAGTAGTTTAAAATATAATAATCCTTATTTCTCCCTTCTGACTCTTATATCATTGTGTTCATTGGTTTGGCTTATACATAAGCATAAATAAGCACATATACACACATATACATATATAATGAAATACATTGTTGCTATTATTTTGATAAATTATTTTCTGTTAAATCAATTAAAAATAAGAAAACTAAAAGTTTTAACTTTACCTTCATTCATTTCTATCCTGATGCTCTTTTTTTCTGTATATAGATTCAAGTTTCTGACCTATATTATTTTTCTTCTCACTGAAGAATTTAACATTTCTTGCAAGGTAGGTCTAGTGGCACGAAATTCTCTTAATCTTTGTTTTAGAAAGCTTTTATTTCTCCTTCACTTTTGAAGAATAATCTCTCAGGGTATGGAATTCTATGTTAGTGGGGTTTTTTTTCTCTTCAGACTTTTAATATTTAATTCCATGCTCTTCTTGTTTGAAATGTTTCTAATGAAAGGTTAGATGTAATTCTTATCTTTACTCCTCTGTAGGTAAGGTATAGGTAAATTGTTTCCCACTCTGCTTCCAGCTTCTTTCAGAATTTATTCTTCATCTTTGATTTTCTGTAGTTAAAAATGGTAGGCCTGTATCTAGGAGGGTTTTTTTTTTTTTTTTTTTTTGGTATTTATCCTGGCTTGTGTTTTCTAAATTTCCTGGATCTGTGGTTTACTGTCTGACATTAATTTCAAGAAATTCTCAGTTACATTGCTGCAAAAATTTTTCTTTCTCTTTCTTTCTTTCTTTCTTTCTTTCTTTCTTTCTTTCTTTCTTTCTTTCTTTCTTTCTTTCTTTCTTTCTCTCTCTTTCTTTCCTTTCTTTCTTTCTTTCTTTCTTTCTTTCTTTCTTTCTTTCTTTCTTTCTTTCTTTCTTTCTTTCCTTCCTTCCTTCCTTCCTTCCTTCCTTCCTTCCTTCCTTCCTTCCCTCCCTCCTTCCTTCCTTCCTTCCTTCCTTCCTTTTTCCTTTCTTTCTCTCTCTCCTCTTCTTCATCCCTTCCCTTTCCTTCCCTTTCCTTTCCTTTCCTTTCCTTTCCTTTCCTTTCCTTTCCTTTCCTTTCCTTTCCTTTCTCCTTTACTTTCCTTTCTCCTTTACTTTCCTTTCTCTTTTTTATATTCCCTTCATGCACATTTTACATCTACTGTAGCTTGCCCACAGTTTCTGGATATTCTGTCCTTATTTTCTTTTTCTTTTGATCTGTTTTTTCTTTTTCTTTTTCTTTTTTTCTATTTGCTTTTTACTTTGGGACTTCATTTTGACATATCTTTCATTTTGGAGACTCTTTTCGTAGCTATGTACAGTTTTAAAAGCCCACCAAAGAAGTTCTTATTTTTGTAACAATGTTATTGATCTCTAGCATTTTTTGGCTCTTTCTTAGAATTATTTTTCACCTCTGCTTGTATTGCTCATCTGCTCTTATGTGCTGTCTGTTTCGTCTGTTACAGCTGTTAGCATATTAATTATAGTTATTTTAAAATCTGGATCCGATAATATCTGAGTCTGGTTTTGATGAGTGCTTTCTGCCTTTAAACTGTGTTTTATTTTATTTTATTTATTTTATTTTTGCCTTCTAACATGTCTCATAATTTTTTCTGGGTAGCCAGACATAATACACTAGGTTAGTCAGGCATGGTACAGTGGGTAAAAGGAATTGCTGGAACTAGGCCTTTCTTAATGTGGTAGTAAGGTTTTTGAGGAAGGGGAAGCATTAAGTCCTGTGATTCAGTCTCGGTCTTTTAGTAAGCCAGTGACCCTAGACTGAACTTCACATGTGCTCTCAGTCTCCTCCTCCTCAGGTGGGACTGATGGCTAACATGGTCCCTTTCCCAGGTCAGTTAGACCCCCAGCGTGTTAGGCTCTGGTTAAATTGTATCTCCTGAAAGCAGACTTTGTTTGAAGAACACAATGCTCTGGTATATTTCAAAATACTTTCTTTTGCCCTCCTGCTGCCAGAAGCACCAGGGGATTTTTCCCTGGTATTTATTAGGAGGACCAGTTAAAGTTCCTGGAGGTAAAACTCACAAAGTGTGGGTGGCCCCTACGACTGGGTCCCCCTGGAGTTTTTAACTCTCACAGTTGTTCACACCGAGACCCTAGAAATTCACCCATTTCAGTACAGGTTTTCCTTCCAGGGAACTGGTTCCCATGGAGATTGCCGTTGTGATTCTCTGTGTTCCCCTGCTGGTCTCCCCAATTTTGGGCTCAGTGGGTTGTGCTCTGACCTCAGTTCTCCTAGGGATCTAAGAGGAAGTTGCCTTTTTTGGTTTGTTCAGCTTTGTACTTGTCAGAACAAAGTGGCAACTTCTAAGGTTTTACATGCCAGTCTGGAAACTGTAAGTCTGCTTATAATTTTAAAAGCCATTAGCATTGGGGTGCATTTTCTTTATTTTTTCCTTGCATTTTACCTAGTTTTAAAAAATCTAATTTAGAATTGGACAGCGGTCATATTTTGGCATAGTTTAGTAAAACAAATTTGATTCCTTCCTTCCTTCCTTCCTTCCTTCCTTCCTTCCTTCCTTCCTTCCTTCCTTCCTTCCTTCCTTCCTTCCTTCCTTCCTCCTTTCTTTCCTCCCTTCCTCCCTTCCTTCCCTCCCTCCCTTCCTGTGCTTTTGAGATTTTAAAGAAGTTATTCCCCTGGTGGTTTGGTAACTCAAGTTACCTCAAAGCCTTCTGAAATAGAGATCAATAAAGGCAAACTCTTATGTTTAAGAATAATTTTTTCAGTGCTTGCATTCCATTTTATAACATCTGTTTATAGTTGCCTCATCTAGTTAACTGATTTATGTGTGTACCAAAGTTACTTTTGAATAATTCATCTTATTGAGTCTGATTTTCCTTTCAGTCTGTGGAAACGGTAGATGAATAACCTAATTTTTTTTTATTTTTTTTATTTTTTGAGATGGAATTTCGCTATTGTTGCCCAGGCTGGAGTACAATGGCACTATCTTGGCTCACTGCAAACTCTGTCTCCCAGGTTTAAGCGATTCTCTTGCCTCAGCCTCCCGAGTACCTGGGGTTACAGGCATGTACCACCACCGCCAGCTAATTTTGTATTTTTGGTAGAGATGGGGTTTCTCCATGTTGGTCAGGCTGGTCTCGAACTCCCGACCTCAGGTGATTCACCTGTCTCTGCCTGCCAAAGTGCTGGGATTACAAGCGTGAGCCACCATGCCTGGCCACTTGTGGGTTTCCTGCCTATTTGAGCCTTAGTGCCATGGCTAAGAGTAATGTGTGGTGGATAAGCCTTGGAGTCTGGCCGGTGGCCTTGAAACCATGGTTCTACCATTTATTAAATAGCTGGGTCAATGGGAAAGATTTTGAATCTCCCTGTGTTCTAGTGTTCTTAACTATGAATTGAGAATGATAATTATTTATCTAGTGCTTGTCACTAGTGCAACACACAATTCTAGATGTTTAATGCATACTATGGATAGGACACTTGGTTTGCAATATTCTTTTTCTCATCTTTTTTTTTTTTTTTTTTTTTTTTTTTTTTTTTGTCATTCAGCACTGCAAAGGAAATCTGACCAAATTTTAGTTTTTTTTATTCCTTTGTAAATATTTTATATTTTTCTTCACTGGAACTCATGAAATTATTTTTAACCCTGTACATACAAATACATTGAACTTTTGATGGACTAAAGATGAATTTTTCACTGATTTTGCCTAGAAATCATAGCATGTTTTTGATTTATAGACTTGTCTTTTCTTGGCTCAGATTTTTAAATATTACATACTTGACTATTTCTTCTCTTCCAGCTTGTGTGACTTCTTCCAGTGTACAGCCATAATTCTGAGCTCTTTTGGTTTAGCTTTTGCTTTTTATCTATCACTTTCTTTCTACATTTCTTTTGCATTTGTCATTTGTTCATTCTTTTTATTCATTCATTCATTTGGAGAGAGTACAGAAAAATGCTGAAAATACAGACAGCGGAATCAAATAAACCTGAATTTGAATTCTGGTATCATCATTTTCAAACTGTGTGATCTAAGACAAATCATTTAATCTCTCTAATCTTACTTTCTTCATGTGTGAAATGCAGAGAATCATGGAAATAGAAAACAGTTATAAGTTATTTTTAGTAATTAAAATATTTAGTAATTAAAATATTCTCTATATTTTAAAGTTATTTTCTGAATGGATATTGTTGGATATTCCCATTGCAATGATCATTTTTAAGATCTTCATTACCGACTTTCATTGCCTACACATGCATTTGGCAACAGTACAACTGGCATCCATCTTTCCAACTCTTACCTCTAAAATCCATACTTTGTTTACTACTTCAGACTGATTTGCGCAAATATTGTTTATTGGATGCCCTTTGTGCAATTAAAATGGATCTCAGAGTAATATGAATTCTTCTTCCTGCTTCTTTTCTATCCTTATTTGTTTTAATTACCTAACATTAATTTTATGTTCATTTTATCTATGATGTTTCTTTACATACATCTATATTTCTGTCAGTATTTCTCTGTTTTCTAACTGAATGCAACTAGCTTCTCTTCAGGAAACCATCCCAGCTCTTTCTCAGAATGTGGTTTATATTTGTGTAACAATTAGACCTTAATGATAGTTAATTATCTTCATATCTTTTATATTATCAGATTGAGTTTTTGAAGATGAACAACCAAAATTGATGCATTTTTGGAATCTCTACAGTTATTAAAATAGTTCTTTTAACAAATGATCCTTGAAATGAATGAAAGAATAGAGAGTATAACTTGATATATTTTCACTAGAGGCATTTTTGTGCATGCTGACTGTATATGTTATCCCAACTACCCCTACCCTCTCAGAGATGATAGAGTTTATTTTGTTTCATGGAGCACATTGCTAAAAAGACCACTTGAATAAAAGTCAAGACAGCAGGTTCTTGTGGCATGGTTTACTTGTGGCTTTACCTTCTTTCAATTCAGTGTAATAGCACACAAGATATCTATGTTCCATTGCTGCATCAAAATTCAGATACATCTTATGGTACAGCTCTAATAATATGTAGAAACATACCTTGAAAACAGGTGCCCCGTAAATATTTATGGAAATGAAATGTTAGTATATGTGTGAATATTTTTTAAAGAAAGACAAGAATTTAGTGATACCTGGACATTTGGTGAAGTTTTGTTCTTTTATATGGAAATAGTTGCTGGAGGAGTTTTAGGGTACGTAAATGTCAACAACCTAATTTTAGAGATGAGGTGGAAGAAAGTGGGCTTGAGGTTGTGACTTGGTTAAGATTATACAGTTCACCAGTAGAAAGCAGGAACCAAAAGCCAGGCCTTACACCATTCGGTCTAAAGCATTTTTTATTCCATAATGCTCTGAGTTCCAAGAGGCAAACCCACAGGCGCAATGTTTTCAGCAGATAGCTATATTTATATATGTAAACATCTTTTTTTGTGGTTCCACATCTCGCCTAGAGAAAACATCTTTTATTTCTCCTTATTTTTTTCAGTCTGTCATTAAGGAGATATAAAAATATAACTTTTTTTTCTTTAATTTTTATTTTAAGTTCCAGAGTACATGTGTAGGATGTGCAGGTTTTTTATATAGGTAAATATCTGCCATAGTGGTTTGCTGTACAAATCATCCCATCACCTAAGTATTAAGCCCAGCATTCATTAGCTGTTCTTCCTAATCCTCTCCCTCTCCCCAACACCCTCCTCTACAGGTCCCAGTGTGTGTATGTGTTGTTCCCTTCCATACGCCCATGTGTTATTATTCAGCTCTCACTCATAAGTGAGAACATGCAGTGTTTGGTTTTCTGTTCCTGCGTTAGTTTGCTGAGGATAATGGCTTCCAACTACATCCATGCTCCTGCAAAGAACATGACCTTGTTCCTTTTTATGGCTGCATAGTATTCTATGGTCTATATGTACCACATTTTCTTTATCCAGTCTATCATTGGTGGACATTTAGGTTGATCCCATGTCTGTGCTATTGTGAATAGTGCTGCAATGAACATATACATTCATGTGTCTTTGTAATAAAAGGATTTATATTCCATTGGGTATATACCCAGTAATGAGACTGATGGGTCAAATGGTGTTTCTACCTCTAGGTCTTTGAGGAATTGCCAAACTGTCTTCCACAATGGTTGAACTAATTTATGTTCCCACCAACAGGGTAAAAGCATTCCTTTTTCTCCGCAACCTCATTAGCATCTGTTTTTTTGTTTTTTGTGTTTTTTTGACATTTTAATACTGGCCATTCTGACTGGTATGAGATGGTATCTCATTGTGGTTTTGATTTGCATGTCTCTAATGTTCAGTGATGTTGAGCTTTTTTCATATGTTTGTTGGCTGTATGTATGTCTTCTTTTGAGAGGTATCTATTTATGTCCTTTGCCCACTTTTTAATGGGATTGTTTGTTTTTTTCTTGGAAATTTGTTTAAGTTCCTTGTAGATTCTGGATATTAGACCTTTGTCAGGTGGATGGATTGCAAAAATTTTCTCCCATTTTGTAGGTTGTCTGTTCACTCTGATGATAGTTTCTTTTGCTGTACAGAAGCTCTTTAGTTTTAATTAGACCCCATTTGTCAATTTTTCTTTTGTTGCCATTGCTTTTGTTGTTTTCATCATGAAATCTTTGCCTGTGCCTATGTCCTGAATGGCATTGCCTCAATTTTCTTCTAGGTTTTTTATAGTTTTGGGTTTTACATTTAAGTCTTTAATCCATCTTGAGTGAATTTTTGTATATAGTGTAAGGAAGGGGCCCAGTTTCAGTTTTCTGCCTCTGGCTAGCCAGCACTCCCAGCACCATTTATTAAATAGGGAATCCTTTCCCCATTACTTGTTTTTGTCAAATTTGTCAAAGATCAGAAGGTTGTAGGTCTATAGTCTTTTTTCTGAGTTCTCTAATATATTCCTTTGCTCTAGATTTCTCTTCTTGTACCAGTACCATGTTGTTTTGGTTATTGTAGCCTTGTAGTATAATTTGAAGTTGGGTAGTGTGATGCCTCCAGCTTTGTTCTTTTTGCTTGGGATTGTCTTGGATATTCAGGCTCTTTTTTGTTTCCATAGAAATTTTAAAATAGCTTTTTTCTAATTCTGTGAGTAGAACTTTTTATTTTTTCAATCCAGCATGTTTTCTCAATGTCTCCAGTTTGACTCAGCCATATATTATTATTATGGAATGAATAATTAGTGTGTCAGTATAGTTTTCTCGTTGTGGCAAAGGTTCTTTTACAATTAGAATGAAAAAAGTAGCCTCCTGTTAATCTTGGTGGGGAGGAGGTTAAACAGGTGTATACAGGTAGGTTTAGATACTGCAGAAGGGGGCAACTCACTCTTTCTTGCTCAGCTACTGAGAGATCATGGTAAGGAGACATTTCAGAGGTAAGCTGCTTCTAGCTATGTAAGAGCAGAACTAGAGGCAGGAAAGACTTCTGATATATATATATTGTTTTAACATGACTGCAGTGACACTGATTATACCAGAGAGATCATTTGAAGTTCACCAGATGGAACAGAATGAAACTTACTTCTGGCAGAGAAAGGTTCTTCCTACACTATTTGCCTGGAACCACAATCACAACAAAACCAAGCCATGAAGAATGGTGGAGATTCTTGGTTGTAACAGGCTTTTGCCAGAAGACTGTAGCCCTGGTATTTTTCAGGGATATGTATGGTGCTGGGAGCGCAATAACAGAAAAAAAAAGATAGAAACCTTTAAAACACATAGACAAGACATTCTAAGTGTCTTTCCATAATCAAGCCTGAACTCTTGGAATGACTAAGATTTTGAAGTAACCATAGGAAGGGGATAAAGACATTCTTATGATGAGGGAGAAGTAGATCTATTATTGAAATAAGAAATAAGATAAGTGGTATTATTCTGTTCACCAAATTGGTAAAAATGTACTTCTTTTGCATTTTGTGGGGAGGTTCATATTAATAAGTTCTATTGTAAATTGGGGTCAAGATATCCTGTATATTTTACTGTTAGCTTTGAACTATTTTGAAGTAATATCCTGAGAGAAAATAGAATGAGGTAGGATTTATTTATTCATTATAATTACAAATATCACTTTTATCCATTTGTTTTGATATTTTTAAAATGTGAGTGCATTACTTTCTGTGTACCAAGTACTGCTTGTAACAGATTTGGGAATTCTGAATTCTTCTGAAGTTAAAGATTCTTTACATCGACATTATTGTTTATGTCCATTATTGTGATAGCTTCGTGAACTTTAAGTAATTTTTTAAAAAAAATCACCTCTTTTCCAAAACATTCATTTAGCTTTTCACATAAACTTAGAGTTGATGGTTCCATAAATGGAGCCAAATCTCGATAGTCATCTGTACTAAATGGTGTTATATGTTTGGGCTGTGTGCTGGGGATTTCTTCCAGGGAAGAATTGGGAATGTATTACATACCCTATCAAAATATTATTGAGGAAAGTAAATACAGATTTTTGAGAGACTGGAAAGAGAATGAACAGGAAGACATTGACTATTGAATGAGAATTGTTCATTAGTGAGTCATCGTCAGTAACATGAAAAAAGATAAGGAAATTAAGAAAGACAGGAAGTATTCAGGAGAAGATGGACAGCAATACTTGCTAAATCAGAAATGGAGATAACAAAAATGGCATGACGTCAACTTGAAGGTGACAAATAGCCCTGATTTCCCCCTAAAAATACTGTTGTATCCAAGAAGCAAAGTCTTATAACTTGATCTTTAGATTAAAAATTTTGCTATTTTTCCATGAATAGAGACCATATAAATGGTCTCGCACCTTTCATTTTTTGAGATTTCTTTGGCTTGATATTTTCCAAACTTACATACAGTTTCTTAATACTGGGTTAGTACAAAATTGAGATATAGAGCAATGTGCCCAGGTTTAGAGGTTTTCTTTAAATAGTCATTTTTAATTAAGATTGTTCATTTTATAAATTCATACTTTTTAAAATCAAACCAACTGAAGTATTTTCAATGGCATAATAATGTCTTTTTGATGTATTTAATCTTCATGTCTCTTCTCACATAATACATATCTGAAGTTGATATGATAAGTCTGACATTTTCATGAGATAACTTTGTTTTATTATTTGGAAATCTTTCCTGACAACTTAATTAAAAATGCTTACTAACTTGGGTTCTTTTAATGGTTTTAGATTTTTTGCACACAATGTTCCATGTCAAAATATGCTTTCAAATCTGCTGCTTTGATAGTGAGAAGATTCTTTTCGATCATCATAACACACCTTCACATAAGTCTTGGGTAAAAAGTCAGAGTTTTACCTGGAGGCTGTCTCATTTCTCTAAAATTATTCTCGCACTCAGTTTCTTTCCAGTTGGCAAAGAAAATTTTAAAAAATCACTATATCCCTAAGGATTGATTACACTGACTAAAATTTTGTCAGTATCTAAGCTATAAGATATGAATAGCTAAATTTAAAATGACATTTTGCATCTAAAGCTTCATTTTTACATTAAAAACGTGCATATGAGATTCAAATGGGATTTTTGATATTTATTTTTGCTGTATATTTTTCTTGGGAAACTATAAACTCCTCTTGAGATTGACTTAATTACATGCCCCTTGTGGTCTGTGAAAAATAATTTGAGTTTTTGTGTATATGTGAATTTAAATGCTAGTAGGAATAAATAGTTGGCCTTAAAATAGTGATGCTCTGAACAGATATTTGGAGAAAATATAACTCACATTGTACTGGATGGATTTGACTCTGTAAATGGAAGATAAAGAGAAGAGAGAGCCATAAATTTTCCACTCTTAAAATCCATAGGAGCCGGCTGGGTGCAGTGGTTCACGCCTGTAATCCCAGAACTTTGGGAGGCTGAGACATGCAGATCACTTGAGGTAAGGAGTTCAAGACCAGCCTGGCCAAGATGGTGAAACCCCATCTCTACTAAAAATACGAAAATCAGTCGGGTGCGGTAGCATGCACCTGTAGTCCCAGCTACTCAGGAGGCCGAGGCACGAGAATCGCTTGAACCCAGGAGGCAGAGGTTGCAGTGAGCCAAGATTGTGCCACTGTACTCCAGCCTGAGTGACAGAGCAAGACTCTCTCAAAAAAAAAAAAAAAAAGAAAAAAGAAAAAAAAAGAAAAGAAAAAGAAAATAAAAACATAGAAACTATAAGTCTGTTCTTATAGAGAAGCTATTCTTTAACTAAAATTCTACACATCATACAAATATTTATATGTAAGAATTAACAGGGAATCCTTCCAAGGGTAACTTCTAGGAGCTTAAAGACTCAATGGTTCAAGGAGAGACTACTAGTCTTCTGTCTTACCTGCAGATGCAGCAGCTACTACTTCCAAGATTAGGACACACACATCTAAAGAGATCATCAGCATGTTGGGAGACATAGAGTATTAGTAAGATTCTTGGACTTGGAGCCAGAGAATGAGATTTGGGAGGGCAGGACTTGAAATGCTTTATGTTTTCTACAGAAAAAACCAGCAGCATTAACTTTACTTAGAAATTTGTTAGAAGTTTAGATTCTCAGGTGCCATCTTAGATCTACTGAATCAACATCTTTGGGATTGAGGCTCAGAAATGTGTTTTAATAAACACTCCAGGTGATTATAATACATTATAAAGTTTGGGAACCACTGTTTCAGAGAAGATAAGTTGTCTTTTTAAAATTTATTTGTAATTTTATGAATGTAGTTTTATTAGAGACAGGGGCTCCCTCTGTCACTCAGGCTAGAGTGCAATGGTGTTATTAGACTCACTGCAGCCTTGAACTCCTGGGCTCAAGTGATCTTCCCACCTCAACCTTCCAAGTAGCTGGGACTGCAGGTGGTTGCCAACATTGTCAGGCTAATTTTTTTTATTTCTCTAGAGACAGGATCTTGCTATGTTGGCCAGGCTGGTCTTGAACTCCTGGCCTCAAGTGATTCTCCTGTCAAGGTCTCCCAGAGCTCTTGTGTTACAGGCAGAAGCCACTGCACCCAGCCGGAGAAAGTAAATTGTACTAGACATGAGTTCTATTCTACTGCTTCTTAACCAACTTACCTTGTACCAGCCACTCAACCTGACTGTTTCTGCTACCTTTCTGAAAACTATGAATAAGATTTTTATATTGACTGTCTCAGCACCCATGCAAATGACTAATAAAGTAGAAGTCAACATCACACCTAAGATCACGAAGAGCAAACATTAACTTATGGGAACAATTGAACAGATTCGGAAAAGCAGATGTTGAGTTGAAGGTGCCACAGAGCAACCAATAGACACAGGGAGGAAGGAATTCAGAAAATCCTTGTTTTAAAGGCCATGGGATTCCCCCCCTTGCTGGGACTAGAAGAAATATAGATTTGCAGGTATTCAATGTGAGAAGCAGCAACTGAAAAATGAGTCCTAGAGAACCCTTCTCATTCAACAACCTGGCCTTACTCCTGATTACCCTCTATCCCCAAGGTATGAAGATCTTAAGTAGAAAAATTGATCTGCTTTCTTTGTTCATCTATTTATATAAAGAGGATAGAGGATGTTATACTAAAGATCTGCATAGTGCAGGGATGGCATCTAGATGGGGAGATAGAAGGAATGACATCTCAGAAAATCTGAGAGAACCTAAAGCCAGTTAGAAAAGATTCTGAATCTGGCCCTGAGATTTCTGGTTAAGAGTCTGGAACAATAACGAAACAATATGCACCATTCTGTGAACATCTACTGTATTTTAGGCTCATTACCTGCTTTTATAATAATCAATTAATCTATTTTCACTTTAAATTAATGGCCAGAAATCTCCAACAAGCAACTATCGTTGTCATGAAATTTGAGTAAATTTGTAGACCATTTTGTGTCTTCTAATTTTTTGAAAATTTCCATACTTTCTCATTCTCCCATTCCCCATTAGCTGATGAGCTAGTCTCAAATGTCATTTTGGAAATACTTGAAATTCTTCATCTTCCACTACAGGATCTATCCACTTAACTACATCAAAACTTACATATCCCACCTTTACTCCTGTAGAAATGGATGAGATGAAATATTCGTCCCCCCTGGGAAAAAGCTGTTCTTGATATCCTATTGTCTCTTTCCTCCACAAAGACTTCACCCAACAATTACCTCCTCTCTCTCCTTCATCTACTTTCCCTGTCTGCTGGGTCATTATCATCACCACGTCAATATGCTCTGGGATTTCTCATTTTGGTCTCACATTTCCAGTATTCCATTTATCTTCTTCTTGTTGAGCAATATTTCTAGAAAGGCTTGAATAGGAGTTAAAAGACTTTTTTCAACTCCTATTCACACTTTAAAAATATAAATCAATATTCTTTTAGTAACACAATGAATAGAAGTCAATTTCAAGAAAATCAGAATACAGAGGAACAAGATAAAAACTATCAATAATTTCACCACTGCAACAAGTTCAAAATCTGCTATATGTTCTTCCCTTTTAAACAATTTAATTTATAATTTCATCAGGTAATGTATATGCATAAAAATAAAAAAAATTAGAGATGAGGTCTTGCTGTGTCACCCACTCTGCAGTGCAGTGACACGGTCATAGCTCACTGCAGCCTCCGACTCCTGGGCTCAAGTGATCTTTTCACCTTAGCCACCCGAGAAGCTGGGACCACAGGCATGTACCACCACCTGTGGCTTATTTATTTATTTTGAGACAGAGTGTCTCTCTATTGCCCAGGCTGGAGTGTCGTGGCACAGTCTTTGCTCACTGCAACCTCCGCCTCTCAGGGTCAAGCGATTTCCAGCTAATTTTTGTATTTTTAGTAGAGACAGAGTTTCGCCATAAAAAATTATATTGAAATAATTTTTTCATGTTGGCCAGGCTGGTCGCGAACTCCTGACCTCAAGAGAGCCACGCGCCTTGGCCTCCCGAAGTGCTAGGATTACAGTTGTGAGTCACCGCGTCCAGCCTAGCTCAATTTTTCAAATGTTTTTCAGAGACAGGGGTCTCGCTATGTTGCCTAGCCTGAATTTAAACTCCTTCTGGGCTCAAGGGGTGCTCCAGCCTCAGCCTCTTCAGTAGCTAGGATTTAATACATGTTCATAAGTTTAAAGTACAAAGACACTGGGATGAGAAAATACTTTCCACCCCACTTTCCTCAGCCCTGTTTAAGAATGAATGAATGAAGTACTGCAAAATGGCAGCCATGGCATAGAACTTCTCTTTATTTAGAGTCTTTATATTTTTACTCAGAATTCTTAATCACAAAATTTCTTTCAAAACTCAAATAAATAAATCTTTCAAAGTGGAATTGTTGAATTACCAGGATTTGTGGGAAACACAGTTGCCCTGGTATCATAAGAATGTGTACGTAAATAGATGACTGCTCTGTTTAATTTTGTGCAACCTCAAGATTAGGTAGTACATAGAGGTGAACAATTTAATAGTTAAAACCAAGGCATATTCCATTTAGAATATTTCGTTTCTTCACCTGTTTATGCACGCTGTCTACCTAAATATATGGTTTGCTTTTCAAAACATAGTGACTATTTCTGAATTGATTTAGTAAAAATAACATTAGGAATGTGAATCTCATCTAGCAGAGAATATATTGTAAGATGCAATTTTCTAGTAAACCTTCCGTCATATAACCCTTTAATAAGAAAACACTAAAGCAATTGTATTTCAAGATGGTGTAATCGATAGCAATAAAAGTCTACGTGTAAGTCATGCCTTCTTTTGTTTATTACTTGTGCCATTTTCCTCCTTTTGGAAAAAAAGCATTCCCTTCATAAATATAATGTTAATTGGAAAACCCAATAACTGACATCTATATTGGAAAGGACAACAATAGATAATATAAATAGGATATCAAATATGTGTTTCAGATGTTAGATTTTTAATGTCAGTTTTAATACATTCTAGCATTCCATGAGAGTAAATCTATGGTCCTTAATGGTCTAGTTTGCATGCACTGCAGTCTCCAGAGACTTTTCAGACCAAAAACACAAAGCATATTCAAAAATGAGAAATGTGCTTTTACTTCTTCTATCATAAGACTTTTTCTACACAATTATAACATGTATTAAAATAGACATTTTAAAGGAAGTAAGTTAAATGAGTGTATGTTTTCAAAATAAATATTTAAAAAGTTAAAAATTATATTTATTAAAAAATCCAATATCATGTCTTTAAGCAGTGTTAATAATGATTATTGTTATACCTAAATGTCATGTCAACTATTCAACTTTACATCTTTGCTTTTTAAAATCCAGAATGTCATCTTCATATCATACATAATATAGGAAAGTTCCAATTCTGCATGGTGATATTTCAACAGAAATTTCTGAAATTATTAAAAGATCTGAATTACAGGTTTAACACAACATTGATATGTTTGTTAACCCTTTATTCCCCACCTCCTGTTTTTGGTTTGGGGGTCTATCATCATATGGCAGTGTTTATCCGTATTCCTGCATTAATAAATTACCATTCACAAGTGTTGCTATTAATGTTTGTGTTCTCACTTAAATTCATACGTTGAAATCCTGGGATTAGCACCTTTATAAAAGTGACCCCATAGAGCTAGCTCTTCCCTTCCACCATGTAAGGACACAGCAACAAGATAACACGTGTGAGTTAGTGGCTCTTACCAGACACGAATCTGCCAGTACCTTCTTCTTGGACTTCCCAGTCTCTAGAATTGTAATACATAAATTTCTCTTGTATAAAGGATACCTAGTTTATGGTATTTTATTATAGAATCCCAAATGGGCTAGTAGAAGTATATGAGCCAGAACAGTAAGTACTATATAGTTGTTATTGTAACACCTTCTATAAGAATTTTCTGCTCTATTTGAAAATTACTTTAAGTCCTTGGTTATGAAGAAAAATGCTTTGCTAATGAAGATGAACATTTCCAATGTGTTAAGTGCAGTTACTTTTGTTCCCTAAGTATTTTTCTTCATATGTAATTAGGCTGGATGATTTAATGAAATCCAGATTAGTGTCCATGGATAATGAGGTGAATCCCATCAAGATCCTTCCTTAGTGGCTTTATTTCTAGGAACATTATTTTAAATAGGCCATATCTATACAAGAAAAGTAAAGAACAGTATAGAATTAATTTTATTTTTGGATCAAAGGTGTACAAAGGGAATAAAATTAGGTAACGAGCTAATGGGAAATATACAAATTTGGGGACTTGTGGCCTCAGAGTTGTTGGAAACTGAATAAATCCATGAAACAACTGCCCAAGTCCATTTCTTTTTCAAAATGTTTATTTTTAATATTTTGGTCTGTTTGGGTTTTATTAGGTTTCTTAGATTTGATAAGAAAATGGATGGTTTATAAATTTGAAGTTCTAGTTGACGTGTGTAATTCCTTATATCTTCCAATTCTTTTTTATTATACAAAGTCAACATTTTTAAGATTCTGTGACATTTTATTACATTTTAGCCCAAGATTATTTATATTTGTATCTATTCATCTTTGCTTTTACATAAACTCCATGTTGTTACAAAATAATTTAAAACACCTCATATACTTAAAGCAAGATAACATATGTTCTGATAACGTGCATCAAGAATATATGAGAAATATGACAGAAAAAAATTCAAGGGCATGGTATAAAATCAGCCAGAAATTATTTTAGTTTACAAAATGCATGTACTGATAGACTGTACAATTACTAACTATGAGTTTCTAGTTCATAATAAGAATATAACAAACATAATGGTGATGATATGAGTCACTAAGAATTTTGGCTTAATCTGTGATAGACATTGAATTACGCTGTTTACATAGTTCACTTAAGAATTACCTCAACCCTGAAATTATAATCATTTTCTATATAATGAAATGACCTCTAACTCCAAAATCTTATCAAAAATTGCAGAGATAGTAACTGTAGAAACTAGAAACTCAAACTGGCTAATATAAATATAAAGCTGATTCTATCAACTCTAGGCATCACTGCCTCTTAATTAGTTTTTGTCAGCTTTCTCTTCATTATACACTATGGCCAAAAATCATTTGAAGGCTAAGCAGTTTTATGTTGTCTGAATGACATTGACCCATCTAACTTACACTTGCAACTCATCACCCAGGAGACAGTAGTTCCTCATACAATAGGATGAGGATACCAGATACAGGTCATTGTAGGGAACTTTAGATTTGCAGAAATCTTTGTAATAGATTATTTTACCAACCTTCTAACTGGTTTCAGCAAAAATCACATGAGTGTTTGGTAGTCCAGCAGTAAACTGAATTTTTTTTGAAGTCCTTGGAGTTTTCTACATAGACCACCAAGTCATCTGCAAATAGTAACAGGGTTTATTTATTCACTTCTAATAAATATACCTTTTATTTGCTTTCCCCCCTCCCATTTATTGGGCTGGTTAAGACTTCCAGAATCCTGACTATGGAAGAAACAACACACATTGATCACTGCATAAGAGCACGTCCTGTGTAAGCCATGTGAGGATACACACAAGGTGTTATCATAGTTTGTGCCATAATTCACTCTTCAAAATGCCATTCCGTTATTCTAAAAGGTTAGTCACTTTATAAAGATGATGAACATGATGACTGTCACGAATTCCACAAGACATGAGCCCACTTCCACTCTTTATGAGGTGTAAAATGAGCTTGCCTTCCTTCAGTGAACTCTAGTTCTATGATGTGGCATAATTTTTGAAAATGATTGATATGCCACAACTTCTATTATGCTGATTCAAGTTAGCCTTACATTTACTGCATTTGAAACCTTTCCACTTACACAAGTCAAATAAGACTTTAGTGGGCTGCCCATCAATTTCAGTCCTACAGACATATGATTAATTATAGAACATCAAAGTTCTCTGTGTGTCAAGCCATCCCTATAACTGCTTGCAGTCTGCCAACCATTGTGATTCCTACTCTTAGCAGTTAAGTGCTGCCACCTGGCCCCTGGCACTCCTGGATCTCATCATCCTCATTGGATTCAGAGAGCCACTTAGACAGTGAAAGCTTCCACTGCTGTTCCTGGACTGCAAAGAAGAACCAACATAGAGCTCTTCAGTTGCTGGGACACCTTTCACCAATGTGTTTCTCAAAGACTTGAAGGAAATGTCTTTGGGACTCTGCTAGTTAGGGTGTGAGTAAGCAGATCTTACATAAAAAAATCTACCCTAGCATTTCAGTCTCCCCAAGTCTTCGATTATTGTCCTCTAGATTACACCAAGGAAGTTCTGGAATCTCAAGTGCATTCTCTGTGGGCCACTTTTGGGTTTGTGTCTCAATACACCAATTAAACAAATGGTAGAGCCATTCCCAGACACTCAGGCAAACACATTGAATACAGAATCTCTTCTTAGTGTACCCATATTAATATATTCGGCCTGATCCAACATATTTCTTCCACTCAGATCCTACTTGTTAGGCTATGTTCCCATATATTTTTCCCAGGTTTGTGTTATAAATTGGCAAAATTATGCAATTCTTTTGGTGTGTAGGGTGACCGCTCATGGATTGTACTTTGCCAGATTTCCTAAGCCTGTGGGGACTGATTCTGGTTACAAGTCTAGGAGCAATGAGAGGTGGTGGGAATGGGACCTCAGGAGGATTAACAATGCCCTGCAAAGCACCTGTATCATCTGAGGCAAGTATGGGTTTGCAGGCAAGGACAGGCTAACCTCCTCAGAGAGGGAAATAAGGCCTGCTTCCACAGGCCAGTGAGGCTCAGTAGAATTTAGGGGTTCAAAGTCTTCAACTTCATCACAATCTGCTCAGAAATCATCCCAATTTTCAGGACTCACATGTTTTCAATTTATGGTCTAACTTTAACATAAGAAAGCCTTGTGAATACGGGAATTTAGTTTGCATAGTGATTCGGGTATCTGTAGATAAGATTTAGGGTTTAATCTTCAGAAATCTTGTTTCTGAAGCTCCTGGAAATAAAGATTTATTTTCGAGTGTTCATAAAAGTTTTCTGGTCCCCTACTTAAAACTTGAGCTTAGAATTTAAATGTCTGTGCTTATGATTTTTCTTCTCCATGTCCTCCATGCATTAGAGTCAAGCAATCAACTCTATATATGAGTTGTTCTCTGTAGTTTCCACTAAAATACTTGCTGGTGGCAAATACTTGTTCACGTAAGGCCTTGCCTTTGGTAATCATTTGATTGCAGGTGATAATAAAAGTTACTCTTTTTGCCACTGTGTTTTGTGGACTGTAAGCATCTGGTTAACACAGGAAAACAGAGCCATTAATGTTTTAAGTGTAACTAAATCAGAGAACTAATTACACATTCTTATCCTTAAGGTTCTGTTCCCCTGGACTGACTTCTGATACCAATACTGGTATCAGTCAGTGTGTGGCAGTAGTAGAATCTCTATGAGTATTGTAGAACAAGGGATTCTTTATGAGCATGACACTTTACACAGCTGTGGAAGAAGCTGGAAGGGTTGTTTTTACTTTTGTTCATTTGTTTGTTTTTCTTAATTTTCAGGGAAATTAGAGATTTGGAGAAAAGTCACTAACCAGCTCTTCTGTAGTCAGAGTTGGAACATAAAGGAAGCATGATGAAGATCTGGCAAAAAGCCTGGGCCACTGTGAATTATCAGGCCCTGCTCAGCAGACCCTGGGAGAAGAGCTGGACATAGAATGAGGAAAACAGGGAGAGCTTAGAATCTCCTTTTCATCTTTTTCCCTGATCTCAGATGAGTTCCACAGAGTTGTCAATCTTGCCTTCCAAATCTCAAATAATTTTTAAATTTTGGCCAACTCCAACACAGACCATACACAAACAGGGACTCTGGGAAGCATAGTTTCAACTTGTCCAAATGACAGACCAGCAAAACATCTTAGGTGGTAACATATTCTCTTTATAGACATCTAATCTACAAGCTGAAACCAAATAAAAAGCTAGCCAGAATGTGAATGCATCTGAATAGATACTTTACCACTTCAACACAAAAGATTGGCATCAATCAAATATAAATTCTTCTCACATGGGTCTTTTGACATATTTAAGAGCTCTCAATCAGAAATAAACAATATGGGCTACGTAATAGTAGCTATTAAATATAAAAATCTACTTATATATCTAACTAAACATTTTATCTTCCATTTAAAATCATAGGATGCTAAACCGCTAGTTGGATGGTTAAATTTGAGATTTACCTGGATGTTTGCATTATAATAATAAGCAAATGCAACAAAGGCTATGAAAGTTCATATACAAAGAAATACTGTTAAGAGGGTTAATTAGTTGTTTGCCAAAGCCTAATAATTTCTTCTGTAACTTCTATAGAACTTTCTAATGGGAAAACACAATATATATATTACATTAAATCCTATTGTAAAATAGAATAGTAAAATGGAAAATAATAGCTTAAAGTTAAAGCACTGAAAACAACATATAAGCAATTCATAGAGGTCTAAGTGAGTTTAATTGCAGCTCTGACTAAAGGTATTGGCACATTTCTGTTGCATACATATGTAAACTTCTTGATATGTCATCATCCATCCATTTTGGTAGAAGAAAAGGTACGTTTTGTAGAAAATATTTTCCAATTCTAATGTGGGCAGAAAATCATATAAATATTTATTTAAAAGGAAAGGAGTAACCACAGACCCATAGGTTCATTTTATTTTCCACTGATATTTATTTCATTTTTTTCTTGCTGAGCTTAATTAGAAAAGTCTTGTGTAGAGAAGTCCAGTGCAATTTAATCAGCAGGAAAATGCATTTATTCTGGAGAAAGTATTTAAAAACAAAGAAAAGGGACTGCTGGAAGGATTTATTTTGGTAATACCACCTAGAGGGGTAAGGTTAAAGATTCAATTTATGCTCAACAGGAATGAAGCAGTGAATAGAGGAGGCAGAGTGACTTAGTTAGCAAGACATTTGGTGGTACAAACGGTCCATGCAAAATAGTCACATTGGCTTCGAACTGGGATTGGAAAATACCAGCAGAAAATAGAACAATGGAAAGAAATCAACTGAGTCCAGTTTTGCAGACAGGAAGAGATAAACAAATATTTTCAAGACAGTATTCTTATATGTAAGCAAGATGCCATGGGAACACAGAGGAGTTAACTTCTTTGCCTATGGTAGATTGTGGAGTTTATCAAATAAATAACATTAATTGGAACTTGGAGAATTAGTTGGCCATCCTCTGATGTTAATTAAAGAGCAAATGGTGATATTGTAGCTAAGAAGACCAACAGGTTCCACATCATGGGGGACATGAGAGTCTCAGAAATTTGCTAGGGAGGGCAACGTAAAATTGAGAAACACAGTCTGGTGTGCAAGAAGTGGTGAACATTTGGGAGTTGGGCTGATGGTGTTAGGAGGGGAGAGGGAATGAGAAGGGCTGACTCTATAATGAATGCTTAAGGCTAAGTTGTAAATGACTTTTGTAGACTAAATTACGAAGACTGGGTGATGGAGATTTAATAAATATATCCAAATTTGTAAAATAATAAAATGGTATAATATTTTAAGGAACTATATCAATAAAGCAGAGACTAGACTAGTGTTGGAAGAGAAAAAATTTGCTGCAGAAGGTATAGCTGTATCTGAAGTTTATGGAAGAAGAGTGAAAAATTGTGAGGCAATATTAGAGAGGGCTGGGAGATAAGCATTTAGAGATATTAATAATAAAACACAAAGGACCAAAGAAATATTATGGCTTCTGAAGTTATAGGAAAAATAGGGATTAAATCAAAGGATATGCAGAGTCATCATAAGTGGGAAGAAGAAGCAGCACAATTATATAAGACAAATCAATCAGAATCTAAACCAAGGCTGTATGTAAACAGTTGACAGAACTATAATCCTTGGGATACTGGCTCTGAAAAGAAAGAAAGAAAGAAACAAGAATCAAATCACTAACCACTGGAGACCTTTTGGAAATACAAAAATGTCTTAAGTATCAAAGAGCAATCATTGCCTCTGAAGGAACTGGGAAAAGAGCATAGATATTTTGTTATAACATGCATAAATAGAAGCATATCTCAAACGAAGTGTGAAAAGAAATTGGTGGAAGGTATGATGCCTCTTTCACTTTTATTTAAAATAAAAGGGTAGAATCGAAGTGAATTCAACCATACCTTGAAAAAAGCTTCATTCGTCTGAACCTGGGCTTTAAATCTGACAAACTTGATGATCTTTATATGTTTCTTCATCATAGGACCAAATTACATGTCAAACTTTCCAGTATTTTCACTTAGTATCATATGGTTTATTCTTACCCAAGTCATAAAATATTCTTCAAAGTAACATTTTATCATGTGAATATTTGATTTCATATATGTGTTATAGTTTATTTAGCCTCTTCTCATTGTTAAGCCTTTGTACTGTCTCCAATCTTTGGGATTATAAAAAACATTTGATGAACATCCAACTAATCCCAGCAATCTAATACAGTTTTCTCATGGTAATTCTGAAAGTGGATTACTAAATCAAGGGATTCAATATATTTTAGACTCTTGGAAACATAATGCTGAGTCATACTCCAGAAAGAATGCAACAGATGCCCACATATCATTATATACATGCCATCATTTAATATTAACATTTAAAAAGTATTTACCAATGTAAGAAGCAAAAATTGTAATTATTTTAATTTGTTTGCTACTAATGCAGGTCATTTTTAAATATGCTTATTTATCATTTGTGTTGATTTTTTCCATTTTGTCCTATTTTCTGTGAAAATTCAACTTCTAAAGTTGTTTTTATTATAGCACCAGAGATGAACACGTCATTTTATGTACTTCAGTTGCGTAATGGTTTTGAAATATATTGAAGAGTGTCCCACAGGGAGGAGAGTATATTTGGGTTTAAAATGTTTCATTCTTGAAAGAATTGCTTAAATTTAAATAGCAAATGAAATAAATTAAGAAATAATGACATATATTTGGAATAAAACATTGTTTATTATTAAACTAAATATATGTGGCATGTACAGTATATGTGAATTGTTGAATAGTTGTTATTGCTATATATTTTAATATATACTGTTAATCTTCTTATAAGATGCCTTGCAAATACAAAATACATTTCAGTGACAATTAAAATTTTAAAAATACAATGTATTTCAATACTACTTTAAAAATCCTAAGTTCTATTAGCAATAAAAAGAGATTGAACTGAAGGAAATAGAGTACATGCATCATAAGGTCCCAATGTAATACAGGTGTCATAGATAAATATAATTCCATTCTTGATATTGATAACTAAAGTATAAAATATTCATAAAAGTTGATAAAAGTGCCGGAAGATTGTCTTCCAAACAAAAATACAGATAAGATAAATTACAAAATATATATAGCAAAAACATATACGTCAAATGTACAGCATTAAAAGCTTAAAAGCAAATAGCATGAAACGAGATAGAAAAATCTAACTTAAAATAAGCATACATGCTTTAAGTTCTCCAATTACTAGAGCAATGTCCATTGCTTAGATTATTTTAACTTTTATTTTAAGTTCAGGGGTGCATGTGTAGGTTTGTTATATAGATGAACAAGTGTCACAGGGGTTGGGTGTACAGATTATTTTCTCACCTGGGTACTAAGTTTAGTGCCCAATAGTTATTTTTTCTGATCCTCTAATTAAAAATTAAATATAATGCTTCTCAAACACGTTGCGTACATTTCTGAAAGACACTGAAACGAGTAGGATTTATGAAAAAAAGAGTTGGAACTAGACCTCTGAAAATTTATGCAACCTTGTAAACAGGCAGTATCAAACAAAAACAATAACAAGCCTCAACAATATCCTATAACAGATGAAATGACATCTTAAGATCATGAGGAAGAGAAATACATAGTAATTTAAAATTCTGCTATGTCATAGTAAATTTAAAAGTGTATCATTGAGAGAGAGAGAGAGAGAGAGAATCAGACATTATGCATACACCATTCAAGATTATTATAGGCTCTAGATCTACTGAATAACTTATAGAAAATACAGGAGACCGAGAACACGTTAACTTCCTGAGGCTACAATCAGCAAAGTCCAGATTTGGGAACATGCTTAGAACAAATGACCTGGTTTCTTTGACTAAAATGTATCAGGATTAAGTAAAAAGAGAAGGGAAGGATTAAGTAAAAAGAAAATGGAAACTGTAGACTAAAATACCTTGGATAATATCAAGAACACACTGTATGATCCTTGTGTGGATCTTGATTAATTATGTTAATTAAAATAATTGTGAAATAACTGGGGAAATGTGATCATTTATTGGGTATTTAATGATGAAATTGTCATTTTTATGTTGAATAATAATATTAAATTTGTTTAAAATAGGCATTTTTCTTTCAGAGATTAAACTTAAAATAATTATGGAAGTAATTACATGATACTTGGGGTTGGTTTTATGATAATTGGTGGTCGAGGGAAATTGGTGAGGACATAGATGAAGCAAAATTGGCCATGCTTTGATAACTATTGAAGTGAGGTGATGGGTACATGGAATTTCATTAAAGTGCACTATATACTTTCACATGTATTTGAAACTTTTCATAAGAAAATATTTGAGGGAAAATGAAGACAAAACGAAAAGAAGCAGCACAATAGAAGTGATGGAAGGAGCGTTCAAGCTACTGAGTTTTGGGACAAGGGAATACTTTGGAATGTCTGTAGAGAATAGCTCAAAGCACACTTTACTTCCAAAACAGAGCAAATGTCCTCACTGAGCCAGGGTAAAAAGATATTGTGCACAAAATTCATATACAGCTGGTTGCATTCAGTAATATTGATATACTGAACTTGGTTGCCACTAATGAAAAAATTCATGTTATAGAAATATTCATTTTAGCAGAATAGATAGTAAATAAGAAAGCAATGATAATAACTATTAAGTCCATGTATAATTAAAATGAATTAAAGTAGACAAGGGAGTTTATCTATTCGACCTTGGTAAAACATACAATCTTAACTCAGTATAGAAACATAAACATTTATAGCTGTCTCTTACCATACCAATATACAAATGCATATTATTTTCAACCATATTTATATTTATTATTCAAGTACACTAAATTTTTTTGATATTAATACTACCACTGCTTTTTGTTCAACATCTCAATTTTGAGTGATAATTTTGTGTGAAAATTTGGTTGAAAATTTTCCACGATGTGAACAATGCCTTCTTATTTTTCCCAAATAAAGCTGATGGATGATACAATGTATGAGATTTTGTATGTAAGAGAAGGTCTTTCTGTTATTTTCGCATAAGCATTATAACTAGACTGTGTCTAAATTCTTGGATGATTATATTTCTCTCTCAGTTTTGCAATATTCCCTTATTGTTTTCTGAAGTGGAATGTTTAAGAAACTTGGGGTTTTTGTTGTTTTTGTTTGTTTATTTGTTTGTATCCGTGAGGGTAGCTCTCCTAATCTTTGTAGAATTCAAAGAGCTCAGCAGTATATACTGAACATGTTTCCTTTATCAGCTTGCTTGTTGCAAGAAAAAACGATAAAATTTTCTTACCAATTTCATGATTATTGATCTTATTCGATTTTTTTATTAACTGCAAGTTGAACTTTCATGGTTAGTAATAAGTATGTTCTTTGCCTTTGCCTTTGGGAATGTTTCTCGGTTTTGTTTTCTACAGCATTTATTTGAATTTTTTAAAGCATCAGTTGTGTTATTTATTTTCTGCAAGAGGAGTCAACAAATAATTGGATACTAATTTAGTCTCAATTCACAATACACATTTGATTAAAACAGTGTGGCATTGGCACAGAGATTGACTATTTCTATATTAGGAAAGCTTTAGCAGGATGTGATACTAATATTGTGAATAAAATTTCATTGACTGTAACAAGGTAGAGGGAAATGGAATCCCAGAGAGGAACCAGTAAACATAGGTATAGAAGCAGGATGTGCATAAGAAACTACAAGTAGTTTACATTTTCTAGTGTGTACAGTCTAAATAAGATGAGAGGTGGGTAACAGCAATGTGTTAATTTGCTAGGGCTGCCAAAACAAGCTGCCATAGCCTGGGTGGCTTAAACACAGACAATTATTTCTCAAAGTTCTGGGGCCTACAATTCCAAATCAATGTGGCTGCAGGTTTGGTTTTTCCTAAAGCCTCTCTCCTTGACTTCTAGATGGCTGCCTTCTTGTTGTGCCCTCACTCAGCCTTTTCTCTGTACATACCCCTGGTGTCTCTTCCTCTTCTTATAAGGACACCCATCTTACTGGATTTGGGCCTCACTCTCATGGACTCATTTTAAATTAATCAACTCTTTAAAGACCGTATCTCCAAATACAGTTGTATTCAGACTTATTGAGGCTTGGGACTCTGACATATGAATTTTTGGAGGAGGCACAATTGAGCCCATGACAAGAAATATTTTAAAGTATTTTAGATTAAATGACATGGAGTTCGATCTTTATTTATTTTTAATTATTTTGTGGAGGGAAAACACTGTAAGATTTCATGTATCAGAGTGATACAGTGTCTAGAGGTTTATAATATATTTTGGAAACAATATTGTAGGACTCTCATATTTATTATTAACAAAACAGTACTGTAGAGGAAATAATGTAAATTAATATTTACATATACACATCCAAATGTCTTATCAGAGAACATTCTTACCACAACTGTGATAGGAAAAGTAATAAAATAGCCAAGATACGGTTGTCACTAGCTTCATGTCCCATTACTTAACTATAATTATTTAATATAAATGAATAAAGTATTTCAGCTTATTCCAAAATAATAATTTTTTACTAGTTCTTCAGATGGAAGTAGGTATTACATGTGTGTGTGTTTGTATGTTGTGTGTGCAGGTGCATGTTCATGATGGGTTATTTGCTGTGGTTTGAATGTGTCCCCCAAATTGCATGGGGTTGGGGACTCATGAAGGTACTGGTGACTTTATAAGAAAATGAAGAGAGATTTGAGCTGACACATATGCTCTTAACCCTCTCAACATGTAACGCCTTCTGTCATTTTATGACGTAGCAAGAAGGCCCTCACCAGATGCCAACACCATGCTTTTAGACTTCCCAGCCTCCAGGACTATAAGAAATAAATTTCACTTTTAAAAAATTTACCCAGTCTCTGGTATTCTGTTTTAGCAACAGAAAATGGACTAAGACCATGTTCTATAAAATTATAATGAGGTTATTCCCTAATTGGGAATATAAAACAGACATATATTTAACTGATTCTTAATGACCTCAGATTTTATAGATTAAAATTTATAGTTCTAGTTTTATTCCAGAATAAAAATGTAGTGTTAACATCATCGTTGTGTGATCATTTCCATATTACACTTTATAGTCTCTCTTGAGTGTTGCTTGGACATAGGACAACTTACTTTTTAAATTATTGTCTACATCTTTAAGTGTCTTCTTTCATTGCTTCATTCAGCAACATTTAATCAAGCACCAATAAGTGCTAGAAACCTTCTATCCATTAAAGATATGGCAGTGAGCAAAACAGATAAGGACACTGATTTCATGGAGCTTATATTATAAATATGTAATAAATAAATAAATAAAATGAATATTATCAGGTTGTGGTTTAAGTGATGAGCTTTTCTGTGTTTGGTCTGTTGATAGACTCATCGAGTAAGTTTTCCATAACAGATATTTTACCTTTTTAAAATTCTATAATATCTATTCTGTTCTTTCTTTAGAGTTTACATTTCTATTCTATAGTTTCCATCATGTTCACCCATATAGTCTATATTTTCTTCTAATATTAGTCTTTAAATTTTATAGTTATTTAAAAGTCCTTGTTTAGTAATTCCAATATCTGATACACTTCTATTAACAGATTTTTCTTTTAATCTTGTCATATTTTTAAACTTTTCCAAGAGTAGTAATTTTTAAAAATTGTATCCTGAACGCAGTGAATGATATAATGCAGAGACGCTGTATTATGCTATTTTCCTGAGTTGAGTATTGAGTTTTATTTAAGTAGATGGTCAAATTCCTAGCAAATTACTATGACCCTATTGGAGCTAGTTTTCTTTTTTAATTTTTATTATACTTTAAGTTCTAGGATACAAGTGCAGAACTTGCAGGTTTGTTACACAGATATACATGTGCCATGGTGGTTTGCTGCACCATCAACCCATCATCTACATTAGGTACTTCTCCTAATGCTATCCCTTTCCTTTCCCCCCATCCCATGACAGGCCCCATTGTGTGATATTCCCCTCCCTGTGTCCATATGTTCTCGTTGTTCAATTCCCACTTATAAGTGAGAATATGCGGTGTTTGTTTTTCTGTTCCTGTGTTATTTTGCTGAGAATGATAGTTTCCAGCTTCATCCATGTCCCTGAAAAGGACATGAACTCATTCTTTTTTATGGCTGTGTAGTATTCCATGGTGTATATGTGCCACATTTTCTTTATCCAGTCTATCATTGATGGGCATTTGGGTTGGTTCCAAGTTTTTGCTGCTGTGAATAGTGCTGCATCATGCCAGTTAGACTGGTGATCATTAAAAAGTCAGGAAACAACAGATGCTGGAGAGAATGTGGACAAATAGGAATGCTTTTACACTGTTGGTGGGAGTGTAAATTAGTTCAACCATTGTGGAAGACAGTGTGGCGATTCCTCAAGGATCTAGAACCAGAAATACCATTTGACCCAGCAATCCCATTACTGGGTATATACACAAAGGATTATAAATCATTCTACCATGAAGCTTAGTTTTAAGCAGTACAGAGTGAACACATTTCACTTTTACTCTTAAATTTAAGGCATTGTTCATACTACTACAGCAAGGTTCTTACTTCCTTCTGGTAACTAGAATGAATGTTTGGGGTGGTCACCAAGGTCCTTCCTTTCTGGTTGAATTAGAACTTCAATGTGTCACCCTTGAGATCTTTGTTCAGGTCTCAGCTGAGCAACAGTTGACCTACGTTGGGCCTCATGAAGTGTCTCTGACAATGAGCAATGTGGCGTTGACCCTAGGACATCTGAGTAGCCCTTAGGCAGATCTCTGGGACATCTGTGCATTTTCCACTTCTCTGGAGTTCTGTCTGTCAAGTTCTAACTGCTTCAGTATCAGAAGATCAGGAATGGAGCTCACTGCTTCAGCTCCCCCTTCCCTGCATCGCATTTAGAAATGCTCCCAGGCTGGAAGCCAGGGTGCACATGGTACTCACTTGTAAACATGCTTCTGTCCAGGATCGCAGCTCCATGGTGCTTGCTTTCTAATGCCTGAAAACAGGTTTTTTTTTTTTTTTTCCCCCATATATTTTGCCAAACTTTATTGTTATTTACAGTGGGGAATAAAAAAGATAACCAGTTTCTTCATTATTTCTTGTATACAATTGCCTATTTTTTAAATATAATACAATTTTAAAGTTCCAAATGGCAAGGAAGAAACTATGTACATTGCTTCAGTGTTTCATTATCATAAAATGGAAGTTAAAAGTCTTCTCTTTTCACACATTTATTTTTAGTGTCAATTTCTCTACTGCCTAACTATTTTATATTTTATCCGTGAAAAAATATTTCTAAGGCAGTGTTGTCATTATTTTTACTGGTATCCTTTGGTCTGGTTAACCTGATTAACTTGAAGGAAATAACATTGGGTCCAATATTTGGAACAGTAGAGACAAAGAATGAAATTTTCAAGTACAGATCTATCTAACATACAGTAGAGACCGCCAGATAGCTAAAGTTTATCTGGAAATCCTGCTCTATAACGAACATATTTTTGTTTTATTGGACACAGAATGTAATATGAGTCACAATTATCTCTCATACGAGTCTATATTGTTATTCAGATGAGTTATAAATCTGTGATTACTATTTCCATTGGTGAAATATTGATGCTATCTTTTTGACCTGTTGATATAAGGTATGTAGGTGACAAGCGTAAGCCCATTAAAATGGTAAAATTTGGTAGATTCTTGAGTAGGAATTTCAAATCAATAGGTCTTCTTTGGAAACTGTGATCTATGGAGCTGGAATGAGGTAATTTGAATGCTGTTTAATCCTTTTTTTTTTCCAGTTATAGTGGCTAAAGAAATTGTATTCTGAAATCTTTCTTTTTTTTTTAGTTATGGTAGCTAAAGAAATTTTATTCTGAAAGAACACAGGTCTTCATAAAGTGGGATATGTAAACAGTACAAAACAAGTTATATTTTGTATCGATCATGAAATAGAAATTATACGATTTGATTTCTAGTAACAAGTCACATTGCTAATGACATGGGAAAGGTTCCCTTGTCCCCCTCGCAGGGCGTGCAACGCGGGTGTGGCTTGCTTCTTCATTGCCCAGCTGCTCAGCCTTCTAGGGGAGCACACAGACCGGCAGGTTGGGGCCTCCGATGCCCCGGCAGTGTCTAGGGGTGACTAGTTTACAGATCTTGCAGCCCCATGGCTGTGTTACAGGTGCTCTCTTAGTTGCGTTTATAGGTGGCTTGTGTTAACCAGCTCAATTACACCCCCTTCCTTATCACAAGGACAGAGGGATTTCTGTATCCCGGGGTTTCTTGCCTTGGTGTACCAGAAGAATTGGATCACAGGTGGGCTTGGAGTGCAAAGTTTTATTGAGTGGAAGTAGCGCTCAGCCTCAGCCAATGGGGGTGCCAAAAGGGAGATGGTGTTCAGCTGGAGCTGGGCGGCTCTGCGTCCCCAACTCTCGTCTGACTGCCACAGCCAAACTCCATCTCGTCCCACAGGTTGATGGCCTGCCAGCCTGCCGGTGCCAGTTGGTGTGCTCTTCTGCCAGCAAGCTCTCCACTCACAGCCGCTTGTGTGTTATCCACGGATGTGTTCCTCACGACATCCAGCCACTTCTGTGTCTCCCTGCTAGGGATCTCTGGGCTTTTTAAGGCGCAGGATGGCGCCGTGGCAGGCCAGGGTGGTCTTGGGAAATGGAACATTTGGGCAGGAAATGCCTGTCCTCACCTAGGTCCGTGGGGGTGGAGCCCTAGCCAGGAACCCGCCTTTCTCTAGCCAGCACTTCCCTTCCCCTTTCCATATCATTTAAAGGGAACACACTTTTCCCTTCCCAGCACTCCGATATCACAAATGATGGAACTAATTCTTTAATTTTCCTATATGGAGAATAGATATACATAGTACAAAATAGTTGAATGAGGGCACTGGGACAGCAATTATTTCACCTTAACATCTTTAGAAAAACAGGTCATGTTACCGATGAGTTGGTCCTACAGGTTTAACTAGTATGAATTAATTAACACACAAGGAAGACAATATCAGAATACTTTTAAAATTGTGAAGACTCAGTGTGTCTTCTAAATAATTTAACAGAATAATGGAAACAGTTTAAAATAAATAACATGACTATTATGAAGACGTAAATCTAAAACACTACTTTTAAAATAATTTTACTTTTAAAAATTATTCTTTAATTGATACGTAGTGATTATACATATTTATGTGGTACAATCTGATGTTTCAATGATATGTATGCATTGTGTAATGATCAAATTAGGGTAATTGGCATATCTGTCACCTGAAACATTTATCATTTGTTTGTGTGTGGTGGGAATCAGGTGCATCTTAAAATAGTTGTCTACAGTTAATATGACATATTTTCATTTTATCGAAGTTATTATTGAAATATTTTTCCTCAAAAATGATAAGTAATAAAATAAAGGTAGAATGCTATTTTCTTTTGAAAAGAAAATATAGAAGATAGAAAATTTGGGAAGTTACATGGAGATCATTAATTTGTATTTGTTTAAAAAATAAACCAGATATAAAAAATTAACACACTAATTAATATATTTAAACATTTCTTGATACCTCCAGGAGACTCTTTTCTAATCACAGAATTTTTATTGGGCACCTAATGCCAAGATCCTTCTATTTGTTGCTGGCGTTAGAGATTTCCCATGAATAGAAAATAATTAACAATGTTTTCTCTTTGTTTAAGATAATAGCCAACTTAGTTTCTCTTTTCGCAAAATGTACTTCTTAAAATATAATCTTTTTACTCAAGTGAATTAACCTCAGTTCAATAGGAATTTACATTTTCCTCCTTTCAGAACTTCACACTTCACACAGATTCCAATCAATGATTCTGTGAATGTTTTAGGCAATTTGAATTGATAGTTAACATGCAGAAAACTCTTAGGATTTCTTCTTGTCTGCTTTGGGAGATGAAGAAAATGCGGTTCTATTGAAATGGATGCCAAATAGGAGTAGCTGTTTTCAAAGATTTTACCTCTAGTTCTGCTGTAAACTTGGGGACTGCAGACTTTATTTTTTTAAACTATGCTTAATGCTTAAAAACCTGAACCCTGGAGATAGACAGATCTGAATTTGAATTTGGCCCCAGCACATTTTTGGCTGCATGAGTCAAGAAAAATTAATTAAATTCTTAGACTTATTTTTCTCTCTTGAAAAATGTTTATAATAATCATGTATCACAATAAATAGAAGAAATTGATGGGCAAATAAGCATTTAATGGATATATTAATATATTTATTATTTCTGCTGTTATAGTTGTTTGTCAGTAAACTTATACTCGACATATTCACTTCTGAAACAGTTTTACCCTTCTCCTGCAACCACCCACTAGTCCATGGCATTATAATTTGAAAAACATTATTATTTCACTGCGCTACGTAAAAAAAATTCTCCTTTTTTTCAATCTATCCTATTTTTTCTTTGAATCATTCATTACTCTCTATAAACCTGTGCAGAAAGACTCTCTTAATACTTGTTTCCAGTGTTTTTCATATTGCTTTTGTACAGTATGTTTGATAAACCATTGATAAACAATTTTAAATGATGCTATAGATCTACACAGTAAATGTTGAATAAGATAAAATGCAGCAACAATTAAAGACAAGATGAATTCAGGCCCTTTCATCACCTGATGCATTGTTCATTAAAATTATATTGAACAAAGACGATAAATGCAGTCATGATAACATACACTGTTCCGATCTTTTTAGCATTTAAATTAGGAGAAAATACGTCTTGATCAGGCAACACTATGTAATTGGTGGGGATCCTAGCATGTCATTGCCTGGATTTTTGATGCAAAAAGAGACAGACTCCAAGGACTGAGAATTAGACTAGGGACTGCAACTTGGTCATTTATTTGATTTGTGGTGATTTTGTTATGGATATAGAGCATATTCTTCCTACATTGAACACTTTATTGAAGCTAAGGGGTGCTGCACATTCTTGAAAAGGTCAGCCTATCTCAATGGGCAAATGGGCATGTGCTATGTCAAGAGGAGGACTTGAACTTTCCGACAGCTTTTCCAGCCCGAGAGGAAAGAGCTTCAAGATGTCACACCTAGAAATCCAGACACACACCCTGTTATTTATGCAGCACATTTTATGGAGGTAGTCTGAAACTGGCTTTAAATACTTAAAAGGACAATTGTATTGTATTGTCCAGAGGGTTAATACTTGATGATGTAGGTGAAATGGTTTAAATGTGTGTTCCTTCCAAATTTCATGTTGAAATGTGATCCCTGATGTTTGAGATTGGGCCTATTGGGAGGTGTTGGATCATGGGGAGGGACCACTCATGAATGGCTTAGCACCATCCCCTTGGTGATGAGTGAGTTCTTGCACAGTTAGTTCACTGGAGAGCTGGTTGTTTAAAAGAGCCTGGCTCCTCCTCCTCCTCCTCCTCTTTCTTTTCTCCTTCTCCTTCTTCTTTCCTTCTCCTTCTCCTCCTCCTCCTCCTCCTCCTCCTCCTCCTCCTTCTCCTTCCTCCTCCTCCTCTTCTTCTTCTTCTTCTTCTTCTTCTTCTTCTTCTTCTTCTTCTTCTTCTTCTTCTTCTTCTTCTTCTTCTTCTTCTTCTTCTTCTTCTTCCTCTCTCTCTCTCTCTCTCTCTCTCTACTCCTACTCTCTTTCCCTCTGCCTCTCTCCCCCTCTCACTTTCCCTCTCTTCATGTGACAGGCTGTCTGCCCTCTGCCTTCCACCATTACTACAAACTTCCTGAGGCCTCCCCAGAAGCAGGGGCAACGCTGGTGCTATGCTTGTATAGTCTGCAGAACCATGAACCAAATAAACCTCTTTTCTTTACAAATTACCCAGTCCAAGGTGTTCCTTTATAGCAACACGAATAAACAGTAACTCATAGATTTACCAGGAGTCAAACACTTGATAAGAGGCAGTATAACAGTGTCATCAAGAAGACAGGTTTTGGGCTCAGACAGCTACGATCAGTATCAGGGCCCTTCACTTACTAGTTGTTTGACTTTGGGCAAAATAGTTGATCTTTTAAGCTCTCATTTTTCTCACCTATAAAATGAAGCACTAACTCCCGCCTTATTAGGTGATGATGAAAATAAAATGAAATAATATAGATAAAACTCTCACAATGCATGGCCATTAGTAAGTGCTCCCAAATGAGAGCCTCTATTATTTATAGAGGCTTTGAATATTTAAATGGCAAATAATACAACATATTTGTTATCCTTACAAAACAGCAATCTATGTTTGATGTGGTTTCATCTGCTTGCAGGAGTTGAGAACTTCCTTACTTCCAAATCACATTACAAACAATGAAGATAAAAGACGTTTATTAGTACTCATGGTGTTTGATATTTCTTGATTGTTTTTCTTTTGTGAAGCATCTTGCTGGAAACATGACATGACTCTAATCAACGCTTGGTCTTTTAGGCATTTATTTTTGTGCCTGCTCTGGAACAGGAGTAATAAAGACAGGCAAAATAATATTCCTAATTAGGTTAATTATGCTTAGTCAGTTAATCACAAGGTACATAAATGTATCTCTAAACTGCATGAGCCTAGAAGCTCCCTACTGAAAACCACACATTTTTCATTCAAAACTGGGGAAAGCGAGGGCACAATATATTTAAGGGTTTTTGCCTAGATGCATTTTGCTCTGATTTGATTTTAATAGAACAAGTCTGGCAAGAATAAGGCCATGGTATTCTGTCAGTTAATGTAATGGTTCCTAGCAGTGAATAGGATTGATCTGATATATTTCATTATCCTTGTAAATTAGAAGGTGCTGTTTGGACCTGCATGGAGACGTGAATGGCAGGGAGCCACACCCATTCTGCCTGCCCTATTGCACTTCACAGTTCAGCTGTGGGGATCACCCTTTGTGGCCATCTCAGTATCTTTATGCCAGATTTTCATTTAAATTGGCACATTTAATTATAGACAGACATAGTAAGCCTTCTCTAAAACTTGTCATTTATCCTGTTTGTATCTTAACCTTCTCCATGGTATAAGCGGAGAGTGCTCTCTACGTTCCCAAATAATGTATCAATCCTACAGATAAATGTTTGTAACAGTTTTCAAGAGGGTGAAAATAAAATTAAATTATCTGAATAAAGCTCTCATAGTGCATGGCATACCATAAGTGTTCCCAGAGCAGCCACTATTATTTGTAGATGTTTTGAATATTTAAGTGGTAAGCAATACAATATATTAAATTGACCATTGCAGTTTCCTTAGGCCTATTTGATTAAGGAATATTGACTTTTAAAATTTGTTTGGCTTATTTTCTTTGTTTGTCTCATTAACTAAAACTATATTAAAGGAATCAGTTTTTGGTGTGCCTCTCTCTGCCCCCACTGAAGTCTGGTCTTCCTTAAAATAAGATCAATTCAGAAAGGAATGCCTAAGAACAGAGGTAACATTTTCTGCTGAATTTAAAAACCATTTATCTCTCTATAAAAAACCTTGGGAATAGATTCACTATTATTAACTGCTTACAGCATGTTTATCTGTGCCTTCGGCAATATAAGTAATGCCAATCCATCTACATGCTGCTGAGACATATGCAAACAAAGAGAAATGTAAATTTGGGTCAGGAGAAACATTTTAGTCTTTTGGACACAGAGTTCTGCAGACTCTGCAGATGTGAACTGGGCAATGTTGCATATTTTCTGGAAGGCCCAATTTTGAGGTATTGCTGACTTTCTTCAGGCTATCACGTGGGTCTTTCCTGAAAGAAACAATTTATTCCAAGTGTGACTAATTTATTCCTAATTAAGCTCATTACATTATGGACATTTTAAATAGAGTTTGATGGATTCTTGAACTGGCATTTTGTAAAGTTCACGATTAGTGAATTTTAAGTTAATGGACTCTCCTAAACAATTCTACTGTTGTTGATCCCACTTAGCAATTAATATTCAGACTGACTTACCTAACACACTTCTCAGTGGTGTGACCTTGAGTACGTTGTTTTACTTTTCGTGACTCACATTTCTCAAAAGTAAACTGGAGGCGATAACAATAATCCTAAAGTAAATAATTTTGACTATTAAATCCAGTCAAATAACTAATGTAAAGTTCTTTGCAGTGTCAAAATATTCACTCAATATGTTATTCAATGACGGTGAAATGTATTAATATTCTTAGATAAGTCTTCGAGATCAAACATACACTGTTGTGAAAATAAGAAAGCAAAGCAAAGAAGCCAATGAACATTATAGAAGCAAATAAGAGCTTCTAGTCAAGCACCTCCATGGTCTTTCTTGCTTTCTAGATTAAAGATAAACAGGGTAGGTGGAGTATTAAGGATAAACAGCACTGTGGGCTGAGAGCTGAAAGGCAGGGTAGACGGTTCCACCATGAGCCTGATCGTGTATGGGGTGAACTGCCTCTACACATTCTTCACACATTGAAAATAAAAGCTAAAACAACGATGACAAAAATAAATTACTATCTAGATTCTAGTTGTTATAGTGAAAGGAATTATTGATGTCACTGGCTTGCAATATGAAAGTTTTCATCAGTAAATCATCCCACTTTTTGCTTTAGTGAGGATTAATCTTGCAATTTTAACTTATTGGTGCCAATTTTTCTTTTTCTGATACTTCTTATAGAGTTAAACCTTCAAGCTCCAGTGAAGTTGACTGACATTTCATTATTTTTATGTCTCATCAAATTATTTACCTTGCCAGGCATTTACCACCCACTCTTCTTCTGTAATTTCAATTCAAATTTATTTTAAAGAACAAATGTCTTGCCCTTGCTGATGAGAAAAGAACATTAGTGGGGAAACAGAGGAGAAAAACATAAGAAACTCATTAGAAAAAGAGACACAATTTTTGTCACACCATTTGGGATATGATAGATTTGATGGGGAGGCACTGATGGAATGTCCAAGCAAGTAAATTGAATTTTTAGAGGGCGCAATGGTCAGTTCTCCAAGGATTCTTAATTCTCATCTGCTGAATTACGGCACCACGTTAGTTTTGCCGCTGCCAAGAAATTCACTTGCAAATATTTTTAATATATACATACCTTATAAGATAGTTCAATGTTTTGAGGCTCGAGAATGTCCTCTATTTTATTATGTTTATTTTTGGTCTCTCATGATGAAGTGAGTTGAAGTTGGTGTGCCTGGATAGGCTGCACAGGCGTAGATTAAATGTACATGCACATTCTCACACTTCCTACTCCACTTTCCTTCTTCTTTCTGCCCCTCCACACCTGGCTGCCACCACCACATGCCCAAAGAACACAAGGAAGTAGTCTAAAAATGACTAATCTATGAGTTTTTATATTAAAAGTGCATGGAAAGTTTTGAAATCATTAGTGCGATGTCACCTAATACTTTAATATATCATGGCAATTATATTTTCATGCAAATTTATTAAATTACAACATATTCCAGACAACCTCTCCAAACTAGGTAACTAAGGTTAGTTTGAGGTCCTTAAGGGGGATGTGTGATGCAGTGTCAGAATGGTCTCTGGGTTCAAAGAGACCTGAGACAAAGTTTGCTTCCCTACTTAGCAACCTCGTTAAGTTATCTTATGCAAAGTTTAGCTGGCACATCTGTAACATGTCGCTAGTGGCATTTATCAAATAGGATTAAAGGGGACAGGTGTATAAATCTTTTTCCTTTAAGAAAATGGCAAAACCAAAATTGTCTTCCTAGTTTTATGTGTGGTTTTTACAGCAGCGACAATAAAATCTTCGTTGGCTATGTGAACATTAACTCCAGGTCACACTGCTCCAGCAGGAGGCTTAGCAGGGGTCTTTCCGTTCCACTGGCAGAAGGGAATGGTGGATAACAGGGGAAATAAAATACATGTGTAGATCACTGCTTCATCCAAATACCCTGCTGAAATACCAGCACGGGGGGAATAGAAAGAAATGAGCCACCAGGCAAAGAGCTCAGGAAAGGAGGCAACAGTAAATGAAAAACATCAGTAAGTTTTTAGAGGCTGAGAAACAGATGCGTTAGCAGTCAGAGGCTTAGCAGAGCTGAGAAAGCTGAAATCCAGGGCAACAGAAGTAAACACCATTTAGAAACAAGCTAATTTACACAGCAGAAACCCTTAAAGGCTAAGGAATTAGAAGCTCTATAAGCCTCAGGATGTGGAGGCAAGAACTGGGGTGAACACTGGGAGGTTAATTGTGTGTCTCCATAAGAAGCCCTTAGACCCCTTAGAAGAAATTCTTCTTCATCTGTACTTAATAAAACTACCCTTGTGACATTTATTCAATGCATAACTAGAACTAGAGGGAATAATGACAGAAGGAAGGGTAGGAACTAAGGTATCTTATTAGAAACAGAAATTAGATAGAAGCTTATATATTTTATACCCCTTCCAGTGTTTCACTTTCTAAGGATATTGAAAATTCTTCTTTGTAAAAGTTTAGTGGCTCAAAGAAAATACCTACAGACACTGCTTTTTGGAAGAAGCCAAGTGTGGCATCTGGTTCTTGCCCTGTTTCCTTTCGTTAAGCCCACTAGTTGACAACCTCTTACTCCAGGACACAGAGATTTTTAACTGGCTTTTCAGTGCCTAATGAAAAAAAAAGTAACTCTTAAGAAAAAGAAGGTAATTCTTGGAAAAGAAAGCACCAAAGAAATGATAATATCTTCTGAGAGAAGAAAAAATCTAGCACCCACAAAACAACCACTAGATGCTTTTTCTTGGAAAACAGACAAAGAAAGATCTTATAAGTGTCACCCCCTCCCCCTTATTCCTATGAATGTAGAAAAAAATTAAGTTGGTGAAATTTTTTAGAAAGAACAGGCAAATATATAAAAACTGCAGGAAAAAAGACAAGAAAATTAGAAGGTCATTGCAGGAGAGTCCAACATCCAAATAATAGAAGTTCCAGGAAAAGAAAACAGAAATTTTCTTGGAAAAGTTCAGAACCTTCTATACCTATCAGAACCTTCATCAGAACCTTCTATACCCATCACCATTGAAGAGTAGGCCCCTACTATGCCGAGAGTAACAAATGGCCTCCTGAGGAGTTTAAACTCCATCATCAGCCTTCAATACAGAACCTGTGCACTGGTGTTTCAAGCAACCCACAGGTAAAAGTGGGGATCTTATACTCTCATCCGCAGGGCTCAGCAAGGTGTCATAGAGTGGGACTGAACACAGCTTCCATAGATCTCATTACTTCCATTAATGAGCATCAACAAAGGAATCCAGATACCTGTTCTTTCCTGAATCCACAGTGACTTGTAAATATTATTACACATTTTTTTTTCCTTTTAATGTTAATCACCTCTCATCTTTTACACTAATTTTCACAAAGGTCAACTATCCTCTGTTCTACTCCTTTTCTCCATTCTTTCACAAATTCTGAAAGCTTTTTCATAATTTCCTCTAGATATTATGGCCCACTGTTATCAAATGTTATGTATGCTCTTGCCTGATTACAATATGATCTTCCTCTGCGATTATTTTACCTTCTTGCTCTAAGAATTCAGGGTCTTCTGACTGCTATGCTTTCTTTGCAGCACTCTTAAGTGGTGACTTTTATATCCTACCCAAGAGCGTGTGTTGAGGAAATGTCTTTATTATTCCTCCTTGTTGTTTTCAAACCATTCTCCTTCCTTCCTCCCTAAAATCCTCTGTCTTTGAATATCATCTCCTCAGATTGTATCCTCAACATGATTATCATCTAAGAGGGCCCTTGTCCCATTCTCACTGATTCCTTGATGATCTACATTTTTATTCACTGTCACTCTCTGACATTACTTCTGACTTTCTTCCTATCGATTTTAAGATACACATGGATAATAGTTCTAACACATCGGCCTCTTACTTTCTAAGACTCCTCTCCTTCAGTAATGTTACACTTCCCCCTCCCTCAGTCATAACTCTGGTGGTCATATTCTAGGATTTGTCATTGCCAATAACTGCAACCCCTCCATAATTTCAGTTTTATACATTTCTTGCTGACTGCCACCACTAACATCTCACCTGACTTCGTCTAACACTTTAACAGTCTTTCAACCCTACCAGGACCTCCAATTCATAGGTCCTCCCTCGTTTTCATTCCCTAACATTCTATTTTTTTCTTTATTCATCTTAAATTCCATGGTCAATTACTACAGTTACCCTTGACTCTCTCGATCCCATTCTTCTTCCTGGTTCTTGTCAGGTAAAATCTCAAAACTGACTATGTCAAACTTTCTGCCTATACCATGCCTGCCCCTAGAATGTAGCTGAAGTTCAATTCACGGCTTCATTCTTCTCATTTTAAATCAGAACCAAAAAATTCAGCCTGTTTTTCAAACTGACCAGTCATCATACCACATGCTCAGGAATCATACTGTATTACTCTAATCTATTTCATACATTCTCCCACTCTCCTAAAAGATATTTCACATTTTTTTCTCTGCCTTCTGAACTTCTAACGTCTCTTCCTCTATCTTCCCTCTCAGCTGATAACTGCACCTCCTACTTTTCTTTAAAATTTGAAGTATTGGAAGAAAATTGCTACACGTTATCATCTCCACATCTATCCACACCCTAAGTCAGTAATCCTATGTTTTTAACCCATTCCATGGCTTTATTAAGCACCTCCGAATAAGCTAGGGCGTAGAGATACAAACATGAATCCAGCATGGTTCTTGCCTTCACAGAGTGCATGGTCTTAATGTCTGGTCCAGCAGCCTTCATGAAGGTAGAATTCAATTATCCTTCCTCTGGGGAAAAGACAACTCCATTACCTCTGCCCAGTTATTTACTGAAGGTTTAGAACTAGCAAACTCCTCTTTCAACTTTTATCCACCTGACAGCACAGTGGAGAATTAAACAGCACATAATTATTCAAATTAGCAAGTATTAAATTCAGCTTATAAGAATAAAGAAAAAGAGCATGGCGCTACTGATTACTGCAGATGATTAAGACTTCTGAGGAAGCGATGAGTGCTTGTACTTAAGGGCTGGCCGGTCCCGTGGTGATGGCACAGTGCCATCTGCTGGAGTGCCAGTCTTGGCTCAAAATGTGATCGAACCAGAGAACGTGCTTCAAGAGCTGTGTAATTGGACTGACAATTTTGTTTCTGAAATCATGTCTAATTACAAAACTACTCAAAGATGTAACCTTCCTCAAGTCGGAAAAGAGGTTCAATCTGAGAGGAGAGACACAGTGTCCTGATATGAATCATAATGAATGTATAATTTTGAGAGCTAAAAGGGACTTTTGAGATCATCTGGACCAAACTATTCAATCATTTATAGATTACAAGGCTGGGATCTAGATGTCACATATGACTTCAAAGGCGATACTATATGAGCGTGGGATGGTGCTGGATCTAGAACCCTCAAATCAGTTATCCTTCTTCCACATCTATATTTTGTTACTTATTTTCTACATTCAGCCGGCTGTTTTCTGTTAGGTGCTATATTATGTATTATCTAAACTCTATTTATATTTCATAAGTATTTATTTATGTATAAATTTTATTTTACTTGAAGTTCTGCGATACAGGTACAGAACATGTTACATTGGTATATGTGTGCCATGGTGGTTTGCGGCACCTATCAACCTGTCATCTAGGTTTTAAGCCCCACATGCATTAACTATTTGTCCTAACGTGCTCCCTCCCCTCTCCACCACTGACAGACCCCAGTATGTGTTGCTCCCCTCCCTGTGTTCATGTGTTCTCAAATAAGTATGTATATTATAAAAAACCTCTTTATAAATGGATATGAGAGGTGTTCTAATTCAATTTTATTTTTCATTTTACTGATGACAGTTACCTAAGGAAACATTCACATTTCCTGACTCCCAGCCAGTGCCCTTTCTCCTGTTTCAATGTTGTTTAAAAAGACTACCTCAAACACAAACATGGCTGGTTAATTACAAAATAAAATAAAACAAACAAAAAGACAGCCAACTGAATTGCATACCTTGAATTTCTGATAGCTTATAATAGCATTATTTTTAGTTTTAAAATAAAAATTATTATAGTTCTGAAAAGCTGTGCTCTTTCACAAAAGCCAGAATATTATAAATTTACTTCTCCATTAATGCCTGGAAAAATTACTTCTTGCTGAAGCCAAAACCATGCTATAGTGACATTACATGACAAACATGTCTCTGTATTGTGTTGTTTAAGAACCATGTTAATGAGATGACTCTACTCGGAAATTTGGAGATATGCAATCATCAGATATTTTTCTATCTTACTAGATCTCACTTGTAAATGGGTTTGTGGAAATAAATTTGGATACTATTTGAAAAGATGTGCCTCATGAGGCAATAAATATTTCTCTATTAGAAAAGAAATATGGAAGGAGAAAAAATACATTAAAGTAATGTTTTTCCCAGCCAATAACTTGTAGAACATATATTCTTATTATTATATACCTTTCATAGGCAAACAAATCTAATTTTAAAACTAGTGATGTGAATTTGTTTATTGGACAATTTTGGTTTAATTCCTATCACATATTGGACACCTGCCCGCAATGCTGGGTGCTGCCATCACACAAATGAAAGTGCCCAAGAACTCATGGTGTAGGGATGTAACACAGTGTCCACCAAAAGAAGTCGTTTGATGTTTTAAGATAATAGAAAAATCCTTCCTGATCCTGGATAAGAATCCTCTCCTGGTTTTCCTTCTGCATATCTCTGTTTTACTAAAGATATCTTTTATGAAATAGGCTGGCTCTAAACCTCCAGGACATGTTTGAGACACAAAAGGCACATAAAAAGACTTTCCATTTTTCATTCAATATTTGCATATCTTCATCTATCATTTATTTTTACAGTTATTAGGAATTTATGATGGTTGCTTTCTCTAGATCAATCTGGATGTAAGTAATCTTTGTAACGGTTAACTTTTCTTCCACTATTACAGCTATTTCTATCTCTTGTAACATCCTCTCAAGAATCAATGTGGTGCAGTATGCTACTCATTTTTTTTTAACAAATTAGAGGCTCTATGAATACTTTATGATGCCAGTTTCGCAGATCTATCCATAACTAGATGTGTCCCCAACCAACCTTTTGGTTAAAGTCTCTTATTAGCATTTGAACGATTCTTTAAATCTGGTCCTCATCTTGTCACCTGTCAGTTGTTCCACTGGACGCATTACAGTCATAAATCTTACTTTAAAATGTAGGCAGAGTCGGGTGCGGTGGCTCACGTCTGTAATCCCAGCACTTTGGGGGGCTGAGCCGAGTGGATTACCTGAGGTCAGGAGTTTGAGACCAGCCTGGCCAACATGGTGAAACCCTCTCTCCAGTAAAAATACAAAAAAATTAGCCGGGCATGTTGGCGCATGCCTGTAATCCCAGCTACTCGGGAGGCTAAGGCAAGAGAATCGCTTGAACCCAGGAGGTGGAGGTTGCAGTGAGCTGAGATGGCACCAGTGCACTCTGGCCTGGGCGACAGAATGAGACTCCATCTCAAAAAAAAAAAAAAGGTAGGCAGCATCAAAATAAAAACGTAAGTTAAACCATAATGCTTAAATACACACAGGACCATTTTTTAACCAAGAAAATGCTGAAATAGTAATTTTCTAGGTAGACTTCTATATTTTGTTTTTATTGCTAAGTCAATTTAAGATTCCAATAGAACGCCTCTTGACTGGTAATGGAGATCAGTATTCAAACCTAATACTTAAATCCCAAGTGACAAGAAGATGACTAAAAATAACAGAGGCTGCAAAAGTCTGAGTCATATATTGTCACTGAAGAGACCAATCAGAGGTTTGGTGAAATAGTATTTTTGTGAAGCAGCCTGTTTAAAATGACCTGATTGTATTTATAATACTGAGTCGATCATCTCAAAAAATGATTCTTTAGATTGAATACAGAGAATTTCTTCAATGTAAGAGCCAGTGGAGTATAGATGTTAAAAACAGAGATTCTGGAAGAAATGTCCTAGATTTGGGTGTGGGCTTTTACAACTACTGACTGGGTGATCTGGATCAAATTATTCTGTACTGAAGTGTTTCCATCAATAAAATCTCAATCACAATAATCCATACTTCATAACTTTCTTGTGAGGGTCAAATGAGTTAGTATATAGAAATCACTTACACCAATGCCTAAAATGCCCAACAGGATTATTTAATTGTATTCACCCTCAAAACTTTGCAGCAACGCGGACCTCAGCAGTAGTTAATGTTTTATGAATTCACATGATTTTTAAACATAAATAACAAACACATAAACATGAAACCACACAAGTAAGCCTCAGTGATCCTTAAATTGGAAAACACAGAATCTTATTCCTGCCCATGTGTGTGATCTATCTAACCTGCCTTAGTAAAATAAGTTAGACAGTTTTCAGTAAGCTATCTAATCTACCTTAGTAAAATAAGACAAAAATGTCCTTGTATTAGGGATGCTCTAAGGAGAAAGTTCAGTCATAAGCATAAAATGTTAGAAAAAGGATTTGTCAGTATGGAACACGTAAATATTATTATCAACATCATTGTTGCCTTGGTGGAAAAATGTAGAAATCTCTCACTCAAATAACAAGAAATCACTCATTTAAAAGATTACTTGTAATGCTATTTAAAAACCATGTATCTTTCAGTTGAAAGTACAGCACTGAGTCTGTCCTTACTGTATTCCTCCAACAAATCCAATGGAAACGTGTTTGAGGAAAGTGTATTTGAGGAAATGCATTCATAGCGATTCTTAAAATGAGACAAAGTCATTGGTAGCTCAGGGATTTTGAAAATTTTCAGGAAGGTAACAGATGAGGTCAGAGTGACAATCTAAACATGAAACAAACACAGAGAGTGGTTAGATGGCATGTGAAAGTGCTTCTCCCTGCTCAGCCATCGAAAGGCTCCAAACTCTGGATAAGAAGGCACTAAGCATTTGGAGTGGAAAATGGGGATATAATCATGATTATTTATCAAAGAATTAACTATGGAAATACTGACAAAGTCCTTGCCCTCCCCACTCTAGGCACGCGCAGAGTCATTTTTACCCAAGTTAAAAAAAACTCACCACAAAGCAAGTTTCTCAAACTATGGTTTGTTAACCTCTTGTATCAGAGTCACATGATGGTCTTCTTAATAATTAAGATACCTGATTTGGTTTCAGATCTATTGAGTGGAAATTCTGGGAGCAGAACATTAGATTCTGTATTTCAAACACATTTCTCCAGTTGTCCCACTACATTTGGAGAACCATTATGCCAGAGAAATGGAACCAATGGATTTGGATGGCAAGGTTTCCACTAGAATGTGGTAAAAGCCTAGAACAAAATTTTAATTCTGACCTAGGTGAAGTAATGGGAACCAGAGTGACCATCCCACCTGAAAAATAAAACATTTGACAGTGTTTTCAGAAATCGGACATCAGGCAGTGCAGCACAATAATCACCAAGAGAAGGGAAACAGATGAGGGGAAGCCCACAGGTGCCTCAGCTTCTGCCCAGCTTATTTGCTGCAGAACAGGGATGCAGGTGGACCAAGATGGGGCCAGTGATCATCCTGAGAAGAGAAGAAAGTAGGGGGCTGGAGAGGTGAAAGTGACTGGAATTGACAGGCCAGATTTCAAGAAAGGGAAGAAAAAGAGACAGAGAAAGAGATAGAGATGATAGAGATTGCAAGAGAGGGGAGAAAAAGAGAAAGAGATAGAGATGATAGAGATAGAGATAGAGATGAGAGAGAGAAAGATTTGCTCCAAGGGTTTCCCTCAATTATTTAGCTGACTACTCATCGGCAAATGTGTGCAAAGAAATTACCTGAGGTCAGAGAAAGAAGCACCTAAAAAGAGCAAAAGGAATGATTCCCGGAGCTCACATAGGAAGGAAAACGTAATTTATAGGGTGCTGGGGAGAGGATTCAGAAGTTTCTTGCCTCTGCAGCAAGAAAAATTAGCCCTAGACTAAAGGTTGCTCTGGTCCCACCTAGTAAGTAAGGTTTATTAGTAAGCCTTAAAAGGATTAAATAATTTTCAAGTAGGATAAGGGCATTCTAGAACAAAGTCAACATTTTTGTAATAATTAGCAATATTTGTCACCCAGCAAATTAAAATTCAAAATGCCTGGCTTGCAGTCACAACTTCCCGTGCATGTGAAGACAAAGGAAAGTTACAGAGGCAGTTCAATGAGGGAAGGGAGTATTTTTTCAATAGATGGTGCTGAACAATTTTACAAGCCATATGTTAAAATACGAACCCCAACCCTTGCCTCAAACCACGTATAAAAATTAACCCTAAATGGATCATTGTCCTAAAAATAGTGACAAAAGGCTACCTGATTTTCAGAAGAAAACAGGAGGAAATTTTAGTGACCTTAAGTTTGGCAAAGATTTCTTAAACATGATGCAAACTGTTTAAAAAGTCAATGTATTGGACTTCATCAAAATTAAATAATTTTGTTCATAGGAACCTGTTTTGAAAATTCAAAAAGCAAAGCCATCACCTAAGATAATATATTTTGCTAATATATAGTCAAAAAGGAACTGTATCTAGAAAATATAAAAAACTATCATTATTCAACAAGAATATACACATTACATACATATACATATTACATATATTACATATTACATACATATTACATATTACATGTATATACATATTACAATACATATACATATTACCTGAAAAGGTGTTTAGCATCATTAGTTATTAGAGAAATGCAAATTCAAACCACAATAACATGCCACTGCACTTCCAGTAAATGGGTAAAATCAAGAGGTTTATCAATATTAAGTCTTGGGGAAGTTGTGGAGCAACTGGTTCTCATACACTGCTGGTGACAATGCACAATGATAAATCACTTTGGAATATGATTTGGAAGTTCCTCAAAAGGTTAGATATTCACCTAGCATATGACCCAGCCATTCCTTTCATACACATTTATTTTAGGGAAGAAAGCGTACATCCATATAAAAACTTGCATTTGAATGTCCATGGTAGTTTTATTCGTAATAACCAACAATGGAAAACAACTAAAATATCCATTGGTGAGAGAATGGATAAACAAATTATGATGTATCCACACAATGGAATACTACTCAGCAAAAAAGGATGGATTATCGATCAATGCAACAACATGGATGAATCTCACCATAATTATTTTGAGTAAAAGGAGCAAGACAAAAAAACTACAAACTGTATGATTCCACTTACATAAAATGATAGAAAATGTAACTAATTTGTAGTGTCGGAAATCATACCAATAATTGTCTGGGACTGGGGTAGGCACAAGATGGAGAATTCCATAGGGGCATGAGAAAACTCTTGAAATTAATACAGATATCTTCATTACCTTGATTGTGGGAATAGTTTCTCCAGTGTATTCATATGTTAAAACTCATCAAATCTTCACTTACATAATTTTCATTCATGTTGAATGGAAAATATTACATATTTATGGCTTTTTCCTGAGTCCCCCACCCTCTGTCACTATATGGTATAAATGGATCTTCACTATATACATTGTTAAGCTCACCAGCTCATCAGTATAGGTGATCAAGAAGTAGCATGTGTGTTGGTAAAACATGTGTGCTCCTAGAAGTGTGGAATAAACCCTACGAATATACAAGAGTCTACCACATCAGTAAGGTTTTTAGGGATTCAGTTGTCTGGGACATGCCAAGATTATCTTCTTCAGTTATGGAAAAATAGCTCTCACTCCTTTCACCATTAACAAAGAAATATAGCACTAGGCAAGCAAGCCTCTTAAGTTGTGGAGGCAGCGTATTTCACCCTTTCCATGACCACTCCAATCCATTTGCCAATGATATCACAGAGATGACTTCCATCTTGGATGGATCCTAGAGCAAGAAAGGGCTTGTCAGCAGATCCAGGTTGTTGTGCAAAGTGCCCTGCTGTTTGGCTAATTCAATGCAGTCAAGTTGATGTTACTACATGTAACTTAGATGGGGAAAAATGCCATTTGGGTTTATGGCAAGTTCCAGTAGAATTACAGTGTAGCAATGTAGATCCCTTAGTTCTGCAGGAAAAAAAAATCTTGTTATCAGGAGCCGAGAACTATATATATTATTTAAAAATCAGCTTCTGTGTGGTACTGGGCCCTGGGATCAATTGAGTTTCTGACCGTGGGATGTCAAATACCCACGAAATCAGAGCTATTTTCCTGTTTACTAAATCACAAGGGGCAGCACACCCAGCAGCAATCCATTTTAAGATAGGGCACATCCGGGATCGGGCAGAAGCGGAATCAGAGTAAACAGCATAGGCAGGTGGTGCAGATGTCCCGTGACTGCAGACTGCAGTGGCCTCTGCCTCAGCTCACATCTAAGGGTACATAGAGAACCTTTGCTTGACTCCTGGATAGGTCATCTTATAGTGCTTACATTAGCGCGCACTGGAAGAGTCCTGCCAAACTTCAAGCTATGACTGCTCTCTGGTCACTTCAACCTCCTCATACTAAAAGACCATCAGATGAAGAAAAGGGTTACTATACTCACAGAGATAATTGACACTGATTGTCAGGAAAAGACAGAACTTTTATTTCACAATAAGAACAGGGTCAGATGCTGCATTGAGTCTCCGTTGATACTTCATTTTAATATTGAATGAAAACATTCAATAGCTACAGACTGAGATTGGCATAGTAAAAAGGGGCTCAAACCTTCTATAGCAACAGTGGTGCCAGGAAGGAGCAAGCAAAATGCAGAATGGGTGGTGAAGGAAGAGGATGATTCTCCCTTATGACCTTAAGGAAGATCAACAGCAATAGTGGAGGCTGCAGTTGTCACAACAACATTTCTCTTGTAAAATCTGGGGATATGAGACTCATCAGTATCCTGTGGAATCCGTCCTCTGATGTAAGGAACTCACTATGAAAAGCAAGGATAGTTGAGAGACACAAGTGGTTGACCTAGTGGATACTGTGGTGTCATAACTAGATCTCTTCTTCAGCGCGGACATACCTATCCCCCAAACATGATAATATCGGGGGCTGGTGGCTCACTACTGAGTGTCCACTAGAAAATTTCCAAGGAAACCGTCTTGCCCAAGATAACGCCTACTCCTGGGGGCAGTCATTGGCTAATGAATGATTATTTCATATAAACAAGGTCCTCTCCTCTTGCAGCAGTTTGGAACAACTCTGAAGAGCCATAGCTCTAGACTTCCCGTAGAATCAGCCAAAGTTTCATTTGCCACTGGATTGTGAATCAGCCCCTGTCTAAATGCAGCCATGCTCAGTTTCTCCCAGCTGTATCCCCTGAGATGATTCCCCAAAGAACTGTCTGCATCTAACATTCCATGGAGTTGGAAAAGTCTTTTTCCAAGGATCCCAATTCAAGGCCTGCTTGTGCCTTTTAAAATTAGTTTGTCTCCTTTCCACATACACACAGTTCACCAACTATCAGTTTCCCAAAACAGGAAGCAGTGGTACTGGAAAAACAGGAAATTGGCTCATATAACAGAAACAAAACTGGCCCCAGCTACCAATATTCATTCTCAATAATCAACCAAGGACTTCATTCGCAAACATTATTGATACTCAAAGATTACTAGACTTTCGAAGGAATACATCAGCACAATAAAAGGACCAAATGAATAAACAGAATAATTACTCCTCCAGGAAAGAGAATTAATTGGGCAAGAGAAGAGAAGGCTAAACATCTTAATTGGTATTCTTGATCTAACTGTCTTTCCCCCAGTTACTACTGAGGTTGAGCAGCTTTTTATATTCTTATAGGCAATCTGTGTGTTGTCTGCAACTTCCTTATATATACTGCTTAATAACATGTTGGTTATGCCATCCATATCCAATTAAGCCAGAGAAGAAGGTTTTGCTTGTTTGTTTTTATCCTTGTTTTTTTTTTTTTCTTATGTTAAATAAGAAAATAGCTCACTTGATTTCTCTCTCTTTCTGCTGTCTTGAACCAAAGTTCATTTTTCTAAGGACTGAGTTCTTCGTGTCATCATAATATAAGAGTCATTTTTGACTAGTTTTGATGGGAAGAGTGGCTTCTGTGTTTGATCATGAACTAAGAACAGATTCCCAATGGGCAGAAGCACTAATTCAGGACTCTCTCGGTGTACTTCTATTAAATGTCCTCTCTTGCCTCTTATATTTGAGGGCCTTAGTACATAACCATTATCAATATTAGTGCATATGCTTCCCATGCCCTAATACATTCCTCACTAGATACACTTGAGCCCGTAAGTGGTGTTGAGTGTGTGTGTGAGAGAGAGGAGAGGCATTTGTGTATAGTACATAGGCCTTGGATTGTTAGGCAATTTAGAAGTAGTCATTTGGGTACAAACAATTCATGAAATAATGGTAACTATGAAATATTTTACATCAGTTCTGAACTAGATAATAAGAAAAAAATTTAGTATCTCTATAAAAGATGGTGTCTTACAATGCACCTAATCTATATTTTTTGTTCAATATCACCAGAGAGGTCATTCATAAAATGCAGTGTTGAAGAGAGCAGTCTCTGCAGCCTGTTTGTCTGCTGAATCCCAGCTTTGTCCTGTTAGGAAAATCACTTCACTTACCAGAATGTCAGTTCCTCAGTCTATGAGTAGCTACCTACTTCCTGGGGTAGAAGTTTGGATTAAATTTATAACTACCCAGAACATAGAAGCCACTGTGTAAGGGTACATGATTGCTATTTTCTTTAAGATTGCTAGCAAAGACTCAGAGAGACTAATATTAATAAATCAGTTTTAAAAGCCATTTAGAATAATGTTTAATTTTGTTGTAAATTAAAGGGGGTGATTTAAAATTACTAATGGTAAACTTCATGGAAATATCATTTGATTTTATTTATTCTGTGAATATAAAAAAATGTTTTAAAAATCTAACAGTGTGGCCAGGTGCGGTGGCTCACGCCTGTAATCCCAGCACTTTGGGAGTTCGAGGTAGGTGGATCACCTGAGGTCAGAGATCGACACCAGCCTGACCAACATGGTGAAATCCCGTTTCTACTAAAAATACAAAAATTAGCCAGGCGTAGTGGCATGTGCCTATAGTCCCAGATACTCGGGAAGCTGAGGCAGGAGAATCGCTTGAACCCAGGAGGTGGAGGTTGCAGTGAAATGAGATCCTACCACTGCACTCCAGCCTGGGCCTCAGAGTGAGACTCTTATCTCAAAAAAAAAAAAAAAAAAGTGTGTGTGTGTGTGTATATATATATACATACATACATATATACATATATATACACATATATATACACATATATATACACACACACACATATATACACCATATATAAAATTCTATTTGCAAACTGCATCATTCCAATTGTTGTAGATAGTTAAACACATTTAAGAAATATGTTTTCTACTTCTTTTTCTTTTTTTTTAGATGTGGTCCTGCTCTGTTGCCTAGGTTGGAGTGCAGTGGTGTGATCTCTGCTCACTGCAACCTCCACCTCCCGGACTCAGGTGATTCTCCCACCTCAGCCTCCCAAGTAGCTGGGACTACAGGTGTGCACTACTGTGTTCAGCTTATTTTTTAAAACAAAAATTTTCTAGAGACAGGGCTTCACCATATTTGCCAGGCTGCTCTCAAACTCCTGGACTCATGCGATCCACCCATCTCGGCCTCCCAAAGTGCTGGGATTACAGCCGTGAGTCAGTGTACCCGACCCCGGAAATGTGTTTCCTAGTAAGATTCTTGTAGGTGGACATTATATTAAACTGGTTAATATTGTCTTAATCCTTTAAGGTTTACTGTGGAATTGCACAACAGAGATATGTTTTTTTCTATGTTTAATAGACCATTTTAAAACAAATCTTAAATATGACTCAATGCTTCTGTTAGGGTAGTTTTAAAACCAAGTCTAGATTTCAAGTTGTATCTGTACTATTTTACCTAGTGAATTATTCCATGCTTTTTGTTTCACTTGTGAGAATTGTTTGAAGTGTTGTTTTCAATGTATATATGTATCCTTTTCTATACTAACACACTATACAAAGTGGTTCCTTATGAGAATGGTTTGCAGTGCTGCTTTGAATGCACTTGTGTACACTCTTCTAGACTACTAACACACTATAAAATAGTTTCTTGGGACATCCATCTCCATTCACTTCTCATGAAGCCTTGTTGAAGCAAAATTCAAAGGTGGTAAATTGGCTATTACAGACAACTGCATTCATAAAAATTTGAAATAATTGGAGGAAAACAACCTTTTCAATAAACCTGACCCTTTTCTCTTCTGGTTTCTGTTTTCTCTTCACTTTTCAATAAGCCCTTCTTACCAAGAGTTGCTCTTGCAAATGAAACTTCCCAAACTTCTACACATTGAGTTATTTTAATATTTACCTCAAAGACCACCTTGGCCACATGTCCTTTCCTTGCTCATTACTACCTCTTGAGTCTTACATCAAACTCACCATCAGCTGGTGAATAAAGGAGGAAAATTTTGGTTGAACCTGAGGGGTGAGTCAGGAACTCATTATTAGCATTTATGTTGAAAAAAAATAAAGGTGACATTAATATAGGCTTATTTATATTGATGAAGCCTTGAATAAGAGTAAAATCAAGGTGCCTTTGCTGTGATAGCCAACTGAGCCTAGGGGCTAATGGAAAAAACAGATGAAGCTAGAGGAATGATGATAATTGTTTTCCTTGACAGTTTTGTATTAAGAAGTTTTCCTATAGGGGATAGTGTCTCTATCTGCCACTAGCACCATCTACTTGATTGCTCTCCCTCTGCTCTCTGATTCCAAAGGGATTACGGTCGCTGACAATATTGCTTATGTTGTCTATTCCAGAGTTTGTGTGTATTACGATATCAGTACAGATAATGCCTATAGTTCTTTTTTTTATCCCACCTAACTAGCAGGTCAGCTAAGGTGGCCCGGTCTTGTGATAGCCTGGCCAGTAGATTGACTCTGTCTCTCTCCCTTGATTTCTTTATTACATGTGGCCAATCAGAGGCTTTTAATAATATCCCAAGAATCATATGTGGGTTTTAGTGGGAAGTGAAGACTCCACTTAGGCTTCTAGTTCAGAGTGCATACAAAAATTATAGTTCCAGACATTATTCCAGCTAATGATATCTTTGTGTTCTGATTTCTACTTATATTGCTTGACTAATATATTCTTCAGGAAACCCACTGAGATGGCTGTTGATAAGAGAATTGGGCATTCCTGTGTTTATGCTCTTTCAGATAATAAAAATAATTAACCTTATATTTCTAAGACTTTATACAAGTTTTTAAATATGAAAATGTCTGGAATTGTATCAAAAACCTTTGGTTAATACGTGCCAAATTTTATGTTTCTGTTTAAATATATGTGTGGTTGGTGATTGTGTTATTCCTCGAGGCTGGAAATGTTCATCAGTGTCTTTGTAGGAAGTAAAAGCAACCCTGCATATATTTAGTTCCAATAGGAGAAGGAAATAACAAGTCTCGGTAGATTAAAATTATGTTCCATGTCTTTCAGATAACCTGTAAGGCTAATTATGAAAAGATAGTCTATTATGCAAGCCACTAAATACATTTTCAAAATAGCAGAAAAGTTATTACTTATGTAAATATTATTATTCATCTATAAATTAAATATATACAAAGGGAAAGTGTATTACCTGTAGTAGGGCAGTAGAGTACACATGCAACAGTAATGGTTGAAAGTACGGATTCTGAAGCTAGATTGCCTGTGTTCTAATTCCAGAGTTTTCACATATTAGATGACTAACCCTGGGCACCTTTTTAAAAAATTTTTTTATTTTTACTTATTTGTCCTTCAATTCTGTCACTTGTACAGTGGGGATAATAAAACTACCTATATTACAGTGTAATTTTTAGGAATCAGTGATTTAACATATCAAAGTGCTTAGAACAATACCAGGGTCACATTAACTTTGTTAAATTAAATTTGGCATGAGACTGTCTCTGTACTTTGAGTTTCCATTTAATAAACTGCAACCTAGCCTAGCATGCCAACAAACCAAAACCTAGATAAGGAGTATATTTTTTGTTAGAGACAGCCAGATCTCAGCCAATCACAAGCAGCTGAGCTTCAGCCAATTATAGGCAACCAACTGATCAGATGATGTCCAAATAAGACAAATGCCTCACTGTAACTAGTCAAGCTGTTCTGTACTTTAGTTCTGTGTTGTGTCTATAAACACTCTCCATGATGCAGACTGAAGCTGTCCAAATTTACTTTGCTTCTGGGTGCTGCCCAATTTGTGAATTGTTCTTTGCTCAAATAAACTCTGTTAAATATATTTTGTCTAAAGTTTTTCATTTAACAATTTAAAATGAACTTAAGAAAATATTCTTCTTGTTATTGTTAATAATTTCATACCTAAAAGAGACTCTTTTGTTGATGACTACCCTGTTTTTTCATAAAAAAATAGTAGAACAAATGAAAATTTAGAATTATAATTCTGGAACTAGACTGAGCAGAAAATGACTCTCATTTGGCTATTGTAAAAAGAAAAAAATAAATCATAGGCTGATCACACAGCAAGACTTTTTCAAAAATTAAACTACTTATTTTTTAAAATTTCAAATTACTTTTAAAACACACAATCATGTAATGTTCGTCATAACTTTTAACAGAAAGTGAGAAAGTGATACAGCAACAATGAAAATTTATTCTTAATGCCAATGTACAGTTGACTACAGCTTATTCTCCCCTCGGCATTCTAATATGTTTTGTTATAAGTATGGTATCACACAATAAGCAGATTCTGTGAAAAGCTATTTTCATCATTTAGCAACATACTTTTCTCATCTTCTGTATTAATAAGCACTGACCCTCACTGAAATTTGCAGTAGGCACATGCTATTATATCACGTCTGTTTACTATATTTCAAATAATAGCAAGTAAAATATCTTCCTTTTGTTTTTGTTATTAGAAAGAGTCTTTTTATGAACATACTTAACCTATGCCTTTGCATTCTCATTAGATGATTTCTTTAGGGTACATTTCTAGAAATGGACATGCAGAGTATATCTATTTTAGAACACTGAATACAAGTTGCCAAATTGTTGTCTGCTTAAATTTGCAATTCCATCAGCAGTATTTGAGAATGTATGTCCAATGTGCACCTGTGACAGCTTTGGATATTATTATTCTTTTTTGTATTTGCTCCATAAAATTTCATTGTCTCTTTGATGACAAATAGGTGTATTTTAGTTTTGCTGTCTTTAATTTCTTATATTGCAAATTTCTAATATATTGTGGATTTTTCCCTTAAAATGTTTAAAATTTTCTGTGGCTTTTAGGAGTTCTTCTAAGAGAAACAGCATCATCTTTTCATTTGTTGTTTATATTGCAATTTTTTCATTCCTGTTACTTAAATATTTTAGTTTTAAGGACATTTTAAATATTCCAGTTAATTTATTACTTTTACTTTACAATTATAGGCTTTGTTCTCATGTTAAAATATTCCTCCACTCAGCAAATGTTGCCACAATTTATTGCATATACCTAGATGCACACGCACACTCACACACACATTCTCTATATTATATGCTAAACCTAGTTACAAATCTGGAAAAAAATGCTACTTAGTTTGATAAAACACCTTTTTAATATACCGCTCGATTTTGTGTATTATTATTTCTCTATTATTATTGTGTCAATGGTTTGTGCATCTCTGATTTGTGCAATAATTGTGCATCTTAGATTGGCATAAAATTTACTTATGGTACTTTCAGCACCTTTAGGCTGAAGGTGGGTTGAAAGTCACTGCAGAGTGGCACAAGTGAACTTTGTGGAGCAATGTAGATATTCTGCATATTGAGGAGATAATCATCCCATGGTGTATTAATTTGTCAAAAATGATTGGCCTGTACATTTTAAATTGGTACATTTTACTATATATAATTCCTCAATATAATATATTTTTTAAAATCCAAATAGAAAACATACCACTGTTTGTGACAGTAGGCAAGCAATATTGAAAATTCAGAAATCTTTAAATGATTATCTAGTTTCGGTATCAACGTAATACTGATCTTTTATAATGAGTTGGGGATTTTTTCCAATTTTATCACATTTTAAATGCTGATTAGAGGACTTCAGATATTCAAAAGTTGATATTGAAAGGACAATTGATAAAGTGATACCCTGTTTATTGAAGTTATTTACATAATAGCAAAATTATCCTTTCTTTGGAATGAGAAGAAAAGACTGAGATGGAAAATAATATTTTGTGTATAGAACTAAGAATATTTTAATAGAGTGGTTTCTGCATGACTTCCTCTGTGCAGGGGCAATATTACTGCAGAGTACTGCAGGTGTGCTGAGATTGTTGTATTAGATTAAATATTTGAAATCGGTCCACTGAACATTCAGAAATAGTTTTCTAGGGATAGAAAAGAATTTGATAGCGTACTATTGAGGCCCGATTGACATTGGACACTTTGGGCTTCTTCTGTTATAATAAGACTTTAAAGTGCTTTTCCTTCCCTGCACTTTATAACTGGATAGATTGAGATAATCTTGGCTATTAAAAGTGATAATCTTGGCTGGGCGAGGTGGCTCATGCCTGTAATCACAGCACTTTGGGAGGCCGAGGTGGGCGGATCTCTTGAGGTCAGAAATTTGAGGCCAGCCTGGCTAACACGGTGAAACCTGTCCTTACTAAAAATACGAAAATTAATTGGGCATGGTGGTGCATGCTTTTAATCTCAGCTACTTCGGAGGCTGAGGTGGGAGAATCACTTGAACCGGAAGGCAGAGGTTTCAGTTAGCCAAGATTGCACCACTGCACCCCAGCCTGGCTGACAGAATGAGACTCCATCTGAAAAATAAAAATAAAAAAGTGATATTACTTTGTCATCGTTCAATCATCATGGTTTATTAAGTGTTTACTGTGTGCCATTTACAGCTCTAATACACTTTGCATTTATTAAATAGTTTGATCCTTACAAACCACTCTGGTTTAGTTGGGAGCTCAATAATATTACTAATTTTGTTTCTGTATACTCTGAAATAAAATATAGTGCATATTTCTTATAAGATTTATATTAGTATTAGACTAGTTTTACAGCAATATTCAATATAATTACTAGACTTTAGGTTACTTTTACTGATTTCACTAGCTACCTCTATTTTTTAATTTCTAATGTTTAATTCATCTTTGAATAAGTTATTTCATCAGTTTGAAAAAATATTTAGAGCTCTCAAATGGTATTAGGGGTCTAAAAAGTCATCAGTGGATTTAACTCAAAAGGCTATTTCACAAGTTTACCTCTCTTGTGAAATGTACAAAGGCTAAGAGTCTTTTCTGTTAGAAATGGTTAAGTCAATAGGTTATAACATTATCAATAGTGAAAGCTTTAATAGTCATCAATTAACAGGTTATTACACTATCAGATGCTACTAGGATTCTGCAATCATGCTTATATTTAAAATATTTTGAACATTTTCTTAGAACTTTGCTTTAGACAAATGGTATTACAGCTACAAAAGTCTAAACCACCTTTTGCCTACCCACAGATGCAGATTTTCATGAATGATATGGAAATGCAAAAAATACATATTGAAAGATATTACTATCTTGTTAGTGAATAATGGAAAAGAATGTGCTAGTTACACAAAGAGCCTGAAGGTATTTCTAGTGCTGTCAGATGACAAAATTGACAACTGGATGCTTTGGTAGGACCTTTGTGTTAGCGATGGCTTGCTTGCATATTTTGTAGTGACACATTTTTCACTGTTCTACGTGGCTGTATAATTAACCTACATTAAATAAATGTATGTTTTTTGCTTGTAACAGTTGACATTGTTTACTTTGTTATCCAGTCATCCTGGTTCTTATTATAGCTGCTCAGATGGGAAGAGAAAAATGATCAATGAGTCTAAGTGGAAAAGGAAAGGAGAGAGAAAAAGAATGCATAAAAGAAAATCTTTGTGGAGTTTTAAGGCACAAAAAGTTGAGAATGCAAATGAATGAATAAATAGCCAAAGAGATGATTAATGTGTTTATATTGTATGGTACACACTCCAAGAGAAAAGGTGCTTTGAAAGAAAAAGAAATCTTCCAGTGATTACAAAGTTGGTTTAACAAAACACTGCTCTTATTGTCAAAATAAAAAACATACCTTCTCAGCTATGCACACCATTTGGGGTATAATAAATAGGTTCTTGGCAGAAAGAACTATTGATTTATCTTATTTTCCCCGTGACTTTCATATTACACAGGGGGAAGCAATCACACAGTGCATTTCTTGTGGGCAGGTTCAGTCAATCATCAAGCTTTCTCAAACCTCCACCTTGCAAGTAAAATGATAATGTATGAAGAAAAATAACACATATCAGGAAGGCAGCATGCAGGGATTGAGCCAATGACATTTTGATTGGTTTCATTTCCTTTTAAATAAGTCTATTTTATATATGGATGTCGTGTGAAATCACTCCCAGGGTTGGCATGAGGAAGGGCGGTTTTCAGAATCAGAATATTATTGCTATTATTAAAATTCAAATGAAAGGGAGGATTGAAAAATCAATTCATCTTCATAATCAGGAAGATTTGTAAATTTTTAAACATAATATTTTAAATCTGGTCTTAAATACTTTTCAGATAATTATATATATATATGTTTGTTACATCATTCCCAGATATTAATAGCATTATTAATTTTGTGAATGAAATGTACTTTAGTGTCTAGGAAGGAGCATATGAGAATATTAAGACAATACATACTATAATATAGTCCTGGAATTCCTAGAATTTAGGGAATAGTTACAAAGTCCTAAAAACTCTGGGACCCGGAGATATATAAAAATTGGGACACAGGGGTAGGTCTAACAGCATAGTCACAGAGCATGGAAGAGTGGGGGAGATTTGCTCGTATTAACCTGTGGTGAAAGAGATAAAGAGAACTGTAACAACTGTATGTTCAGATGGAAGATGGTCAGATTGAGGAGGGAAGTAAGTGGATGGGGAGGAATAGCAACACAACACCACGCTGTTGACTGTGCCTAGCTAACATAACTGGAATCCCAATATTCCTGAAACAGGCTAAGTGTGGATAGTTTACTGAAGTGAGAAAGGCTGGTGCAAATTGTTGGTGGTATGGAGATCAAGAGTAAATTTTGGATATGTTAGGTTTTTGAGATGTGTATTAGATAGTCAAGTGGAGACCTCAATAGAATAATTAAATATAAAAACCTGGCCAGGTGTGGTAGCTCATGCCTGTAATCCCAGCACTTTGAAAGGCTGAGGTGGGCAGATTGTTTGAGGCCAGGAGTTTGACACCAGCATGGACAATGTGGTGAAACCTGTCTCTACAAAAAATATGAAAGATAGTCAAGCATGATGGTGTGTGTCTGGAGTCCCAGCTACTTGGGAGGCTGAGGGGGGGATGATTGCTTGAGCCTGGGAGGCAGATGTTGCAGTGAGCTGAGATCATACCATTGCACTCCAGCCTGGGGGATAGACATGAAGTCCTGTCTCAAAAAAACAAACAAAAGGAGTGGGGAGCAAAATGGCTGAAGAGAAACAGCTCCAGCCTTCAGCTCCCAGCGCGAGCGACAGAGAAGACAAGTGATTTCTGCATTTTCAACTGAGGTACCGGGTTAATCTCACTGGGGAGTGCTGGACAATCGGTGCTGGTCAGCTGGTACAGCCCGACCAGCGAGAGCTGAGGCAAGGCGAGGCATCACCTCACCTGGGAAGCGCAAGGGGGAAGGGAATCCTTTTTCCTAGCCAAGGGAGACTGAGACACACAACACCTGGAAAATCAGGTAACTCTCACCCTAATACTGTGCTTTACCAAGGGTCTTAGCAAGCAGCACACCAGGAGACTATATCCCACACCTGGCCCAGAGGGTCCCACGCCCACAGAGCCTCCCTCATTGCTAGCACAGCAGTCTGAGATCTAACTGCAAGGTGGCAGCGAGGCTGGGGGAGGGGAGTCCACCATTGCTGAAGCTTAAATAGGTAAACAAAGCCTCCGGGAAGCTCAAACTGGGTGGAGCCCATTGCAGCTCAAGGAGGCCTGCCTGTCTCTGTAGACTCTGCCTCTTGGTGGAGTCTGACAGCTGTCTGACAGCTTTGAAGAGAGCAGTGGATCTCCCAGCACAGAGGTTGAGATCTGAGAACGGACAGACTGCCTGCTCAAGTGGGTCCCTGACCCATGAGTAGCCTAACTGGGAGACATCCCCCACTAGGTGCAGACTGATACCTCACACCTCACATGGTGGGGTATACCCCTGAGACGAAACTTCCAGAGCAAGAATCAGACAGCAGCACTCACTGTTCAGCAATATTCTATATTCTGCAGCCTCTGCTGCTGATCCCCAGGCAAACAGGGTCTGGAGTGGACCTCAAGCAATCTCTAACAGACTTACAGTTGAGGGTCCTGACTGTTAGAAGGAAAACTAACAAACAAAAAGGACACCCACACCAAAACCCCATCAGTACGTCACCAGCATCAAAGACCAAATGCAGATAAAACCACAAAGATGGGGGAAAAGCAGGGCAGAAAAGCTGGAAATTCAAAAAATCAGAGCACATTTTCCCCTCCAAAGGAACGCAGCTCATCACCAGCAATGGATCAAAGCTGGACGGAGAGTGACTGACGAGTTGAAAGGAGAAGGCTTCAGTCGATCAAACTTCTCAGAGTTAAAGGAGGAACTACGTACCCAGCGCAAAGAAATTAAAAATCTTGAAAAAAGAATGGAAGAATGGATAACTAGAATAATCAATGCAGAGAAGGCCATAAACGAACTGACAGAGATAAAAACCATGATACGAGAAATATGTGACAAATGTACAAGCTTCAGTAACCGACTCGATCAACTGGAAGAAAGAGTATCAATGATTGAAGAACAAATGAATGAAATGAAGTAAGAAGAGAAGTCTAGACAAAAAAAAAGGAAAAAGAAATGAACAAAGCCTCCAAGAAATAAGGGATTATGTGAAAAGACCAAATCTATGTCTGATTGGTGTGCCTGAAAGTGAGGGGGAAAATGGAACCAAGTTCACACATAACAATATTAACCTTAAATGTAAATAGACTAAACGGTCCAATTAAAAGACACAGACTGGCAAATTGGATAGTCAAGACCCATCAGTTTGCTGTATTCAGGAGACCCATCTCACAAGCAGAGATACACATAGGCTCAAAATAAAGGGATGGAGGAAGATCTACCAAGCAAATGGAGAACAAAAAAAAGCAGGGGTTGCAATCCTAGTCTCTGATAAAACAGACTTTAAACCATCAAAGATCAAAAGAGACAAAGAAGGCCATTACATAATGGTAAAGGGATCAATTCAACAGGAAGAGCTAACTATCCTAAATATATAGGCACCCAATACAGGAGCACCCAGATTCATAAAACAAGTCCTTAGAGACTTATAAAGAGACTTAGACTCCCATACAATAATAATGGGAGACTTCAACACCCCACTTTCAACATTAGACAGATCAATGAGACAGAAAGTTAACAAGGATATCCAGGAATTGAACTCAACTCTGCACTAAGTGGACCTAATAGACATCTACAGAACTCTCCACCCCAAATCAACAGAATATACATTCTTCTCAGCACCACATCGCACTTACTCCAAAATTGACCACATAGTTGGAAGTAAAGCACTCCTCAGCAAATGTAAAAGAGCAGAAATTGTAACAAACTGTCTCTCAAACCACAGTGCAATCAAACTAGAACTCAGGACTAAGAAACTCAATCAAAACTGCTCAACTACATGGAAACTGAACAACCTGCTCCTGAATGACTACTGGGTACATAATGAAATGAAGGCAGAAATAAAGATGTTCTTTGAAACCAATGAGAACAAAGATACAACATACCGGAATGTCTGGGACACATTTAAAGCAGTGTGTAGAGGGAAATTTATAGCACTAAATGCCCACAAGAGAAAGCTGAAAAGATCTAAAATGGACACCCTAACATCACAATTAAAAGAACCAGAGAAGCAAGAGCAAACATATTCAAAAGCTAGCAGAAGGCAAGAAATAACTAAGATCAGAGCAGAACTGAAGGAGACAGAGACACAAAAATCCCTCCAAAAAATCAATGAATCCAGGAGCTGTTTTTTTGAAAAGATCAACAAAATTGATAGACCACTAGCAAGACTAATAAAGAAGAAAAGAGAGAAGAATCAAATAGATGCAACAAAAAATGATAAAGGGGATATCACCACCAACCCCACAGAAATACAAACTACCATCAGAGAATACTATAAACACCTCTACTCAAATAAACTAGAAAACCTAGAAGAAATGGATAATTTCCTGGACACTTACCCTCTCCCAAGACTAAACTAGGAAGAAGTTGAATCCCTGAATAGACCAATAGCAGGCTCTGAAATTGAGGCAATAATTAATAGCCTACCAACCAAAAAAAGTCCAGGACCAGATGGATTCATGACCGAATTCTACTGGAGGTACAAGGAGGAGCTGGTACCATTCCTTCTGAAACTATTCCAATCAGTAGAAAAATAGGGAATCTTCCCTAACTCATTTCATGAGGCCAACATCATCCTGATACCAAAGCCTGGCAGAGACACAACAAAAAAAGAGAATTTTAGACCAATATCCCTGATGAACATCAATGCAAAAATCCTCAATAAAATACTGGCAAACTGAATCCAGCAGCACATCCAAAAGCTTATCCACCATGATCAAGTGGGCTTCATCCCTGGGATGCAAGGCTGGTTCAACATATACAAATCAATAAACGTAATCCAGCATACAAACAGAACCAAAGACAAAAACCACATGATTATCTCAATAGATGTAGAAAAGGCCTTTGACAAAATTCAGTAGCCCTTCATGCTAAAAACTCTCAATAAATTCGGTATTGATGGAACGTATCTCAAAATAATAAGAGCTATTTATGACAAACCCACAGCCAATATCATACTGAATGGGCAAAAACTGGAAAAATTCCCTTTGAAAACTGGCACAAGACAGGGATGCCCTCTCTCACCACTCCTATTCAACATAGTGTTGGAAGTTCTGGCTAGGGCAATCAGGCAAGAGAAAGAAATGAAGGGTATTCAGTTAGGAAAAGAAGAAGTCAAATTGTCCCTGTTTGCAGATGACACGATTGTATATTTAGAAAACCACATCATCTCAGCCCAAAATCTCCTTAAGTTGATAAGAAACTTCAGCAAAGTCTCAGGATACAAAATTAATCTGAAAAAATCACAAGCATTCTATACACCAGTAACAAACAGAGAGCCAAATCATGAATGAACTTCCATTCACAATTGCTTCAAAGAGAATAAAATACCTAGGAATCCAACTTACAAGGGATGTAAAGGACCTCTTCAAGGAGAACTACAAACCACTGCTCAGTGAAATAAAAGAAGACACAAACAAATGGAAGAACATACCATGCTCATGGATAGGAAGAATCAATATCATGACAATGGCCATACTGTCCAAGGTAATTTATAGATTCAATGCCATTCCCATCAAGCTACCAATGACTTTCTTCACAGAATTGGAAAAAACTGCTTTAAAGTTCATATGGAACCAAAAAAGACCCCACATTGCCGAGACAATCCTAAGTCAAAAAAACAAAACTGGAGGCATCACACTACCTGACTTCAAACTATACTACAAGGCTACAGTAACCAAAGCAGCATGGTACTGGTACCAAAACAGAGATATAGACCAATGGAACAGAACAGAGCTATCAGAAATAATACCACACATCTACAGTCATCTGATCTTTGACAAACCTGAGAAAAACAAGAAATGGGGAAAGGATTCCCTATTTAATAAATGGTGCTGGGAAAATTGGCTAGCCATAAGCAGAAAGCTGAAACTGGATCCTTTCCTTACTCCTTATACGAAAATTAATTCAAGATGGATTAGAGACTTAAATATTAGACCTAAAACCATAAAAACCCTAGAAGAAAACCTAGGTAATACCATTCAGGTCATAGGCATGGGCAAGGACTTCATGTCTAAAACACCAAAAGCAACGGCAACAAAAGCCAAAATTGACAAATGGGATCTCATTAAACTAAAGAGCTTCTGCACAGCAAAAGAAACTACCATCAGAATGAACAGGCAACCTACAGAATGGGAGAACATTTTTGCAATCTACTCATCTGACAAAGGGCTACAAAGAACTCAAACAAATTTACAAGAAAAAAAACAAACAACCCCATCAAAAAGTGGGCAACGGATATGAACAGACATTTCTCAAAAGAAGACATTCATACAGCCAACAGACACATGAAAAAATGCTCATCATCACTGGCCATCAGAGAAATGCAAATCAAAACCACAATGAGATACCATCTCACACCAGTTAGAATGGCAATCATTAAAAAGTCAGGAAACAGCAGGTGCTGGAGAGGATGTGGAGAAATAGGAACACTTTTACACTGTTGGTGGGATTGTAAACTGGTTCAACCATTGTGGAAAGCAGTATGGATCCATAGGGTGCTAATATTTTCTCCAATGCTATAGGTTGCCTGTTTACTTCCTTGACAGTTTCTCTTGGTGTGCAGAGATTCTTTAATTAGGTCCCACTTGTCAATTTTGCTTTCAATTGACGTTGAGGACTTAGCCATAAATTCTTTGTCAAGGTCAATTTTGAGAAGGGCATTTCCCGTTTTTTTTGTTTTGTTTTGTTTTGTTTCTAAAATTTTTATGGTTTCAGGTCTTAAGTCTTTAATTCATCTTGAGTTTATTTTTGCACATAGTAATAGGTATGGAACCAGTTTCCTTCTTCTGCATGTGAATAGCCGGTTATCCCAGCACCATCTATTAAAAGGGAGTCTTTTCCCCATTGCTTATTTTTGTGGACCCTGTTAAAGAACAAATGTTGTAGGTGTGTAACTTTATTTCTGGGTTCTTTATTCTGTTCCATGGGTTTATGTGTCTGTTTTTGTACCAGTATCATGCTGTTTTGGTTACTGTAGCCTTGTAGTATAGTTTGAAGTCAAGTAATGTGATGCCTCTGGCTTTGTTCTTTTTGCTTAGGATTGCTTTGGCCATTTCAGCTTTTTTTGGTTCCATATGAATTTTAGAATAGTTACCTAGGGATAGCATTGAATCTGTAAATTGATTTGGGCAGTATGGCCATTTCAATGATATTGATTTTTCCAATTCATAAGCATGAAATGTTTTTCCATTTTTTTGTGCTGTCTCTGATTTATTTCAGCAGTGTTTTGTAGTTCTTGCTGTAGAGATCTTTCACTGTCTTGGTTAGCTGTATTCCTAAGTATTTTAGTAATTTTGTGGCTATTGTAAATGGGATTTCATTCTTGATTTAGCTCTCAGTTTGAAAGTTATTGTCATATAGAAATGCTGTTGATTTTTGTACATTGATTTTATACCCTGAAACTTTACTGAAGTCATTTATCAGCTCTAGTAGCCTTTTGGTGGAATCTTTAGCATTTTCTAGGTACAGAATCATATCATCAATGAAGATAAATAGCCTAACTTCTTTTGCTATTTGGATACCTTTTATTTCTTCTGTTGCCTGATTGTTCTGTCTGGGACTTGAGTATTATGTTGAATAGGAATGATAAGAGTGAACATTCTTGTCTTGTTCCAGTTCTCAAGAGGAATACTTCAAGTTTTTGCCCATTGACTATGATGTTTACTGTGTTTGCCATATTATTTTCAATAATACATATTATTTTGACATATTGAACATATTTTTAGGCTCACTGACACTCATTCTTTACTCTCACACCATTCATCAGTAATGAAATACACAACTTCTAGTTTTTAACACCTATAACACTAGTTCAGGTCCCCATATTATGAGTTCATTGTATTCTATGCTTCATATGACTTTTGGAATCCTTTTCTAAAATTCAGCAGCACTTATCTCAATTAATAATTATGTTTCATAACACAATTGATTTTGATTATTTGATTAGTTTTATTCTTCCCGTATCTAAACTGCAAATTACATGAAGGCAGGTTTATATCTGTTTTTAAAACTGCAGTACTTCCTGTGCCTAGCGTAATTTACAGTATACAGAAGGTGTGCAGTATACTTCGGTTTGTATAAATGAAGGATCTACTTTGCTTTGTTTTCTTTCATAAAGGTTTTGGTAACACCACTTATACTTTTAGACTTTAGACTCCAAGAATTTTTTTTTTTTTTTTTTTTTTTTTTGAGACGGAGTCTCGCCCTGTCACCCAGGCTGGAGTGCAGTGGCCGGATCTCAGCTCACTGCCAGCTCCGCCTCCCAGGTTCACGGCATTCTCCTGCCTCAGCCTCCCGAGTGGCTGGGACTACAGGCGCCTGCCACCTCGCCCGGCTAGTTTTTTGTATTTTTTTAGTAGAGACGAGGTTTCACCGTGTTAGCCAGGATGGTCTCGATCTCCTGACCTCGTGATCCACCCATCTCGGCCTCCCAAAGTGCTGGGAGTACAGGCTTGAGCCATCGCGCCTGGCTGACTCCAAGATTTTTTATATTCTTCATTGTTTATTATTTCTTCAGCACTTATAATTATAGCTTTATTTTTTTTTACTACATTTGACATTCTGTATCCTCAAATTCTTTGAGAATGTGGTTCAATGATCAGAAGAGACAATATTCCCTTAGAAACAGAACATAGATTCAGTTAATATTGCCACTTTTTTGTATGGTCTGGAGTTGGAGTAGGCAAGGAAAGCAGGAACAAAGTCTCTGTGGTTTTGGAAGCCTGTCATCTTTTTGTATCCATATCAAAACACTAATAAGAACAATAATTTTTTAGTATGACTTCTGTGCCAAGAACTGTGCTAGTTACTTTGCATATTAAGTTTTATCTAACTCAACAATAACCCATTGAGTCTGATGCTTTCACTCACATTTTACAAATGACACAATTTGTCTAAGTCCACACATCTAAGAAGTGAAATTCAGATCATGGTCTATATACGACAGTAATTCAACAACTCATTACATACCATGAAACAATTTTCCAAAGTTATATTTACATAAAAACTACAAAAATCTCTGTGATAAAAATCAGTACAGTCAGTAGGATAGTAAGTGACATCTATTTCGCCAGTATACACAAATCAAATATTTTCCTTCTTTAGGTTTTATTGTATTTCCCCTTGCTGCTATTTCTTTTAGCTCTCTGAGGACTATGGTATATAAAGCCCAATTAAAAAAAAAAAACAAAAACACAAGGTTTACTATATGAGTTTACCTACACATTTCTTCATGTCTTGGCTTTATAAGTCACTTATTGTAAAAGCTCCTTCTCAAGGGAGCGTGAGGATTTATGGATTTGTTTTTCAGCATTTCTACTAAAAAATGTTTATTGCACAGCTACATAAGAAAGTGAACTTTTACTTTGGCAGGGGCTTGATTGCCACTGAAAAGAAAGCTTTTACAGAGGAAGTATATTATATTTGTGTGGATCACATGTACTTAATATCTTTTGTTAAAGTTTTAAGAGTCTGTTCAGAAAAGAGATGAAAAATATCAAAGACAATAAAAATAAAATTATGAGACTATACCCTTACATTGAAATTCTGGACTCAGTATTTATATGTGTGTGTGTGTGTGTGTGTGTATATATAACTGAAATTATCAAATCTTTCAATCATTCATTCAACAAGTATTTATTGTCCACCATGTGGCAGAAACTGTCCAAGGTGATGGACATAAGATGGTGACCAACATGGCTCCTGTCTTCATGAAGCATCTGTTCAATCAGGAGAATGAAACAATGAAAATGTGTGTACATAAATGCATATATATACACACACACATAGTAACTAAAACCATAAAAATTAAGTATTTGGTGATAAAGAATTATAGAAATACACCAGGTGCAGCAGCTCACTTCCCAGCTACTTGGGAAGCTAGGTGAGGACATCGTTTGAGCCTAGAAGTTCGATGCCAGCCAGGGCAATATAGTGAAATTCCATCTCTAAAAAACATTAAAAAAAGGAATTACAGATAGAGTCCACTTGATTTAGAGTAGAAAGAGAATGCAGTTTCAGCTAAACCTGATGAAAGATGAAAAATTAATCAGGGGAGGATCTCAAAAAAATTATGGGTATTATTAAAACAAAATTAAAAAACCAAACAACAGGCACAAATGATGCATTGGAGACTGTCACCTCGTAGGAAGCGAGAGTGTGACTGGTATCTGCTGAGAAAGAGGAACAGTGGCCCATGCTGGGGTTGTGAAAGTTGATGTGCTTCAAGTTGTGGGGTCTAGAATAGCAAAATAAGAATTCAGTTTTTATTCAAGTACACTGTGAAGTTACTGAAGTGTTTTAAGCAAAGTAATTACGTGATCTGATTCATATTTTATAAAAATTGCTCTTATTGCTAAAATGAAATGGAGAGAAAGGAGAGGAAAGCAAATACATAAGGGGCAGAACTTTCCAGAAGACTGTTGAAGGATGGTGCCAGTCAAGGAGATAATTGGATGAAATGGAGTCAGGAGGAGCATAGTTTTATGAAAACAATGGACTAGATCTAAAATTATAGAATTCTAGGCAATGTAGCCCCTGAGTAAGTGGCATTAACGTGAAGAGATGTTATTAGTGCCTTTTAGAAAACATTAAGTAGGCTATTATTCAAGTTCTCAGTGTGTAAAATGTCACCTAATGGCCACTTTTGTTATTCTAGTGCTAATTACCCCATTAATGGTTGATACAGACAGCCTCCCCTCCCCCCCTTTCTCTCTCTCTCTCTCTCTCTCTCTCTCTCTGTTTCTTCTTTTAACACTTTTGGTTTTGTGCCCTGTGACAACTGACATTTTGAACTAAGAAGAAATAATAATTTCTATCATTCATTTTTGTAACTGTGCTTTATAGATGATTTCAGACCATGACATGTAGACAAATACAGCTTTAATTAGTATCAATTATATTCCTATTTCTAATTTTCATATTTAAAGAATAAAGAAAGAAAGAAAAAGGCAAAAGCTAACAGTTTGCATTTTAGCTACAGTGGAAGATAATGAGATACTAAGGTATTTTAGGTTGCTATTATGGAAATAGGATACATTTGCACCTAAGCCTTTCTTGTTCATTTAGTATACTTTAGAATTAAAGGAAATTTGTTGCGTTTAGTTGAATATCATGTACCTTTGAATTTCACTTTGACCTAGGTAGAGATATTTTAAAATAAAATATAAGCAAGTCACATATTTTTTTTTCTAAAATCTGTACTTGTTTTCATAAATCTCAGTTCTGCTACAGATGCTTAGTTGGTGCTTCTGGAGACTCTTTTCATGTGGATACGTTTAGTCTTCAATTTCTGTAACGCTATTGGCATGGCATTGTGTGAAATCCAAGAAGAGTGTGGTTATAAACACATTTGGCTTTTCCATCAAAAGGTAATACTTTCCCTACAAGAGTATGTTTTGCATTTTTTATCTGGGCCTGATTTAATGGCTATGTGGTTACATATTGTGAGATTACCTCTCCCACTTAAAAACAACAACAACAACAAAAACTCAATAGGATATGATAATTTTTTCAATTATTTGCTTTATAATGCATTTTAAAAACTGGAAAGATGGGAAAGTTATGAAACATTCATAATTCATTTTGTTGTGTTACTTAGAGAAAGTAGTAACATATGCCAGATCTGAATTCTAATGCAACAGTGGAAGTTTATTGGCCCTGACTGATACAAAGCCATGGCCATTATTTTGGACCTATCAGCCATCATTGCAAAATGATGTTTACGAATTCCTGGTTTGTTATATGTAACTTTTGAGTGATAGTGAATTCATAAAATAGTGTTTTATAAACATTCCTAAATAACTATCTTGCTATAGATGATTACACTGGTAGAATATGAAATGTGATTTTAATCTTTTTGATTCCCAGTTAAAAGATCAAATCTGACCTTGTTGGTCAGGCATGGTGGCTCACACCTGTGATCCCAGCACTTTGGGAGGCCAAGGCAGGCAGATCACTGGAGCCCAGGAGTTCAAGACTGTCTTGGGTAACATAGTTCAGAACCTCATCTTTACAGAAAATACAAAAAATTATCTGGGCATGGTGGCACACATCTGTAATCACAGCCACTAGGGAGGCTGACGTAGGAGGATCACCTGAGCCTGAGAGGTTGAGGCCGCATTGAGCTGTGACGGCACCACTGCACTCCAGCCTGGCTGACAGAGTGAGACCCTGTCTCAAAACAACAAAACACGTATAACTTTGCCTAGAAATGGAATGAATAAACATTTTGTACCTTATGGACTTAGTTTATTATCTATGTTGAGTGATAAAACTAAGTACTTTAAACTTTTTGTAATCAACCATCCTAACATGAATGAGATGTTATTATCTGTTCACTATGTTCTATTTGGCCAGTTGATTTGCACGTGTTAATCTATCATTCAGATTTTCAGGAAACTTTGAGTTTTTTTTCAGTTAATATTGTGTGGCATACATATAATAGCCTACATATAACACATTTGTTTACATTAAATAACAAAGCTAAAAGTGAACTCACCACTTAGATTAAGAATTCCACTAGGGTTTTAAATAGAATTTAACAAGTTTAATGAAAAACAAAGGGCCAAAAACAATAATAAATTGCCTAAAAAGGAAAATAGACTGAGAGGTATTAGCCGTCATAGATAACAATATATTTTGTAAAAGTATAATGATTAAGACAAAGTGGTATGGAAACAATAAAACACCATGTTATCTTCTACTCTTAGTTTAAAAGTTTAATACATTTAGAATTTTATCAAATGTTTTGTATAATGAAATTATTGCATACATATGAATATACAATTAGTAATAATATGGAGAATTGTATTAATACACTTCCAAATGCTGAATCAATTTTGCATTACTGGAATAATTTGAATTTGATAGTGATTCATTAACTTGAAAACATTGTTGGATTTTATTTGCTAATATTATAGATTTCTCATTATTTTGCATTTGTGTTTTTGAATGACAATAAATATCAATTACCATTTCTAACACCATTGACCTGGTTGTGGTATAAATGTTACATTAACCTTGTGATTGGAAAGTCCTTTCTCTTTTCTGTTCCCTGAAAGATTTGCGTGAGATTTATTTATTTATTTTTTTCCCTGAATGTTTGGTAGAAATTACCTATAAAACTCTTGGTACCCATGTTCGTATGCTCCAGGATCTCTGGGACCTTGAACATCATTTGGGTTCTTCTTGGTTCCTCGGTGACACTTGCCTGCCACACACTCAGCCTCACAAACGTCCATCATGGAAAAGTTTATGAAGGCAGGTACGCATCAAAAGGCTCCTCCTCCAGAGAACACAGGAGATACCGAAGACCAGGAAATGCTACAAGAGGAAACAGATGTCAGTGGAAAAGTGAGTCATCTCTCAGAAGAAAGACAGGATGGCTGCCGGGATTCCAAGAGACAAAGTGCTGTTTTCTAATACAAAGCAATCTCTGTCACTCCTCCGGAGAATGTAGTTGTTGCTCCTGGCAAAAAGGCAGAATCCTCATTTGCAATGAGGCCATTCTAGCCCAAATCACTTTCTCTCTAACCCCTTTTTATCCTTGTTGTTTGTTTGTTTCATTTCCTTCATTTCTATCTTTTATGTCTCTAACTATTCTTTCTTAGATAACTACTCCCACAAGAGCACGTTGTAATTTAGCTTTCATTTGAAGATATGTTGTCTTTTTCTTTAGTTTTTCATGAGTTCTGCTAGTTTCCATTGTATACTATCTTACTGTTGAGTTATAGCTCCAAATGTTTTAGCCATATTTTCTAAGTGCTTTCTTATTTTTGCTTTGTGATGTCTCCTCATAGATGCCATGGCTCTGCTAGAATTCTTTTTGACAGCTTCATTGAGGTATAAGTGATATACAAATAAACTGCACCTGTTTAATATATACAATTAGATGAGTTTGGAAATATGCATAAACCCATAATACCATCACCACAATCAAGATGATAAACATATTCATCACCTCAGTTTGTGTCTATTCGCATCTTGTGTGTGTGCACATGTCTGCGTTAAGAACACTTTACACGAAATGTACCCTCTTAAATTGTAAAGTGTGCCATACCATATTGTTAACTAGAGGCACTGTATTGTACAGCAGATCTCTTTTAAATTCAGACTGAACTGTCACATTACAATCTTCTGTTTGTGATGACATTTTTAGGGTGAGTTTTCTTTGGCTCCTAAGAAGTTTGCTGTATGGTTTTTTTTTCTTTTTTTTTTCAGTAAAGTGTTTGAACAATTGGTATAGTTTTATTTATGCTTTGTTATCAATATTTTAGTGAATTGGATTTTCTAAACTAGCTGCTAGCAAAAGGATCTCTGTAAGGCATGGAGGAGTTAAAGCACTGTACTAGTCTCCAAGGGCTGTGGTAACAGAGTACCCCAAACTTGGTGGCCTCAAACAGCAGAAATGTGTTGTCTCACAGTTCTAGAGGCTAGAAATCGAAAGTCAAGGTGTCAGCAGTGCCATCTTCTCTCTGAGTGTTCTAGGGGAAGACTCCTTCCCTGCCTCTTCTATTCTGATAGTTGCCATTAATCTGTGGCATTCCTTGGCCAGTGTATGTGTCACTCCTATCTCTGCCTCCATCTTTGCATGGCTTTCCTACTGCTTGACTCCATCTCTATTTTCAAAATTCCCTCTTATATGGAGACTAGTCAGATTGGATTTCAGGACCTTTCTAATTCAGTATGACTTCATCTTAACTTGATGATGTGTGCAAGACTCTTTTTTTAAATAAGGTCACATTCACATTTCTGGGCAGTTAGGACTTTGGAATAGTTAGGTGAGGATTGGGGAGAGTGTGGTACAGTTTAATCCATAGCAAGTTCTTTCCTGGGACCTCTGCTCAAGGGATACCTCTTCCATTGATAAAGCGATCTACAATTTCTTTAATATTTGTTGCCTTTTGTGGGCAGATTTCCTCTGATTCTACAGTCTTATGTTGCTTCAGGGGGTGCTTCTACCAATTGTTTTTATCTTTGACTACTGCACCTTACCGATACTGCATGTGTATTCCAAGATAAGTTCTTCTTTGTTAGAACAGATGGTATTTTATCTGTTACCTTGTCCTCTGTGTACTTTCCATGTTTTGTTTTCCCCAATATCCTAAGGCTTCTTCCCTATCCTCATTGTTTTCAGATCTCAAATGGTACTGGGAGACGGAGACTTTATTTTTGGCGGGGGCAGGTTGGGGGGCGTTTTTGCTTATGTTTTGTGATTTTCTCAATAGGATAGCTCAGAATTCCTAGTTCTTTTGTTGTTGTGATTATGTCTACTCCCTTGCTACCCCTTTGAGCTTTCCCACCACATTTCTGCTGCTCTTTGTTGTTTTTTGTTAATTTGTGCATACAGTTTTTTTTCTGTCTAGTTTCATTGAATTTATTATATATAGTTAGATATTTATTAAGTTCCCATAGTTTTCTGTACAGATTTGCTTTCTCCCCCACCCCCACCCTCCGGCTAGTTTTTGCTTTGGGAAATCATCTATTGGCCTAATCATTGTCCTACTTCCTTTTTGTTTTGGTCACATTTAAGTACATTCTAGTGATCTATATTTTTACCAAATGCATGTAGGTGTTTATCAATCATTTTAATTTGGGGAGAGACTTACTGAATTTTGTGTCTAAGAACTCATGTCTTTTATCAGTTCTCAAAAGTTCTTAGCCACTATTCCTTTAGACACTAAGGGATCAGAAGAAAGAACCTGGGGTAATCACAAAGTACAACTTACACCCGTTTTATTCATGCTCTTTTACTGTTCCTTTGATTGAGTATTAGACTTTCTTACTCTCTCCTCCGTGTTTCTTAGCTTCCCCTTTTTTCATAATTTCTATTTGTGACACATTCTGGGTTATTCCTTCAGCTTGATCTTCTACTTTACTAATTCTCTACTTGGCCTCTTTGAATCTACTACTAAATATCTTCATTCAGTATCAAATTGCAGCTGTTTTATATCTTATTCACAAAATTAGATAGGTTTTATTCAAATATTTATGGTCAAATTTTACAGTTTTCTGTTTTCTTATTCATTTAATTTTCCAATGTAATGTTTTAACATCATAAACATTATTTTATATTATTTGTGTGATTACAAAATTATTAATTACAAAATCAGCTATATTTTGAGGGTTAAGTTATACTGTTTGTTATTTTTCCTAATCTTTCGAGGTGTATTTTCTGTTTAGCGTTTTGTGGTTTCTCATTATGAGCTAATGTGCCTTTAAATATTGTAAAACTGGATGGTTATTGGAAATAGCTATGTTTAAATTACAGTTTTATCAAAGAGTAATTTTATTTGCTTTTTCCAGATGCCCAGGTACACATTTTTGGCTAGGTTTTTGCTGGTGGTGATCATGGTGGTGGCTTTTGTTTTTTTCAGCCATAAGGCTAGTGAGAATCTTTTCTCCTAATTTAAATAAAGTTGGGCTTGTGTTTAGGGATTCTTGGGGAAAAGTTTTTTTTTTAATTCTTTCTCTAGAGCCATTGCTGATGGTTGGCAATATCCTCATAATCTTCTGCCAAAAAGTGGATTTTTCCTAGTTTATCCACTAAGTTTGTCACCTTTAGTTATCCTGCTTTATATATTGGTTCACGGATCAAAGATTTAAATTTGCACTTACCCTAGGCTTTTTCTTCTGATCCCCTTTAATGACCCATGGAAGGCTGTTATGGACTGAATTGGGTCCCCCTCAAACTCGTGTGTTGAAATCACCAGTGTGACTGTATTTGGAGATCAGTGGGCCTTCCAAAGAGGTAATTAAGGTTAAATGAGATCATAAGTCCTAATGCAATAGGACTGATATCCTTTCAAAAAGGAAGAGATACCAGAGATCCTAATCTGTCTCTTTGCACATGTGCACAAAGGGAAGACCATTGGATGACATTGCAAGAAGACGCTGTCTATAAGCCAGTAAGGGAAGCCTCATTAGAAACCAACCCCACCAGGACCTTGATCTTGGACTTCTGCCTTCCAAAACTGTGAGAAATAAAATTCTCTTTTTTAAGCCACCCAGTCTGTGGTATTTTGTTATGGCAGCCCAAGCAGGCTAATACAAAGCTCAAGCTCTAGGCAATTATGACTGTTTAAATGTTCCAGGGAAACATCAAAAATCTAGGATGGTGAATAACATCTTCTCTAGATTTATTCTTTTTCTATTTTTTCCATGTTGCAAAAGATTTATTTGACTATGGCACTAATCTAACCTTAACATTTTGAAATATTTAAAAAATATTTTGTTTAGCAGTTTTGTTCAATAAGTGTTCTATACTCCAACAGTTTATTTGAATAGAAATGTCCCCCTACTGCTGGAAACTAAATTCCATTTCATTTATTTTTATTTACATATTATCACTTTAATTTTGGTACTTCAACAAACTTATTATTATTATTTTGGTGAAATGAAGGCAGTGTAAAATGTATAAAACATCATGTTCAAGCCGTGTTTCTTCACTTACATTTTATATATTCTCTTTAAGAAACTTTAAATACATCATGGCAAAAGATGGGATACATTATGGGAGGCCAAGGTGGGCGGATCACCTGAGGTCAGGAGTTCAAGACCAGCCAGCCAACCTGGTGAAATCCTATCTGCACTAAAACTACACAAATTTTGTATTGTATTGCATGCTTGTAAACCAAGCTACTCATGAGGTTGAGGCAGGAGAATAGCTTGAACCCTGGAGGTGGAGTTTGTGGTGAGCCAAGGTTGTGCCACTGCACACTCCAGCCTGGGCAATAAAGCAAGACTCTGTCTCAAAAAAAAAAAAAAAAAAAAAAAGGGATAGGTGTTATACCCATATTGTAAGTAAGAATATGGGAGAGTAAGAAAGAAAGCAACTAAATCAAAGATTCATAGAAAATCACTTGGTGGTGGTCACATTATAAATTTCTGCTCTTCCCACTGCTATATGAGTGTCTTGTCATCTCACTATGGACAATTTCAAGGCTGATTCATTCTGTATGGACTTTGTATCTGACATTTTTTTCTGTATCAGATATTGCAGCAAAACTTTTCTGCTATCTAAAACCATCTACAAAACCTACTCTGTGCTTCTAGGAGCTCCATTATTTCAGAGACCTAGCATTGAGGTGAGAGTCTTCTAACATCTGGGGGAAAAGCAAGAAGTTTGATAATTGCTGTCAGCTTTCTCATTTCCCGTCTTAGAAATTGAGAATACTGATTTGTCTGGGATTTTTGCCTGCATCAAGTTTGTAGCATCCTTTTCCTTCTTGTTCTCATTTTTTTACATAATTTTGCTCAAGATGAATCTGTTGTAAAAAGTACTAATTTTTTAACCGTGAGTTCAGAGGTTTTATTTAAACTATTTTAATAATGTATTATACATATTTTCACATATAAAGTGACATAAAACACTGATTTATTAAATAGTCATCTAAAGAAATTAAACATCAAAATACAAAAGAGAAGTAGAAAAGAACTGAATTCTGCTCTAATTGAGACTAAAATAAAGATAGCTAAATAAAAAATTCACAATGACCTTTGAGAGTATGGCAGACAGACAGTGAGAAATAAGTTGCTTTAGTTTCCAAGCCCAAATTAAAGGGTCACAGAACACTGGAATTCACTGTGGTCATTAAACCGCTGCAAATTATGGCTCTTCAAGGAAAGCACACATCAAAGTCATCTTCTCATGCTTTTAAAAAAATGCTGGTTTATGAGCTATTATTAACATTAAACGACAAGTCCGTGTAGGTCACAGCAAGGTACAGAACTATAAAACCTCAAACAGCAGTTTTCTATTTTGTGTTTTTAAAGTATTTGACAGTTGCTTTATGGATTGGTGCTTTAAGCAGCTTTTATGCTTACATCGATTTAAAAAGGAGGTTATGGAAAGAGCATATGTGACTGTGACATTCAAAGTAAATATATATCAGAGACATAGCGACGCCTGAAGCTCTTGTCATAGGGCATATAGAGAACATGCATCAAAGGGCCTTACTTACATCCATGCAAAAGGCCAAGTTAATTTTTACACTTAAAGGCAGGCTCTAAGGCTAATAGCACTTCAAAGGATACTAACATTTTGTCTTTCTATTGTATTTTCCTTTGCCTTGGAAAATGGAAAGATAACTTCAAATTAATTTACTTCTTCACTTTGTTTATTTATGATACGTTTCCTTAAATTTTGAAGGTCTTTTGTCTGTAATATCAGTCTTAGCATGATTCCCAGCACTGTCTTTATGCAACTATGTTTCTGGTTGGTTTTAGTTGCTGTACTTTAAAAAACTCAGGAATTTTAGAGGAACTCTTTGGTGCTTAATTAAAAAAAACAAAAGAGGCTCTTTTTGTCAAAATTTTCCTAATTTATCTCTCTGCCATTACTCTCAATCCTGTTGAAACCATTCTCCACGTCACCATAACTATGGATTTGATTATGTTATCCATTAAAAAAAACTATTATTTACTGTCATGATAAGATAAAGTATCAATTTATTTCTTTTTCTTTAAACCACTTCCTTGAGATATGATTGACATACACAAAGTTGTACATTTTTAATCTGTAGACCTCAATGAGTTTGGAGATAAGTGTACACCCATGGAACCATGACCACAATCTATATTATAAACCTATCCATCACCTCCAAAAGTTGCTTCTCACTCTTTTATTATTATTATTATTTAATGATAAGGACAGTTGATATAAAGAACTACCCTCATAGCAAGTTTTTAAGTATGCAAAACAGTATTATTAACTATAGCCATTATGCTTTACTGGAGATCTCTAGGTCTTATTCATGTCATATAATAAGAAACTGCATCATCTAGCTAATATTTCTTTATGTCCCTCTCTCCTCTGCCACTGGCAACCACCATTTCACTCTATTTCTATGAGATTGACTATTTTAGATTCATCATGTAAGTGGTATCATGTAGTATTTATCCTTTTGTGTCTCCCTTATTTCATTTGGCACAATGTCCTTCAGATTCATCTATGTTGTCACAAATGGCAGAATATGCTTATTTTTCAAGGCTGAATAATATCCATTGCATGTATATGCCATATTTTCTTTATATATTCATGCAACGGTGAGCACTTAGGTTGCTTACATTCATTTCTTTGGTGACCAAAGCTTCACATGATCAGATTCTAACATTTAGCTCCCTTTCTGTTTCTATGGGTTCTGCATCTATGGATTCAACCAAGAGTGGATAAAAAGTATTTGGGACAAAGAAAATAGTTGCATCTATACTGAACATGCACAGACTATTAACATTATTTCCTAAACAATACTGTAAAATAACTATTTACATAACATTAATGTTGTATTAGGTATTATGAGTAATCTAGAAATGATTTAAAGTATACAAGAGGATATGCATAGGTTACATGCAAAGACTATACCATTTTATGTAAGAGACTTGAGCATCTGTGGATTTTAGTATCAGTATCTCAGAGGGGAAGTAATTTCATGGTGTGTCCTGGAAGCAATGTCCCGTGGATACTGAGGAATGAGTGCTTACAGGAGGAATCTTCAAAAAGTATATGGAAGATGCTTATTATGAAATATCCATGCATAAATTTCAACTTTTTTGCACCAAACTTTGCACTAATTTGTTATAACATGTATGAACAGGATCTAGTTTGAGGCATTAAGACGAGACATCAGTTTGAAAGGAGATCTTATCAGAACAGCATGAATTTTGCTAAAATTGAAGCAAAAAAAAAAAAATCAAATTTGTGGTGAAGCTTGGGTGGAGGAATGGTGAAATCATTAATGTTTTATGAAAAGTTAATAGGGACAAAGCCACAAGGAAATCAGCAGCTTACAAATAGAGAACTCATTTGAAGAAGAGATGAAATGATGTTGAAGATGAAGCCCATAGCAGCAGACTATCCGCATCAATTTTCAAGGACAAAAATTAACCTCATTAGTGTCCTAAATGAAGAGAACAAATGATTAACAGCAGAAACAATAGCCAACACCATCAACATCTCAATTTGTTCAGCTTACACAATTTTTATGGAAAAATTAAAGGTGAGGAAACTTTCCACTCGATGGGTGCCAAAACCATTCTGCCAAGATCAGCTATGGACAAAAGCAAAGCTTTCAATGGAAATTTTAAACAAGTGAGATCAAGATTCTGAAGCATTTTTTCAGAGAATTGTAACAGGAGATGAAACATGTACTGGCTTTACCAGTATGATCCTGAAGACAAAGCACCCTCAAAGCAATGGTAACTAATGAGACAACCAGGTGGGAGGAGATCCTTGACAAAAGTCCAGCTGACTTGTTCACTGGAAGGAGTGCACACTGGGGTGCAGCCACAGAAGTTTATGCCATTTGTGGCAGGGAGGAGCTTGGCCCTCCTCTTCCTGTGTGAAACCTGAGATTCAAACTGCAAGGCAGGAAGCACTATAGCAGGGACTCTGTCCTTTTGGAGAGTCCCCGTTTCCCCCTTTTATTTCTTTTAACCCAATAAAACTCTGCTTTACTCATCCTTCAAATTGTCTGCAAGTCTAAACTTTCCTTGCTGTGGGACAAGGACCCTGTCTTTACCTGAACTAAGGAAAAGTCCTGCAACATTTTTTGGCACCAAACATGGGGCTCAAGAAGTATTGAGTGAAATGGGGACTCAAAATGCCTCACTGTGGTTTCTAACCCTTTTCATCCTCAGACTTCTGATCTTATAGGAAACCGCACTCAAATCCCTGATCACTCCAAGAAGTTGGGGGCCTTTTCATGCCCTTTTCTTTCCTTTTTTGACATGGACTGGTGAGCAGCCGCTCACCTCACCACTGCTTCCCCCTCCCTGGTGGGGTTGGGATGCATTGCCCAAGGGTCCTGCACAGCTGGCTGACTGGTTCCCAGCTATGCACCACTGCATCCTCCCTCTTTCCCTGCCAAGGGTTTCTGCTCCATCAGATAGTAATTAAACCTTTCTCCCTGGTGTTGGAACCAGTCGCATAAGAATAATAGGTTCTTCCCTCAGGCATCCTTTTCCTTACTGCATCAGCAGATAAGGTTTGAAGGTTTTTCCTTTCAGAAAATGCTTTACTGGAACAGGCACCCTTAACTATCACTGTTTATATTCTCTGCAAAGTTTTGGTTGTGAAATCAAGCCATCTTATTTACCTCGTGGGGGTACGGCTTGTAACTCTGGTAGCAAGGTTTTATTTAGCAATCCTGCCTTAGGGAATAAGTTCCTTTCTGGTTTGATATCCGCATGTTTTCCTAACCCTGTCTCCTAAAGAACTCCACCAGAAGACTGGGTTTTCTCTTGCCTGTCTATTTAGTTTGTGTGTGTGTGTGTGATGTTGTAAAAAGGACTCTAATTACTTCAGCCTAAAGAAAAACAACTACCTGGATTAAATATTTTTAAGGGAAAAAAAGTTTTTGCACCTTTCAGTTCACATCACTTTAATAATTGAGAAATAAAAGCAACCTTAAAAATTGTTGGTAAAAGGCAGGTGTCATTAAAATGTAAATAGGTGGGATGAATAATGCAGGTCAGATGCAAGGTTTGCTAAAGGTTTTAAGGTTACAAACTGCTTTTTGGGTTTTGAAAACTATGTGGCTTGCCGGCTTCACAATTGGTAAGACCTGGGGACATATGGAACTAAACACACCCTTAATTAAGAAGGTAAATTTTGGCTGCAGTTAGCACATAATTAAATAAACTTACCAGATTTTACCTTAAAGTTAACAATTGCTGGGAGTTACCATTATAATGTGTAATTAAAACTACTGAAATTAGATTTACATGCAAGGTGTGTAAGAACAGTAAAATGTGTTCTTTTTTTTTTTTTTTTTTTTTGTAAAAGATTATAAGAAGGCATGGAAATGTAAATTTTTGCCTAGGGTTAAACGATTATTTTAAATTAGATAAGATACATCTGAAGGCTCAAACTAGTAGTAGGAGGATTGTGGAGATTAATCTAGTGGAAGAGTTGCTCTGTGTGAACATATTGACTAAATTCAAAAAGATATTATGTAGTTTTTCTGTAAATTGAGCATTAAAATAAAAACACAACAAGGTTTTCTTAAGGTTGTTATGTTAAGTTATAGTAAACCACAGAGATAACCAAACTTCTTTGTCAATTGTGTTTCTAAGTGTAAATATGCTGGACATTTTACTATGTATTGTTATCTTGTTTTAATCCTTTGCAAAAGATGGTTTATAATGAGCTATAGGATTCTGACAGGTGTTCTTAAATACAATTTCTGATTGTATATGGAACAATCAGATTTCTGATACCCTTAGAGATTGTAACATTGGAATAAAGGAAAATGTACAGGACTCATGAAGAGCTAAAATGCTCATGAATTTTAAGCCAAACAAGAGTTTGGGCTTAAAATGGACTGAACCCATAAAGCTGAAGCAACCTTTTTGACTTTTGCTCAGAATATTGCTGAGCCTTGTTTTGTTAAGGAAACTTTGTTAAGTCAAGGAAACTTATTTTGAGCTATTCACAGCTTTTAATAATTAAGCAAGTTGTACTCTTGTAATCAAAATTTGGAGCATGTTTGTTTCTCTCTGCCTGATTCCTCTAGAATTTGGAAACTATTTGTGAGTATTCCTAACATATGGCAATATAGTTGTTTGCATAATTGCAATAAGAATCTGTTTTTCTTTTGCAACAGGATGCAATTGGAAAAAATGGTTATTTTAGCAAAGCTTTGACTGGAACGGTTTGCTTCCCTTTAAGAAGTCAAGCTCAACTTGCAGAGCCAATAAAAGCCCAGTGGGGAGACTGGCCTCATACCCTTGCCTACACAGTCCCTGTACAGGGTTTCTGACCTGTGGTCTGTAAAGAATGCCACTTTCTAATAGGTCCAGGATCTTAAAGTTTTTCTTTGGACTTTAAGAGGAAAGGATCACCCACCTCACAGGTATTTGAGAATACAAACCCATGGCTGGGCTCAGTTTTGAAAGGTCTTATCTAAGACTCCTTATGGAACAAACTTCCATAAAAGTCAATCCAAAAGGCCTATGTAGGAATAATTATTTTTGCTATACTTTATGCAAATAATCAGGCCAAGTATAAGACTAAAGTCTCTTTTACAAACAATTCAGTCCTATCATTTTTTTTTCTTTTTTTTTTTCCCACAAAAATGAGGACTGGAGAGAAATTATGTTTCAAAACTTCATCAGTTGTTTTTTTGTGTGTGTTTGCCTACATCTTAGACTAACCCTGCTTGTTCCTGTGAACCTACCAGCAATTTCCAGTTGCAGTCCAGAAAAACAAGAGGGGTGGGTAATGTAAAAAATCTTGATCAATAGTCTAGTTCTGAGTAATTATCCTGCAAATCCTGCCAGATAATGGGAATAAATAGGATGCCCATCATTCAGAGGTTCCCTTTTGGGAAAGTAAGACCAAGGGAGGTAACCAAAGCCAAGCCCCATGCACTCAAATCCTAGCAAGCATGACTATAGCCACCAGTTATCTGGGTATGTCAGAAGACATCCTCCCTTTTTGGAGAAGGACTCAATTCAACAGTTTCACCTTCGCATTTGGCTTATGATAAAGAATCCTTGCAACCCTCCGAGACATATTTTTGTCCCAAACTCAATTCCAAGCTTTGGGTAAAAGCCCCAGGAAGAAAAGCTGGATCAAAGGGATCCAGAGGCAGACAGCAGAAGTTAAAAGACACAGCACAGGTGAACATGGCTAATTCCTGCCAATTAAGCCAAGCCCAAGCTTCCTGTTTCAGGGATAAAGGCTATGCTGGGATCCATGGCATAAACGAGTTATAGGGAATTCAAGGCTACTGGCAACAGGGGAGATAGGGCGTACATGGGTAAGAGCAGATGACTCCCACCCCCAGACCTCCCTGCTTCATGGGTATAAGCCATTTTGACACTCAAGGGGGGACATGCCAAGGTCACCAGAACTTGAGGATGCAAGGATGGCAGAGGGAGAGAGGACACTCCTCCTTCTCTCCCTCACATTCCCAGGGTATCTGCTAGGAAGAGATGAGAACCAGGGATGCCTGCTCTCCTCTTTCTAGATGGGCAGCCATTCATCTTCAGTCTCCACCCCTTTCAAATGCATCCTGAACCCCTGGAGCTCCTTTGAAAACCACTTTCCTTTTTCCTCTCTCCTCCTATCCTCTCTTCAATGATAGGTAATTGTGTCTCCATACTATGGGACACTCCCCTCAGATGTATCCTTCAAACTGGAAAGAACTAATTTCCCAAACCTTAAACTGGTTGGTTTAAGATTCGGCTCAGGGGGGCTGGGCGTGGTGGCTCAGGTCTGTAATCCCAGCACTTTGGGAGGCTGAGGCTGGTGGATCACGAGGTCAGGAGTTTGAGACCAGCCTGGCCAACATGGTGAAACCCCGTGTCTACTAAAGATACAAAAATGAACTGACCATGATGGCACATGCTTGTAATCCCAGTTACTCGGGAGGCTGAGGCAGGAGAATCGCTTGAACCCAGGAACCCAGGAGTTGGAGGTATCAGTGAGCCAAGATCATGCCATTGCACTCCAACCCGGGCAAAAGGGTGAGATTCCATCTCAAAAAAAATAAAATAAAAATAAAAATTAAAATAAAAATTAAAATAAAATAAAATAAAAAAAGATTGGGTTCAGGGGAAGGGAATCCAGAAGCAAAACATGCAAGCAGGTTTTGGCCTCCCTTTCCCTGTGCAAACTGGTAAAAGGCCTCAGGATTTTTGAGCTGCCATGACCCTTTCCCGTTTGACACGTTTTGGCACATGTTTTCTAATAACGTGGTTTGCCTGTTCTTGCCTTAAGGCCATCAAACGCCAATGATCATGCAACTGGAGACTCTCACAATGGCTTCTTCTGCTGGGAACCTCTGAGGGAGCTCTGGCTGCCCTTTCTCCAAAACACCGTCTACTGTCAGCAGGAAGCAGTTAAGATCAGTCTGCATCCTTATTCTTATTCTAGCAGCCAATTATATGTACTTCTTTAGAGCGGGGAATGAGACAGCCAGGTGGGAAGGATCCCTGGCAAAACTCCAACTGACTTCCACACTGGGAGGAGTGTGCACACTGGGGTGGAATCACAGAAGCTCCTGCCGATGGCGCAGAAAGGAGCTGCAACGGTGGGTGGAACGTGGGGTTCCAACTGTGAGACAGGAAGCACTCTAGCAGGAACTCTGTCCTTTTGTGGAGTCCCCGTTTCCCCCTTTTCTTCCTTTTCACCCAGTGAAATCCTGCTTTTCATGCTCTTCACACTGCCTGAGAGCCTAAACTTTCGTGGCCGTGGGACAAGGAGTCCGTCTTTAGCTGAACTCAGGAAAAGTCCTGCAACACTAACAGGTGAAAGTGGTCCCGTGAAAGCAAAAGTGGACCAGTCAAGAGCGAAGACCGAGGCAAGCTTTTTGAGGGTTTTTTTGAGGGTTGCTCAAGACATTTTGCTTGTCAACTTTCTGAAGGACAAAGAATGATAACATCTGCTTGTTATGAGAGTGTTTTGAGAAAGTTAGCCAAACCTTTAGCAGAAAAATTGGGAAAGCTTCAGGAAAGCCTCACCAGAGAGTTTGTTTTTTGTTTGTTTTTTATTTTTATTTTATTTTATTTTTGTTTTTTTGGAGTTCGAGTCTCACTGTGTCACCCAGGCTGGAGTGCAGGGGCAATATCTTGGCTCACTGCAACCTCAGCCTCTTGAGTTCAAGCCATTCTCCTGCCTCAGCCTCCTGAATAGCTGGGATTACAGACGTGTGCCACCACGCCTGGCTAATTTATGTATTTTTGTAGAGACAGTTTCCACCATGTTAGCCAGGTTGGTCTCGAACTCCTGACTTCAGGTGATTCACCCACCTCAGCCTCCCAAAGTGCTGAGATTACAGGCATGAGCCACCATGTCCGGCCAAGAGAGTCCTTCTTTACCACAACAATGCTCCTGCCCATTCCTCTCATCAAACAAGGGCAATTTTGAGAGCATTTTGATGGGAAACTGTTAGGCATTTACCTTACAGTTGTGATGTAGCTCCTTGTGACTTCTTTTTGTTTCCTAATCTTAAAATAGCCTATAAATGGCATCAATTTTACTTCAGTTAAAAATGTAAAAGGACTGCATTGACATGGTTAAATTCCCGGGACCCTCAGTTCCTTAGGTAAGGACTACATGGCTGGTATCATCACTTACAAATTCACACATGTCTTGAACTTGATGAAGCTTCCGTTGAGAAGTAAAGCTTATATTTTTATGTTTTAATTCAATTTTTCCACAAACTACTTGAAGTCTCTCGTATTTCTAGTAGTGGCCCCTTTCCCTTCTCATATCTTTCTCTCCTATATTATAGCAACTTTGAGCTTCCTATCATCTCTCTTTTAAGAGTTCTTATTAGGAAGCTATACTGTTTCTGTTATTTGGAGGACCCTTCCTTAATCCCTCTTTGCTTGGAAAACTCTTACTCATCCATTCATATAGCTTTACTGTGAAAACTTTTCTGATTCTCCAATATGGGGAATTAGAGAATACTGCACACTTTGCTTCCTTACAATGCTTTCTTCAAAACATCATAATGGGACTTTCCCTGCTTTTATATTACATATTACCTGTCACTTTGCCTCTCTCATTTGCCATCTTATAAATGCCCTTAAGACAGGACTCACATCTTACTTACATTTTCTAGCATACTCTTCAGCACACACTAGCAACACAGTGCATGCTTGATGACTGAATTATAATCATTGATTACTTCACCCCATAAAATAACAGATGAAGAAATATAGAGAGGCAGCTGTACACATATAGAACAATCAAATACATTATGTATTTATTAATTAGAAGATTCTGTTGTTAACTAATAATGATTTTCACCAGTCAGTTGGAAAGTCTATGTCAGCAGAACTCACGGAAATGTTACTTTTCAATTCTCATCTATCTTTCGCCTAGTCGATTTAGTCATTTAGCAAATGTCAAGACCTTGTTTTAAATATTCAACACTTTTAGGGTTAAGAAATTTGGCAATTATGCAGTCCTTTTCCCTATAACCTTGTTACCAGGTGATAAATTATAATGAGAGAGAGCCCTCAATCTAATTCTGCCATACCAACAATGTGTTACTATAATATGTGGTAATAAGTGGGCACAGTCAGAAACTGAATTATAGGGAAATTCCATCCTGTGCCTCAGGCATTTCAACTAATCCCTTGCACAGAAAGTGCAGGAAGGGAGGCACAACTACTGTCTAGTGGCCAGAGAGGCCATACTTATAAATGAATCTGACGATTGGACCTCCATCGATTGGAGGGATGCCGGGACTCTGAATGTAGAAGGCTACAAATGATGGTCTTAAAACCTCCATGCTTGCTGGATTTTTATTTCATTCCATGGGTGAAAAGTAATCATGCCTCATAATGTTATTTTTTGCTGAAAGCAAATTTTATGCTATTTAACACTCCTACTCTCTGGACTTTCTGATTGGGCTTCTTCAAATATTAACTAACATTTGCAGCCAAACACCACGCCATTTACTGAGAAGTAGTATTAAAATAAAATATTTCACAAACAAAATAAGGACATTTTTTATTATCACTATTTGAACCCTGTGTATTCTCCTATCCGTCTGCACCTCATGTTAATTCATGAACAGAAAGAATCTTTGGTATCAAGGGTAATATTAAAATTAGAAAGAAAGCCGCTCGGTCTTTGCCCTGAGGTTGTTTACAGAACGCTCCAAGCTCAGGTACTGTTTTGAAAATCTGGCATTTTCTGATTACTTATAATCTGACTTGTTGAGGATCTGGAGTGCAGGAACATTTTATGTGTGTAAATGGTGAAAGGAAGAGGTTTTTGTTTCCTTGGCGATTCATCCCCATTAACAGTCTACCTAAAAATTGCCTCCCGCCATTACATAGAAGCACTTTGTACGTTGTAAAATAAACTATTGCAGATGTTATTAAAATACACCGTTATGCAGACCATATGAGGATATTATTTGCTGCATTATCAAGTTCTGAACTTGGAATTAGTGACTGAAATCATCAAAGTTGTTTATTCCATCTCTTGCTGGCATTGCTATTATTATTATTTGCATTTATTGGTCACTTATATAAATATTATGAAAACAGAATATGTTTATTTGTAAACCAAAGTATTTATTCTCCATTTATTTGGTAAATATTTATAAACATAGGATATGTGAAAAGAATATCCTGAAAGTTAAATGCTTTTTAAAAGAGAAAACATTTTCTACTTCACATTTGCTGGAGAAAATGAAATATTGTGTTTTAAACTCATCAGTATTTTTGAGCATGGAAATCACTCTATAAATCTGTCTTTGAAAAAGGAAAATATGAAATCAGAAATGTTAGTCAGCTTTAAAGCAAATAAACAGATTTAATTAAGAGGAAATTTTGAAACAAATCTCACAAACCTAAAATATCTTTGTTTATTCAGATGTGCTGCACATAACTTCTCTTAACAAAACAAACAGATTAAATGTCCGTGTTGCTAGGCAAAGTACGTCTGTTAAATAAAGGTGTTGAAGTAATCTGTTAAATGTTAAATTTAACTCTGAAAGATTAAATAGTAGGTTGCTGAGGTTGGAAATTCAATAAAAAATTCTTTAAGCATTCTCTTCCTATCAAATTGCTTTATTTATGCCATGGAGGTTTATTTAATCTTTAGAGTTATGAGATTTCCAAAAAATATATACTTTGTTTGAGAAAAAAAAAAATTGCATTGTGCCATGATGTGATTTTCATAAAAGTTTAAACAATGTCTTGAAAAAGTAAAGCTAAAAGTTTATTAAGCCCAAATATAACCATGAATTTTATTTATACTTTGACAGGTGCCTACAGTATTCAAAGTCCAGATATGTAATAGGTAGGTAGAACAGGACTTTGAAAAACATTGTTTCATCCAATGTGTTTTCACTAGAACGTGAATTAGATTAAAAAAAAAAAAGTAAAACTAAAAATAAAACATCCCTTTCCAGCCAGGGACACTGTCTGTGTGGGGTCTGCATGCTTTCCCCAGGCCTGCCTGGGTTTTCTCCAGGTCCTCTGATTTCCTCCCACATCTAGAAGATGTCCCTGTTGGGTTCATCAGCACATCTCCATGGTTCCACCATGAGTGAGAGTGATGTGGGTGTGAGTGCACCTTATGATGGGGTGGCATCCCGTCTGGGGCATTTTGCTGCCTGGCATCCTGAGCTGCAGGGATGGGCTCTGGCCACCTGCAACCCTGAACTGGAAGAATTGGGTAAATCATGATCTTACTTGTTTTTATTAATCTTTCTTAAATGTATGTATAGTTCACATTTTTTTCAATGTTAGAAGTGTTTTGGTCTTTATTTAGAAGTTTGGTGATGTTTTTGCGGCCAGAAATATGCCATAGGAATTTCACTTTTGTTTGGATCAATTAGTCTGTGGTCAGATTGGTTTCCTTATAGTTATTTTGCTTAAAGTAATAGTTTCCAAGAACCTGTAGACAACATTCAGTGAGGACTTCCTGTAGTTGGTACAGTGTATCAGATGCTTCCAAGGGAAACCATGGTTGGACACACAGATTTTGGAGTTATCTGAACTGAGTAAATAAATGACTGAATTTGTCAAGTCAAAAAGTGTAGCAGAGAAGAGCCCATGGCCAAGGAGGAAATTTTATTGTTATTTCTTCCTTTCTAGATAGTATATGGTTGTACTATATTATAAATTTAAACATAATTAATCAAGTAGTTTCTTTAAGAGAAATTTGGAGCTACTGAAAACCAATTTGGATTATACAGATTCTATAGTCATACAACAGTGCTACAAATACTTTAAACTGAAAGGCAGTTCCAAGTTCGATAATGATGTGGGTTAAAATATTATTACTTGGGGCTGTATCTTTGCTTTGTGAAATTAATTTAAAATGAAAATCACTTATATACCCATTTTTATTGACTTAGAAAAGCATGCATAATTGAGGTATAATTTCAGATGAGTTTTAAAGAAAAAATTATGTTTAATATACATATTTTAAATAATAGTCACAATGATACAATGACATACAGAAAAGTTGCAAGCCTATTAAGAATCAGAGGAGAGTCTGAAGTTGTGAAAGTACATAAGTGATATGTGTATTTAAGTTAACAGCAAAGGGGTGGATTTTGATTATGAAGGCGAGGTTATCCTGAAACCTCTCATCCTGCAGGAAGGGCTCCAGGAGAGTCAAAGTGCCCAGGTTCTTTTAAGGCCTAAGCTTGACACTGGCCTACTGCCACTTCCACAGCATTTGATTGGCCAAAGCAAGTTTGATTCAAGAGGTTGGGAAACGGATTCTATCTGTTGATGGGAGGAGGTGCAAAGTCACATTTCAAAGAATGTTTATATACACAGGGATGAAAATTTTGGCCAATTTCATGTACATCTACAACATGAAGATCCTATTAAAGAAAAAAAAATAAAAAGAGATGAAAAACACATTGATTAGTGTCTCCCAAACTTTAGTATGAAAAAAACCTATTTTGGATATTTATTAAAATTCAAATCCCTGGGCCGTATCCCATAATATGGTAGTAGGTATAGTTTTCTAGAATCTTAAATAAAGCTATTCATCTCCCTAGTGATTTTGATAGAGATGGACTAATGACTCTCCAGTGATGGAGAGAAAGAATTTTTATACTGGAGAAATGAAGAGTGAGTTATTACAGGAAAAAATAGTTAAGCAGGTGAAAACTGTTCAAAATATCCCCTTCATTCATTACTACAGATTGAGTATTCCTTATTCGAAATGCTTACCACCAGAAATGTTTTTGGACTCCAGATGTTTTTGGATTTTGGCATATAAAAATATTTGTGAAGCCATCCTACCATCAAGATAATGGAAGCATTGTCACCTAAAGAGTTCCTTCTCACACTTTTCTAACTGCTTCCTTCTGGCTCTTCTTGGATCCACTGATCTACTTTCTATCACAACAGATTAGTCTGCATTTTTTAGAAGTTTACATATGTATGCAATCAATGGTATGTATTCTTTACTCTCTGGCTTCTTTAATGTATGATTATATTGAGGCTTACGCATGTTGTTGTATGTATCAATAGTTCATTCCTCTTTATTACTGTGTAGTATCTCATCGTGTGGATATACCACAATTGATGCATTCATTCACCTTTTGATGGATATTTGTTTTATTTAAAGTTTTTTGCTTCTATAAATAATCACATATAGGTTTTTGTGTAAAGAAGTTCTCATTTACCTTGGTTTAACACCTAAGAGTAAGATGGCTGGGCCATCGGTATGCTTACCTTTCTAAGAAACCACCAAACTGTTTTCCAAAGTGGTTGCACCATTCTACATTTTCATCATCTGGGAGTGAGAGTCCCAGGTGCTGCACATCCTTGTCAACATTTGGTATGGTCAGTCTTTTTAATTTTAGACATTCTGCTCAGTGTATCTTCTTATTGTGACTTTAGTATACGTTTCCCTGATAATTAATGATGATGAGCACTTTTTAAGGTCCAGAATTTCTAGATATATATTTTATTTGGTTAAGCACTTATTCAGATCTTTTGCCCATTTTTTAAAATTAGGCATGCTTTTAAATTGTGTTTTGTTTCCTAGATTTTTAAGTATTCTTTATATATTCCAGATATAAGGCTTTTTTCAGATATGTGGGGTTTTTTTGTTTGTTTGTTTGAGACAATGTCTTGTGCTGTTACCAAGGCTGGAGTGCAGTGGTGTGATTTTGGTTCTCTCTGTTATTGCAAAATAACAAACATTAATTTTGATGAAGTTCAATTTATCATTTTTAAAATTTTATGGCTTATGATTTTGATATCATATCTCAGAAATATTTGCTTAATCTGAGAACATGAAGTTTCTATTTTTGCTTCCAAAAGTTTTATATTTTTGAGTAGTATGTTTTAAGTCTATATTTCATTTTAAGTTAATATTTGTGTATGGTGTGAGGTATGCATCAAAGTTTTTGTTATTCCATTGTTTTGTTTTGTTTTGTGCTATGGTTTGACTGTGTCCCTCAAATTTCATGTTTTGGAAGCGTAATCCCCAAATTTGTGTGTTGATTGAGGGTGAGGCCATTGGGAGGCAATTAGGATTGCATAAGGTCATGGAGGTGGGGCCCACATGATGGGACCGGTGGCTTTGCAAAAAGAAGGAGACCTGAGCTGATAAACACACTCTCACTATCATGCCTTGTGTGATGCCCTCCACCATGTTATCATGCACTAAGAAGGCCCTCACCAGTTGCCAGAGACACACTCTTGCAACTCGCAGATCCCATAAATGTAAAAATAGTATTTTGAAATAGATACTTACTATGGTGTTCTGTTGGAGCAACAGAAAACAAAGTAAGACATTTTACTTTGTTTTTTATTTTCTTTTGGCATAATTTTATTAACTCATTCAGTACTATTTGTTGAAAGATTATCCTTTATCCACTAAATTGCCTTTGTACTTTTGTTGAAAATCACTTGGCATATGTGAAGATGTGTTTTTGAGTTCTGTACCATTAACCAATTTGTGTATCTTTATGCCAGTATCTCATGATTTTGATTACTACAGTTTCTAGTTTGCTGAGAGTTTAAATTGGAAATGACAATGAGATTTCATCCAATGCTTTTTATGAATATTTTCAGGGTATATACATATTCTTTAAAATTTAAACTCTTGTTGTGGTGCAATGCATTAATTAATTTTCAAATTTTCAACCATTGTACTCTGGAGAAAAAAATGCAAATGATACTCTTCCATTAGCAAAGAATTACTTTAGTGAAATATGGTTAATTGTGTTCGTATAACTGAAGCTCAGCAGGGTGTGTGCCTACCTCATACTATTTAAAGTAAATTTGAGAGCGTTTTGAATACTTTTGACTCTGCTGTATTATTTATAGCAACTAAGTACTAAAAATGCAGATCAACATGGTTAAGAAGTTTGCTATCTGAAACAATAATTTTGAATAGATGTATATGTACTTATTTATAAATATATTTTCTATTCAATCTAGTTAAAATTACTGTTGTTTTTTGATGCCCTACAAAGAATTTCATTAATTATCCCTAAAATTTTTGCAACACAGATTCAATTTGGGCAACATGTTTCATAGTTTGGCTAAAGACAAATACAGAAATTATAATTAGGAGGCTTAATCAACTGTGGCAAAGTACAAATAAGGCAAAACCATAGTATATTTATTTCATTATCTAAATTTGCAAACTTTGCCTCAATGTTTAAAGAAAAACAACCCAATTAGATCAGACAAAGGATAAACAGACTTCTCAGCAGAGATACTTCAGCTGAGCTAGTACAATATGCTGTCCATTATAGTCTCTTACAGATATTGATTTCATTATTCTGTTCTATCGTGTGTAACTGAGTTAGAAAAATATAATTCAGCATCTATTACTCTCTGTAAAGAAATATTTTTTCATTCCATTTGTGTCCTCCAGATAATGCAATAGTATGTCTGTTATAAGAGTCTTTTATTATTTTTGTTACTTCTTTTTAAAAAAGACCTCATCAATTAATAGTTAATCATAATTGATTTATACATCTGAGAAAACAGAAGTGGTTAATTGGAATGTTGGCATATGGCACAACAAAGTTTTACTATCATTTATCTAGCCATTCTAAAATGATGTTTTGATTGTTAGACTTACAAACTTAAAAAATGCAATTGATGTGTGTGAGAATGGTAAATGAGAGGGTTTCATTAAAAAATTAATGTGAATTATTTTAATAAATTATCCTTTTCTTCAGAAAGATTTTCATACACCTTATTAAGTAGTTGAATCAGGAAATATGATTACGGAGCAACTGCAATTCAGAAAATTGGGTGAGTGCTCAGGTTCTTGATGGGTTAGGGCAGATGATTTGAAACCTTCTCAGAATCAGGGTCCTGACTCAGGAGATGGGGCAAGCAGGAAGCAGAAAGAAGGGGCAGGCCCTGAGCATCCTATACCCTTGGCTGAGACACGTTTTCTTCTCATTCCTTCCAGGCCTGCTAAAATGTTAACCTATTGCCCAACAGAGCTCTTTTGTAGACTAGTAATTCTATCTAGGCTCTCACTGGTAATTGAATGCAGAATTAGAATAGACAAGAAAAAGTCAATATTTGCAAAAAATAGCAGTGATATGCTAATTAATATTGGGTCATATCTGAGGATATTTACGGGAATGAGTTTTGGGGTGGCTCAACTAAGGAAATGTGAACATATTTTAGATGAGAATAGGTGCTTTCATAAGTGTTCTAATCACAGAGGCTACATTCAATGTGTTAGTTCTAATGAGTGTGAATCATAACAATGGTCTAAGTTGTTATGTAAACTTAAACCTATTATTGAACCATATGAAAGCAGATTATCCATCAGAAATCTACTGGTACAATATAGAAGCAGGAATTCAAAGGCTTCAGGGCATGGAAAGACAGAACAGGTCCCATTTTGAGTATGGCATGCATCTCCTAATGATGACCATTGAGAGGACCCCAAAGAACTTCCTCTTACCAAAAATTTAAGCAATCATTTGTTATTTGTTAAAAGAAATCCATCCTCTTTCCCATGGAAATGCAGACGGGAGACAACGTTACTTAAAGAAAAGTAACTTAAAGAAAAGACTCTCTGGTCTCCAAAAGAGCAGGACCCTTCTGAGCATTCTGCTAAATGCCCTGTGAATTGTAAGGTGTTCCCTCTGGCTGGTGGGAATGGGAACTAATCTGGATACTGTTGGCTCAAATCTTTTTGGTTGTTTCCTTCCCCACTCTCAGGTAGCTTCCTCATATACCTGTGCTGAACAGTGCTGTCCTAAACACTCGTGACATCCCTTCTGCAGGTCTGGAGAGCTGTTTCTCCGTGCAGCTCTCCCCTCTCCCATCCGCTGCCCTGGGAACTCTAGCGGATCTGGTCTCCCTGGACTCTCCAGAAAGTCTCCATCCCTTCCACTTGTGCTCTCCATTCCTGCCCTGTGGTCTGGAAACTCTCAAAGCAATAAACTAGAGCACTCAAAGGACACACCTCATTTGCTTCTCATTTCTAAAAGCTCACGTTCCTTCATTGCCTGATGTGCAGTGTCTTGAAACCCGTTTCATATATTTTATCAAGTGTTTTTTTAGTAGTTTCAGATGGGAGTGTCAGTTGGTCCCTATTACTCTATCTCAGAAGCCGAAGTCTCCATGGTTTACTTACAAGTGTGTTAACTTCCAAATATGTGGAATTGTCCAGATACCTTTCTGTTATTGGTTCCTAGTTTAATTACCTTTTTGTCTCTGAGCATCTTCTATGGTTTCCCTTATTTTAAATTGCTAAGGTTTAAAAGTTTGTTCTGTGGCCCAGTTTATGGAATATTGTCTATCTTGGTGAACTTTCCATGTACATTGCAAAGAATGTGTATTCTGCTGTTGTTGGCTGGACTGTTCTGCGAATCTCAGCATATTAGTCAGGGTTCTCCAGAGAAACAGAACCAATAGGAGATAGTTATATACATAGTTGGATCACATAATTGTGGAGGTGACATGTCTGAAATTCACAGGGCAGGCTACAGGCTGGAAGTTCTGGCAAGAGCTAATATTGTAGTTTGGGAGGCACAATTCCTACCAGTTCCAGGGGCTTTCAACTAATTGGATAGGGCCCATTTACATTATGGAAGATAATTTGCTTTACCCGAACTCTACTGGTTTGAATGTTAATCAATCTAAGATATACCTTCATAGCAATATCTACACTGGTATTTGACCAACATCTGAGTATCATCACCTCGCCGAATAGACACATAAAATTAACCATCACTGTTAGCAGTGGAAGAGATCCAAGTTACCCAAAGTTACCTGTGGTGTATCTGTGCCAGCTGGCAACAACTCCAGTCCTTGCCTCCTCAGAAGAAAGAATTCAACTGAGGGGCATAAAGCAGAAGAAGAGACTGTGGCAAGTTTCAGGGCAGGAATGAAAACGTACTAAAAGGCTTTAGAACAGTCAGGAAAGGAAAGAAAAGAAGCAAAGTACAACTTGAAAGTATAAGAGGTCAAGCTGTGCTCTTGGTTGCTCAAGGCCCAGGCAGGCAACTTGAGAAGTCAGTGCATAGCCTGATCTCTTGACTTGGGCTTCTATAGGTTGACATAATTCTGGGATCTTATTGGAAAGCTGCTGATCAGTTTCAGGTGTTTTCTATCTATTAGGAGACTGCCCTTCTCTCGTGCCAGCCATGACCAATTATTACTTTAGAGAAACAGTTAGCAATCGTCTGACCATCACCTGATGGTCGCCCAACACTCCTGGTGTGCGTGTTGTAGGGAGCCCTCTCCTGCCCTGCTCCAGGCTACCTACTGTAACATCACAGTCAGGTCCAGTTGGCCTATGATGTTCATGACTGCTAAATGCTTGCTAATTTTCTGTCTTTTTGTTCTACCAATTACTGATAGAGAAAAGTCTCCAAATATAATTGTGCTTTGAATATTTCTTCTTCAGCTTTATTATTTTTACTTCATGTGTTTTGAACTTCTGTTTTAGGGACATACACTGAGGACATTTATAGTTTTTGGTGAACTTATTCTTTTATCATTTTAAAATGCTCCTCCCTCGTAATTTTCCTTATTCTGAAATTTACTTTGATCTTAAAATTATGGTAGCAGTTTTCTTACATTTTGTGTTTGTATCACGTATCTTTTTATATCCTTTTATTTTTAACCTATTCGAACCATTGTATTTAAAGTGATTGTATGGGAGATAGTATATAATTAATTTTTGCCCCATCTCATAATTCCTGTATTTTAATAGGTGTTATTTTGGATGTTGTTAGATTTATGCCTACCATTTTATTGTTGGTTTTATGTTTGTCTGCTCTGGTTTTTTGGTTTTGTTTTGCCTTTCTGTTGAATTATTGAATATAGTCATTATGACATTATAATTTATATATTGCTTTTGCCTATTTCTCTTCATACTATTTTTAAGGGTGTCTTTGTGATGATCATCCCCTTTAACAGTTGAATAAGAGCTAATATTTTACCACCTTTAAGAAAAGCCGTAGGACATCCCAGTTGGGGTCTCCACCTACCCCTGCTGGTATTCTCCCTGGCAGAGGCTTCAAACCTCCCTGGGACAGGGCTCCCACAAGGAGAGACAAACCACCATCTTTGCTGTGTTCCAGAAACTTAGCCATCTGGCCTTTGGGCTTTGGAGTGTTCGAGGTGACCTATGGGCTGAAGAGGACCCTCAGCACAGACAGTTTTTCTAAAAAAACATGGCCAGACTGCTTTTTTAAATGGGTCCGTGATCCCATTCCTCCTCACTGGGTGGGACCTCCCAACTAGAGTCTCTAGGTACCTCCTACAGGTGCATTCAGGCTGGCAACAGGTCCGTACCTCCCTGGGACAGAGCTTCCAGAGGGAGGGGCAGGCTGCCATCTTTGTTGTTTCACAGCCTTCACCATTGATACTTCCAGGTACTGGAAAACTTGAGGTGATTAGGGACTGGAGTGGGGCCCCAGCATACCACAGCAGCCCTGCAGAAAAGTGAACAGACTGTTAAATGGATGCCCTTTCCCATATCTCCTTACTGGGCAGGTTCTCCAGCCCTGGGCCTGCAGCCATCCCCCTCCCAAAGCTATTGAGCCAGTAGCAGCTCGACAACTCCCTAGACAGAGCCCCCAGGGTCAGCTGAAAGCTTGTCTATCACCGTCTCTGTAGTGGCATTGCCCTTGCCACCTTCAGACTAATGAAGAAGCAAAGACCCTAAGGGTCTTATCCACACTGCCAACAAGCTGCAGTCTACCTGAGGAGAGGAGGCCAGTTCATCTCCCATGGGGCTCCCACATACCTCACTGCTTGTCATTAGACAGGACATCCTTGGTTTGGGCCCATAGCAAAGGCCCTCCATTCTGGGCTGATTGCACTGAGCAATTGTGGACCTGCATCTCTCTGGGGTGGAGCCTCCAGGAGGCAGACAAAAGACTCTTGGCCACAGCTACTAGTAAGGTACCTTCCTCTGTGCCTGCTTCTGTTCCTTGGGGAAGAAATATAAACAGTGAGATTGCCCCAGAGCTGCAGTGGGCAGCCTGGGAGTGCCAAGCCATGATCTAAAGCCAGCACTGAAGGGGGAGAGGAACCCACATTTTCAGAACATTGAGAGGAAACACGGCTGCAACTGTGAGAACACAACACAGGAGGTGAGGATGAAATAGCCAGAATAAAAAAGAACCTGACAGATCTGACAGAGCTAAATAACACAAGAGTTTCACAACGCCATAACAAGCATTAACAGCAGAATAAACCAAGCTGAGGAAAGAATCTCAGAACTTGAAGACTGGCTCTCTGAAATAAGACAGTCAGAAAAAAGTAAAGAAAAAAGAATAAAAAGGAATGAACAAAATCTCCAAGAAGTATGGGATTATGAGAAGAGAGCTTTCCATTATTGGTATCCCTGAAAGGGATGGGAAGAAAGCAAATAACTTGGAAAACATATTTTAGGATATCTTCCGTGAAAACTTTCCCAACCTTTCTAGAGAGGCCCACAGTCAAATTCAGGGAGTACACAGAACCCCCACAAATTATCCCCAAGATACATAATCATCAGATTTTGCAAGGTCAAAATGAAAGAAAGAATGTTAAAGGCAGCTAGAGAGAAAGAGTAGGTCACCTACAAAGAGAACCCAATCAGGCTAACAGAGGACCTCTCAGCTGAAACCCTACAAGCCAGAAGATATTAAGGGCCTATATTCAACACTCCTAAAGCAAAAAATATTCAACCCAAAATTTCATATCTAGTGGGCCCGGCATGGGGGTTCACACCTGTAATCCCAGTACTTCGGGATTGTGGTGCACCACTTGAGATCAGGAGTTTGAGACCAGCCTGGCTAACATGGTGAAACCTTGTCTCTACTAAAAATACGGAAAATAGCCAGGCGTGGTGGTGGGTGCCTGTAATCCCAGCAACTCTGGAGGCTGAGGCAGGAGAATTCCTTGAACCCAGGAGACAGAGGTTGAAGTGAGCTGAGATCATACCACTGCATTGCAGCCTGGGTTACAGAGTGACACTCCATCTCAAAAAAAAAAAAAAAAAAAAAGAAAAAAATCATATCCAGCCAAACCAAGTGAAGGAGAAAATAAGATTCATTTCTGATATGCATTTGTTGAAGGAGTTTATTACCACCAGACCTACCTTATAAGAGATCTTGAAAGGAGCACTCAATATAGAGAGGAAAGCCTGCTACCAGTTAATACAAAAACACACTTAAACACACAGTGCCACTATAAAGCAACCACACAAACAAGCCAATATAATAACCAGCTAAGAACAAAATGACAGGATCAAATCTACACATATCAATACTAACCTTGAATATAAATGACGTAAATGTCCCACGTAAAAGTCATGGAATGGCAAGCTGGATAAAAAAAAACAAGACCCAGGCTGGGCCGTGGCTCATGCCTGTAATCCCAGCACTTTGGCAGGCCAAGGTGGGTGGATCACCTGAGGTCAGGAGTTCGAGACCAGCCTGGCTAATAAGGCAAAACCCTACCTCTACTAAAAACACAAAAATTAGCTGAGTGTGGTGGCTGACGCTTGTAATCCCAGCTACGTGGGAGGCTGATGCAAGAGAATTGCTTGAAGTGGGGAGGCAGAGGTTGCAGCGAGCTGAGATTGCGCCATTGCACTCCAGCCTGGGCAAGAGTGAGACTCTGTCTCAAAAGAGAAGAGGGGAAAAAAAAAAGAAAGAAAGAAAAGAATTATCTAGAAGCATCAATTGTAAGAAGAGACTAGAGGTGAGTGGAGCAACAAGACTCCTGTAATAGTGAAAATGGGAATTATGACAATTAAAGAGTAGTTGTAGCATCATTGCAAACAGGAGGGAAAGACCCGCTTGATAATTGCATTTAGGAAGAATCAAAGACAACTGCAAAACAGCGAATCTAGGTGACTTACAGAATAAAGAAGCCATTAATCGCTTTAAAAGATGAAGGAGACATGAGAGGTTCACTTTGAATATATTGCTTGACGGTTGGCAGGTTATGTCACTCCGCATATTCCACAGACATTAGAGAAAGCGTACCTTATCTGGAGACAAGATTTGACTGGATAAATAGGACGGGCCCATCTATGTAATAAAATTATTTTAGAATGTAGGAAAAGATAAAATATCAAAGGAATATATGGAGATAAAAAAATGGCTCCTGGAATCAGTAATGTGCTGGTTTTCAGGAGATAAAAAATTATTGACTGGGGTATATCCTAGTGAACTGACAAAGATGCATTGTTTTAAATCTATAAAAACTATTAAGAAACTATACTTTTAATACCAAAAGCAGTAAAGCAGATACTAATTAGCATTGTATTTAGGAAAACTACTGATGCATTTGAGACTAAAATTCTAATCTGTTACATCAACATGCATGACTTTCTAAAGCTTTCCTGTTTTTTTTTGTCCCCAGGGGAATCTTTCTGCGTAGGCCATATGAAATCCTCAGTTGTGTCCAGGATTCCTGTGTCAGAAAAAAAGAACAGCTCACCATCTTCAGCTCACTTAGGAAGGGTCTGCCCTTCTCAGCTATGTTATTTTGTCTAGTTATTGATTCCAAAATTTTCTGATTCCTTAAATATATGTAACACACATATATATATATCCCATATGTATATTTTATATATATATCCCACCCAGTTGTCTTAGAAGTGATTAGATCATCTATACTCCACCTGGAGGGTGCCTTAAATTTTGAAAACTGTTTTCCATAGATCAGGGTGACTGATGAAATGCTTTTCTGCCACAGGTTAGGCTTCAATTTATATCATACACAAAAATAAAGCAAAAATATATGTATGAAGTAACTGTTTTGAGGCACATTGTGACGTTTTAGACAGGGGAAACACACAGCCAGCTGCGTAATCACCCCAGGTCTTGACTGGGAGCCCTTTTCAGAGAACAGCATGGGAAGTAAGTCACTGAACAGGACAAAACAATCGCATTGAGCCAACGAAGGAAAGATCAGAATTCCTGGCTGCTTACTTGACTGGAATTTTCCAGAAACAAGGCCCTGTAGAGACATGGCATCCAGAAGTCTGCATAGATCCCTCGCGATTCACCTGCCGCAGGCTCTGAGACTGCATATGTGCAGCGTGTGACTCTCTGAGGACTACAATAGAGTGCTGTGGAGATGAAAGTTCTGCAGAGGCAGCAGAGGTCTTCAGAGCCAGGAAACAAGGGGGTTCTGGCTTACCGCAAGCGAAGAGACCTCATTGATCACCTCGGACATGCCACTAAGATTGCAGAATACTCCCACATTAGGTGTCAAGACCATGACCTAGAGTAAAAGACAGAACTTAGGACAAAAGACTAAACTTAAGTAAACTAGACCTAAAAGAAGTAACTCCAAACCTGACAGAATCGAGTAGATCAATACATAATTTAAATTAAAGGAACAAAAATGAACAAATCTTTACAAAGAAGTAAACATCATTCAGAACTGATACAACATATCATTCACAGCATCTAGAAAGCAATCATACAACTGCCAGACTTGTAAGAAAGAGTGAAAATATGACTCATGATCAAGAAATACAGTAGCCAATAGCAGCCACAAGATAACCCACGTAGTAAAATTGTCAGTGACAGAATTTACACATATATGTAAATTCTCTATATATTCTCTCTATATATAAATTTTATATGTATACATTATATACGTAAATTATCTATATTACGTATATGTAAGTATATACATATTATATATGTATATGTATAATATCTGAAATGAAAAGCTCATAATGGACTTAAGCAGAATTTGAAGGCTGCTAAATAAAGAGTGAATTATTTCTATGATAGGTAAACATAAATCATTCAATCTGAAGAAAGAAAAATGTTGAAAAAACACACATTTCAACATTAGCTTTTGGAACAGTGTCAAGCATTCCATACACAAGTAATTGGAGTCCTTATAAGAGAGTAGAGAAAAGGTACTGAAGTAACAATATTTGAAGAAATATGGATGAGAATATTCTAATTTGGTTAAAAAAAACCTCATCAACATGCAGACCCAAGAGCTCAGCAAAACTCAAGCAGGTTAAATACAAAGCAAGCCGTGCCTACATCCGAATCAAACTGCTGAGAATCAAACAACAAGAGCAAATCTTAAAAGCAGACAGAAAAAGACACTTTACACTGGACAACACTGATAATAATTTCCCTGGTGTGGCTTTGGAAATAAAGGCCTCCAGAAGGAGTGTAGTAATATGGTTAAAGTGTTAGAAGGAAAGAAAATGTAAATCCCATGTTCTACATCCAGCAGAAGAATCTTTTAAAAATCATTAAAGAAACAACGGTAGAGAGTTTTCATTCCCAATTTACCTGCACTATAGAAAATGTTAATAGGAGCTCTTCCTGAGATGAAATGACACCAGGTAGCAACTCGGGTGCATAGGAAGGAATAAGAAACAGCATATAAAATAAGTACATGGATAAATGTCTTTAATTGCCAATTAACTATAAAAAGATAATGATATAATTTTGTTATGGAATTTACAATACTAGATGTAAAACATATGACAATAACATAAAGAGCATGATACATGTGAAAGAAATTTTGCTATTACATACTTATCATATAATATTAATTCCAAGTAGTTTACGGAAGTGATAATGAATTGTTTAATCCTTAGATTGAGAATTAGAGAATAGTTCAAAAGCTCAGAAGCAATTAGGAAATAAATTGAAATATAAAAATATATTCAGTTAGCCAAAGGGACTACAGAAAACAGACGAGATACGCAAGAAACAAATAGCAAGGTAGTAGATTTAAACCCAACTATATATAATTTACTACATCAAATGCAAACCTACTAAAAATTACATATGAAAGAAGATTGGCTGGATAAATATCAAAACTCAGTTATATACAATCTAGCAGAAGAATACAGTAAATGTAAAGACATGTTGCAAGTAAAGGGATAAATATGAATATATACACGTTAAACTCATAATGTGCATTCTAATATCAGACAAAGTAGTCTATAAGACAAGGAATAATACCATAGATAAAATGAGAAAATTAAGGCTGGGTGTGGTGGCTCACACCTGTAATCACAGCACTTTGGGAGCCCAAAGTGGACCACTTGAGCCTGGGAGTTTAAGATAAACCTGGGCAACATGGTGAGACACCATCTCTACAAGAAATAAAAATTAGCTGGGCATGTTGGCACAAACCTATGGGCCCCGCTACTCCAAAGGCTGAGCTGGGAGGATGGCTTGACTCCGGAGGGTCGAGCCTGCAGTGAGCCATGATCGTGCCACTGCACTCCAGCCTGGGTGATAAAAGGAGACCCCATCTCAAATAAATAAATAAATGAAAATCAGATGTTTTATAAAGATAAAAGGGTCATCAGGATATCATAAGAATTTTTAGTGTGTATGAAGACGGTTCTTCAGAATGTAAATCAAAACAAAAACAAAAATTTTAAAAAGAATAAAAGGGAGAAATATACAAAATGAAATCTTTCCTGGATATTTTAAATTTCTGTATCTATAATTGCTGGAATACATAGATGAAATAAATCAGCAGAAATATAAAAGATCTGAGCAATACTACTAATCAAATTGATCTGACTTTCAAATATAAAAGATGATTCAAAATGACTGAAGTATACATATTCTCTTGCTGTACACATAAAAAACACTGAAATAGGTTGCATGGTGATCTATAAAATAAGTTTCAATACATTTTAAAATGATATTGTATGCAAAACGTTCTTTGATCACAATTTACTTGTTAAAAATCAATAGAAATAAGATATGTAGAAAATCTACAAATATTTGATCAATTTAAACAATACACTTCTGAATGACAAATGCCTAGTTTGCTCTCTGATATCTTCAAATTGTTTTTTTCTGCCAAATTTTATTTAGCTTTTATAGTTGTTTTCAGATAGAAATCTCATCTAATAGAAAATATTTCACCATATGAATATGTTCATTGGCTTGATTTAATTATTCTACATTGTATACATGTATCAAAACATCACGTGATACCCCATATTGTTATTATTTTTAAAAATTTATTTATTTTTTTGAGATGGAGTTTCACTCTTGTTGCCCAGGCTGCAGTGCAATGGCGCAATCTCGGCTCATTGCAACCTCTGCCTCCTGGGTTCAAGCGATTCTCCTGCTTTGACTTCCCTAGTAGCTGGGATTGCAGGCATACAACACCACACTCAGCTAATTTTTTGTATTTTAGTAGTGGCGGGGTTTCTCCATGTTGGTCAAGCTGGTCTCAAACTCTCGACCTCAGGTGAGCCGCCTGCCTAGGCCTCCCAAAGAGCTGGTATTACAAGCATAAGCCACCGTGCTCAGCCTATTATTTTTAATTAGCAAACTATGATTTGCTATTTAAAATAAATAAAATAAAACACTAATTGTCTACCCTAAATTAAATCACACATGTAAAACGCTACTTTGTCTGCGATTTATCATAGACCCTCACTCATACTTCATAGATGGTAAATTATTCCTATATCTAAAACACTTGGAGTGGTGGCTTGGCCATTACCAAATGAAACATAAGGCACAGAAAGAACAAACTTGTAGGACACAATGATTTTCACAAAAGTCACCACAAAGGGAAACTGATTTCTACTACAACCTGTCCTTAGTGTGTTCCCATGCATTGATGCCCATCCTCGGAAAATGTGGATTCAGAAGAATGTTTAGGTTATCATACCAGCTGCAATCATCTAAGAAAGAGTTTGTAGTACTCATGAAATTTCAACTTCATAGACTTAATAAAATCTCTATTCTTTACAATGCAGTTCCATTCCCTTTGGATCTCATCCCTGACCCACTATTAAAATCTATTCCAAATCTCTCTCTAGAAATTTGTCCAAGGAGGAGAAAGAGATCTTTTACTTCACTGCTAATTATAGATTATCTTTGGTAAATCATTGATTTTTCTATTATCATTAGCATGAGGAGGAGGCCTAATAGAGGCAATTGGCAATGTGGCTTTATGCAGTTCAGTCTCAGACCCTCTACACTGACTCTTGAATGCATGAAATGCAAGCCCACTGCAGTCTCCCCACCTTATCTTATTTGATTGTCGTAGTGTTGCCCTTGACTTGATGGGTGCAGCATACTTGATCTTTATTAACTAAATCTAATATCTTTCCCTTCTTCAGTACATAGAGTTTCCTTCTCATCAATAGCACCAAAGAGGAACCATACTTTGTAAGTCTTTGCATCCCACACAGAGAAAATCACTTTTGAACATTTACTATATACTGGGTTTTTGAACAGAAATTTTCACCAAAGCTCAGAATACCTATATACATATAAAATAAAATGATTGATGCAAACGCAAAAATACTCCATCAAAAGCAAAATCAGGAAGTCCAGCATATTTTCCAAAATCCTGAAATTGTAAAACCATAGAATGATTTAGATGCTTAAACCATATAAAGAATGACGACTATATTTAATTGTATATTTGATTCTCCTACGTTTTCCTTTGTGAAATCATTAAGTTCTAAAAACTCTGTAGAAAAGTGATTTCAGCTTTATATTTACATTGGTAACTCAAGGTTAAAAATGCATTTCCACATTTGTAATATCTACAGAACCTGTGACTATAGAGAGCTACTGCCTCCTCTAATAATAAAACAGTGATATGTTGATTAGTATCTGTCAGATTGCAATTGTAAGACAGCCTGCTTGAAATTAACTTACTCTCATGGACATCTGATTAATTTATTTACTCCTATTTCTTCTGCAATACTATTAAATACTATCTTTAGTGTTTAATAATTCATTACCAGCTGCTCAGAAGCTATTGATTAAAAATTGGATTTGGGCGTTACCCCATGAAAACCAAAGGTATGTTCAGATATCTCAATATGTAAAATAACATATGTTCATAAATTCTAGACTCTTCAAATTGGCTATCCTGTTTCTTGAAGCAAAAGTATACTGAGATAATGTTAATTATGATTATTATAATTATGACTAAATGTGAGAAAAAGATGAGCTAAATTGTTGTTATATCTATACAACAGACCCAAGAGAATCAATTAATGTATTTCAAAATAAATTGGGGAAATTATTATAACTTGTAGAAGCATATTGCAAAGTTTTACATATTCTCATGTAATGTTATTCACTACATGTGTATGTGTAATTATGAGGACAGAAATCATATTTTTTTTTCATCATTAACTACCCAGCCACCCTGGACAACCAAGCTGGAAAATACTTAGAAATATTTGTTGGATGAATGAATGAATGAGCAGAAAAGCTTCAGTTGTTTGAATGCCCAGCCAGAGAAGGTCTGGACACTGAGACCCTGCACATTTATGCTTGCAGAGGGGCCCACGTTTTCCTAGAAAGTGATAGGACTTCAGTTGTGCTGAGAGACTGCAAAGCTCCCCAGTCCTGCACCAGGCAACAGATGCCCCCAGAAGAGCTGTCTCTACCTCTGCTTCTCACTGCCAGGCCAATAACAAGAGTTCAATCCCAGCATAACTGAGGAAGGTTCTGAGCCTGATAAAAAAGGGTGGAGATTATACATCTCAAGGGCTGCAAGATTATCTAGCATGCACTGGCAGAAGTCAAACTCCTGTGATTGAAATTTGAGTGCACCTGATCAGAGGTCAGACTATAAGCAGATAAGCAATAGTACATTGACACAGAAATACTGTTTTCAGAGTGCATGCTTTAATACACTGGTAAGAAGCCCAGGAAATGAAGCAAACGCACTGTTGAAGTTACAAGTCTGGAATAAATGGCGGCCAACTCTCAGTAAAGTACAAATGCTTGAGTTGCCCCAACAGACAGTAGAGGATGAGTAAAGAGGCAGAGGGAAATGTGCATGCTGGAATGGAGATATATATACACATATATAGTACACAAGGCCAGAAGGTCCGTCAGAGGTTTATGTTCTAAGGAAAGGTCCAAAAGACACACCATTCAGCAAGGCCATCGGGAAGGCACTGGAAACAGAGGAATCAGGTGCATTAAATTCAGAGGGACCTCACCTGTGCAAGCTGAAGATAAGAGAGATGAGGCAATCACAGAGCTGGGCTCATTAATATCCAGAGGCAGGTGGTGATGGTACTTACCTACCGGAAGCTAAGAGTTCTCATTACCACAGTGACTGGCAAGTTCTGGAGGTGCAGCCAAGGGGCTTGGCCCACAAAGAGCCGTGTTGGTTCATAGAGAATGGTGTTCCTTGGGGAAGAATAGATCAGCAGCTAACAAGGAAGAACAGAACAGCAACAGGCTGAGGGTGGTCACTTCATAAACTCTGCTTCTTAGACCTCCCAGATACTTCATGGATGGGCTTCAGTACATCCCTAACCTAGTCTTTAATGTTATTTAAGTATTATATGTCAACATACACTTAGAAGGGTTAAGGCACGAGGGCGCTTCATGAGGTTGTATCAAAGAAGTCCATAACCACAAAAATGAGCAGTAGTTAATGAATATTTCACTAACAAACCTAATACTGAAAGTGATACTAATGCTATTAAGCTAATACTGAAAAACTGGAATTTTTTGAATTCTGTGCCTTATACCAAAAAATAACACAAGGTTATGTTTGGCTATTATTATTGATTAATGCTTTTCAGGAGGTGCTAGTCAAGAAATTGAAAATACCTCTTAAAGAGGAATAACTATCCTTTATAAATAAGAGACAAATGTAATACAGGTGACAGAAGAGGTATAATTAGTATTTGAAGATGATGTGAAACTATCTGAAATATTCAAGAGAATTAACTGGTAAAAACAATGAGAAGGTTTAGTAAGTCAGCCAGATAATATACCCTTGCCTTTTATAGACTTTATATTTTTATCATGGCTACTTTTCTAATTCAGATAATTTTAACTCAAATAAACATATTTGTTATAATTATTATGAGTCTTTCACCTGTTATCACCTTCTAACTTGCTATTTAACTTGTTATTCTGGGTAAATATTAAACATTAATAAATACTACTTTGGTATGTATTAAGCTAATCAAATGTAATAGTATATTTGTTCTCCTTTGAATTATTATTATTATAAATACCACATGATGATCAATTTGTGACTTCCTAGAATAAATTAATTGGATTAATCTGGAATAAATTAATTATTCAATTTATTGCTGGTTCTACTTATTTTAAGAGTGAGTTGAAATATTCTTTATCTTAACAATATTTTTCCAATTTCAGTATCATTATTATGATGGCTATATAAAACAATTTGCTATTTTCAATTTTTGCTCTTGGCCAATTTTTTTTTTTTTTTTTTTTTTTTTTGCAACCGAGTCTCACTCTGTCACCCAGGCTGGACTGCAGGGGTGTGATCTCGGCTTACTGCAACCTCTGCCCCCACTGGGCTCAAGTGATTCTCTTGCTTCAGCCTCCCATGTAGCTGGGATTACATAGGCGCCCACCACCATGACCAGCTCATTTTTATATTTGTAGTAGAGACAGGGTTTTGTCATGCTGGTCAGGCTGATTTCGAACTCCTGACCTTAGGTGATCCGTTCACCTTGGCCTCCCAAAGTGCTGGGATTACAGGTGTGAGCCACTGCACCTGGCCCTCTTGGCTGAATTTTAACGTGCATCAGATTCACATAGAATGCTTGTCAAGAATGCAGATTTCAGTACCCAGACACTTTATGTTAGTAGGTCTTAACTGAGCAATAGGACTCTCCACTTTTAGTCAACAAACTTGCAAATTTGATGTAGGTAAGTCAGAGACCACATTTAGAGAGACAACAAATGATGTGATACAGTTTAAGGAATGTTTTAAATTTAAAGTGGAGAGTTTTCTTTGAGACTGTTTAGGTATGAGAGTTCTCTAAAGGGTGTCGGAACAATAACTCCATATCTCTCTTACTCATATGTGTGTCTTCACAAGGCAATTTTGGTAATTTTTACTAATAATTCTTTAATTCATTCAGGCCTTCAATTATACTAACACAGAGGTACACAGTATTCTCTCATGCTTCTACTTAAGTCTCTGACTAGCTTTCCCCTGATGGTCCTAAGTTTGTGCATATGTACTTTTTCTCTCTTTTACCATAGGCTAGATAGTGGTGTAATAAAGTCAATGGTTCTTTTTATTAAAAAAAAAAAAAAAAAAAAAAAAACTACTACATATATTTATCCTTTCTTCAGTTACTTCAGATAATGCTAGGATGCAGTTAAAAATCATGCTGTATTTTTCCTTTACCTGGTGTATAATAAGAAAAGCTAAAAGAGGAACATTTTGAATTACATTTATTGTATATCCCTATTCATCTCTAACATATATGACCTATATCAGAAAAGCATATTAAAATATTGTCAAAACATTTCAACCTTAGAGTCTAAACAAATACCTGAAAAAAATTCAGAAACAATGATTTCTCTAATCCTGGACTCCAACTTAAACAAACAGGGTTATATTTAATTTTTCCTCCATGACAATAGAAGCATAATCTCTAAGGTGCTAAATTCCATTACCTTTATTCATATATTAATACTACTTACTGAGTACCTATTATGAACAAGACACTTCTGAAATGTGAGAGGAATACACCAGTAAACAAAACAGAAAGAAAAAAAAAAAGCAAAAAAACAAGGGCCAGGCATGGTGGCTCACGCCTGTAATCCCAGCACTTTGGGAGGCCAAGGCAGGCAGAATCACGAGGTCAGGAGATCGAGACCATCCTGGCCAACATGGTGAAACCCCGCCTCTATTAAAAATACAAAAATTAGCTGGGCGTGGTGGCGCATGCCTGTAATCCCAGCTACTTGGGAGGCTGAGGCAGGAGAATTGCTTGAATTCGGGAGGCGGAGGTTGCAGTGAGCTGAGATCATGCCACTGCGCTCCACCCTGGCGACAGAGTGTGACCCCATCTCAAAAAAACAAAGAAACAACAACAACAACAACAAAAGTATAGAGAATGTATTCTAATGAAACTGAAAATTTATTATGCACACTAATATATTTGGATTTTATTTCTGCATCATATATTGTGCTATCTATTTACTGTGGGTTTTCTTTGCTTCTTTTGGTCTTTTCATTCTTTCTGCTGGATTATCAGGTTTCCTTTTCTTCCTTTATCTTCTCTCCGCTGATGGAAAGTTTCCTGTTCTTTTAATGGTTCTCTGCACCTGATTAGAACACTCTATGTGCTGTATACCTTCACTTTCTCTTTACTACAGTGATTTTGTTTTTGTTTCTTGTCATGTATGAACAATTTCTTTTTCTTGTTTTTGAGCAAATGTGTGTGTGTGCGCGCACGTGCATGTGTGCGTATGCACGCGTGTGTGTGTCTGTGTGTGTGAAATAAACTCTTGTTTCCACATGTATTCAATCATGTGTCTTCACCCAGAAGTCCGAAAATGAGTCAGCATAGTCTTATTAAATACTGCTTAAATAATGTAACTCTCCTACTTAGAATATTTCAGTTGCTCTCTTTCTTGTATAAAATTACTTCTAAATTCCATAGTTTGGTCCCAGAGGCATTTCATATCATGACCTGTCTTTTAAACCTATCCCCCCTTTTTCTCAGTCTGTGATTACTTTACCTGAGCTACACAGCTTCATCCTCCAATAACCTTCCAGCTTTTCCCCTCTACTCTTCTGCTTATGCCATTTCCTTTACTGACTATGCTCCTATACTGAAATTATTTCTTGGACTTGCTTAAATGCCATTTCCCTCCCATTTTCATGATTGCTCTGTATAGTTAAAGGAGAAGTTAGATTCTCCTCTTTCTGAAATACTACCTAATAGTTTTCAGATATTTTCTGGAATTAATCAATCCTTGGCTAGTGTTGCAATTATTTGTATGTGTTGTTTATTAGGTTGTATTACATAAGACAACTGTACGAGCTTGTTCTCGTACATACAGCTGCATGCTCCTTCCTCATTTCTATACAGCTTCCTTGTTTCCCCAGTTACTTTATGTAAAGATGTTCAGTATAGTTAGAATGTAGAGTGTAAGTACCATAGCACTAGGGGAGGTCAAACAGATAAAGCAGTGAAATGGTTGGCAAGAAGTTTATAATTTTTGTTAAGAAAATTGCAAACTCTTTGAAAGGTTAGTGCGGGAGTCATTCTCATATTTTAAAAAATTGCTGTGTCAAAAATTTGAGTCATGCAATGTTAGAGAAGCAGAAACTAGTTACGTTGCAGTAATTTCTTGTCCACTGGAGTTATGCAAGCAGAGGGCTGAGATGCCACCTGGGATGATTGCTCTTATGTCCCCAGTACCCAGAACAATGTATAAAACATTCAAGATGTTAATATTTTTGAATGACTACTATAAATAAAAATCATGTTCACTTTTTCCACAATTCCAGCAATGAAGATGGGCAAAAAGATGGTATTGATAGGCAATTAGATGTAAAAATTGAGAGAACTTTGCAATTGATTGGGTGCATAAGTTTGCAAGAGGAAAAGTTTAAAGGTGAGTCTTGATTTTTGGTTTGGGCAACTTGTTATATATGCTGTGAAGTGACAGAAAATACTCATAGATAGAAACAAGAAGTCAGTTTTATACAGTTTGATGTAGTGCCTGAGAGACAATCCACTCAAGTGAACAGAGATAGCTGATATTGAATAAAATTAACAAGAAAGGTAGGATAACTCTGAGGAACATGTGGTGTTCTGGAAACCAAGGGATAACTGTGGCTTGAGAAGGAAGGAATAATCAACTATTATGTATTTCAAATTCTGTTAAGGGAATAAATAATAAATTTTAAAAGATATTCTTTAGATTTTTCTAATTCATATAGAATTCCTGACTGGGTGAGAGAATTTTAATGCTGGTAGCATTTTGGAGATTAAAAGCCAAATTTATGGTAGATTGAGGAGCTAATGGAAGGTGAAAGACTGAAGATTTTGTGCATTGTGTGTGTGTGTTTGTGTGTGGGTGCACATGTGACAATTTGGATGTGAATAGAGGGATAAGATGGGAAAAGCCTCAAGTCACCTGGTGGTTTGCTGGAAAGCAAACAGTAAAGAGAAAAGGCTTACAAGTGATAGAACATAGATTGAATAAAAAATGAAAATGAGAGAAAATGAAATACAGAATGTAAATGGAAAAAATAAGCCTTCAACAATAGAAAAGTCTAGATTACTTAGAACAGATTTATGGACTGAATTATGTTTCCCCAAAATTTATATGTTGAAGTCCTAAACCCCCAATACCGCCAAATGTGACTGTATTTGGAGAAAGGGCTTTTAAGGATGTGATTAAGTTACAATGAGATCTTTCAGGTTGGCCCTGATCCAATGTGACTAGTAGCCTTATGAGAAGACATACAGAGACTGGTGACTGTGATCCCAGTACTTTAGGAGGCCAGCATGGGAAGATTCCTTGAGTCCAGGAGTTTGAGACTAGCCCGGACAATGTAGTAATACCCCATCTCTCAAAATAATATAATAAAAAAATAAGCCAGGCATGGTGGTACCTACCTGTGGTCCTACCTAGCTGGAAGACGGAGGTGGGAGGATCACTTGAGACTGGGAGGTTGAGGCAGCAGTAAGCCATGATCACACCACAGTACTCCAACCTGGGCAACAGAGTGAAACCCTGTCTCAAAAAAGAAAGAAGAAAGGAAAACAAAAGAGAAGACAGAAAAGAAAAGAAAGAAAAAGAAAAAAAGGAAAAGGGAGAAAAAGAAAAGAAAGAAAAAAGAAAAGAAAAAAAGAAAAGAAAAAAGAAACGAAACGAAAAGAAAAAATATAGGGCTAGTGTGCACAAAGGAACAAGCATGCGGAGAGGCAGCAGCAACAGGGCAGCAACAGGGCAGCCATCTGCAAGTCAAAGAGAGAGGCCTCAGGAGAAACCCACTCAGCTGGCACCTTGATCTCAGGCTTCCAGACTCCAGAAGTGTGAGAAAATAAATTTATGTTGTTTAAGCTACCCAGTCTGTGGTATTTTATAATGGAAGCCACCAAAACAGGAAGAGGAATGGATGGATGTAAACAGAAGTGAGGGAGTTTCCTTCTGATGCCTTCTTTGTTTCCAGTGAAGCAGAGTAAAACTTCTGTGGTTATTTACTGGTTAAGCTTTTTACATCCTGTATTCCCTACCTCTTAGAATTCATGAGGGTGGAATCATCTATGTTTATTTCATTTTTTTTCTCCACAGCATCTCTAGTGCTAGGAATTCTATCTGGCATATAGTAGAAACCAAATCAATGGTTTTTTGAATGAATATTTGTGAGTAAATTGGGACGTGGTGAGTCAGAAGTTTGAGAAGAGTAGAGGAGTAGTTTCTGATAAATAGAAGAATAAAGCTACCCAGAACAGACAGAGCATTTCTGACTGTGGTTGAAGACTGGAGAAACATGAATTTATAGTGGGACCAGATTACAGAGTTCTGTATTGTTTTCCACACACTCTAAATTGCCTTAAGTGTAAATAATACCTTCATAGAAAAACTGATTGCTCTTCAAGAATTTCTGCTCCCATTACAATTTCCAAAATTAAAGGATACGATGACAATAAAAATTTTGGATTCAATATTATAACAAAATGATACTTCATTAGGTTTCAATTTATGCAGGTAAAGTTCAACTCTTCTGTACTCCTTAAAAAAAAACTTTTTATATAATACAATTTTATAAGACTCCCCTTGAAAAACATGAATAATGAAGATTTAAAGTAATTTTTATAGTTATTATTCATGGAGTAACCATGAATTTTTAGTAGGGTCTATAATTCACAAGGGTTAGCATATTTAAGCTGAAATGCCTTTTAAACATGACAGAAGTGATAAAAGTTTTTCTTAACAGATATTGGGTCCTATATAAGAGCTACATTTTAAAAAGCTGAAGATACTGCTTTGATATGTATACAACTCTAATGCACTAATAGTATCATCAATGTTTTATAGATGAGACAGGTAAGACAAAAAGACAAAAGAATTTGCACAGGTTCACATTGTTAATAATACGACTGAAGCCAAATGTGAATGTAGCCATCTAGCTATAGAATCTGTTCTTTAAATTACTTTGCTCTTCCATGGGCTCTGATTTTGGGTTCTATAATGTGGGTATGATCTTTAAAATTAAAAACAATATTCTTTGGGTTCTTAAATTACCATCTGCATAGGAAAAATAAGGGAAAGTTGCTTACGTTTTTAGAAAGTTAAGTTGGTAATAAAATCATATCAATAATTACATTAGAATAAATACATAATTATATATTACATATATTTTCCCTATTAGGTTAATTCATAAATAGGCAACTTCTCTTTTTTTTTTTCCTTTTTTTGAGATACGGTCTGGCTTTGTCCCCCAGGCTAAAGTGCAGTGGTACAAACATGGCTCACCATAGCCTCAACCTCCCAGGTTCAAATAATCCTCCTGCCTCTGCCTCCCAAGTAGGTGGAGCTACAGGCACACACTACCACACCCAGCTAATTTTTGTACTTTTTGTAGATATGGGGTTTTGCCATGTTGCCCAGGCTTGACTGGAACTCCTAAGCTCAGGTAATCTGCCCACCCTGGCCTCCCAAAGGGCTGGGAGTACAGGCTTGAGCCACTGCACCCAGCATCATATTGAAATATACTGATTCAGCTTGCAGCAAGATGGCAGACGCAGTAGCATAGTTCGAAATCACCCTAAATATATGTTTTAAGAAACAGAGTAATTAAAACAACAGACAAACAAACAAACACAAGCTCCACATGTATAACACAATGAAGTGATAATATGTCCTTAAAAACTCAGAAAATTAAAGCATCATAATAAAAAAGAAAACATGAAGATTGTAGCTTTTAATCCAACTTTATAATCATTTTAAATGTGAATGATACAAACACACCAATTAAAAGACAGAAATTATCAGATCATTTATAAAAGCAAAATCCAACTGTATGCTCCTATAAGAAACATTTTTTTCAGCAACATGGATGTGGCTGAAGGTCATTATCCTAAAAAATTAACACAGGAACAGAAAACCAAATACTGCATGTTCTCATTTACAAGTGGGAACTGAGCATTGGGTACACATGGAATTGAAGATGGAAACAATCAACACTGGGGACTACTGGGAGTGGAGAAAGAGGAGGCGAGGGCTGAAAAACTACGTATTGGATACTATGCTCATTACTTTCATTACTTGGGTGATGAGATCATTCCTATCCCAAACCTCAGCATCAAGCAATACACTAACGTAACAAACACGTACATGTACCCCCGAATCTAAAATAAAAGTTGTAATTATAAAAAAGAAACCTGTGTTTAAACAAAGATTTAGATACATTTGAAGTAAAGAGATTGAGAAATATAAATCATGTAAACATTTAACCCAAAGAAAAATGAAGTGGATGTGTTAATTTCAATAAGCTAGACTTTAAAACATTCCTGTCTCAGATAAATAAGTTTAAATAAGCTTCTTCCCTATATCATAATCATTCTGCCTAAAGAACTTTCTTAACCTAATAAAGGGTAACTGAAAAATCTACAGCTAACCTCATACTTAATGGTATGAGGCTTAATACTGTCCTAAGATATGAACAAAGCAAGGGGGAATTTCTCATCTCTTCAGTTTAATAATGCATTGGAAATCCTAACTGTGCAATAAGACAAGAGAAACAAAAAGTATACAGTTCGAAAATAATAAATTTAAACTATTTTTATTCACACACAGCATATTTGTGTATATAGAAAATCTAAAAGAATCCATTAAAAGTGAAAAATCCTAAATTAACAAGTGAGTCCCAGCATACAAAGTCAATATTAAAAAAGCCAATTATTTGTATTCCTATGTATTAGCAATGAACAATCAGCATTTAAAATTTAAAAATCAATGCCATTCATAATAATATAAAATGAAGTAGCTAACTATAAACTGTGAAGGATTTGTATACATAGAACTACTAGGCATTGGTGAAAGACATCAAAGAAAATATAAACAAAAAGGGCAATATATCAGATTATAGGTCAGAAGACTACATATTATTGAGACATGATTATTCACAAATTTTATCTATAAATTCAAAGTAATCTCCAAATCTAAGCAATCTTTATTGTAGATATTGATAAGGTGATTCTAAAATACATTGGAAAGGCAAAAGAAAGAGAATAACCCGAACAATTATAAACTCAATAATTGATTTTAGAATTCATACAGAGCTCACATTACCAATTTAAACACTTGTAAAGCTGCACAAATCAAAACAGTGTGGTACTGAGGAAATTGGAGTTAATAAATACCTAATCAGTAGATCAGAATAGAGATATTAGGAATAGACTCACACAAAAACAGTCAAATGAAATTAACAAATATGCAAAGGCAATTCCATGGAGACAGGAGAGTTTTATTAGCAAGTAATCCTATAACAATTAGACATCCTTAAGCAAAACAAATCAAAATCTTGACACATAAATAATACCAAATACAAAAATTAAAACAATATGGATTATAGACCTAAATGTAAAATGTAAAACCTTAAAGGGTCTAAAGGAAAATACAGAAGAAAATCTTTGTGATCTTTGGGTTTCGTGTTTAGTTTCTGATACAATATGAAATGCATGATTCATTTTAAATTAGAAACAAGCTGCAAATTATAAGAAATTAAGAGAAGAGTAACTAATATAGTTGTTATTTAAATCAAGATAGAGAAATGTTTTGCCTGAGGAAGTAACACTGTCAATGGCAAGACCTGGCCATTCCCAGTGTGATATTGAAGAAACAGGGAGAAACAACCACCACTAGTAATAACAGCAAAACTGCAACAGAAAACAAGATTGTTTTTTTCTATATACTCTGTTCAAAGAAATGAAGTAACTCATTTCAGTATGACTTTCAATAAAATATGGTTAAAATAAGGAAATTAGCATGAAAAGGTTTTAGCCTGCCAAAAATAGTTACTGGTTATTAATCTTCAGTTCTACAGACAATTTTGTATAATATGCAAGTTTCTCATTCCTTAGTAATCTGCAGATCACAAAATTATACTGATAGTGGGAATTAGAATACTTTTTGAAAGATACTTAGAGTCGACTTCCTGTTCAATTTACTAAATCTAATGCCTCCTATAGGACTTTAACTTAGTAGAAAAGCAGAAGCCATTTGATGAATTTCATCTTATTGCTCAGAGAGGTTACTGTCATCATCATGGCAAATTGAATCCTTCCTCAAAGATCCATCTGCTGTGTTTTTAAGCAATACTTTTATTTCCATCTAATTCCTCATTACAATATACCTGATCTTTGGAATTTGGAGTGTAAAATGGACATGTAACTTGCAAAAATGTCAATAAGAGTAAAAGAAGTTCATTCTTGTGACTATGAACCAAAAATAAAGAGAAAAATGTTTTCTTTTCTTTATTCCTAGTTATTGCCATTGATATACCTTAGTATTCTTTTCTGTTGCTGCCACTATAGCAGGATGATTATTTTTCTTACTTTTGAGTTTAATTTAATTGGTTCTAAAGTCATTATCAGGAATTGCCTTTGATTCAAAAGGTGGGAGTATACAGTACACTGAAAAAATATTTTTAGAAGTTATCAAACAAGAAAAATGAGAAAGATCAACGATCATTTCTGAGAACAGCTGACAATATATGCAAAATAGATCAGAAGGACATACTATCTGCCCAGGTTAATCCAAGTGGAGAAAACCATGCTAGATCTTGGAAATAAGACTTTCAGGACATTCATAAATTTCATAAATGAGGTTGAACAATCACTTGTTTATTTAGCTCTATGCTAAAATCAAAGAAATAGATGAAAATCTAAGAACTACATAACTCAGTGATGCTTAAAGATTGGTGAAAGTAGAATTTTAAGTCAAATCATTTGTATTTAAGTAGTAGCAAAGTCTCTTTCTAGACACGTGATTTGAGGAAGTATTTAAGCTTACCAAGGTTAGTTTTATCATCTGTAAAACAGCAATAATAATTTGTAGTTCATAACACTTACTGAAGTTTAAAAAAGATAAATTATCTAAAGTTTTTACAAGTAAGATAGTCATGCAAATTACTGTCCAAGCATTGTGGAAAGTGAAAGGGGGTGCTATTAATTATTTCCCTAGGGAGCTGGACATAAGCCAGAAGTAACATAATTACTCTAAAGCACTGGGGTCATTTCTAGGTCTGGTTCTACATACTAGATTTTTATCTTGATAATGGATTATTTCCTTACTTTATTCTTACTTTTCTTGTGTGTCTCATATATTTGGATTAAGGTTGAGTCTTGTGTGTACAAGAACAGTAGACACTCAAGTCATTCATATTCATGCCTAAAAACAGACATGCCTCTTCTTCTGCAAGGTCTTTCATGGGTGGGGTTGAGCCAATCTGGTCAGGAATTGATCCAGGTTTGGGTTTTGTTCTGGGGGTAACTGTTTTCAGTGCACTGTGGACTACAAATCCCTTCAGCATTGGATTGCTGCTGCCTTATGCTTGGTTTGAGACCTGATATGGTTTGGCAGTGTCCTCACCCAAATGTTATCTTCAACTGTAGCTCCCATAATTCCCATGTGTTATGGGAGGGACCTAGTGAGAGGTAATTGAATCATGGGGGTAGTTTCCCCCAAGCTGTTCTCGTGATAGGGAATAAGTCTCGTGAGATCTGATGGTTTTATTAGGGGTTTCCCCTTCTACTTGGCTTTCATTCTCTCTTGCCTCCTTCCACGTAAGAGGTTCCTTTCACCTTCAGCCATAATCGTGAGGCCTCCCCAACCACGTGGAACTGTGAGTCCATTAAACCTCTTTTTCTTTATAAATTACCCAGTCTCAGGTATGTCTTTTTCAGCAGCCTGAGAACAGAATAATACAGGGCCTGTAATAATTTTTTTTTATTTTTCTTATTTTAGAAGCAGTTTTACTCTTTGCCGCCCAGGCTGGAGTGCAATGGCACAATTTTGGCTCACTACAACCTCCATCTCCCGGGTTCAAGTGGTTCTCCTGCCTCCCGGGTAGCTGGTATTATAGTGCGCACCACCATGCCCAGCTAATTTTTGTATTTTTTAGTAGATATGGGGTTTCACCATGTTGGCCAGACTGGTCTTGAACTCCTGGCCTCAGGTGATCTGCCCACCTCAGCCTCCCAAAGTGCTGGGATTACCGGCTTGAGCCACCATGCCTGGTCATAATTTTTTTTCAATGGTCCTGCTCCACTCTCAACTTTCAGCAGCCCTTACATGCCTGCACCCACTGAGGAGATTTCTGTCCATGTCCCTTCCCCTCCACCATTCAATAGACTGCTGTTGTTACTTAGTTCAAGAGTTGCAGGGTGGACAAGGGGTCCCTAGGCAGTCCCTATGCCTATGGACATCTGCATTGGGGCTTTCTCAGCATTCTTTCCTCTGCCAATAAAACTGAGCTTTGTATCAATGAGGGGGTCTCAGGTAGGAATATGTTTCCTGGCACTCCTCCTGTGATAGTAGAGCCCTGTGTGGTATCAATGCCAGGTCATAAACTCAAGCTGTTTTCATTCTTCCTGCCTCACCTACTATCATCTGAATATTTGTGTCCCCCCAAAATTCACAGGTTGAAACTTAATCACCAATATGATGATGTTAGGAGGTGGAGCCTTAGAGAGGTATTAGATCATGAGGGTGGAGCCCTTTTGAAAGGGATTAGTGCCTTTATAAAAGAGGCCCTAGAGAGCTGCCTTGTCCCTGCCACCACATCAGGACACAGTGAGAAGGCATCATATACGAACTAGAAAGTAGCACTCACTAGAATTTGCCAGTGGCTTAATCTTGAATTTCCCAGCCTCTAGAACCATGAGAAATAAATTTCTGTTTGTCATAAGCCACCTAGTTTATGGTATTTTGTTATAGCAGTCAAAATTAACTAAGACACCACCAATGGCAGATGTATTTTGGTTTTAAACCTTTTTCAGAACCACTGAATACTTGCTTTGTGCCAGTTAGTCAGAGTGTTTCTTTGCCTTTCATTAGTGGCTTACAGCTCTGCTTCAAACAAAAAACGAAGGAAGCCTCTGGGAACCAAGCAAGGTTTCTTGCCTGTGTGTCGCTGAGTGGGGTTTCTTAGATCTCCTTTTATACCCCCAATTTTTCTCGTAATGACTCATGAGAGGCACATGGAAAAGAGCTGGTGAGCGAGTTTGGGTTGTCTTTGAGTCACAGAACTCCAGCGACACTAACCCTTGCTAGTTCATATTTGACCTTTAAGTGTTCAAGTAAGTTTCAACTGTTTTCTTCCTGCTGACTTTGACAGTGGCTCATTTTTCTTCTGTTCTCTGATAAAAGTGAAACAGTCTGTGTGCCCCATTTCTCTCCTGGAAGCCTAGAATCCTTTAGAATTGAGTATACCTGCTTGTCTAACCTCAGTTTTCTAACAGGATAAAGAAAATTTATGATTGGAGGTTATCCAGTTTTTTTCTAAACAGCAGCAACAGAACCTATCTACTGACTTATTAGCTATAGAAGTTTTGCATTATTTTCGTGATTTCTCTAGGAATTACAATATAGTTACTGATCTTTTCACAGTCTAATTAGAGTTAACATATTTGCAGCCACAACATTTTAATACTGTTATTATCAATATAGAGTTCAACTACATATATTGAAAACCCCCAAAATTGTGGTATAATATTTTTAAACATTTATGTATTTTAAAGACATTTAAACAGCAAAGTAGACTTATATTTTCCCAGATTCCTATCATTCCCAGTGGTCTTCATTAATTCACCAAGATTCCAAGTTTTTATCCGACATCATTTCTCTCAGCCTGAAGAACATCGTTTAGGATTTCTTGCCGTGTGCATTTACCCATGATGAATTCTTTTACATTTCTTTGAAATCTGAAAATGTGTTTATTTGTGATTCTAGAATAACATTTTCCTGACTATAGAATTCTGTGTAATTTTTTCTTCAGTACTACAAAGATGTTATTCTACTATCTTTTCATTTTCAGTTTCTGAGAAGACATCCATAATCATTTGAACCACTGTACCCTTTATGTAATATGTCATTTTTTCTGTGCATTTCTTCAAGATTTTCTCTTTATCTGTATGAGCAATATATGATTAAGTTTGAGCTTTGCTTGTTGAGACTGTAAATTTATAATTTTCCACCAATTTAAGAATGCTTCTGTCATTATTTCTTCAAATGGCTTTTCTGCCCCCTTCTCTCTGTTATCTCTCTCAGTCCAGAATGGCCCAAAGTTAAATTTTTTCATCTTACTCACAAGCTCTGTTCTTTTGTTTTCAAACTTTTAACTTTTTCTTCTTTATATTGAATTTCTATTGATCTACTTTACATTAATTTACTCTTTGATTTGTTATCTCTATTTCATGAATAACCTCGGGTAAGTTTTTAAAATTTCAATTTTTTTTTAAATTCTAAAATTTACATTTGTTGTGCTTATCTTTTCACTCATTATAAAAAATTTTTCCTTATCTCTTCGAGCATAATTAGAGTAGCTTCTTTTAAAGTTCTTGAGTGATAAATCCAATGTCTGCGCCATCTTAGGCTTGTCATTTGATGATCATCTTTTCCTTGAGAATTGATCACGTGTTCTTTCTTCTTGTTATATGAAATAATTTTGGATTATAATTCTGAATATTGTGAATGCCATGGTTTGGAGATTCTGAGCTCTGCTATATTGCTATACAAAAGTGCTGATGACTTTGTTTTAATAGACAATTAACTTAGTTAGACTCACACCGAAATCATTTTTGTCTCTTCTTTATGGCAAGCCCGATTTTGATTCAGGATTCTTTCACTCAGTCTCGTGCATCATGATTGGGGAATTAGCCAGATAATTGGTCAGAATTTACACACAGAATTTGGAAATAGGCAAGGAAGAGAAAAGCCAGCTTTTATCCGTCATGTTTAAGATTTGGTTACATATTAACATGAAAATCCCATCTACTGCACATAAGTCTCACATACCACTAGACAAAACTATGTCTGAACCTGGATGTAAAAGTGAAAGGATACCAAATCCATTTGGGTTAATTTGGGGAAGGGAACACAATGTGCTTTCATAGTTTCTTATTTTAAAGAAAGTCACAAAACTGTCACAATAAAAACCCCTATACCTTTTACCTATATTCTATCATAGTTAATATTTTTAATTTTATTCTCTAATTAATAAATATCATCAATATGAATTTTGCTGAAATATTTGAGAATAAGCTGCTGACATCATGACTTAAATACTTCAACACATACCTTCTAAAAACAAAAAATTCTTTTGCCTAGCTATTATGCAAATATAAAATTTGGTAAATTTTATATAGATATAATATTACATTTTGATTTGCTGTCTATATTCAGAGTTTATCAGTCCTCACAATTACATCATTTACAGCTGTCTCTTATGTCTTGATTCCCTGTTTACTTTAGTGCAACTGTTAATAATAGTACTTTGCTAAGAAATAAAAATAAATTCTGGACAAATGCTAAACTAGATTCAACCCCAAGAACCAGGATTATGCTCTAATAAAATCAAAATAGCTCTTTACTTGATTTATTTACCCCTCAGTTATTCTGCCATCCCCTACTGCATCCTGTTTACTTCAAGTAATTTACTTTATCTAATCTTCAGACCTTGATCTAACAATTCATTTCACGGTCACAGATTATGCTCTTCTTCCTAGATCGCCAAGATTAGACTTTCAAATCAGTACTTCACTCTACTGGTTTAGATCCACAAATCTTCTAAGAAAGTTTGGCTGTGAATTTTAGCTTCTCTGGAAGTTCAGAGATCTATTTTTTAGTAAGAATTATTTCACTGTCATGAAATGCTTTTTTATTTCTTCAAAGGGACATATCCATCAAAACCTTAATTATTTAATTTCATGTTTTAATTTTTATTTTAGTTGACAAATACTTGTCGATTTCATGTTTTAAATTTTATTTTAAGAAAATTAAAATTAAAACATAAAGTTAAATAAAATTAAAATACTTCTACATATTTATGGGCACATAGTGATGTTTCAATACATATAATGGATGGGGATCTAATCTGAAGAGTTTTGCATTCCCTTAAGAGGTTGTTGATCATAAACAGGAGTTTCTCACACAGTAAGTTTATAATGTAGTATTTATTAACATCTTTTTCTCATTTCCAAGTTTATAGTCCAAGGGTGAGTTCTTCATTGTAACAAATGTAACTTGTGTTAAAAATTGTTATCTATTCTGCCTATGTGTAGGTATTCTATCCTCCCACAGTCTAGCAAACCAAAACTACCAGAATGTTATGGACCCCAAATGTATTCTCTAATGTTATTTAGGAAAGTTGATTTAACCTATGTCTTCATTCAGGCAAATCAAATATATATTTTAAGAGGCAAAATTAGTTCTTCTGAAACCTCACTAAACATGGGGGTCTTCAGGTGATCAAAGTATAATTTTACAACAAAGAATTTTCAGGAAAATCCTCCAACGTGCCTTGGTATTATCTGTTATGCTACTATACATTCTTACTATTACTATGCATTACATTGCTACTTATATTTCTTGCACATTACGCCTTAGTTTACCATTTGTTAATTTTAAGAACACAAGCAGTTATATAGTACATTACATGAAGTATGAATAAGGCCCATATTTAATGATATATCTAAGGGACATAGTTTTTTTGTTGGGATCACAAATATTAGAATCCAGATTCCCTGATTCCTAGTCTGTTTTAATCTCCTATCAGCTTAAACATCACAACGGTGACTATATAGTATCACTGACTGAAAATGATGAAGATGTTTCATTTCATTATTTCATTTGCCGGATTTTTTCCATGACTTTTTCTGACACTTGTTTCTTGCAGAACTTCCTTACCTCCCTCCTTCCTTCCTTCCTTCCCTTCCTCCCTCCCTCCTTCCTTCCTTCCTTCCTTCCTTCCTTCCTTCCTTCCTTCCTTCCTTCCTTCCTTCCTTCTT